>NC_059434.1:21441066-22087884 GCF_021028975.2 Sphaerodactylus townsendi
AGAGTACTAAGCTGCAGTAATGTAGTCCAAGTTCTGCTCACGACCTGAGTTCAATCTTGATGAAAGTCGGTTTCAGGTAGCCAGCTCAATGTTGACTCAGCCTTCCAACCTTGTAAGATTGGTAAAATTGAGATAAAATGTAGATGACTGGGGAAGGCAATCAGGGATGGAGGGAGGGGGGAAAGTGCCTGTCCTGTCCAGTCCCGCCCCACCCCGCCCTGCCCCGGAAATCCCCCTCCCTTGTTACACCCCTGCAGGGGCACGTGTCCGGTATGTTGCACACACCCTCATCCCCTTGGAGCTACGCCTCTGACGGCAATGGCAAACCATCTAGTCAACATAGTATAGTAAGAGTTGTGATGTGATGATATCCCATGGGTCAGTAATGACCCAGTGATGCACAGGGGACTACCTTTTTAACCTTAAAAATATAATGACAAAACTAGTCCAAAGCCAAATGCTGCAACAGCATAAAAGAATCATCTGAAGTATTGGAGAGTCAGCATGACTCTCAGTGGTTAGAATGTTGGCCCAAGATCTGAGAGATCCAGGGTCAAATCCCCAAATTGCTGTGGAAGTTCTCTGGGTGACCCGGGTTAGTCCATCTCTCTCTTTCAACCTAACCTACCTTGCAGGTTTAAGGATAAAATGAAGGAAAGGAGAATGAAACTGTTGGGTCCTCACTGTGGAGATAAAGCAGTATATAAATGTTTAAACGAACAGTAGTGTACCTGCAGAAAATGGCACCCAGGACAAGTACTGAAATACCCCCCCCCCCAACTGCACCCTTCCCCCAAATTGTGCTACCAGTGTGGAGTGGAAGGAAAGGATGTCCTCAACCTCTTGCCTTCCTTTCTAGCAGGCGGGAAGTGGGTGGCAGGCAGGCAAGCAGCAGGCAGGCAGCAGATGGCAGATGAGCAGGTGGCAGATAGCGGGAGGGTGGTGGTTGGTAGGTGGGGATGCAGGAAGAGGAGGAGGCATGGGAGCAGGCAAAGCAGCTCTCATGAGGGACAGGGGTGGCCAAATGCGGCTCCCATGTGATACTTGCAAGGGGCACCTGGGGCATTGGCTCCCTTTGTCCCCCTCCCCCCAGGTATGCCATGGCAAACAAATAACTGTTATTGAATTGGGGAAAGTCAGAAAGAAAAGAATCATGATTACTAGGGCATTGAAGAATGGCAAAAGAATTTAAAACAAATGTACAAATTTCTGCGTCTCTAGATAGGATGGCCTGGCCTAGGACCTAAAACACATTGACAGCTGAAAATGATCAAGGAGGGAACAGAGCAGACATAGCTAGGGTGCCGCCACCACAAAGGCACTGTCTCTAATTGCCATATGCTTCTGACAGTGGCAGAAAGGGCCTCTGATGAACCTCTTCATTACCAAGGCAGATGTATGCCGGAACAAGCAGGTCTCTGCCAGCTCTCACCCGCTCAGAGGTTGAACATGTTTGAGTGAAGACAAATGAACAGATCCTTAGGCACTGATTTCATATGACTGTTAGTCATGCATTACTAGTTCTCTCAAGTTTTCAGCCTGCGTTAGTAGCAGCAAAATATAACACCGTAAGTCAACCACTACTATGCAATTGTGAAAATGTGTGTTTGCTGAATGGTTTATTTGTTTGTTACATCCATGGAGTTTGGAGCTTTCTTTCAGGTCCAGGCGGCTGGACACTATACAACACAGCATACAAACAGTTGGGTTGCCTCTTTCCAAATATGTCTATCATGAGCAATGGCACAAATTAGCAATGTAATTTTCCATGCTTGCCATTATATTTCTGAGCTTTACAACAACTCTGATAGACCACCCAGCATTAGGGGTTTTCTGCCAATGGGAAATTAAGGACAGTGAGTCATTTATTAACTGACAAAGGCTTTGAACACGTGACTGGCAGCTAAAGCCAGTATGTCCGATCCATTGGACTGGATCTCACAAACCTTATTCCCTATGTTAAAAACAGCAAGTAAAATCCAACAAACAAAGCTCACTGGAAGTCTTTCAAAAGACATTTGTGATAAATTGACATCCTCTTGACTTCAGCAGAATTTGGTTGTGACAGTCTATTTAAGGCTGTTATATAATTTAGTTAAGAGTGATGGGTGGCCCTCACCATTCAGATGAAAAATCCATGAAGCAACCTCAGAAAACTAACTTGTGTCATCTGCATATGACCAGATGTCACCAACTCACAAACACACAGCTAGCCAGATGGCTTGAGTTCCCTGGAACCCCAGGATGCTGTACATTTTTCTTTTTGCAGAACGCTGGCAGGAGAAACCAGCAGGAAGAGAGGAGAGGATGAAACAGGGCAGCTGAGCTGGTTTTGTATGGAGAAAGCAGTCAATTGGTTATGCGGGCAAAGGGAGGGAGAGAAACAGAAACAGAGGTGAGAAATTGGGGGCTAGCAAGGACATTGGGGGCTTTCCCCTGCCTCTGTTTTATTATCTGCATTTCATTCCACTATTGGTACTCTCTGCTGAAAGTGGCAGTTTCCACACAAGCCCTGTTTTCAAAATTTGTTTGCACTCACCCCTTGAAAATACTTTCTGGTCGCCATTTTGTGATTGTTCAATTTTTTTTTAAAAAAAACTTATTCTTAGATCTGTAGCTACAAAGCTTCAAAGACTCATGCTGTGATTCTCTAAGGGTCAGATCTACGTAGCTACATAAACACGCCCCCCCCCCAGTAAAAAACCTGATAGAAATACAGTGCAAGACGGCAGGTGTGAGCTCAGAAAACAGCACTGTTGAGGAAGGCAGGGACTGCAGAGGGATATGAGACACATTATAAAGAAATTGCATCGCAAATGAAAATGCTTTAAAGACTTTTTTAAAAAAAGAATTGCTAAAAAACAGCATGGAAATAAAATGTTTTGGGCTAAAACTATGCAGAACTCCATATAAAAAACATTTTATTTCCTGCCTCAAAATGTTTTATTTGGGTTGTGTGGAAAGGGCCAGTAAGTGGGGGGGGGGCAGAGGTAAAGAGAGCAAGATGGAAGAAAAAGAAGGGTAGTAACTCTAAGAAATATAAATCCTTTTGTGATTTCCCTGCCCGCCTAAAGACAAAAAAAATTCTGTGATGAGATTAATGAACACTGAGAGACCACAGGCAGTTTTTGATGTCTGGATTTGCCCCTGCAATTACTCCTGGGGATTCAGTCCGTTCATCATCTCAGAATTCTTCTCATCTTCTGGATGTGTGGACCAGATCTGGTAGAACTTAGAAGGACTATGCAAGATTATCAGTGGAAATGTGACTCAATCTCTTTCTCTGGTCACCCAATACCTTAAAAAAATAATTGTGCAAGTTTTTTCCTCCCTATTTGATTGGCAGCTGAAGAAGCTGAGCTGGAGGCCCACTGAGAAAACAACCTCAATTGCTTCCTCAGTTCTTGTAATGAATCTCTCAGCATATGACCAAGTAATTCTAGCAACCAGTCTAATATCTCCTCCCTTTTAGCAGCCCAGCTTCCTAGCTCTATTGTATCATAACATTCATATTTTTCTTCATTTAACAGTTACACACCACCTTCCCATAAAAAAGCTCCAGCCTGAAAAATGTTCGTTCATTCATTCATTCATTCATTCATTCATTCATTCATTCATTCATTCATTCATTCATTCATTCATTCATTCATTCATTCATTTATCAAATTTATAAACCAAATCTTATGCAAGTAAAATGAGTGGCCACCCCAAGGCAAATCAAAGGATCTTCGAAACAAATTGCACAGGTGGAGTTTAAAAAAATCAAGATGTGCAATCTAAGAAAGGAAATGGTTGTTTTTAGCATTTGTCCTGAATTCCTAGCAACCCAATTGCCAAGGAAAGAAGCAAGATTGGAATACTTCCACATGCCTTTTAATAAATCCTCATTTAGTATTCCTAGTTTGACGAAGTTATTGTGATGTTATCATGTCGCAAGTATTTCTTGACTGTGTTCGTCTTTGCAGAAAGCTTTAGGCCACTCTGCACTAATAAAATGACTACACAGATAAAAGCTGCCTTCTGTGTATCCATTTCATCTTCTGCGATCAGGAAATACTTTGTACTAAGTATCGCAGGGATAAAGGAACCCTAGAAGTGATGCACATTCATAAAGAAAAGTTGCTTCTCTAATTTCTGATCATTTTGGACAGAGTCGGTCATATTTATTGTGATTCTGATATTTCTGACATTACAAGAATGAACACAGATTTGATGCTGATAATTTACTACCTTATGATGTAGATTAATAAATATTTATCACATTTCTAGCCTGCCTTCTTTCTAAAGTCAAACTGACACATGGGGAAGAATGAGATGGAAATGAAGAGGCAGATGCCTGAAGTGGTAGATCGGGCCGTACCATTTCAGACAGCAGATTCTGGATTCCAGCTTTGAAAGTTTGTTTGCAAAAACTCTGCACAGAAAAAGCTAGTACCACAGAGTGAAGAGCTCTACTCCCCTCTGTATGCTTGCGTTGATTTTCTGTGTTTTTTAAATGTAACGTAGCATTCCAAAATGTGATCCTCAATGACTCGTCAACTGCAACCTAGTGGAACAGTCCATTCTACCACCTCAGGGTTCTATAATTGTATTACCTGCTCACTCCCACATGTGGGTAAAAATGAGCAACATTCCAGTTTATCTTTGCAACAATCCTTAAGGTAAGAGAGACTGGCTGACCCAAAGATAACCAGTTGATGCCAACAAGGGGCAGGTATCTTGTGCAGCTGCTTGTGCAGCTGCTTTCCAAAGAGGAGGGGGTGCTGATGCCAATAACACCAGAGCGAAGGCAGCATGCGCAGCCACTTTTGCAACAGTGCCCCCTCCTCTTTGGAAAATGTCTGCGGTGTCCCTTATAGCAGCAGCCTTTGTAAGGGCTGCCAGGAAATGTAGCCCTTGTTCCTCTAAGACAGTGGTTCTCAACCTGGGGGTCGGGACTCCTTTGGGGGTCAAATGACCATTTCACAGGGGTCACCTAAGACTCTCTGCATCAGTGTTCTCCATCTGTAAAATGGATAAATGTTAGGGTTGGGGGTCACCACAACATGAGGAACTGTATTAAAGGGTCGCGGCATTGGGAAGGTTTGAGAACCACCGCTCTAAGAGGAGCTGAATGGCAGAGGACTACACTTCCCAGCAGTCCTTGCTTTTTCTGGTTTGTCATCAGGAACACCCTGCTTAATTATTTAGTAAGATAACTCATGAAGTACCCTGATGTGAATGGCACCAGGCTAGCCTGACCTTGTCAGATCTTGGAAGCTAAGCAAGGTTGGCTCTGTTTAGTAGTTGGATGGGGGGGACACTAAGAAATTTCACTGTCACTATGCAGAAGAAGGCAATGGCAAACCACCTCTGAACAATTATTGCCTTGTAAACTCTACTGGGTCAATATAAATTGGCTGAGACTGGACAGCACTTTACACACACACACATTTAATTAAGTTGGTCAGTGTCATGGAAATCACTAGAGGAAAGGGAAATCACACATGACTGTGAAAAGCATCTTTGGTCTTTGATCTCCTGGATGGAGAACAGGAAGCCATGCAAAGGTGCCAAGATGCAACTTCAAAGGCCTAAATTACCTCATGGCCAGAAAACAGTTTTCCTGAGAAGGTGAAAACAAAGGATTTTAGATTCCATCTTGGGACGTGGTCAGAGAAGCATTTCTGCACCATGGGCTCCCGGAATGGGGACAAAAGGAATCCAAAAGGAATGTGCCAGCCGAGAAATCTCTGTAACTGAAGTTTGTTTTATTTCTTTGTTTTGAATTTTTACAATAAAAATCTTTGAGAACTCAGCTGGAGTGGAGTTTTGAAGCAAAAGAACCCAGGTATTACTGAGACAAGCTTGCCCCCTCCCCATCCCCAGGTAAACTTGCATCACAGTCAGGTATTTAGGAAGCACTGATGCAGCCTTAGGAGTGATTGAGAATTCTCCACCATTCCATGTAAATCCCATTTTTAAATTGTTGATAAAACACATGGAGATACCATCTACTGTGTCAGATCGTTGGTCTCTCTAGCTCAGTCTTATCTATTGGCAGTAACTCTTTGGGATTTCAGACCAGAGACATTTCACCCAACTGATTCATTTTTGTAATTGAGACTGAACCTGGAGTTTTATTGAGACTGAACCTGGGGCTTTATGCATGCAAATCAGATGCTCTGCTACAGAGCCCAAGCTCCAACCCTTTCTTTTTTGCTGTCAAAGCAGAGCTGATTTATGGTGACCCCAATGGGTTTTCAATCCTAAATAACATTATAAATACAAAGATTTAATACGAGCATGACCTGCAAGGATATCTGCTGAACTCCTTGAAGAATCCCATATTGGCCCATTCTTCCTTTGAAAATTATGTCAGAATAAAGGACTTGAATCAATAGGACCAGAGCTCTATTCATATTAGTTTGGAACAACTTGTACCAAAGCTGCTCTTCTGTTGATAAGGTCAAAAGAGGAAAGATTGAGATATACATTTTTGTCTTGTCAATGGCATGTCTGTAGACGTCTGAGTGACAGAATAAAACAATTATTGAATGTACAATTCACTTCACTTGAACTCCGTTGGTTCTTCTGGGTCAACGCTAAGTCAGAGAAAAGTTCTAGCTCGTTTAACAGACTGCAGGTGTGAGTTTTGGCAGTCACATACATCAGGGCTTATGGTGGCTCCCCTTTTATATGGGAGAAGACATCAATGTTCATGGGGCAATGCTATGTGGAGAGAGCTACACAATCTAAACTAAATGAAATTGATGGTCTTAGGCTGGACTCACTCTGCACAGGACAACAACTTTGGAGGCCTTTGAACTGATGGGCCTAGTGAATGACCTGAGAGCTTCTTATTTAAAGAACTGCTGTGATTAAGCAGGTGAGAACCTGACCAACACCTGGCTAGGATATCACTTGGAGCCTTGCCCTCAAATAAGTTGCTCTAAACTTTCCAAAATACTCGAAAAATACAAGTAAGATAAACAATAACAGTGCTCCTTTTAAATATATCTACTGAAACAAACTTGGGACTGACCTTGAAGTGCTCCTGCTTGGATTTTTTTGGAAGAGAAAAAGGCCATGGTATAGTTTTAGCTAAAAAAAACAAAATGGAGATCAGTAAAGCACAGGCCTTGTAGAGGTGTCGTACATCCAAAACATATAGTTTAACTCCTCCTGACATGCAAACTTCCCTTTCCAATGTGTTTTACATCATTAAGGATGATGCAGGCTAATTTCCCTATGTTTTTCCTTTTAACGACTCTCAAATGCCATCAATATCGCTGCTTCCTAGACCACACAGAGTCTTTATCAAGCTATTTCGTTTCTTCTGGTTAACTACAAATTCATATTTCTAGCACACATACCCAGAGATTCTACTCTGAATGACCAGGTGTTGCTGCTTGCATGACTGACACCACCCACCGACTTAACCACAAAATGTAATCGATGTAAAAGTTCCACTTGATTTGATTTTTGCTCAGATTCTTTAATATTGTGGTATCACATTTTTGGGGTCATTAATACATTCTGTATTTTTTTCCTATTGGTTTCAGCAGAAGAAAAACATTTTTGCCAATAATTTTGCCCCAGCCTATCACAAAGCGGTGGGGAGGGGGCAATTGAGCACAGCTACACCAGCCTTAGGCTTTTAGGTTCCCATCCTAGCAATGCAACTCTTATCCTGCAAAGGACACAAGCAAAACCTTTGCTTACCTCTCTGAAGAAACCAGCTATATTACCCCACTACTATTTTATCTCTAATCCACCTACTGCCATATTGCCGTCTGCTAAAAACAAAGGCATTTCCTAAGTTGTAATATTATGCCCAATAGCTGGAATGGCAAGGACACCCATAGTGAAAGTTCTAACCAAGTAAAAAAACAACAACAAGCACTCTTTAGTTTGGAGAGGAGACGTCTGAGGGGGGATATGATTGAAGTCTATAAAATTATGCATGGGGTAGAAAATGTTGACAGAGAGAAATTTCTCTCTCACACACACAATACTAGAACCAGGGGGCATACATTGAAAATGCTGGGGGGAAGAATTAGGACTAATAAAAGGAAACACTTCTTCACACAACATGTGATTGGTGTTTGGAATATGCTGCCACAGGAGGTGGTGATGGCCACTAACCTGGATAGCTTTAAAAGGGGCTTGGACAGATTTATGGAGGAGAAGTCGATCTATGGCTACCAATCTTGATCCTCTTTGATCTGAGATTGCAAATGCCTTAACAGTCCAGGTGCTCGGGAGCAACAGCCGCAGAAGGCCATTGCTTTCACATCCTGCATGTGAGCTCCCAAAGGCACCTGATGGGCCACTGCGAGTAGCAGAGAGCTGGACTAGATGGACTCTGGTCTGATCCAGCTGGCTTGTTCTTTTGCTCCCTTTGCTGCCATTCCTGTACCTCTGGTTGCCCTAAGGAAAACAGAAACTTGAAAACAGAACGTGGAATTGGTAACTGAAAGCAGAGTGTAGCCACAGACATTATATCCAGAAGTGTCCTACAGTTAGTTCAGGGCTCAGTGTTTGGGAGGATATTTTACTCCAATTAATTAACCTTCTGAGGTTAATAACAGGGTGTGGTCCAACCGTTTTTATTTGTTTCTGTTGCAATTCATATCCCTATTAGATGCAGTTATGACCTGCTGATAGTCTGAGCGCTCTGACAAAAAAATGTAGTATTGAATTCCCCTTTCAGCTATTGCAGTTGCAAATGGTACTCATGATTTTTTTTTAAAAAAAATGGTTATCTTAAAATGAAAATGCTCCCTGGCCAGTCTCCCTCATTTGCCGATGATATAGTGGTGATGGTTGAAGAACCATTAAAGAATTGGGCCACTTTAAATGCAGTAACTGATGAATTTAGTCTTGTTTCTGGCTTGACAGTAAATAAGCGGAAAACTAAAGCTATGACTTTTAATATATCAAGTGTGGATCAACAGAAATTAAAGGAGATGACACAGTTTGAAATAACAGAAAAATGAAATACTTAGGAATTGTCTTAACTAACCAAAATATCTTACTATTTTCAAATAATGATTTACCACTTGGGAAAAAGGTGAAAGAAAAATTAGTAAAATGGGAAAGTTTAAAATTATCGTTATTGGGGAGAATTGCAGAAGTAAAAATGAACATTTTGCCAAAGATGCTTTTTCTGTTCCAGACTATACCCATAATTATATATGAACACATTTAATTAATTTTTCTCGGGAACCAGGTCCCGTACACAATGCACTGAATATGTACAAAGCCCATCAAGAAACTCAAAGAACCCATTTTTTAAAAAAAAATGTGCAAAAGCTGTGGTCCAAAGCAGAAGTGGCTAATCTGTGCTTCAGTTCTATTGGTTAGAAATTATTTTAATTTGGGGGGGGGGGGGTGTTAATGCTATTTTTGAAACAAAAGCATCCACTACACTCTTGAAATCTTGGGGATGAAAGCTGATAAGAGATCTGATGATCTTCCAACATATATTGCTTTGACTAGGAGGATTCCTGATATGTTATGAAAAAGGAACCTACCGGCATGCTTTGGCTGTCTGCTTATGCCTCTAAGTGCTTGTAGCAGTACCAACCCCTTTGCTATGAGAGTTGCTGGTTGCCATAAAATTACCTCTATAGATAGCCATTAGTGGTAACAGCGGGTTCAAAAAGTAAAAGAGAGAATCATTCTTCATAAAATGGAAATACTTTTCCATTGCTTAGAACCTATCTGCTCCACGGTTGCTAATAACCTAAAAAAAGGGCACCAGATGCCCTGAGTGGTAATTACATTTTCAGGCTCTCCTTTGAATGTTCTGCTAAAAGCTTTGAGGTATAAAAATAGAATGATCCATTATCTTTATTGCTGGAGTCTTACCTTCGTCGCTGAGTTGAACTTTGCCTCTTCACTATTGAATGAGTGAACCACATCTGCACTAGTGGACATCTCCTGCGTTCCTTTTTTCTATGAACTATTCATCTTGGCTTGTGGGCACATGGATGGGTCACGGTCTATTGTTCCCACCCATCACCAGGTAGAAGATGGAGCCACTTTGCTTGACCCTTTTACTGACAATCTGCACGTATTGAAAAGCCACAGAATGCTGTGTTCATGCAAAGGCATCTGTGCAGTTGTCGTCTCATGGCGGATGCCCTGAAGATGAGACAGGGCAGACAGTTTCAGAGACTCCCTGAATCGCAAGCTTTTCAGGCTGAGGAGCCAAGACAGAGTCAGCAGCTTCATAGCATTAGGTAAAACATCCCTGATCTCTTGTGTCACTGGGACTTCACTGACTTGGAGGCTGCTGTACTTCCTTTGGGCCATCTGCCAGTCAGCACTGGAAAGGATGTCAGCAGCTCCTGCCTCTGGGAAATTGCCACGTTAATGCAGAGAGGTTGGGAACCAAGACCCTGCTGTTACAGTCCCAGCCTCCAGATAGGATCTGGGGATCCCCTGGAATCAGTGAATCTCCAGACGACAGAGAAAAATGGATGCTTTGCAGGGGGAACTGTATGATATTGTAGAAGAAGAGAGAAGAGTTTGGATTTATATCCCCCCTTTCTGTCCTGCAGGAGACTCAAAGGGGCTTACAATCTCCTTGCCCTTCCCCCCTCACAACAAACACCCTGTGAGGTGGGTGGGGCTGAGAGAGCTCCGAGAAGCTGTGACTAGCCCAAGGTCACCCAGCTGGCAAGTGTGGGAGTGCACAGGCTAATCTGAATTCCCCAGATAAACCTCCACAGCTCAGGCGGCAGAGCTGGGAATCAAACCCAGTTCCTCCAGATTAGATACACGAGCTCTTAACCTCCTACGCCACTGCTGCTCCCCAGGCTCTGTTCCCAAATCTACAGGAGTTTCCCAACCTGAATCTGGTTACCCTACTCTACCCTCCCCTTTTCCTGCCAGTGACCACAGTGGACCTAGTTACCGCAGTTCCTGAATCTAAGGCCCCTTCCGCACATGCAAAATAATGCATTTTCAAGCCACTTTCACAACTGTTTGCAAGTGGATTTTGCCATTCCGCACAGCTTCAAAGAGCACTGAAAGCAGTTTGAAAGTGCATTATTCTGCATGTGCGGAATGAGCCTAAGACCCTGTCCCCAGGGGAATGCTATGAAAGGAAGACTATCCTGCTACTGGTTTCTTTGGTCTTATTTAATTGTCAGTAGATGGAACAGTTCTGTCCTTAATAAAAGATTAGAGAACACAAGGACGTCATGAATCTTAATGCCAGAGAAAATGCTCTACCCTGACTTTCAGCAGAATATTCCACACCTTTCCTTAATCTTTTTGTTTGTTTTTTTGCTGTTAATTCACAGCTGACGTTTGATGACCCCTCACAGGGTTCTGAAGGGATGTTCAGAGGTGGTTTGCCATTACCTACCTATGCTGTATAACTGGTACAAAATGGGAAAGCACCATACATTTTAACATACGTTGAAGGTTCAATTTGTCTTCAATGCTGGAAGTGGTTTCTTGTAAGGGACAAGACAGAATTTAAAGTTGCTCCTAGAAATACAGATTGGAACTTGTATATCCCATTTGTACACCCAGCATGACACCGCTGATCCATAGGGTTGTTACATTTTCTAAGAGTCCATTTACAGTAGCGGTGGAAGTCACTGCTCCTAATTTACTATAATTTTGGAAAAGCTTTTTAAAAAAAATCTGGAAAGCCTTTTCTTAAAATCCTTTCACCCTCTCTTTCAAAAGAACCTCATTCCTCTCTCACTGTGAATTCAAGTTTTATACAGTAAATGAAGCGTAATTGGGTTTTACACATTGGGGACATAAAAATGTTGGTATTTTGGTAATGGGTTGAAAGCTACGTTGGAGTGTGTGTCAAAATAAATTAAAATCATTTGTGTTGAAAATGTCACTTCCTCTTCAAGTTTAATTTGTCAACCTTGGTTAGCCCTATTACATCATTGTAAGATTACCAGGGGCCTGGTCAGTACTTTTAAGTCCTGCAAATGCAGACAGTAAATTGTGGAATGGTATAGTATAGCCCGATCTCATCAGATCCTGGAAGTTAAGCAGGGTTG
Organism: Sphaerodactylus townsendi; assembly: GCF_021028975.2. Taxonomy (NCBI): domain Eukaryota; kingdom Metazoa; phylum Chordata; class Lepidosauria; order Squamata; family Sphaerodactylidae; genus Sphaerodactylus; species Sphaerodactylus townsendi. The sequence continues at coordinate 21,453,090 of NC_059434.1, forward strand.
GTACTTGGAATGGAGACCTCCAAGGAAGGCTCTGCAGAGGAAGGCAATTGCAAACCACATCGATTTAATCACTTGCCTTTCACTAGAAGGTTAAGAGAATTGGTTGTATCATATAGGACACTACCATTGGCCTTTCCAGGAACCTGTTTTCCCAGGTCTTGATACATTCTGCCCTTAAGCTCTTTATTTCCTACCCCCCTCCCGCCCTGAGGGCAGAGGTGGGATCTAGCAGGTTCTCACAGGTTCCCAAGAGCAGGTTACTAATTATTTGTGTGTGCCGAAAGGGGGTTACTAATTGGTGATTTTGCCACGTGATTTTTGCCTTAGTTATGCCCCTCCTCTCAGCAGCAGCGTGCAGAACTTGAAGCAGTCTAGCAGGAGGTGCGCCGGCGTGCATGGCAGCCTGCGCCTGCATGCATTCATTTCCTGCCCAAGGACTCACAGCGGCTGAACTGCCAAAGCACACTCCCTGCAACCCCAGGAATGCCCCGCCCCTCGAATGCCTCTGTATAGCCACGCCTCTGTCATGCCCCCCCCCCGGGCCCCAGCCCCATTGGCGGCCTAATGTACACAGTTTGAATCCCGCCACCATGGGAACCTGTTACTAAAATCTTTGGATCCCACCACTGCCTGAGGGGTGGATGAAGCCTTGTTAGCAACACTTCCGGTAGGAAAAGTTTCACAGGGGGATTCAGCCTGCCTAAGTTCCAATAGCTCCTGTGCCCACGATTTTCCACCCTCCAGTTGGAAGCAATTAGTAACTCGAATAGGGTGCAATTCCACATCAATATCTACTGAGTTCTCTTTGTGTTCTTTCCCTTGGCCCAAGTCAGTTACAGGCAGAAGCAGGCTCCTAGCAGGAGAAAGCAAGTTCCTGCCATTGGCACCTTCATCCAGGTCAAACTGAGGGCTATTCAAATTGACCTGATTGGTGGGCAATGTTAAAGTAGACTGATCCAAAGCTTCTTCTGAGGGGAGATGGGCTGGGGGCGGCCTTTGTGCTCAGCTTCTTGCGGAGGATCGATATTACAGATGACAGTAGGACTGATTGACAGCCTGCTTGGGATCTGGTTCTGTTTTAGGCTATCCAGTCTGTTGGTTTTCTTCCCCTCTTTGTCAAGCTTAGAATGTGAAGAATGGATTTCCCTGAAGTCGTTTACTTGAGATGCTATACATGGCAAAAAGTTTCTAAGGTCATCAAGTTTGGAGGATTTTGCAGATCACTAGAAGTTAGCTGTGACTTGATGGAATTTTACACACACAGTTGCAGAAAACATGATCATCTGTAGTTTCCTTCAAGTAACAGTAGCCCTCAGTTAAGATACTACCACTGGCTACAACCTTCCTTTTCAATTGTCCCGCTTTTCCTATAGGTCACACCAGTCATTCCCATGAAGGTATTTACGTGTGATTATCACTGTTGAGACTGCAGTGGAAGCATGGAACACGAAGCTCCTTGAAGATGTTAGTAAAATTGCTCCTCACTGACCTCCCCCATCCTTGGGATGAAACCCACCCCCAGTTTACCACAGAGTTGTGTGATCTGAAGAAGGTTGGGAGTTAGCTCGAATAGCACTAGTAGAGAACTCATATTGAATCTTGCAGAGCATACTATTGAGTTTATTCTGTTCTATGGAATGGTTGTGATGGTGGCAGAGAAATGATACTTCTCTAGTACTATTGCATCAACTAGTTCATGCCCATCTTAATTGTTCAAGGTGGCATGGCATCCACTGACTCCTAAATGTGACCCTTCATTGTCTCAAGAATAGCAATTTAATTTCTGATACTTTTTTAAAAAACTTTGCTGATAATATATCAGGAATAAGCTCTGAGCTAGATGCCAATTGTAACATAGGTTTACCAGAAGAAATGCCTAATACACTGTCTGTTCTCTTTTTAGATCACTTTAACAATTTACTTGATGGCTATCAGGATTAATGTGGCAGGTAGTAATTGGTATTAATGGCTACCAATCTTGATCCTCCTTGATCTCAGATTGCAAATGCCTTAGCAGACCAGGTGCTCAGGAGCAGCAGCAGCAGAAGGCCATTGCTTTCACATCCTGCATGTGAGCTCCCAAAGGCACCTGGTGGGCCACTGCGAGTAGCAGAGTGCTGGACTAGATGGACTCTGGTCTGATCCAGCAGGCTAGTTCTTATGTTCGTAAGTTCTGCCCCTAGTACAACCATGGAAGAGCAGTGGGCGGCAACTCAATAAAGAGAGATCAATGGAACCAAATAGAACCAACACTGGTACAGGGATGATACAAGAGGTTCTTCAGATCCAATGTGATTCCATTCTATCTATGAATGGCTCCAGTCTCTATAGGCTCAAGAGCAGGGTCTAACAAGTTGAACTTCTGGCTACTCCTATTTGTTTAATACATTTTTATCCAGCCCTTCACTGAAGGAGCTCAAGGTAGTATACTTCAGTTCCACCTACTCATGTAAAGAAAGTTAGACTGACAGAGAGTGATTGGTTTAAGGTCATTCAGTGACCATCCATTATATAGTGGAGATACAAACCACATTCTCCCAGATCCTACTGTAACCACTAGGCAAAGGGGCATGCCAATTAATTTCTTAACAGCATTATTACCCACAAGCCCAACAATGGTTCAGCAGAAACAGAAGGCACTCCCCCAGAAAACTGTACAAAGTAATGATTACTGTTTCTTTGGGTATCCATAGATTTTTTGCTTAAAATGTAGTCTTTTGTGGGATTTCTGGGCGGTCCTAAAGATCCTTCTTCTTCAAACAAAAGAAAAAAAAGATTAATAGTGATATAAATAAAATGAGTACAAATACATTATAACTAGATCAGGGCAGAGGAATATTTATTCCTCCTTCGTACTTTGAAGTGGTTTTACTGACTGCGAAGAAGACGGTTTTATTTTATTTTTTTTGTTGCCCACCTGTTGTTTTATGGCATACTCAGAAGAAACAAAGAAGTCAGAAGACACATTTTCCAAAGTGGGATCATTCAGAGAAGATTACTAAAGTGTTCTTAGATGGAAAAACTAGAAAACTGCAAGGATGTTCTCCTGTTATGATAAATGCCTGGGTGGAGCAAGGGCCCCTGAGGCGTGTTGAGTATCTTGCAGTGCCATCTGAAGCAGATGTACACCCTTCAAAATCCATTGAAGTTAATGGGTTTAGGATTGTACTGTCAAGGGACTTTGCACTCCCAGCATGATCCCTGGATAGGTTTGCCCCCAGTTTTGTTTATATAGACAAAGAAAATTTGTCTGGAAAATGTGTTTACATCTTTAAAATATTATTGTTTATTGTATGAATTATCATGCTATTTATATGGCATTCTTTTCTAATTTTATAATCTAGGGATTTTCTTGCGTTGTTTGTATCATTATGTTTTTCTTAAAGAAGAAGATGCTGAAGCAGAATACATTGTTTTTCTCTAACTTTAAGTAAACTCAAGGTGGCTTACAATCGCCTTCCCTTCCCCTCCCCTCCCCACAATAGACACCTTGTGTGGTAGGTGAGGCTGAGGGAGTTGAAAGAGAACTGTGACTGCCCAAGGTCACCCAGAAAACTTCTTGTGGAGGAGCAAGGAACTGAACCGAATTCTCCATATTAGCTGGGAATTGAACTCTATTCTCCAGATTACAGTCCACCACTTTTAGCTACTATGCTACTCTGGCACAGTGGCGAAGCCACCAGGGTGAGGGGGGGCGCGATGCACCATTTCTAGTCACGTGGGGGGTGGAAAAATCCCCCTCCCCCTGTGCCCCCCCGCAGTGCACCACCCCACTTACTTTAAAAGCTTTAAAAGGGGCTTGGACAGATTTATGGAGGAGAAGTCGATTTATGGCTACCAATCTTGATCCTCTTTGATCTGAGATTGCAAATGCCTTAACAGACCAGGTGATCGGGAGCAACAGCAGCAGAAGGCCATTGCTTTCACCTCCTGCATGTGAGCTCCCAAAGGCACCTGGTGGGCCACTGTGAGTAGCAGAGAGCTGGACTAGATGGACTCTGGTCTGATCCAGCTGGCTTGTTTTTATGTTCTTATGTTCTTACTTTTAGGCTCCTGGGAAATGTAGTTCCCACCAGGCCCAGGCAACGCAGGCAGGCTTCTGGCCTTCTTCTCTGGCCTGCTCCTTTCCTAAAAATAAGCAGGGCGGGGGGCACGGGGGGGCACTGCGGGGGGGCACTGCGGGGGCACAAAAGTCAGAGTGTGCACGGGGCACACTCTGGTCTAGCTACGCCTCTGCTCTTTTCATTCTGTAATCCACCTCAAGTTTCAATTAAAAAGGCATACCCCAGATGAAGTAATTAAGTAACACTGTTTCAATGTTATATTTGATTGGTCTTTTAAAAACAAACCAGCACCCCAACTAGCAGTGGTGTTTCTGCCCAGGGACATGGGGTAACCCATGTCTCCGGGTGCTTGCCATCTGGTCATGTGGAGGGTGCAAAATCAGCTCCCCACGTGACCAGAAAGCCAGCTTCCCCGAGGGAGGCAACTCTGACAACGCAAGGAGCCGAAACAGCCTAGCCGGAGCATGCTACTTTTTCAGCCAGCTGAATTAAAGTAAGTGTTGGTGGATCAGTGCTGCGAACTATCTTTTCACGTTATGGTGATCATTTCAACAACATACCCATGAGCCTTTGTAAAAGGTAATTTGCATATTTAGCAAAGGTTCGTGGGCATATTGCTGAAATGATCACCATAACTTTATAACATAACTTGGAGATCAGGGTCTCCCTGCTTTTAGCAGGCCCAGTCCTGCAGTGAACTATCTTTTCAAGTTATTGTGAGCATTTCAACAACATACCCATGAGCCTTTGCTAAATGTGCAGATTACCAATCTGCATATTAAGTAAAGGCTCATGGGTATGCTGTTGAAATGCTCACTATAACTTGAAAAGCTAGTCCAAGGCAGGACTGGGCCTGCTAAAAGCAGGGGAAAGGGGCCACGTCCCTGATTTCCATGCAGACCAGGGGGTGGGGCTGAGAGAGGACCAACTCCGCATGCTCTGTAGGTGGGGTGGGGGATCTGCCCTTCCTCCCAGGCTCCCTGCAGCCAGGCTCCCAGCTGGAGCCAGCAGCAGGAACATGCAGGGGTGGGGCTCCTTGCGGGCGGAGGTTTTGTCTCCGGGCACTGTTTGGACCCCACATACCTCTGCCAACTAGGTTTGTGATGAATGTTGATGAATGGTTACAATGGTGTTATAAAGCCCCGATGGGTGTACCTCCAGCTTACACACTTACGAGCAGTGGCGTATCTACCTAGGGACAAGGGGTACCCCTTGTCCCTGGGCGCCACTCTTCTGGTCACCTGGGGGCGCAGAATCGGCCCCCCACATGACCAGGAAGTCCTGCTGCCTCATCATTTTCGCGTGCTTCGACTCCTTCCCTGCCAGTCGAGGCACGCAAAAACGAGGCAGCAGGACTTCCTGCTGCCTCCAAGGGCCCTCAACCCCACCATGGACATCCTGGGAGCCCAGCCGGCAGAGGGAGTCTGGAGGGGGGGTGGGCACCCTAGACCTTGCCCATGTCCATGGTGACATGGGCGGGGTTGAGGGCAGTGGGGGTGGAGCCTGGGGCATCAGAGGTAGAGCTGGGGTGGTAGGGGGCGAAGCCTGGGGGCATCCTGGAGACAGTTTGTCTCCGGGCGCTGTTTACCCCCGGTACGCCTCTGCTTACAAGTGTTGACTACTCTTAGCCAAGTGATAACTAATCCTGAGTAAGTAATTACTACTCCAAGGCATCACTGTTCCTCACTTGTTCATTCAGCTATATTAGGAAATGGTATCAATAGCCAACAGCTGACATTATTTGCTGTCTTCACTCCCTGTTGGTAGTGGCAGAAATATCAGGGTTAGGAACATCTTTGGAATATGTGCTATTCCTCTTCCTGCTCCCAGGACCCAGGGATGGGGGGTGAGCTGGAGTTTTGGGTGCTTTCCTTACATTGGAGTCCTGCTGCACCATTCTAGTGCCCCATCTTGTCTCGCTTCTGGGATGTTTTAACAAAGCAATCTACTCCTGGCTCGTTCTTGAAACCATTAGGAACCTTGCTTTTGAATTTAGTTTCAGTTTGGGAAATCAAATTTACTACTAAATACATCTTCATTGATTTCACCCTGACATCCTTTAAAAAATAGCTTGTCTTAATTACACAAATTTATGAATGGTTTGCTCCTTTCCTTTGCATGCGAAGCAATCTGCATCAGAGAACGAGCTGTATGTGAAACAATGACGCAAATAAAATACATTCTTTGTGAGCCCAAAGACAATTTTCCAGATTTCTTCCCCCCCCGCCCCCCGGCCCTCATCAGTCAACATATCAGAGGAAGATGCTAGAAACATGTAAAACGATTATCAATCCACGATGAACAGAGGCACCATGTGGATTCAGCAAACAAAAGAGAACACAAAACCAGTGTGACTGAAATGGCTGTCTAAAGCAAAATGCAGACAGTACTGTTCGCTAAAATAATCTGTTTGAAGTTTTGCAACTGAGCAGTCGTGTTGTGATCTGTTTCTAACATGATGGGAGGAAGGGCACAAGGCAGGAGCCTTTTGCAGCAGATCAGAAAGATAATCAAAAGCAGGAGATGTTAAGGAAAGCAAAACTGCACAATCCATCTTTTAAAAAATATCCTTGGCAATCAGTGGTGTATCTACAGAAAATGGAGCCTGTGGCAAGAATTGATTTGGCACCACCCACGCCCACCTGTGTGAACATCCGGCACCCGCACCCATCTTTCTAATAACCATACAAAAAAGCCAGTATTTTTGTGTTCTACTTACAGTTTGCTTTGCTTAAAGCTGTCCAACATTATTACACCTGCTTCTCTCATATTTAGAATCCCCGAGTACAATTCATTCATTAAAAGTTATACTCTGACCAAAAAGCTATGAACCCCTACAACCAGAGATGGGATCCAACCAGTTCTCGCCACTTCTCTAGAAGTGGTTACTAATTTTTTCTGAGTGCCGATAAGTGGTTACTAAAGCAACCTCCCGGCCCAATAGGGACTGGAGGTGTGTGTGTGCTGCGGTGCCACTGTTTGAATCCCACCACCATCGGAACCTGTTATTAAAATTTTTGGATCCCACCACTGCCTACAACAAATAGTTGTTTAATCTGGAAATAACTTTTGAAATGTCCTCACTTTGTACAGTCTTCCAAATCTGGTCAATGAAGAGGGTTTCTATGATTCCTCCAGAAGTTGTCTCAAAGCAACAATAGACACAGTTAACTGAAAAGGCACTAGATCCTACCAGTGAGGACCAAGCCTCGCAGAACAACGGGTTCTCAAATAACATTTGCCAAGAACACCTCAAGTGGCACATGGCTTAATCCCATGAGAGCCGTTCCTTCAGAAGGTCTCATATAGTGAAGAACTTCAAGCAAAATAACTAACATTGGGAACTGAACCAACAAATAGTAAACCAAGAAAGCAGGTTCAAATTAGACATTTAGATGCTTGTTTTCCTCTAGCATCTAAACAGTGATAAGAACATGCTTTCCATTAATGGTTTTATGCTTGAGGGAGTTGAAAGCACCAGAACTGATAGAACAATTGCACTTTCGGCATGATCTTCCACAAATGTATTCAGAATTAATTCCCAGCGAACTCAGTTGAACATTCTGCTGATTAAACTTAAACTTGGTATAGTGGCATACAAAGCCATAGCTACTTTCCCTTCGGTGTGCTTTGTGATTTTTGTATTTCCATCTCTCTGAGCTCTTTCTTTGGCACCCCTTCCCCAAACATCTTGCACTGGAAATCTTGCACTGGAAAACTTTGGCACCCCTTTCCCAAAAAGATTGCACTGAAAAACTCCTAGATAAGACAAGTGCATTGTCTGTGGAGAACAAGGAAAAGTAAAAACAAATACTAACTACTGAGAGGTAGGATCAGCGTTTGCCCCTAAGTAGAAAAAGCAACCGCCCCGGGGAGCACTTGGCCACAGAGAAGCTGTGAGGCCAAGTGTGAGTGATTATAGTCACGACGATTAGAAGCCATCTGTTTTAAAACCGAGTTTCTTAGAATTATTTACATGTCACAAGATGGTATACTTCAAGACCTTGCTCAGTTCCGTCTCTCTTTCATGCTACGAAATTCAGTGATTGAGTTAACAAGTCAATAAGCGTTCCTCAAAAACTTTTATTTTTTATTCATCTGAGTACTGTTTGATTTGCCTTTCTTTGTTCTCTGAGGCTTGTGCTATATTAATAACCGGCTGTGTTGTTTCCTGATAATTAAGTATGAATTCTCTGAGGACATCAGGCAGTCAATTCTCCAGCATTTTTATTTCATTCTATTTGGCATTTGGAAATATGTGCATAGGATATCTTCTTGGAGTCTCCTTCATATTGGACTGCATCATCAATAAATGGATAGAAATATGTGACAGTTACCCCAAAGTAGTTTTATGCAGGCTGAGAGTTGAAATATTATCTAACTATGGGTTGAACTGGGGCTGATTCTCAGCTTCTAATTTTAAATGTTTCTTTTATATAGAGAAACCAGGAAAATGCTTTCCTTAAACAGCCATATTTGGAAGAGTTGTACACTAGACCAGTGAGACTCAATAGTTCAGGAGCCACCTGTAGCTCCTTGACATGCCACCTGTACCTCTTCTGAGCACCGCTCCCTTGTGTGGCCCCTGCCCCATGTTCCAGGAAAGTCATTGCCCGATATGACATGTGGTTGGCAAATGGATCCCACCTGGAAACAGCCACCACCAGAGAAAGAGGCTAGCTGTAAGCCCCCTAAGGGGCAAGCCTCATACAAGAGATGGAAGGAGATGTGATTCTTTTGGTTGATGGCAGAGGCGTAGCTGGGCCAAACTGCACCTGGTGCACAGTGTGTTTTTTCCACCCCCCATGGGCCCCCACGGTGCCCCGTGGTGCCCCCCGTAGCACACACACACACACTCCGCCCCCCTTCCCACACTTACCTTAGTTCCTTTTCTTTTTCTAGTACTTTTTCAGGCTGAAAAAAGCGGCCTCTTCACAGTTCAGGCTAAAAACTGCCTGAGGAACTATACTTCCCAGGAGGCCTTGTGAGCCCCAAGGTCTCCTGGGAACTGTAGTTCCTCAGCCATTTTGGAGCCTGAACTGTAAATAGGATGCTTTTTCCAGCCTGAAAAAGTACTAGAAAAAGAAAAGGAACTAAGGTAAGTGTGGGAAGGGGGCGGGGGGGCGCTGTGGTGGGGGGCGGGAGAGGGTGCAGGGGGGGGGTGCAAGGAGAAGGGGGAGAGCCCAGGGCCGATTTTTCTGTGCCCAGTGCACAACACACCCCCACCCACTTGCCGCTTCGTCACTAGTTGATGGTAATTGAAAATGTGGATCTCCATGAGCTATGTAGTGAATACCACTGCACTAGAGAGTCTACACTAGCCTATGCTTCATTAAAGATCAGACACACAAGAATTTGTGGGTAAACAAGTAACATAATATTTGTAAAAGTTAATCAACTAAGCTGTCATACATTACCTCAGAAACACACCACAGAGCATAATATGTACATTGGTATAATTGGGCAAAGAAAGAGATAATCGGTGAAGAATGACCCATGTGATTTTCCATGACCATGGGGCTCTAGCCTTAGCACTGTTACCATAGTGACATGGAATCCTACCTTAGGAAGATATCCCAACCCCCCCCCCCCAACCCCGACTCATATTTAGTGTCAATCGGAACTGAGCACATCACCACAGAATTGCAATATCCTTGGACAATTCAAGTGGCCATGAATTTAATTCATGTACGAGACAGATTAAAAATGCAACTCAAATCCTACACATGAAAGGGATCGTTTAGATATGCACTTGAACAAAATTAAGTATTAAACGTTCCATGTCTTCAAAGTTCTGTGTCTCCTGCTTGATTATAATTTTTAATATTTCTTTTTCTTTTGAAAGCTCTTCTCATTTTGGCTTAAATAATTTTTTTTTGCAACTTTCCAACTGGATGCACACTGGAAAGGGACTGAATCAAGAGAGCTCTAACAAGTGTTTCAAGGGGAAAACATAGTAAGATTGGGGGGTTTTAACTGTCACCTTGCCGAATTAAAATCTTAGGCTGATTCCGCATGGGCCAAAAACAGCGGTGTGAAAATGGTGTGAAAATGGTGTAAAAAGGTTTAAAACGGTGTAAAAGGGTTTATACTGTTTTCACACTGTTTTCGCACCGCTGTTTTTGGCCCATGCGGAATCAGCCTTAGTAAACATTTAATGGCTCTCACTTGGTTTGGTTAACAACTGAATGTGAATTCTTCATCTTTATGTTGTCACCCATCAATCCCGATAGCCTTGAAACTCTAAACTTGAAAAGAACGTAATAGCATTCTTTTCTGGTAATGGATGTATCATCCGTTATTGTAAAGTCATTAACAGACTGCCACTATGTTCCATTTTAAAGGCCTTTAAAGACGTCAGCACAGTAATCCCTGCTCATCTGGTTCTTACAGTGAAGAAATGCACTTCATGTCTAGGCCACGCACAGCTTTATAATAATATCAGGTTAGATATGATTTGTTCTACTTGTATCTCTCCCACTTAATGTTCAGCTTGCCATACATGTGCGTACAAGTTCTCCAACCATGTATATTTGACTTGTAAAATAGAGGCAAACAGCAACAGCCTTAGGAGAGGGGGTCAAGTTACGTAGTTTTGGTCTTCTCTTTCTCGTGATCATCTTCTGCAGCAGGTGTCAATTCTTATTTGTGCACAACAGAGAGTGCACATTGGGAAAGAAGGAGAGAACGGGATTCAGAGAAGAGAGGGGGATGATGGTGACCACATCTGACAAAAAGTCAACCGAGCGTCCTCGGTACATACATCAAAAAATGAGCAGTCCAAACAGCAAGATTTCAGTGACATAAAGTGTTTGTAATAACTCTTTGGCAGACGTCCTTTTTATTTAGGCTGAGATTGTATTAGACATGTGAATAGGTGTTTGTCTCATTTCTTTTGCTTTTTATTTCAATTCTCAAAGAGGCCATTTTGTTATGTTGTTTCTTATGGTTTTGTTTCTTTTTTTAAAAAAAAATAGTGTGGTATTTTATCGTTTCCCATTGGATCCAATGGAAATCTCCCCCTCTTTTTTCCATCCAAATTGGAGAAAACTTGGGAAAATTGTAGTATTCTATAAGGATACTCACATTGACAGACTTCAGGCAGATAATATAAAGCCCACCCTTTCTTTGAGACAATGAAAGACACCCATGTTTAACAGTGTTGTTTCTGTGCCTTCAGAGGTGAAGTAGTTGGGCCTTTCTGTGGTGTCATTTTGCCTTTGGAATCCCCCCCCCCCCCGCCCCGAGGCTCATCTGGTTCTTCCTTTTAGGGACCAAGCTAAAGTACATCTTTTTACTCAGGCTTTTAATTTTTATTTTACCAATGTTTAAAATGCCGTGTTTTTGTTTTCTGCATGACTTTTTATTTGCTTATATCCAGCGGCTTATAATCATAGAATCAAAGAATTGGAAGAGGGCCTCCAGGATCGCTCGGACAATAAAACGCTTGCAGGTTTTCAAGGATTTAATTGAAGACATATGAGAGACAGAAGAAGACAGTTCTGGCGAAAAGGCACCAAGCAATTGATAATATGGATAGCATAATCCCCACCGCCACATGGGAACAGAGAGAGTTAGAAGTATCCAGCCGGGAGACCTTTCCAAGCTGCAGAACTCCAAAGCCAGCACTGTTGATACCCTGTTTCCCCGAATATAAGACATCCCCTGAAAATAAGACATAGTAGAGGTTTTGCTGAACTGCGAAATATAAGGCATCCCCCGAAAGTAGGACGTAAGAACATAAGAACATAAGAACTAACCTGCTGGATCAGACCAGAGTCCATCTAGTCCAGCATTCTGCTACTCGCAGTGGCCCACCAGGTGCCTTTGGGAGCTCACATGCAGGAGGTGAAAGCAATGGCCTGCTGCTGCTGCTGCTGCTCCTGAGCACCTGGTCTGCTAAGGCATTTGCAATCTGAGATCAAGGGGGATCAAGATTGGTAGCCAAAAGTTTTTGTTTGGAAGCATGCCCGGCGAACAGAACACAGAAAAACAAGACATCCCCTGAAAATAAGACATCGCGCATCTTTGGGAGCAAAAATTAATATAAGACACTGACTTATTTTCGGGGAAACACGGTAGCAATGCACCTGCAAAAGAAAAGCACTCTCAGACACATCCCCCCTCCCAACAAAAGCATTCTGACGTTTGTCCAGTACAATGGTCCTGTACCTCTGACTAAAGCTTCAAGCACCATAGAGCTCCACGGCTCTTGAAAAGATGCACAGAAGATAACACAATGCAGAAGGAAATAAGTACACACTGAATGGAGAAAATGACATTTTCTAGTTTTAAACATAATGGCAATACGGGGTTTTTTGGGGCTTGGCTAGCATAATTCCAAAGATAGGCTTTGAAGGTTAATGAATTACTCTTAAATTTAATTAGACAGCATAATGTGTTTTCCAGGCATTCAAGAACACTCCTAAGTTTTTTTTGCTTTTGAATGCAACTGCTGTTTGCTGGCAGCGCTTTTGGGGCATGGAAAAGAAGGAACTTCATAAAACACCAAACTGACCTTCAAAATTCCCTAATAGGACATGTGATAGTGGCTGGAAGCTTTCATAACCTTCATTCATCCATGATCTCTGAGTTAAGTTTACAAGGGCAGCTGTTGAAAGATGGCTCTCCCATTCGCCTCCCTCCCAGCTGCTGCACTTTGGTCCTATGTGCAAGGGGATAAGAACATAAAAATAACCCTGCTGGATCAGGCCAGCAGTCCATCTGGTTCGGCATTCTGTCTCACACAGAGGCCAACTGGTGGAAAAAGGGCAGCCCCACCAGGAATTATAACTTGTATTGCTTTTGCTTATTTTTATCTGTTTGTCCACATTATATATTTGTATTTCTATACCAGCTGCCTTGAGTATCCAGTGGTGAGAGTGAGTTAGAAATATTTAAATAGATGAATGACAACCCTAAAATATCTTTGGGTTAGGACGGTTGCCAATCTTCTTTTCCCGCTAGCATAATTCCACGCAGTGATGCATGTATGCTATATGCCATCAAGATACATACTTCCAATTTATGGCAACCCTATGAATTAATGACTCCCCAAACATCCTATTTTTAACAGCCTTACTCAGATTTTGCAAACTGAAGGCTATAGCTGCTTTATTGAATCAGTTCATCTCATGTTAGGTCTTCTTCTTTTCCTGCTACCGTCAACTTTTCCTAGCATTACTGTCTTTTCCAACGAGCCTTTTCATTTCATGATCTGGCCAAAGTCAGTTTAGTGATTCTAGGGGGTGGGGGGGGGGTGGGGTTTAAAGGGAAAATTTAGACTGGATTTGATCTAGAACCACTTTTTATTTGTCTTTTTGGTGGTCCATAGTATCCATAAAACTCTTTTCCAAAGCCACGTTTCAAATTAATCCATTTTCTTCCTGTTAGTTTTCTTCTCTATTCAACTTTCCCACCCATATACAGTAATGATGAATACCCAGTATGTATAATCTTCATCATGGTCACAACTGACACATACTTACACTTAAATATCTTTTTCAGTTCCTTCATAGCTGTCCTTCTAAGACTGAGGCTGATTCCGCATGGGCCAAAAAGAAGCAGTGTGAAAACGGTGTGAAAATGGTGTAAAAGGGTTTAAAACGGTGTAAAAGGATTTATACTGTTTTCACACCATTTTCACCCATGCGGAATCAGCCGTAGTTTCCTTCCAATCTCTTGGTTGGCAATCTTTCTTTTGGTCAATGATTCAGCCAAAGAATAGCAAGCCATTAACAGTTTCAATGTCTTCATTTTCAACCTTAAGATTGTCTAATGCCTCAGTAGTCATTACATTCATCTTCTTGATATTTAGCTGTAATCCAGCTTGGGCACTTTCTTTTTTGAACTTCCCCAGCGTTCCAGCAGCTATAAAGTTATTTAAAACCTAGCTCCTTGTCCAGCTGTAAAATCGGGCCTCACTGGTGAACCCCATAGTCTGGAGCAAACACAATCTAAATTTCTGAGAAGAATCATACAATTACCAAATAACATCTCAAATGCAGCAGTGCCTGCAAAGATGGGAATGGTTACAGTCCAGACAAAACTATGGGTTTTGGGCAACGTCCTGGGTAAAATTGCTTTTTTGCCAGAAAGAATTAACCCACTTAATTCTCCTAGATACATATGTTTCACCTTGCTAAAAAACACAAACACAGAAGTGAGCTTATTGTGGTCTCTCTCATCAAGACTATGATTATGTTAGGGCTAAGGGTCCAATTTGTCAACTTAAGGGTCATGAAGGTCAACAGGCAGCATGACCATGACAGGATATTAGATACCTGCTTTGATAAATCCTTACTTAATAAGTTTACCCTGATGCCCTACCTTTTTAACCTCAACGATTCTGAGTATTGAAGAGTTTTTACTCTTCCATGCTATAATGCATATTTGACATATATTTGAAGGGAAATACACCAGATCCCCAATCAAAGATGTATATCTTAATGTTCCTGTGAGGACCCCACCCTCTCCTCCAGACAAGACCCCTTAGATAGTCGAGTTCTCTTTTATTTTTGACTTAATTATTTTAACAGGTACCCCCTTTTACAGTCTAAGTGCCAGGGGACCAGAAATGGGGAATCTCAAAAAGCCATCTGGGTTCAGCTATGACATCGGAAATTCTTAGGAATAAAGAAGAAGGTGTTGCTATAAAGAAACTGCAATCTCCCCCAGCTCAGTGGCATATTGCTTCCAATGACACAAGACTTTTTAACACTGGAGACATCAGCCAATATCCTAACCTATCCCAGCAATGTCTGCCAAGGCAAAGGACATTGCTATTTCCTAATCCCTTTTTCCTTTTTTTTTACTCAATAAAGGCAGGCACCAAAGTCATGAATTTACTGTCCATTCTGTTTCAGGAGTTATTTTGCCTCACCCAGACTTTTGTGACTATGCAAATCTAGTATCATTTCGGCCCACTTAAATTATGTTAATCATGTTGCCTCACCCAGCATCTTCTTCTCCATGCAGCTTTGGCTCACAATAGGCTAATCAAAGTATTTCCCCAAATTCCCCCATCAAAGGTTGGCAACAGTTAACTTTAAACCAGCCAGCGATATGAAAACTTTTTATCTTGACCCAATCCAAAGCAAGGATGGCCAAACTTCCACTGGGATCAGGATCTTTTGTCCATAAAAGAAGGACCATCTTTCAATAAAGAGGGGTATGAAGGGTAGGGCAACAGTTCTTTACATTTTTATTCTTTATTTGTGCACAATAAAGTTATTTGTTTGTATTTACCAGCACTCTCCCTCTTTCTTTCTTCCTTATTTTTATTAGGGTACCCCTATGCTAAAATACCTGATATACTTGGTATACCCTGGTATACAGAGGCTGTAAGGTATTGTGTTATTCCTTTCTAATTTCCCCTTCTCTGGGTTCAGCTTGGGTAACAGTTCCTTCTACCAATTTTCACTCCACCTTCATCTAGAGCTAATACATTTTCCCTTTTGATATTTTTTATATATTGACTGAAGAGAGAGGGAGAAAAATACATCCTTGTCTGATACCTCTGCCAATTGAAAACCACTCTGTTTCTCCAGTAGTTTCTTTTCCTGAGTACAGGTTGTGCATCAAAACAATCAGATGCTGTGGCACACCTGTTTCCTTTGAAACCAGCCATAGTTTTTCATGATCCACATAGTCAACATCTCTGTTATAATATATGAAACAAGCTGATTTTTTTCTGAGATTTTTTCATATGCTCCAGTGTACATGTGGAGCATGTAGTATTTCTTGTTTTACACAAGGTAAGCATTTTTGTCGTAAAATTTAAAATTCTGATTTTATTTCTGTCAACTTATAATTTTGCTTCTTGTCTATCTTTAGATATTTTAAAAGTTTCATGAATCATCCGTTGAATCATGAATCACTTCTCTTGGCTACAGGAATAGTTTTTGTGCATTCTTCCTTCTGGCTTCAGCCCACAGTTCTTCTGGTTCACAATAAGTTGAACTTAGTAATGTCAATCTGTTCTTTATATGGTCTTTAAATTCATCAAGGACATTGTTTCGATTAGATTTTGGAATTATGAATGTTTTGGTGTTTTTCTTCATTCTGATCTTCTGTGTTAACAATTCATGGTCTGTACCACAATAAGCTCCTGGGCTTGTTTTAGTAGAGAGAATAGAGCTGCTCCATCTTCTATTTCCACTTATGTAATCTATTTGATTTTTGTGTTGGTCATCTGGTGACATCCACATGCACAACCATCTGTTCAGTTGCCTGAAGCATGTGTTTGCAATGAGCAACTTTGTTGGCATCACAAATTCTATGAGTCACTCTCTTGATTCATTTAATAATCATACCCCAAATTTTATGACAAAATTTCTGTTCTGTTTCCTACTTTTGCATTCTAGTCAATTATGATTATCAGTGCATCATGTTTATGTGTATATTGAATTTCTTATGGGACGCTTGCATAAAAACTTTTCATTTCTTCCTGTTCAGCATTTGTAAGTGGGGAGTAAACTTGAATGATAGTTATATTGATTGGATTTTCATGAAGTCTGATTGAAATTATTCAGTTTTCCATTAAAGCTCCTGATAGCTTGTAGTATGTCTTCCTTGACTATTATAGCAAAACTGTTATTTCTGAGTTTGTCACTTCCAGAGTAAAACACTTCATCATTTCATGACTGAAAATGTCCAATCCACTTTACACTTCACCTAAAATTCTAATGCTTAAATGGTCAATTAGTTTTTAAGATTTTGAGCTTACCTTGATTCATACATTTTACATTTCATATCCCTATAATGTATGTCGTATAGATTTGGGCTATGCATATCCCATTGCCTGCAGCTCTGAAGACAGAAAAAACAGGAAGGCTGAGAGTATACTGACTGCTACTCCACACACTGCTGGGGTTGTGGATATTTCACAGTTCCCATGGCAACAGGCATATCAACCTCTTTGGCCACTCATATTGTTTTCCATTTGGACTTATGAAGCTACTGGCCTCTGCCATGGTCGCTGCCATATACAGAAGTCTTGCAGCTCCCCAAGGGGTACCAATTGGTACCACTCTCTACATCACCACATGGGTTACTGCTGCCTCCATCACTTGAACATGACACATCATTCTGTTGTTGACTCCTTTCTCAGAGACTCAAACATACAATCTTCCCCCATCACACTGATGCTGGAGGTCCACTTTTTCTGGGCATTTTTAAATTTTATTATTTTTAACCCTTGCTTTTCCTAATCCAAGCTGGTCTCAGGACATCTAACAAGATGAATAAATGCCATTAAAATATAACTAACCCTGTGAAGTTCAATTAATATATAACCGCAAACATTTAAACTAACAGTGGTCTTCGGATCATGGCTCTCTCAGTTGATGCCTTCAATTTCAGTTCTACAGGGAAACCATACAAAAGCAGAGTAAAGGAGGCAAGAAAAATGTATGTGTGTGGGGTGGGTGGGCGAGCATAGATAGGGACAAAAAGAAAAGAAAAGGGACCAGAATGGAAAAACGGAGGAAGGAGGGAAAGGATAGAAAAGTGATGAGGGGAAGGGAGCGGATCATCATCCGCTTTCATCAGGCGAGATTTACCTTGGGACAGGGGAGGCTGTATTTTCATCTACCCTGAGCATATTCAAATTCAGCCAGCAAAGGAATGATTAACAATGCACTTCTGAACTCAAAAAGCACACTTCCCTATTTAAAATTACATATCAGCGCATATCTTTGAGCAATCAGAACCTAAACCATTTTCTCCCAATCTAAAATAAAAAAAAAATCCCAGTAAAATTTCAGGGGCTTCATTTTCTTTAAAGAACTGCTTCAAGGTGGCTTTCATTTTCCTACTCTCTTTGGAGCAGAGATAAAACAGATATATACTTTAATATGCTTTCCTTTCCCCTAAGAAGTAATCAAATACCCAATTCACTGGCAATTTGAGTTGCTGGAGAGAATGGAGCTAGAAAGGAAAGGAGGGAGATTTGAGATTCCTAATGCAGTTGCCAAACATTCTGGATCCCAGATTTCCTCTAACATCTGACATTATTTAACCCTAATTTCAGGAAACCAAAAGCCAGCTCTCAGAAGTTTGGAACAGATTGCTGAAGGCTGAATGTCTTCAAACATCTTTATATTTAATAAGGCGAAGTTATACGTTTCCTATTTTTGCAAAATCACAACATTGATCAGTCTTTTTATTGTTATATTTTATAGCTATGCTCTCCTCCTTCCCTTTGGCAGTTCACAGATTAGATAAGGTGCACATCTGGGCACCAATGAGTGCAGTGACAGGTGGAGTCTGGCAGCTTAGTTGTACTGGTCAGGCAGGTGGAACTAGAGCTCACATAATCCCAAGTCAAATGTGCTGAGAACAGGAACTCAGATGGTATTCAGGTAGATGATTCCAGCTGCCAGAGGCACTGAAGTAGGTCAGATACAGGGTGTTTCCGCACTACAAAAGGGAGTGAAGGTCGACTCGGTTCCCTTCAACGGGGGGCGATTCCTGGCTGTCTGCACAGCAACTTCCTTGGCCCCCTGGAACCGAGCTAAGTGGGCGGGTACCTGTTTCGCTCCTCGATCGTGATTGGCGCTTGTGTTACGGAGGGAAACGGGAACGTTCTTTGTTTTTTTTTACAGTTTCACGACTCTCCCATTCTGCGCATGCGAACGAAGCGGCTCCTGATTGGTTGAATGGATGCGGTGTCGTTTCGATGCGTCCGCATTTCGAAGCTTCGAAGCGATATCGACCTTGTTCCACCAGCGAGTCGCAGTTCATAACTGCGACAGGGATGTCGCGGTTCCGAGCGGGGGGAACAGAGACAAGACAACGTCGAGCTCTGTTGTAGTGCAGATACACTGAGTTGAACCTGAGTAGAAACCTGTACAACACAGTAAGTGCGGAAGGTCCCACAGAGAACACACAGCCACACATTTTATTGCATTTATATCATCCCAAGGCTATTCATTCATTCATTCATTCATTCATTCATTCATTCATTCATTCATTCATTCATTCATTCATTCATTCATTCATTGTATTTATATGCTGTCTCTCTAGACTCCTGTGTGAGACACTGATCCCAGTTTTCAAGTTAAGAATACTGTGGAACTATAATACGTGAGTAGCTGAAGGACAGTCAGTCAATCTGTGGCATGGTATTCTCAAACAACAATAACAATTAAATAATAATTGTAAAAACCCTGTCAGCAAATTGAGACTGCTCTCCCCTCGCCATTGCATGCAGAATTCCTCTCCCCCATCCCCACACTTAGAATTATGCAGCAGACTTTACAGAGGGATGGGCAATTCCCACCTTGATTAGAGCTCCACCACTTCTCTCTTGAGAAACTAAGCCTCCATCACCAGTAAGCAACAGGCAGAGTCTTCTCACATCTATTCTCCTCCAGCAACAGTTCATTTCCTCTAATCCTTCTAACCACCACCACCACCACCACCACCACCACCACCACCTTCAGATGACCTTGAGCCACCCGCGCTTTCTTAACCAATCCTACTTTGCTGTGTTGTTATGGTGATAAAATCAGGAAGAGAGAACCATGGATGCCACTCTAAGCTTCTCAGGATGAATAATATACTAGACAGGCAGATCAACTTTGCAAAAAACTTTTAGCATAGTCCTAAGCAAAGCTACACTCTGTTGAAGTCAATGGGCTTAGAAGGACATAACTCTGCTTAGGATTTCCTGGTTCACATGCTGTATTTGGCGCCACTAAATTTCAGCAGTGTTTATCATACAAAACGTTTTCCAACCAGGGTGGCATAGTGGTTGGACTAGGACCTGGAAGGCCCTGGCTAAAATGCCCACTCTGCCATGGAAGCTTGTTGGGCAAACTTTTGACCACTCACACAAACTTAGCCTAACCCAGTTCACAGGGTTCTTGAGAGAATAAAATGGGGAGGAGAAAGATATAAGTTGCTTTGGGTGTCCATTGGAGAGAAAGGTGAGGCAGAAATGAAATAAATAAATGAATACTGAAAATGTCAGGACAATTGGATAGTTTTCTCCTACTTGGAGAAAGTGCAGCGATACCGGAAAGCTATTTGGAGGACAGATAATCTGATTTTGAGCTATATTGTAACTCCTGACTATTGAACGGTGCTATTGTACAAAATTGATGTTTTTGTTCGCAGTAATGGACTGAATGCTTTTAGCAGATATGCAGCCAAAATCATTTAGGTGCAAGACTGGAAAGCCTCAAGACACAACAGTTAAGTAGAAAGCATTTATGAATCATTCAAATACACATTGGCACCAGAACGCCTGAGTTTCCTTGAGCATGTTTTGAGCATTCAAGGGCCAAACTGAACCACATCTAGGTGCTAATGTAAGCAATGCTCTGAATCCACAAATAATTGCTTCTTGCATTTATCTAAAGTGAGCCACAGATACTGAAACACCTTACAGATTAAAAGGTCAAAAGATCATACAGATTAACTCCCCATGGTTCATTGTCCATCCATCACATTGGCTGAACCTCGTTCAAGGATCACTAAAAGCATATTGGAAAATGGAGGGAAGAGGCTTCTGCTACACTAGGACTGTAAACTTTGGGTTGAGACGTTTCTAGAAATTTGGGAGTGAAGCCAAGGGGATGGCGGTGATGGGAGGGCAGCAAAGACAACAAGAGGAAGTCACCAGTGCTAATTGACAATGCTGGAGGAGCAATGGGGCCACTAGTATGGTTGTATCTAGTGCGCAATTGACAGAAAAGGAAAGTCTTTGTTGAGAAAAATCAAATGCAGCACTGACAGTGTAATCCCAAGCCAAGACACGTCCATTTAAATCCACTGAAATCAAGGGATGAAAAAGGATATAATCAATCAATGTTTTAATTATGGTCACCAACCAAAAAAATTCAATAAATAAATATGATATAGCTTAATACATAAAACACCTCTTCTACAAAACATTAAAATACTACCACAGACCATTACAAAAATTAAATACAGTAAGGAGTTCTACAACATTGAGGAGAAATCTAACTTTGCTCCGTGATTATTATATTGGGATATCTTCTTCCATTATTCCTAATCCTAGCAGAAGGATATAACTCTGTTCGGGATTGCACAGTAAGAAAAATATTTATACTTCAGCTTACACTGATTATACACAAGTTTTACAGTACTTAGATCCTAGTACCTGAGGGTTGCCAGCCCAGAATGAAAGTGACATGATGACATTGGCAGAAGCTCTAGGATTCACCCAAACCGTATGGTAAAACCATAGTGGTGTCATGCCATCAGCATGATGCTGACTTTCCCACTTTTGTTTTTTATTTTTGCACTTTGGTAATAATAACATACATAAGTAATACCATCAACAACAAACAATATATAATAAAGTAATCAATCTGATATATATCTAGGATAATACAAAAAAATTGATGCAATTAAATAAATTCATTCTATAATCTGTCTATATAAAGAGTGACTTCTTCAAAATAATACATTTATTTATTGAATACTGTAACATTTCTAGCAGTTTATAATCCTCTGAACCTATTGTTCAGTTTTTATGTCAATTAGACTGTCTAATATTAGATTAAATTACATCTAATTCCTTGGTTATCCTATTATTATTTTTGAAAATAAACATATACCTTTAGTAATCAATTGGATGAAAATCAATATCTATCTTTCCCTTTAAATATAGTATCCAGGGTTGCCAGATCTCTAAATATGTTTCCACTGGAAGGAATCTGGATTGATGAAAACCCTTATCCAAAACAAAAAGTTGTTGTATTTTGCTATACCAATCTTCCATGGAGGGAATTGTAGCTGTTTGCCATTGTTTGGCCAGGATTAGACGTGCTGCAAGGATAAGATGAAACAATAAATGTTTTTGAGGTTTCTCTATTTGTTTCTCCATCATACTTGGACCTAGCAGGTAAGTTATTGGGGATTTTAAAAATCCCCACTTTTGTTTTTGAGCCGCAGTATTGGAGGAAGATTTCTGTTGCATCACCAACTTAAGCAGTCACCTCTGCCCACATCACAGGGCATATAGATGGGGAAGAGCCCATGTTTCTCAGAGCTCAATTCAAGATTCCCATTGAGGCACCATCCTTAAATGATAATAGCTCAGTAATGGTTATGTATGTATAGCAGACCTGCATGTACCTAATTACATTTTCCAGTCAGTCTTGTGGTCCCCCAGATGCTTGAAAATCCTTCTGTTCTTGCACATGAACAGGAGGTCTATTGAGATCCTTGGGCTGCCGAACAAGTTGCGTTCAGCTGGGTGTGTCATGTGTTGTGAAGCCCTGATCAGGAGAGGGAAAGTATTCACTTTCAAACTGACAGAGGCCCCTTCCGCACACGCAAAATAATGCATTTTCAAACCACTTTCACAACTGTTTGCAAGTGGATTTTGCTATCCCGCACAGCTTCAAAGAGCACTGAAAGCAGTTTGAAAGTGGATTATTCTGCATGTGCGGAATGAGCCATAGAGAACAAGCTATTATCATTTTCATGAAGACATGGAAGAGTCCTGTTAGGCCACGGACCTTGAAGCAATAAACGGACTCTGTATTGTTGATCAGCAGCGTTTATTGATAGGCATCGAAGCACCAGCTTGTCAATGTCAGCTCTTGGGAACCTGGCTTTTGCTACCCATTTTATTCCAGTGTTAATCCCCCCTCCCATTTCCCCAAGAGAAAGAGTTATTTTGGAACTAAGGTCTCCCAAGGTCAGCAATAGATAGAGATAAAGCCACCTGGCATCCTGCCCCCATAGAACAATGGAAACAATCTTGTTTTTCATGAGACAAAAGTGTTAGGGGAAAGCTAGTTATCTACTCAGCACATGAAGCCATAAAGCAAAGATCAAGGAAAGAATGTCCCAGAATGGAAGTGATAACATACAGCAGGCTGATTACATATATCTTGTAGCAAGCAGATTACATATATCTTGTAGAAATTACATTGAGCCAGGAATGCGTCTCAATCAGCCATATACAATCCCCATGGCAAGTCCTAAGTCAAGAAAGGTCAACTGATACTCTAGTTGATGTCCATCTATTTTTGGCTAGAGAACTGTTATAACCTGATTCAAATACTTCACTAGCAGTTCTGGCAAAAATAATGATACTTCCTGGCACTTGCTAAATGTTAAACACAGGTCAGTGTCTTCCTGCAAAGGCATTAACACCAACCTCAGAGTAGCTATAGATCGGCAGACTGGAAATCATTACTTTCTTTTTATCCATCTCTCCATCGTCATAGTAATTGATATTTCTGTGTCCCATTGATTTATACAAGCACTCGGAGCACAATACTCATATTTTTTTTTTTGGCTGGGTGATTCCTCCTGCAGAATGTGACCATTAAATCTTGCAGGATGTCCATGCTGTGAACAATTCTGACCTCAGAAGTGCTTGCCTTGTCAAAGCAGCATGACAGGAGATGGTAGTTAAACTTTGAAAGATGAGCAACATTGGTTACACAGCAATTATCCCTTCAGTTGGATGTCAGCGTATTCTTCAAAAAAGGAAAAAAAGCACTTTTGTAAAAAAAATTGACTGAAAATAATGATGGTAATTCATGAATTTTCGGGCTCTGCCATCCCAATTCTCAATTAATCTGGATAAGACAATAGGCAGAGGATTCAATTTGTGTCCTTGGTTCCGCAGGAAAGCAATTCAAAAGCCAAGAAAGAGATCAGGAGACTTCAGATCTTCAGCGATTCCCAGCGTGGCACGCATAGCTCTGAGGATGTCGGCTGAAGGATTTCCTGCTGACATTTCTTCCCCAAAGCAAACATGCAATCCTCACTTCTCTCCATTTCAGTGGAGCAAAGTCGTCACCTTTGTGTCAGCAGGAAACATTCTTTGAAACACAGCTGCCTGTATTGTAGAACGGTGGTTGGCTTGCAACTTCCAAACATTTACTGATTGTTAGCCATTTTGTGATTTACTCCAACCCCAATGGCAGCCATTTTGTAATGGCACTCACTCCTACTTCTCAAAAGCACCCACAGGCTCAGCTAGATTAGGGAGCCCTTCTTTATGACACTGTGGAGAGTCAAAAGCCCCTTCCGCACACACAAAATAATGCATTTTCAAACCACTTTCACAACTGTTTGCAAGTGGATTTTGCTATTCCGCACAGCCTCAAAGAGCACTGAAAGCAGTTTGAAAGTGCATTATTCTGCGTGCGCGGAATGAGCCCAAGAATGTAGAGGAAAAATGCTTATTCCATTGATACCATCTTATATAATAGTTATATAACTCAGAATGGCACTGTAATTTCTGAAGTGTCCACAGCAAACCCACACAACATGAAACCCTCAAGACAAAAACCAAATGCCATAATAGAAAGAAAGTTCATATCACCTTATACAATGGAGCCAGCTGACATACTACTATTTTTCAGGAGTAGTCTACATCAGATACGGGAAAGTATGCTTTCATGATGTATATACAAATATCAACTTTTGCTTTCCCATGCAGATACACAGTAGAAACGGTGGTGACAGGCTACAGGGAAGTCTGGAGGCCGTACCACCTGCTCTTCTATCCACAAGAAATTCTCTGACCTCTCTCGCCACTGTTTCAAGTCAGTTCCTTCCAACAGACCTGCATTTCTTTGATAAGGAAATGCAGCACTGGAAGACAGGATTATGTAAATCAAGCTGTCTTGAATATTTTAATGGAAAGGTGGGATAGCAAGGTTTTAAATAACTACATACATTAAAAATATTTGTATAACATTTGAGCAATATTATTGACCTGCCTTATTTCTCAGATCCAATCTTTTTTATTGCTCCTTTATCTGAAATCCTCTCTCTCTTGCATTAATATCCCTTTTTGGTTCATTTTGTTTGTCGTATGTTTTCCCTGTTATCCTGGTTTCACCCTGTGAAGAGATGCCTTTCACCCCATAATTCCTACCAAAGAGCCAAAGGATCTGTATTTTGGCCATGTTCAGAAGTTACTAAGGGCCCCTTTTTTGAGTAATGGGGAAGAGGGAAAGAGATGACTCATCTGTGAGAAGACCTATCCAGCTCTTTTAGATGTGCAGATTACCTAGTTTTAGAAAGAATGGAAGAAACAATGGCCGTTTCCGCATGGGCATTAAATGGCGACCTGGAGACGGCAAAAACGCCGTCTCCAGGCCGCCATTCGCATGGGGGGCGCAGCTGCAACGCAGCCGCGCCGCCCGCACGGCCTGAAGCTGGCGTTTTCCCAGAGCGCTTCCCAGCGCTCTTTTTGGGGAAACGCCGCCGTGAAGCCGCTGCCGAGCGAATGGCAGCGGCTTCACGGCGCCTCCCCCACCTGGCACTTACCTTGTCCCCGGGCCTCCGGCGCGTCGCCGAGGCCTGGGGACATGCTCCCCTGCCCTGCGCTGCTGGAGCAGGCACGCAGGGCCAGGGGGGCGTCCCCCCACCCCCCCCCCTCCCCCCCCCCCCCCGCACCCCCCCCCCCCCCCCCCCCCCCCTCCCCCACCCCTCACCCCCCCTCACCCCCCCCCCCCCCCACCCCCCCCCCCCCCCACCCCCCCCCCCCCCCACCCCCCCCCCCCCCCACCCCCCCCCCCCCCCACCCCCCCCCCCCCCCACCCCCCCCCCCCCCCACCCCCCCCCCCCCCCACCCCCCCCCCCCCCCACCCCCCCCCCCCCCCACCCCCCCCCCCCCCCACCCCCCCCCCCCCCCACCCCCCCCCCCCCCCACCCCCCCCCCCCCCCACCCCCCCCCCCCCCCACCCCCCCCCCCCCCCACCCCCCCCCCCCCCCACCCCCCCCCCCCCCCACCCCCCCCCACCCCCACCCCCCCCAGTGCGGACGGTCCCAGCGTCGTCGGGTCGGCGTCGGAAACGCCAACCTGGCCATTTCCGCTTTCATGCGGAAACGGCCAATGACAGCCACACCTCTGCTATACAGACTTGAAAGGCAAACGTCAAGAGATACTTCCCCTGAAGAACAGGAAAAACAGGAGATTTACTACTGAGATTCACCACTGAGGACAAAGCCCTACCTTATTTTTTCAGTGGCCCTAGCTCTTTTTCAGTGGCAGCGATGACCAAGTTCTGCCCAACCAAACAGGCAAAACCCCATCCAGAGAACAGAGGTATGAGCTATTCATGAATGCTTGTAATTCTTGGTGGTCTCCCATTTAAGCACTAACCAGAGCCAACCCAGCTTAGCGTCTAATATCTGGGCTGGGCCATCCTGGTGAGGGCATCTTTATCCACAGGTGAAATGAAATGTAATTATGTGCATCTCCATGTCTGCATGTCATCCTATTACCCTTGCCTTACCCTCTCTTTTCTTGTCCTTTCTCCAATGTCAACTTTTAAATGGTAAGCTTTTTGTCATCAAGGGTCAGTCTTTCCTTTGCCTTACCTTGCAGAAAGGTCATTTGGTTTTTACAATCTTTTCCTTCTGCATTTGTTCTATGAGGCATAAGAAGTTGTATTCCACATCCAAGACCGATGACTAAGCCTCATAGCAAAGTAAGAGTTTGTTTTAAGGGAATTCCCCAGGAAATCACATTATCATGTTCGTAACACTCATAAAACAACCCAGAGAAAAAGCAAGGAAACTGACTTGAATGTTTAAATGGCCTCATTGGATGCCAAAATAAAGTTGATTGTGCTGCCAGCACTGTATCATACATTAGTTAGATTGCAGATGCAAATTAGCCACTTGAAGTCAACACGATAAACTGCAGTCATTCATAATTTCCGATGAGTAATTCCACCCAGTTGCCATGTGTTCCACACAATAAAAACTGCTTTAATCTGATTTAATATATCTGAGAAGTGATTTCATTTTATATAGATTTACACTTATTTTTACATTTGCATTCTGTCTTGCATGCTGTGAGAGGAAAGAGGCAAAGCTGTTAGCCTGAAATTCTTGTTTTCTCCCTAAATCATGCAGTTAGCAATTGGAGATGAAAGTGTGCTGGCAACATCCCAGAGTGGAAGCAGGCAGTAGTCTGCAAAAAGCGAGTCACACCATTCAGGAAGCAGATATAGGAATTGCATTAATAATAGATCTGTTTTTGGTCTTCAATGAGTTTTGGAAATAGAATAATATTCATTTGATTTTCAGATCAATAGTTCTCAAAATGTGGGGAGCGTACAGTTGCCAAGGGAACAGTGCTGACTATTTTCACGACAACCTTTCCCCAATGAAAAGCAGCAATCCGGCAGCTGAAAGGCCTCAGTGGGGAAAGAATAATTAAAATTAATTATTAAAATTAATTATTATAATGCATTATTAAAAGAATAATTAACATGAATAATTAAAGGCAACAATCAAGCATGGAAGTTTAATAAATAAACAAATAGCAATGTTTAAGTCGCTCGAGCTTGCATCATGTATGCTCTGGCAAAAGTGCACAAAAAGGATTTGCTTGTTGCCGGTCTCTTTAGATCAGTGATCCCCAATTATGTTGAGCCTTTGAGAACTTGGGGGATTTTGCAAAACAGTATCAGGTGCCAACACAATATGCCCACCATGGATTCAAACAGGACGAGGTTTCTGCTTTGGGAAAGAGAGATGTTGAGGTTTTGATTTCCAAAGAACAAGGAGACGTTGCCAACCAGAAGAGAAAATAACAGCTCCATCTAAAGGGGGTGGGGGTGGAATCTGCCACTGGGAGCGGCACGGGACTGCACTGGCAGATTTGCCCTCCCCAGGAATCTTGCCCCAGCAGAGGGGCAGATCTACAAGCAGATGGCCACGGCAACCCTCCACAGTGGTTGTACGTGGCACAGAGCACCATGTAGCATTCCTGCACCACCGTCAGCATAACAAGGGCAGTCTGGAGGCATGGCAAGGGAAGGAGCTTCCACTCTGTTATTTAGGAGCAGCAGTGGTGTAGGAGGTTAAGAGCTCGTGTATGTAATCTGGAGGAGCCGGGTTTGAATCCCAGCTCTGCCGCCTGAGCTGTGGAGGCTTATCTGGGGAATTCAGATTAGCCTGTACACTCCCACACATGCCAGCTGGGTGACCTTGGGCTAGTCACAGCTTCTTGGAGCTCTCTCAGCCTCTGTGAGGGGGGAAGGGCAAGGAGATTGTAAGCCCCTTTGAGTCTCCTACATGAGAGAAGGGGGGATATAAATCCAAAACTCTTCTTCATTCTTCTCTTCTCTCTAGTCAGCTTCCACTCTGTCATTGTCTCTGTTATGTCAAAGCCCAGGGCTATGGACTTATGCCACCAAAAGGGTGCCATAAGTCCATTCTGGCAGTGGGGAAGTTTTTTTTGTGTTTTTTGCCTCCCCATACCATTGGTAAGCCCCCTTGGGAATGGTGACAAGCCCCACTTGTCTTGCTGAGTGATGCCGTAGTTGTTGCATCTCTTCCAGTTGTAAAAGAAACCTGGTTTGGAACTTTAATTGTTATTCTGTTGCTTGACAGAACATCACCCTGTCTTCCCTTCCTGTCATCTTAGCTGTTCACAACTGAAATGAAAATGGATGCCTCTGCAACAGGCCTGGGTACAGAGGTGGGATCCAGCAGGTTCTCACCAGTTCCCAAGAGTGGGTTACTAATTATTTGTGTGTGCCGAGAGGGGGTTACTAATTGGGTCTGCTTTTCCGTTAGAAATTCCACTAGGTCCAAAAATCATAAAGTCCTGTTGTTTCCTATGTGGCTGGTTAGCGAAGGTAGAAAACGGGATAATTCTCCCTGTTGGGTTGTTTTAGAAACATGTTTTAGAAATATGGTAAAGTTCCTTGTTTAAGGCAAGTATCCTTCTTTTGATTTCTAGAAACAAAATTAAGTATTTGAAAGTGTTAAGTATTTGACAGGCAGTCAATTAGAGGAGAAGTAGTTGTTTCTGTTGGCAGTAGATGATAGGACTTGCTATAATGAGTTTAAATTATGGACAGAAAAATACCAGCTGGGAATTAGGAACTTTTTGTTTACAGTAAGAGTTTTTTACAGTAACAGAGAAATTATTAATGCCCCGCCCCTAGAATGCCCAGCCACGCCCCCGTCGTGCCCCGCCCAGCCCCATTGGCGCCAAGCCACTGTTTGAATCCCACCACCATGGGAACCTGTTACTAAAATTTTTGGATCCCACCACTGCCTGGGTAACCTGTGGCCCACTGTCACTCCTAAGGTTGCCAACCTCCAGGTGGTGGTTGGAAATGTCCATTGGCATCATCCCAGTATGCTGATGTCAATGGGCTATTGGCATCATCCCAGTATGCTGATGTCACTTCCAGTGTGCCTGGAAGTGATGTCTGTGCATCAGTGGAGGACAGCAGGGGTGCTCTGCCTTTGGGATCTGATACTGTTGAACTTAAAAAAAAACCCTTTAAAATTCCAAGAATTTTGTAGAAGGATTTTTTTTAAAAAAAATATTCAACAGGTTCACCGTTTTTGGTTGCCAGCGGAGTTTTATTTTCTTCCCAAAATGCAAGTATAAAACGGATTCCTCACTATTCCCTGAAAGAAAACTTCAGATTGTATACATAGCTGTAATCAAGAAGTCACTTCGAGCTCATTAATTTTGAGCAAAAAAACAATGACACATAATCTGTGTAAAAAATCTCCAGGGTGTTATTTCTAGAGTTCATAGAGTAATAAATCGTTCACAAGTTGTTCATGAGGGAGATAATTTTGTGATGATATTCTTGATTAATTTTATTGTGAATCTGTCATGAATTCATAAAATATGAACCTATAATTAACAAATGATGAGGAAACAGATTTGATCGATAGGTTATCAGAAACTGGAAGATTTCACACTTTGGAATCACATGTTTCTAGTTGTGTAGAAGTTGTTACCATGGACAACATCCAGTGGTCTCCTCAGTGAAATGCAGATTTCAAGATTGTTACTCAAAGATCATTAAATGCTGTACAATTATTGTACTATAGTTATCATTCACAAATCTATTGTCTTGTTCGTGCAAGAAAATCTGCTTGTGAGTAATTGCTGCAGTGTCTTTATGGCATAATATCTGGATGCAGCCCTAAACTTTAAAGATGGGGTCTGGGCTGTAGACTTGGATGTACCAAAAGGTTCAAATTCATTGATTTACTTATTTCATTTACAACCTCCTTTCCCTCCAGTTACCATCCAAAGTGGCTTACATCATTTTTATAATGCAAAGAAGCAAAGCCTTTATTGGCATAAACACAACAACAACAAAACACAGCAAACAATAAGGTTTTGAAGGCAAAAAAAGGTAATCTCACATAAATACATATTGTTAGTGACTCTGAATTATTTCCAACTCTGAATTATTTCCATCATTCCCTCATTTTTATAATGATTTTTATTAAATTTTTAGGAACTACACACCACAACTAAAACAACACACTACAAAACTCTGCAGAGAACAGTCACTCTAACATAAAAACTACACACACATCAAAAGATAACATACTACTTGACTTCCCGTGCAGAACCCACTGTTAAATTTATCTTTATTTTATCATTAGTCTATCTAGACCAGCAATTTCAAAAGAAACAAAAAAGCTATTCAATTACTATTCCGTTTCATACAAAGCACGAACATATTGTAATCTTCTTTCTCTAACTTATTTCTCAAATTTAAAGGCAGTTTACATAAAAATTCTGCAATCCACAAAATAAATGCTTAAGACTGTTGTCAGTGACAATCTTCTAATTGATAACTAGCAGTAACAAGGGGGAGAGTGAGGGCAGGGGACTGGGCTGGCAGGTGGAAGATCTTTCCTTCCTCTTTCCTGCCCCTGCCAACTCAATCCTGGGTCACTGTGACTGGGCCTGCTCAGGGGGTTGCCACTGGTTCTGCTGCCACTGTGCCGCTGCTCCATGCTGGAGAGGGTTGGTTGTTGGGTGTGGTGATGGGGGGGACTCAGGAGGGTGGTATTGGGCCAATGGAGCAGTGGGCAGCAAGGTGCTGTTGCTCTACCAGGCCACATTGTTTTTTGGGGATGCTGGGATCAGAGACAGCAGAGCAGTGGGTGGCAAGACGCTACTGCTCTTCTGGGCCAGGGTGGTTGGTGGAGGTGGTGAGTGGATGGGTGGGGGGAAGTGGGAGGGTGGTTGTAGGTGGAAAGAGTGGCCACGGGCCTGGTGGCTGGTCTTGCTACTGGGTCAGGGGAAGGCAGGCAGGAGTGTGGCCAAAATGCAAGGGATGACCCTTCCACCAATGGGCATGCAGGACTGAGTTCTGCGTGCTGATTGGTGGGGGCTGTGTTGTTAGAAGGCAGTGATTGGTGGCTCATTAGGGAATTATACATGGTAAGATTTCTAGCATTCTAGTTGGTTTTACTGAAAATTATCTACATTTTCAACTGTTCTACTAGATGTTCGTAAGAAGATTATTTAATATTTTTCATATAAAATTCTTTGGCACGTGCTGCAGAAGTGATCCAAAGGTGGGTGCAAACTCACCTCTGGCGCTGGTCCAGCCTTGTGTCAATGTTGGTGACCACCCTGTTGGTGCAAGTGGCAAATGCACCAGTGGAGGGGACATATCTGCTGACACCCTGCAGCTGTGCAACTCTGGTGCCGTTCGCTCAGCACCAGGTGCAAAACACTGTTTTGAAAAAGACTTGTTAATTTAGTGAGTCATGGAAACATGGTTTTCCCACTGGTTGTGGGGAGAAAGCATGGTGCTCCCTTGTTTCAGAGGCAGTGGCCATGCGAAGTTCTCCCGCCAACCGGTGTTTTTACCAGCCCTGCACAGGTGTTTTTGGCCCGGGTGGAGTGGGCTCATGACTAATAACATTTATTCCATTATCTTTTGTGAGTCAGCGCTCACTTCTTTTGATACAATGGGAAGAAAGAAAATAATGTTCCTCATTTTTAAGAGAAAATTTCAGAAGGGGAGATTCTGCCAAATTTCAGCATTTACTCTGTAGATGCCCAGAGGCAGGCAATGTTTTTTCAAACCCTTCTGTTCTCCTCAGAGCACACCACCATTTGGTATGTAACATGAACAAAAAATCTGCAAAGGCTGAACCTACAACAACAGAGCCCTTTGGGGGGCGGTGCGGTATACCAAGCCCAATAAATAAACAAGGCACATAGAAGTGTGACAGAAAACTACCGAGAGTCATGAAATAGGAAACAATTGTTAAAAGAATTGATAGCTATATCTAAACAATGAATTTTGGAAATAAAATCCCATTCCCTGGAACAAAAAGTTAGTTCTATTATCCCTTGGTCCTAGTACCCTGTTTCTCCTAATATAAGACATCCCCGAAAAATAAGACATAGTAGAGGTTTTGCTGAAGTGCGAAATATAAGGCATCCCCCGAAAGTAAGACGTAGCAAAGTTTTTGTTTGGAAGCATGCCCAACGAACAGAACACAGATATCCCCTGAAAATAAGACATAGCACATCTTTGGGAGCAAAAATTAACATAAGACACTGTCTTATATTCGGGGAAACACGGTATATGCTTATTTTATGCTTAGTATAAACCAGTCTTCCCAGCTATATAAAAAAAGAGTGTGTTTTAGCTTCAGCAGTTGAAAACAAAAGAATTTATAGAAATATGTAAAACCCCATTCTTGTCAGTGTGGTAGTATGGTCAAGAAATGGGACAAGGCTAACTAAATATTAAAAAATAAATTCCACTTTGTCCCCAGTTGCCACAGGAGACATATGAAGGAAATTCCAGGAGTCCCATATGTGTGCCTTGCGGATGCAAAGTTTGCCGGCTCTTCCAGAGGGAACCACATAGATTTATTCTATCCCCCAGTATTATTTTTCACTGAAGTCGGAAACAAAGAGTCTCTGTTTGAATACTTGGCAACCAGGTGGTGAGCTTCATTTTACCTCTTTTAGATAGAGTCACAAAAGCAAGTCTCCAGCGGAATGAATTAAATGGTACTTTCCGAGACTGCTGCCTTCGTGGTGGAGATTTATGTTTGCTTTCTTAATCTCAAATTGTTTTTCCATACAATGAGCTGCTGCCGAGTGAGAAGAGGCAGAAACATCCTCCTGTTGGAACTATTCTGTGCATGATGAATGTGACCTTATTGTAATATGGAAAGCGTGATAATTATATTAGGTGCACTCTGAATGAAATCTATAATTCCCATTAGATACACATGCACACCGTTCCCTGGCATTCCAGGGAACGGAGAACAACTTGAGCAGTGCAGCAACTGGAGATTCATTTTTCAGTGAAGCAATAGGCCATGCAGCATGTATATTAGCAACTTCTGAAAGTGTAAGCAGTAGACACATAGTAGTAATGACAGCCATCCGTCTTGAAAATGACAGTGACTGGTGTTGCCTGGAGTTCTGAATAGCACGAACATCAAAAAGCACTCAGTCTCTCCGCCTTCTCCCAGGAATCGGGCAAATGTGGCCACATATCAAGTCCTGAAAATAATCAAACATTTATACATTTTTTTCCCTTCAGCCTTTTCAGTTGGTTGAAGAAATCAACAGAAGGAGTATAAATTCTAGTTCCTATAAAACTGAAATGTGAGGCAGCTGAACCAAAGGCGCACGGGAGACCTTTTGGCAGCTGCCTCCTATCAAAGAACTCCTAAAGACACGTGACTACGTTAAGAGTACCATTTGGACTGGCTACTTGGTCAATCGGGGTAAGCATGGACAGTTTGGTTCTGAACTCCTAAAGGCATAGGGCCATATTCTGGGCTGGATTACCAAGAGAAGTATGCACAATTACTTCTCAACTCTGGCATGTGGACACACTTTCAGCACAATCCTAAACATGCTTATTCTAAAGTAGGTCCAGAGGTGGGATCCAGCAGGTTCTCACAAGTTCCCGAGAGTAGGTTACTAATTATTTGTGTGTGCCGAGAGGGGGTTACTAATTGGTGATTTTGCCCCGTGATTTTTGCCTTAGTTATGCCCCTCCTCTCAGCAGTAGCGCGCAGAACTTGAAGCAGTCTAGCAGGAGGTGCACCAGCGTGCATGACAGCCTGCGCCTGTGTGCATTCGTTTCCTGCCCAAGGGCTGACAGCCCTGCCCAGGAATGCCCCGCCCCTGGAATGCCCAGCCACACCCCCGTCGTGCCCCGCCCAGCCCCATTGGCACTACGCCACAGTTTGAATCCCACCACCATGGGAACCTGTTACTAAAATTTTTGGATCCCACCACTGAGTAGGTCCCATTATCTTCACCTGGATTTATACCCTTGGAAGTGTGCTTAGGACAGTAATGTTAATGAACTTTGAACTGCCAGCCTGAATTTGCATACAGCATAATGTGGTTTAAAGTTAAATAAAGTAAATTTCATATTATTTAATGTAAATTCTTGCTAATTCAGGGCGGTGTCTGTGGATCTCCTTTCCTGGTTTATCCTTTTGAATTGGAGTAGGTTGGATTGAGAGAGAAAGACTGGCCCCAGCTCACCGAGTGAGCTTCGTGACCACTTTGAGATTTGAACGTGGGTCTCCGGCCCCAGTCAGATGCTAACCACTATAAAAGAGTGGCTTTGCATTTTTGTTTTCTGTAACTTTTCTGGATTGCAGTTGGGAAACGGTCCATAAGACAATTCTATGTGCATCTCCTTGAAATGAACAGGAGCACTGCAGGACAAGTTATGGTGCTCACAACGCTGAAAACACAACAAAACAACCCTTATCAATTCAAAGCACAACGCAGCAAGCCATTCCCGGAAGAACTGGAATAATTCTGCCTCCAGCAGCAAAAGCAGAATACTAATCACTAAGGTTTTAGGTACTCTGATAAAACCACCACACAAACATCCGTGCACTGCAAAAAAAATGACCCATCTGCACTGCACAAATGAGGGAGCGCCAAGCAGGGCCTCATCCAAAGATAAAGTGGTATATATGAGCATGTGTTGGACAGAGTAGAGTCATCATGGTATAGCAGCTGGAGTGCCAGGCTAGGATCTGGAAAACCCAGGTTCGAATCCCGTCTCTGCCATATAAGTGTAACCCCCATGCTCAGAATGGGTTGACCCAGTAAGGGGTGGAGACTCAAAGCAGCAAGAGGCTGCAGCAGAACTCATGTAGTTTGGAGGAGCCAAGGCTACCAGACTCGGACCTTGATTTCTAT
The DNA here is from genome assembly GCF_021028975.2 of Sphaerodactylus townsendi. Classification (NCBI taxonomy): domain Eukaryota; kingdom Metazoa; phylum Chordata; class Lepidosauria; order Squamata; family Sphaerodactylidae; genus Sphaerodactylus; species Sphaerodactylus townsendi. The sequence goes on from NC_059434.1 coordinate 21,488,106, forward strand.
AAGCCCTTAACACCTTGTTAAGGTAACTGCAATGTTGTTGGGAACTACTGGGAAGGTAGTTGTTTGTTTTTGCTATGTTGTAAATGTTGGAGTTTATTGTTTCAGGGTGGGTTTTTTTTTTGTAATGGGTGAGAGTTCTCCTGGAAACCTTCATCATGTTGAATCCTGTTCATCAAGCCCTTGGAGTCTTCAGGAGCCAACCCTCTTGCAAAGAAGAATTGGACTTGGCAGTATCAGTAGACTGTAAATATAAGGACTTGAAAATGCAACTTGAACAGGACCTTGAAGTGTGATGTTAAATGTTGATGTTATATGTTATATGTTAAGAAAGCAAACCACATTGTTTTAAAATTTGTTGTTGCAAACTCATTCCAAATTCTGCCCCACAGAACCCACAGATAGAGGTTACATAAGCTGGCTTTGTGACCTTCAGTCAATCACATTTTCAGCCTAACCTATCTCACAGCATTGTTTTGAAGATAATACAGATACGGAAAGAATGATATTGAACAGTTCTGGGTCCCCACTGGGAAGATATGCGGGATATACATGAAGTAAATAAAAATAGATAAATAAATAATAGGTAACCAATATTTTTGTTGCACTGGGGGATTGTGCAGGGTCCAATGATTAAAAGTTAAATCACATGCCTTCATTGCTGCTATTAAAATGAACTAAATGTTAAGCCTATACCGAAACCTATGTTTTCCCCCATTTTAATATCTAGCTGGAGGCTTGCTTTGTGCAGCACACCGGATTTTGACCACTAATTGGTCCTAATGAGATTTTTATACCTCTAATAGTATTGGCCATGATAGCATGTTGTGATCAGTAACATCTTTGTTTATTAGTTTTTGAAAAACCAACCCTACCTGTCCCCTCCAGGTCTACACAAGTTTGGCAGATTTTCTAATGAAATATACAGGCAGATTCTACTTAACAGCAACGAAAATGCCTCATTCTCATTGCTTTGGCATCCAAGAGAACCAACAATAGCTATGCCAGAAGCTCCCCCCACCACGGTGTACCAGATTTTAGTAGCGCGCCACCGCTCACTCGTAGAGCCGTTGGATGGGAGCCCACTCCTCTTTAAAGAGAACGCTGAGGCATGCCGTGGCAAGATCTCTCCAGACAATCTGGCAGCGCTGGCGACTGCAGCCTATAGCTTTTGCTTGATGAGTTTGGAAAGTCTATGCTCTGCCAGCCCTCATTTTGAGGTCCGGTTTTCTGCTTAACTGTCATAGCAACTCTCAGCTTTATTTACTTCTGTTTAACAGCAGCTAGATGACTTTGGCCACGGTCTGCAATCAACTTTCTCTCAATGAGCGGAATTGACAGTAATAATGCTGATCTGGAAGACACGGGACACACATTACCAGCTATTGTCAGGGACATTCAGAGAAGGAAGAGTGGTGGCGACTCAACTTTTGTGGGAGTTTGTAAGGTGGTGAGAAAAAAAATGCACCCTGGCTTTATCTTTAGGGTGACACACATGACTGAAGGAATGTCACAGAGTGAGACAGACATCATTGGCATGGGCACTATGAAAGCAAACAATGAAAGGAGGGGTTTGGTCACAAGAAGCTATGGTCTCTGCAGGTACCTCTTTGCCTCTCCCTTTTTAACACTCTGGGAGCTGTGACACCTAGATCTACCGTCCCCCTCTCTGGGAGGGTTTTGTTGATAGTTTTAATACTGGACGCCGAGTGGTTTTTGTAGAACGCTGTAATTTTATGTTTTTAATGATGTTATTTATATTAATTATTTATTGCTTATGTAATATTAATTTGTGGTTCACCGCCCAGAGCCCTCAGGGGATGGGGCGGTATATAAATATGTTAATAAATAAATAAAATAAATAAATAAAGGGGAATCAAGGATGTTGCTATTCTACCAAGGTCATAGCTATGAGGTTTTGGGGGGCTGGGTGCCACTTTGTGGGAGGCGCATTTTGGGGCTTCACCCCCCACCCTTGCAACTGCGCTCCCATGGAGTTCCGGGAAGGAGTGAAGTTGAATGCCAGTGAGTGGGGCTGGCCCCGCCCCCAATCTCCACATGGAGATCAGGAGCTGGGCCAGCCAGGCTTACCCACCCCCATCTGCCCTGGAGTTTGGGAGTGGGGCCAGTTTTACGATCGTATTGGATTGTTTTATTTTGTGAGCTGCCCTGAGCAGGTCTCTGGATAGATGGCATATACTTTTTCCAAATAAATAACAGCTGACTCTCTTGCTCTAATAAAATTATATAGGATGGGCCAACTGGAATGGCCTTCCCTCTGTGGCTTAACTGGCACATAAGAACGTAAGAACATAAGAACAAGCCAACTGGATCAGACCAGAGTCCATCTAGTCCAGCTCTCTGCTACTCGCAGTGGCCCACCAGGTGCCTTTTGGAGCTCACATGCAGGAGGTGAAAGCAATGGCCTTCTGCAGTTGTTGCTCCTGAGCACCTGGACTGTTAAGGCATTTGCAATCTCAGATCAAAGAGGATCAAGATTGGTAGCCATAGATCGACTTCTCCTCCATAAATCTGTCCAAGCCCCTTTTAAAGCTATCCAGGTTAGTGGCCATCACCACCTCCTGTGGCAGCATATTCCAAACACCAATCACACGTTGCGTGAATAAGGCACCCGCCTTATTCGATTGTAGGCGCTGATCCAAAACCTTTAATCTCTCCTAAACTGTGAAGGGGGTTTCATCTTTTTTTTCAGTGGCTTTTATGGTCTGCTTTTAGCCTAAGGACTTTTTATGGCGTACGTTTTGATGGCTTCTAATTTATTTCTCTGCTGCTGTTTTCATGATTTTGTTCTATCTTTTTTTACTTTGTGAGTCACCGCAAGCACCTCTGGAGAGGTGGCCTGTACAGTTTTTAAATGAATAGGTAAACGTGGAAAGGAGCAAAAGGCACGCTTTGCCGAGCTCCGTAGCGAAAGGGCAAGATATAAAAATGCACTAGGCCCATATTTGGAAAACAAAACCTCATCTCCAATTCTGGGGAGGGAGAATTGGTGCATTCTGAGGTAAGTTTTATTTTACAGACGTCCCAGTTTGTAGGAAAAAAAGGGCTTCATTGCAGCAGTACCTCCATCTCCTATGGTGTGTCTGCAAAAAAAAGAACCTTGCCTAGACATTTGTTTCTACTCTGAGCAAGAAAAAATTCCTGGACTGGATCCAAGCCTCATTAAAATCAGTGGGAACCTTTCCAAAATCTACAGCACTGAGGGAATATGAACATTTTATCCGGCGAATTTTTCTTACATGCAGTACAGATATCCATTGTTTGCATTTCACCCAAAGTAAAAAGCCGTCGGCCTCAAAGAAGCAGATGGTAGATCTTATTAGCCATTATAGAGAGTGGCTGTTTTCCGAACCTCATTCAATTATGAACTGATTTGTATTGTTCTTCTATTAGTTGGCTTCTGCCTGTCATTTAGATCATCGCTTCTGCTTGATGTTCATAAATGCCTTTGGCAAAGTATCGATCCAGTTTTGCAAATGTCAAAAAACTTTTTTTTTCTTCCTGTAAAATCGAAGCAGATTTATGGAAAAGGGGGGGGGGGCGCGCGTTGCCAGAACCAAACATTTAAGAAGATGCAGCTTGAATCTCCTAAAATTCTTCAACACAGTGCTAGCTCTGAGGTGAACTGGACACCATCAGAGAAGAGAGAGAAGCAAGATCAATTCTGCAGCTTTTATGAAAACTGGAGAGACAGAAAAGTAGAGAAAGATGCGGCAGCTCTGTCTGCACAGAGAGCACAGTTTCCGAGCAGGCTATTCTCGGGAGTGTTCTGTTTATTGTGATGCGCTAATAGAAATTTGGATCAGGTTGAATTTCCAGCTGTCTCCCTCTGTGAGAGCTGTCTTTTAAAGTGTGGCAAAGCAATTGCGGGAGATAATGAATGATTCACCCAGCAGTATCTGCACAGGGGAGTGAAAAGGTGATCCCACCGTGGAAGCAGCGCACTAATGGTGCACACAGAGCCTTTGTTTCTGAGCTGCTCACTATGCTGCCAACCCAGCTTCAACGCCCTCTTTTTTAAAAATTTCACCTGTGCAAAACAGCAGGGATTGAGACACCCTTCCCCACGACCTGGGACTCTCCTTTATTCTCATTTTCCCTTTCCCTCCTGTGCTGTGCTTAATGCTACAAGGTGCCCCAGCACATAAAAGGAGAAAAATCCCTTTCAAATGGGGGAGAGTGCAGAACTCAACTCCGCAATTTTGAAAATAGAGCTTAGCTCTCTGCCAGGGGCGTACCGCTCCCAGGTACATATGGGGTCAAATGTCCCCGGGCGGAAACCATTTAGTCACATGGGAGCAGAAAATCACCCCACCCACACACACACTCCTCCTCCTTCTCCCTAAGTCCTGGTACAAAAAGAATGTTGTTTGGTAGTAGTGGAGGAGGGCGGCTGCCCATATTGGGAGTGGGGTGGGGGTAGAAAACAGATTTTGCACCAGGCTACATTTTCCCTATGCAGCCCTTGCCACCCCACCCCATTTTTGGTTTGGTCTGGTCTGAAGGCAGACCTGGAATCTGGTCCCAAAAACTGAGTTGCGCTGTGGGTCATGAAAGGGCTCTGGTTCTGGCTGCTGGGGAGAGCTGCCCACCATCTCTCCCCTCCCCAAGGAATTAGTTGTGTAGCAAAGCCACCAACACAGCCCCCAAAGACCTCACCGGCTGCTTCCTCTCCTGGCCGAAATGTCCTCCGCCTTCTCCTTCTCCTTTTTCCAGCCCTCTCAGCAGCCTGGACTGAGGAGGGAGCAGCCAGTGCAGAGTCCATTAAGTAGAAGGGCAAGCTGGTTGCAGCGGCTTGTGTTTGGCTTCTGAACCAGCTGCTTTATCAAAGGAAAAGGCTTCACTGAACCAACATGATGTATGCAGTAGTGGTATGTCTTGATTATTTTGGGAGGGTTTTTTTTTTGAATACTTGAACTCCCATAAGGAAGGAGGTTTGTTTGTGTGTAAAAGGGAAATGGGGTGTAAAAAAACCTCCCCCCTCTCTCTCTCATACACACACACACACACACACTTTTGAAGCCACAAAGAGAGGCCCCTTCCGCACACGCAAAATAATGCGTTGTCAAACCACTTTCACAACTGTTTGCAAGTGGATTTTGCCATTCCGCACAGCTTCAAAGAGCACTGAAAGCAGTTTGAAAGTGCATTATTCTGCACGTGCGGAATGAGCCAGAGAGAGAGAAAGATATTATAAATAAGGCCAGGGAATGGGCAAGACTCCTTACTGTTGTCCTCACTAGTTTCGCCTGCCTCCTCTTCCTTTTCATGGTAGCATTACCATTCCACACAAACACACACATACCAAAATCCACACGCAGTTTCCTCCCAAATTCAATTTTTGGGGTGCAAAAAAAAAATCCCCAATCAGCTCACCAACCAAATGTCCAAGGGGAGTTAAGGCCAAGGGGAGTCAAGGCCCAAGGGAGTAAAAAACCATCGATAAATAAGCAGCAAGTTAATAGGCAGATACTGATCCTTAACTTTGTCTACTCTTGGTTTATATCCTAAAGGGCACAAAAAATTCATTGCACTTTCTACTGTCATGATAGCAGCTCCAAGGAGGGAGGAGGAACTAAAGAAAAGAACGAACTGGGGAACTGCCTTTCACATACTATCTTGAACTAGCCAGCTAATCTTTGGGTGGCTGTAAAATTCTAATAATCTAATCTAATATGACATAACATAACATAAAGACCAAACAGACAGCATGCCCTCTCAGAAGACTTGGCGTTTAGTTATTGCATTGTTTCTTGGAGGAATTTCTCAGACAATTGCCTGAATTCGCTTGGCATTACCATGTAGGAAAGCAAAGAAATAACCATGTCTGCCTTGTCATTTCAATTCTTCATGCGTTGCCCATTATTGTCTCCTGGATTGGTGAGTGAAGGTTCATTTCCCTAGTACAGAGCCATAGGCTAAAAGTTGTTTTGAAAGGGTACTCACACATAAGTGTCAGATGGAATAATAGTACGCCATGAAGAACATTGCCCTTAGATACTTCTGGAGGCCTCACTTCTAAGGTGCAATGAGACCTCCTGATTTGTCTTTAGTCAGATCTAATTGTGAGGCCTTCGTCTGATCTCTCCAGTGTTGCACACTCTTCAGAGCAGGCCTCATCCAGGGGAGGAGAAGAGGTTAACACCTGTTTACAAAGTCACAGACCAGCAGCAGGAGTGAGCCCTGCACATTCCTCAAAGGGTAGCAGCATTTGCTGCACCCTCGCCAAGAGCTTCACAGATCTCAACAGGGCTCTGCATTTCCAGGGAGGGTGAGGAGAAAGAAGGAGGTTCGCTGCTGCCTGCAGGAGCCAAAGGACTAAGGAGCAGCAGTGGCGTAGGAGGTTAAGAGCTCATGTATCTAATCTGGAGGAACCAGGTTTGATTCCCAGCTCTGCCGCCTGAGATGTGGAGGCTTATCTGGGGAATTCAGATTAGCCTGTGCACTCTCACACATGCCAGCTGGGTGACCCTGGGCTAGTCACAGCTTCTCGGAGCTCTCTCAGCCCCACCCACCTCACAGGGTGTTTGTTGTGAGGGGGAAAGGGCAAGGAGATTGTAAGCCCCTTTGAGTCGCCTGCAGGAGAGAAAAGGGGGATATAAATCCAAACTCCTCCTCCTCCTGCTCCTCCTCCTGCTCCTCCTCCTCCTCCTCCTCCTCTTCTTCTTCTTCTTCTTCTTCTTCTTCTTCTTCTTCTTCTTCTTCTTCTTCTTCTTCTTCTTCTTCTTCTTCTTCTTCTTCTTCTTCTTCTTCTTCTTCTAAGACAGGGCTAAGTCCAGCTTGGATGGTTCACTGGTTTGCCTGGCAGAAACTTCTTGGTGGGGAGAGGGGCAGAAGCCAGAGGAGCACAATTTCAATTAATGCCCCGGGTGCCATTTTAGGTGGGTATACCTCTAGTAACCCTTACTGAAGCCCTCATTCTGTCATGCAGCTTAACCCATCCCTCAACTTATCTTGAGATCTCTAGCATAGGGAGAGGTTGGTGATATATGACAAGTAACTGCATCACAAAATTAGAAGCATACAAGTTGAGGCCAATTTTTCACCTATCTGAAGGTGGCATTATCATCCCTTCATCTTGCTGGGAGGTTGCAGGTATGTTAGATGACTTTGTGGGAACATCCTGAACTGCCCCATCCAGTCCCCGGAATAATCTGAAACTTACTGGAAAGAGACGGGCCCTGGACTCGATCGGGAAATGTTCAGGCCCTGTTGGAGCCCTGAGTTCCATTCAAATCCAAACTACTGTGAAACTGTGGTCTACCACTAAAGAAGGACTGCCTTAAAGAAGCCCCTTCTGGTGATGTGATTATGCAGTTCTTTGAATCTTGGTTTTACCTTCTTCTCTGCCTTTGGTTCATTCTTTATATTTGAAAATACTTGTTATTTGCAATAACTTAGATATGAGGGATGATCTTCTGCTAACTTTCTGAAGACTGTTATTACTGTAACCTCATCAAATTTTCAATGAGAGCATCAAGCAACATCTTCAAAGGCTTCGTCAAAGCTAACAAAGCCCAACAGATTCTAATATTGAGTAACATCTGTGGGGTTTTTTTTTCAGAACATCAGTTCAATGAGGATATTCTATTTCATTGGAACTTTATTCTCTTCATGCTCCAAGAGCTCTCTAAAATGTAAAAGATGTGTATTGAAAAGACAGATGTTATCTTCACTGGCAGCCTTGGAATTGGGATGCCGTCATTCATATCCAGCATTAGCCAACCAAAATACGACAACTAAGAACATTATATTCTCATGCACTATGGAAACTACATTGCTTCATTGAAAACTCACTGAATAAATGTAGTAAATAAATGTCGTAAAAGATAGAATAAAAGTTCTGTGAGTACAGCAATCATCAACTGATTTAAATCAATAGTACAGCATTTGTCCTGCTGCAGATTCTAAAGTAAATATGAGGTACATGAGCCTCTATAAATGATCAGCAGGGATGTTCCATGGACTCTGCCATGGAGATTGTGCAAATTATAAGCTGGACTCTCTTAAAGTTCAGTTTACTGGAAAGCAGTCTGCAACCCACTCAGAGCAGTAATATTAGCAATATTCTCATTTGGCTCAGCAAACCAAGCCTTTGAGATTTGTAATGCTCATCTTCTCCATCTTGGATTTAAATTTCAGCCCGAGAGGAGCTCCAACTTAACTCCATTATGATGCTGCTCTTCTGATGGTATAAGGAAGGAGGGAAGTCCATGCATCTTGCTCTTTCTCCTTGTTTCCTCTTCTAAGGGGCTGCAGCAGTAGTGCCTATTGTAGGAAGGGAGGACGTAAAGGAAACATTGGCCATATCTTTTCTCCTTTCCCCATCTCTCTCCTTGCTGCCAGGAAGACCAGGAAAACTGCATTGAAGACCAGGAAAACTGGAAGATGGAGTTTGGTGCCAAGGGTGCAAGAGAGGAGGGATCATGGGAAACAGAGGAACTGTGTGGATGACAGTTCAGATGGTAGGACCTAAAATATTATGAAATAATTTCAGAACTGTTGGGGAAAAGTTTTTTCCACACATCTTCAGTGTTGCTCATGAAGAAGATTAATCTATGAGACATCCGGTGCAAGATTAATTTATCAGCCTGCATTGAAAAAAGCTACAAGGCAGGGCCTTGTTCTTTTATGCAGTGGTGCACCTTCAGAAAATGGCACCCAGGCCAAGTTCTGAAATGATGCCCCCCCTCCAAATTGTGCCCTTCCCCAAAAACTATGCTCCTGAGGAGGGGCAGAGGGAAAGGATGCCCTTACCCTCTTGCCTATTTCTCCATGGGCAAGCAAGCAGGAGGACTGGCCAAGCAGTGGGCAGGCTGGGTGAGCAGCAAGCGGACAGAGGCTAGTCGCTGGGAAGGGGGAAGGGGCGGCCAAATGTGCCCCCTTGTGACCCTCGCAAGTGGTGCCTGGGATATCAGCTCCCTCTGTTCCACCCAGGTACACCACTGTTTTAATGTTTATGCCATTTTACAGTTAAAGGTTTGGATTCTGTCACTCAACAGACCTACTTTGCTGTTACGCTTGTGGTAGGTGATTAAAGCAGGGCTGAACCAATATTCAGCGGGCCTGAATACATGTCAGAGCTCTCCAAGGTCCTGAAAAACCTGACTACTTTCTGATACAGTTGGAACCTCAGTTTTCATTGCCGTCGGTTTTCATCAATTTTGGTTTTCATCGATTTTTCAGTGAAAAATTTGTCTCGGTTTTCATTGATTTGCCTTGGTTTTCATTGATTTGCAGTAAGGTGCAGGGGTTTGTAGAGAAAAATCACCCAGACAAAGCTGTTGCAGGCCGTGTCTGCAACTTGTTTAATGACGATGTCTTGCCCCATTTCAGACAATTCTTAAAGAGGCATCAGAAACAGACCTCTTTGGATAGGTTTTTGGTGCGACATTGGTCCACTGGCTCTGAAGCTGGTCCTAGTGTTATTGCTTGTTACTGTTTTCAGCATTAAACACTATGTTTATTCACCAAAAATGTGTTTTGGTATGTTTTTTTGGAGTGTCTAGAATGGATTAATTGGATTTACACTGATTCCTATGGAAAAGTTTGACTCAGTTTTCATCTGTTTCAGTTTTCATCGATTCTTTTCGGACGGATTACCAATGAAAACCGAGGTTCCACTGTATCTGGTTTTGTTGGAATCTATTATCTGAGCTTTAAAAGGGGTTGGACAGATTTATGGAGGAGAAGTCAATCTATGGCTACCAATCTTGATCCTCCTTGATCTTAGATTGATCCTCCTTGATCTTAGATTGCAAATGCCTTAGCAGACCAGGTGCTCAGGAACAGCAGCAGCAGAAGGCCATTGCTTTCACATCCTGCACGTGAGCTCCCAAAGGCCCCTGGTGGGCCACTGCGAGTAGCAGAGTGCTGGACTAGATGGACTCTGGTCTGATCCAGCAGGCTAGTTCTTATGTTTTTATGATTGCCTGGTTGTTACTGATCACTGTTGCATTAATCCTGCTCTGGCCTAACTCAATGCAAGTCATGCCTTGCACTACATGAGCTCTCCTTTTGGCCAGTACCGGGTAGCCTTTTTAATTCAGGCAATACTTTGAAAACTCTTGAGTATGCAAGGAGTCGCATGGAAAATGATCCAAAATGCACTGAGTTAAGTCAAGACTGATACTTTCAAATCTCCATCAGCACATAGCATCATTTTGTTTTAAAAGGCTCCATTAAAATTCCATTAAAACCAAATTTTAAAGTGTTGATTAATAAATGTATCAATTAATTACACCAATCAATCAATTAATGAGTCTAGCATTAGCATACCATTATATCAGTGATATACTAATGTTGCAAGTTTTCATTCATCAGGCATACCCATAATTCAACAAGAACACTGTATGGCCCTATCCAAAGGGGTGCTGTGTGGGATGAAAACTGCATAGGTTCAAGTACTCGGTAGTAAAATCTGCCTAATTAACCCCCTTTGTCCTAATTGGGAAGGGCTACCTGATGAAGCCAAGGTATTATTCCTCTTGGTACAATTGAATTGGTTGTAAAGTTTTGGCAGGAGGTCATGAGCCTTGAAAATTTAGGGTAATTATTTTTTAATGTTTAACTATACGACATTTGTATATTTATATTGTGCACTTTGCAAGCCAATAAAGGCTTCTGATGATGGTGGTATGCAGTATTATGGATACACAAAGAACGTTTCACATTCAGTGATTCCACTCAAACTTGGATGGTTAGAGTGGGTGAAAGCTGGGAGACAAAAATGCAGCTGCTATTTAAACTGAGGAATGAAATTGTGATTGATGAACACATTTGACTTACAAGTTTCAACAGAAGATGGCCATGGGGGACCTGTCTGACCCACTCTTGGGCTCCACATGGTGCAGTCAGCACATAGGGAACCCCAGAGTAAGGCAAACAGGGCCCTCTGGGATCATTCTGGCTTGAGAAAATGGTGTTGGAAGGAATGCTGAAGACTGTCCTCCCCCTGCAATGCACTGCACTGCAGAAACCAGCCTCTCAGTGCTTGGGAATGAATTTCCTGATGTCATGTGTGACAGATTAGGCTCTTATGGGGTTAATGGGCAAAGGTGCAATCAGCCAGAGCAAAACACCACAGTAACAGCCAGAGCGCAACCTGATTGGCTGGGCTGTAATGCTCTAGCTGGTAGCCACCGATCGGGTGTGCTGTCTGCTATAAAAGCAGGAAGAAGCCTTTCAGAGTGGGGTTGAGGAATTGAGTGTGGGTGGAGAGGCATGCAGATTCAGGAGTCAGACACAGATCGTGTCAGCTCACAGTTCCTTCAGTCTGGATATTGTGTTTAGTGGCAGTGAGGCCAGTGAGAGACAGGGAGAGGACGGCTAGATGGCCAGATTCCTCTAATCACAGACTGTCAGGGAGGAACAGTGTTTTGTTATAGGCTAGATAGCCTGGATCTCTGGAATAGGGAAACTTCACGTGGGGGCCCTCCTAAAGTCAGTGACCATTCCCTTTTGGTGATAAAGGGGTGGGTGAACTAGGAGTGTGCTTAACTACGGGTGGAAAGTTTTCCCTGAAGAGGCACCTGTGGGTGAATAAGTCTGTTCTGAAAACTGTGCTGTAACATCTAAGAAAGAAACATCTACCTGTGAAACCTAAAATACCTTTGAGACCTCTCTGTTCCATCTGAGAAGCTAAACCAGTCTGTACAAAAAATTTAGGTTTGTTTTAAACTTTAACAAGTGCCGGTGTGTGACTGATTCACAGAAAGTGCCTGTACGATTGAAAATCCATCCCCCATAAACAGAGTTTCCCTCCATTTTCCCAGAGGGCTCTGTTTTCTCCTCAGAGTGAGAAGGGGCGTTGGTGCATCATGCATACCATGCGTTGGGTTGGGCAACTCCTGACCCAACGTACAGCACATGTAATATTTAGTTGAGTCCTCAAGTGATGAGCAAGAAGATTCACTGCATAGCAAAAACAATCTTCAGATAACAACTTCTTCATAGGACATTCATGACCATGAGATCATAAAGGTTATACAAAGCTATTTGGTAACAAATGAAGGTGAGGGTTTTTCCCCCCTGTTCTCACAAGCTCTGACTCCAGTTGGCGTCTGGAGAGAAAACACAAAGAGCATGCAGAGAGAACAGCATAGGCACATTATCTGTAAGCAAGCAACAACAACAAAGATAAAGTGGTGGCAGTAAATGTGTGAAATGCTCTTGCCCTTTCCTTCTTTCTATAAGGTCAGAGTGACATGCATTATTTACTCCTATCTCATTGTGTCCTCCCAAAAAAACCGCAAGAGGAAAGTTAGTCTGAATGAACTTGGTTGAGGGAAGACTACTGATATTCTTTTATGTATAGAGCTTATTAGAAAGCCAACATGATGTAGTAGTTAAGGTGTTGGATTAAGACAGGGGTAGGGAACCTTTAACACTCAAAGAGCCATTTGGACCCGTTTTCCACGGGAAAAGAAAACACTTGGAGCCGCAAATAATTTTTGACATTTAAAATAAAGATAACACTGTATATATTGGGTTTTTAAAAACCTTTTACTCCGCTCATTCTGAGAAGCGAATGGATGTGCCCGCTTCTTGCCACCTGCATGTGGCAAGGATGAAGCCAGCGGCTCAGCCTCGCTGGCCGCCGGGAAAGCACCCGCCCAGCTCCAACGGGGCGGGCAAGAGGGGAAGCCCGTGGTGCGGACCAGCCGACTGTGAGCAGTTGGTGCACCCGCCCTGCTGCCTGCAGGGTGGGCAAGGATGGGGCCAGCAGCTCGGCTCGTGGAGCCACAGTGCAAGGGCAGAAGAGCCGCATGCGGCTCTTGAGCCGCAGGTTCCCTACCCCTGGATTAAGACCTGAGAAACCCAGGTGCAAACTCCCACTTGAACCATGGAAACTTGCTGGATTACTTTGGGTCAGTTACACACCTTCTGCCCTAACCCTGGCTAGCATTTGGATGGGACCCTTCCAAGAAATACCAGGGCCATGACACAGAGCCAGACAATGGCAAACCACCTCCCAATTTCTCTCTTGTCTTGAAAACCTTGCAGCATCACCACAAGCCAGCCGTGACGTGATGGGAAAAGAATAGGGCTTATTAGTGTGCGAATGCACTCTGGTTGCCTATATCAGAATGTACTGAATCTGCTTTTCCCAGTAAGATGTTCACAGGGACTCCATGACCACCTTATGGGGCATCCTGATGACACTACCAGGTTTGACGAATTCATTCCAAAATCCTGTTTGGTATTCATTGAACATTTTAGACGACCGCTGCAGGCACCATTGGAACTTATTTCTGAGGAATATTACTGTAACATACTTTATTTTTTTTACGGTAATTTTTTAATTTTTTAAATAAATAAAATAAATACACACCTTTGTTATTAAAAATATTCATAGTTTCTAGCTGTAAGAAATTTTATTCACACTTCCTCATCAACAACAAACTGCTACTCTGTAAACATTCATAGGAAACATATGGCTGTCAGAGGAAACATGTAGCTTATTATTTTTTTTTACCTGTATCCTGTTTGTCTGATGCACATTATACTGGCCTGCTCTCTTCCCTCTCTCGCCCTTGCTCATTTGAAAAAAAAGAAGGGATTGAATTTATACCCCACCTTCCTCTCTTGTAAGGAGGCTCAAGAAGGCTTACAGACTCGTTTTCCCTTTCCTTGGGTTCACAAGATGTAGCATGACGAAGCCCCTGAGGAAAGTATATGCCTGTGGTGGCAAACCTTTGGCACTCCAGATGTTATGGACTACAATTCCCATCAGCCCCTGCCAGCACAGCCAATTGGCAGGGGCTGAAGGGAATTGTAGTCCATAACATCTGGAGTGCCAAAGGTTCGCCACCACTGGTATATGCTGACCAAACCTGCATTTAATGCAGTTCTGGCATGTGAAAGGGCACTTAATAACCATAGCAAACAATGAGAATCATTAGGTGACCTCTCATTCCTGCAGATACTAAGGGTGATCATTCTTCAGAGTGTATCTCACACGTATTATGGGAAAATGGAAGATGAGAAGTATGAATACATGTAAGCTCAAGATCATAAAACAAAAAATGGAATGTTTAACACTGCAATTCTGGGAGTGAATGAACTAAAGTGGACTGGATTAGGATATTTTCAGTCAGAAAAGTATGAAGTGTTTCACGCAGAAAAGATGAACATAGAAGAAATGGAGTAGATCTAATAGTGAGGTGAGATGTAGTACATAGCATCAGGGGCTCTAAGGAAAAGTTTGGCCAAATAATACTGATCAGACTTCATGGAACGCCGACAAACACAACCATAATTCAAATTTATGCTCCAGCTACAGATGACGAAGAAGAAACTGAAAGCTTTTATGCAAGTATCGCCGAAGAAATTCATCACATACCTAAACTAGATATGTTGATAAGCACAGATGGTTGGCATGCAAAAATGGGAGACAGGGTAAAATCAAATATTATTAGAAAATTTGGGAAATGAGTATGAATGAACTAATTATTAAAGACAACAATGTTTCCACTTTAAAAACATGGTTCAATAAACCAAACATATCATTGTATACATGGACATCACTGGATGGCCAATACAGAAATCAAATAGATGACATACCGTAATTGGAAGCAAACTATGGAGAAGCTCTATTCTGTCTGTTAAGACCAGGACTTGATTATGGTACAGACCATGAATTATTAATATCAAAAATTAGACTAAAGTTGAAGAAAACCGCTAAAACATCCATAGTGCCAAAAATACAATCTAGCAACATTTCCAAAGAGTTTAAAGACCATGTAAAGACAGGATTTGCATTACTAAGATCAATGAATGGGAACCAGAAGAACTCTATGCTGAAAACTGAGATATATCAAGGAAGAATGTGCATAGACTATTCCTATAGCAAAAGGAATGAAAAACTCTCAAAACTGTTAAAGATAGATGGGAAGCAAAAGTGAAAGGTGACAAAAATAGAATCAGAAGTCAAAATGCAAAGTTACAGAGACTGGCACATTGAGATAAAGAAAACTGTTATAATAACCAATGTGAAGGAATAGATGAGAATAAAAAAAATGACGAGAGATCAGCTACACAAGATTTTTAAGAAATCAAGGGAAATTTAAAGCATAACTAGACATAAATAAAGGACGGGAACAAATCACTGAAGGACTATAGTGAAGAGATGACAGAATGACAGTTTTCTTTCAAGAAGCTTTTGAAAAAGAACCTGCAATTTTAGAAAGTGAAAACTACACACAAAGCAATTGGGAGAAACAAATCACTAGGAGTACATGGGAAAACAGTAGAGATACTTCAAGCAACAGAAACAGAGTCCATTAAGATTTTAACAAGAATATGCCAACAAATATGGAAAATGGTACAATAGTCCACAGACTGGGAACACTTGAGCTACATTCCAATTCCAATTCCGAAAAAAGGGGACATTGAAAACTGCAGCAACTATCAGGTCATCACATTAATTTCTCATGTGAGTGAACTGATGCTCAAAATCTTACAACAAGAATTACCGTATCTGAAATGAGAAATGCCAGGTGTTTAAGTTGGATCTGAAAAAGGAAGAAGCACTAGAGATCATACTGCAAATTTACATTGGTCACTAGAGCATATGAGAGAATTCCAGAAGAACAGCTTGTTTTTCAATGATTGCAGCAAATCTTTTCAATATGTGTGGATCATGAAAAGCTATGGTTGGTTTTAAAGGAAATGGGTGTCCCACTACTGAAGAAGCTGCCCACATCAAAATGGGGGTTATCCGGAAAATCTCGTCCATTGATCACTGTGACCGCCCTGCTTACCTGGAACTTTTCTGGGACATACATGTTTGGGTCCAGCATATGTAAGCACTTCCATTATCTGTTGTAAAATAATATTGTTATCAGAACTTTCAGCGTTGATTCCCCATGGAGATATTTGGAGTGGCTAGCACATATGTGCGTGTATGTTCTGTTGTCTTCTTGTTATGTTTGTCTCCTGCCTTTGTTATATGGTTGCACTGAGACCCTTATATTTGTTACACTAAATTGAGAATGTGACATTTCTATTGTGGTTGGTGTTCTCACAGCCATGAGCCTGGGTGCAGAAGGTTCTTTTCATAGAATTTTGCTCACATAATGGCATCATCGCACATAGGTACTTTGAAGGTACTTACCCAGTGGTGGGATCCAAAAATTTTAGTAACAGGTTCCCATGGTGGTGGGATTCAAACTGTGGCGTAGCGCCAATGGGGCTGGGCGGGGCACAACGGGCGCATGGCCGGGCATTCTGGGGCGGGGCATTCCTGGGCAGGGCTCTGGCAAGGACGCAGCTGCTGTGCCGGTCCTTGGGTGGGAAGCGAATACATGCAGGCGCAGGCTACCACGCAAGCCGGTGCACCTCCTGCTAGACTGCTTCAAGTTCAGCGCGCTACTGCTGAGAGGAAGGGCGTAACTAAGGCAAAAATCACGTGGCAAAATCACCCATTAGTAACCCCCTCTTGGCACACGCAAATAATTAGTAACCTACTCTCGGGAACCTGTGAGAACCTGCTGGATCCCACCTCTGATCTTACCCACCAAGACACCTTCCTAGATTTTACATGAGCACCATTATTATTATGCCCCAAGGCAACATAGCACCACACAAAGGAAGGCATATGGTTAATCTAAAACAGAATCACACAATCATCAGCCAAATTTGTTGCTCTTTACTCTGCTAGGTGATAAGCAAACAACAAAGAACTCTGCACAAGTAATGGTTAGCAGTTGAAGGACTGAATAGCTAAATACTTTACTAGATTAGAAGTATGAACCAAGTCTACAACGGGAGAGCCTCTGAAGATTTGTTGAAGCCAGCTATTATTAGATACTGGCCACTCATTTGCTTATCATGTGAGGGTTTTCTTAATAGCTTAGAGAACCTTGCACTTTTGATGCAATGATAATTTGTGATATATGGTTTCACATGGTTTTGGCGTAAGGGCATGATATGTATTTTAGCTCTGCTGAAAACTTGGTTCACGCTGCTAATCTAGTAAAGTATTTTTCAGTCCTTTGACTGCTAGCCATTACTTGTACAAAGTTCTTTTTTTTACTGTAGTTGCACAACCCCCTTTGCCTTGGGTATGTGTGATATGCAAATAGCATAAAGCGCAGCTGCTAACCACAACTGTTCAAAAAACAGTCACTCCAAAAAAAGCTAAAGCAGGGGTGTCAAAGATGTGGTCCAGGGGCTAGATCTGACCCCTGGAGGGGGCTCATCAGGCTTGAAGCCAGCTGAGGTAACCCCCTTGCCAGGCCAGATAGGAAGCATTGGGGGGGGGGGTTGCCTCAACTGGCTAGTGGGCCTGATAAAAACTCTCAAGGCCCATCCCACTATCAGTTCAGCACACCCATCTGTCACCAGCCCAGGCGTCCTACCACCCCCACCCCCAGTGCTGTTCTGGAACCAGCTGAGGCAACCACCATCCCCCCTCCCAGGCCTGGTCCAAAAAAAAATCACATTTATGTCATATCTGACTCTTGTAACAAATAAATTCAATACCCCTGAGCTAGAGTCTCTGCTTTAGCCTCTTATGAACAATTAATCCAACTGAATCTGCCTTTTACATTGGAAGTTCTGGCTCCGAGTGGGTGGGGCTCTCAGAACAATGACAAAGGAAATTGTTATATAATTGCCTGTTAGCACAGACAACAACAATGACTGATCAGCATCACAAAGGCTCCTTGCCAAAGAAATGAGTTTAAAAAAAACCTCTGCAAAAGCGATAACATTTCAAAGCCAGACACTAGAACAGGGGTAGGGAACCTGCGGCTCTCCAGATGTTCAGGAACTACAATTCCCATCAGCCCCTACCAGCATGGCCAATTGGCCATGCTGACAGAGGCTGATGGGAATTGCAGTTCCTGAACATCTGGAGAGCCGCAGGTTCCCTACCCCTGCACTAGAAAGACCAAATATAACAAGTGTCTTTGCAGCATGAACCAACATAAAACAACCATGTCTGCCTCCCTTTCAAGCTCTGGCAAGCCCTCAGACTTGTGCTAGCACAGTAGCATAACAAGGAATAGAAGAACCATATCATGATTTGAATTAGGGGAAAGGAGGGGAAAGGGGCGTCATCTGGCCATGGCCCAACCACCCTGGGTGGTCATCTGGTAGAGGACCAACCATCCTGGGGGGAGGGGAGGGAAGTGAGGGGGAGGGGCCTGTCATCTGGTCAAGGTCCAACCACCCTGGGGGTAGTGGGAGGGAATGGGAGAGAGGGGGCCCATCATCTGGTTGAGGTCCAATCACCCTAAGGGGAGCGAGAGGGAAGGAGAGAGAGGGGAAGGGGCCCATAATCTGGTCGAGGCCCAACCAACCTGGGGGAGGGGAGGGGAGGGAAGAGGGGGGAGGAGGCCCATCATCTGGTTGAGGCCCGCCCACCCTGGGGGAAGGGGGTTGGGAAGGGGAGGGGGAAAGGGGGAAATTGTTGCATCCCTGGTTTGTGATTGGTTTCAAAGATGATGTCTAGCATTATTTAGTGAAATTCTCTTAACTCTTTACCCAGTATCTCCCTGATATCCAACCATCTATTTCTTTTCCTTTCTAAAGGAATCCGATGACACTTTCTAATCAATTCCCCTTTTTGATCAGAAGGAAGTTTGATCAGAAGGAAAGGAGGCTCTGCAAAACTTCTGAATTCACCGTGTGGATGCTCAGAGACAGGCACTGCCTTTCCAAACCTTCTTATCGTCCTGCTAGAGCAGGGGTAGGGAACCTGCGGCTCTCCAGATGTTCAGGAACTACAATTCCCATCAGCCTCTGTCAGCATGGCCAATTGGCCAAAAAAAACCCGGACCAATTGGCCAAAAAAAAAAAAGGACCTGTTCCGCCAGGCGTTTGGCCAGCCGGGATGATATCAACTGCGATAAAAAGCAAACATCTGGCCTCCCGTGGGTTCATAGAAGGGGGAATAGAATAGCTGAAGCCATCTCTAGTTTAATATTTTATGTATTTTATGTATTTTAATTAACTTATATATATGATGTTTTAAATTTTTATTTTGTTGGAAACTGCCCTGAGCCTTCGGGGAGGGCGGTATACAAATACAATAAATAAATAAATAAATAAATAAACATCTGGAGAGCTGCAGGTTCCCTACCCCTGTGCTAGAGCACCAGCCAGCAGTGATTGCTGTAAAGCATTAGCAAAGGCTGAAGATCATTGACTTTTCTCCAAAGAGAAATGAAAGAGGAATCCCTCTTTTAAAAGAAAAAGAAAGGCAAGAGCAACTAATGGCTAAATCTAAAAAAAAGTGATCTTCAGACAAAAATCTCTTCCCCACAGCAGCACTAGTGGTATCACAGCAAGTTTTTGAAGCCCCCTATGCATTTTGACTGGAAGGCAGAATTTTTCCGTTGTTGTCAGAAAGTGAAAGGAAACAAAAAGCCTCCCTCTTGCCACCAATTTTAAACCATTTCTTCTCTACCATTCAGTTGGACCAAAAGGCCTTTCCAATCTGTGACCAAAAGGTTATGCAGCAACTCAAATGCATTTCTCCCCCTTTTATGAATGCTGGTGGCCCATTTAGCTCTTTGATGCTTTCTTTAAAGTGTTTAAACAATGCTAAAGTATCCTGCAGGATTTGATGTATCAGAGGCACATGGCGGATTCTTTTGAAGGAGCTGGGGTTCAGGGGAAGAACACATGCTTTATATGTTTTATCCCAGCCTTCATCTCTAGAGGTAGGGAAGGGAAAGAACCCTGCAGGAGGTCTTGTTAAGTGTAGCACCCTGGCATCTTCTAGATCTTGTCTGAAGCAGTACATAAGGGGCAAGTAGAATCATAGGCCCCTTCCGCACACGCAGAATAATGCATTTTCAAACCACTTTCACAACTGTTTGCAAGTGGATTTTGCTATTCCGCACAGCTTCAAAGAGCACTGAAAGCAGTTTGAAAGTGCATTATTCTGCATGTGTGGAAGGAGCCATAGGCTCATTCTGCACATGCAGAACACATAATCAAAGCACTCCTGACAGATGGCCATCCAGGCTTTGTTTAAAAACCTCCAAAGAAGGAGACTCCACCACACTCCAAGGTAGTGCATTCCTCTGTTGAACAGCCTTTACTGTCATGAAGTTTTTCCTGATGTTTAGGTGGAATTTCTTTTCTTTCACTTTAAACCCATTATTCCTGGTCCTAGTCTCTGGAGCCACAGAAAACAAGCTTGCTCTCTCACCAACATGACATCCCTTCAAATATCTAAACATGGCTATCATGTCACCTCTTAACCTTCCCTTCACCAAACTAAACATACCCAGCTCCCTAAGTCTCTGTTCATAGGGCATGGATTCCAGACCTTTTACCATTTTGGTTGCCCTCCTCTGAACCTGTTCCAGCTTCTCAATATCCTTATTGAATTGTGGTGCCCAGAACTGTACACAATATTCCAGATGAGGTCTAACCAATGCAGAATATAGAGGTACAGTTACATCCCTCAATGTAGAAATTATACACCTATTGATACAGCCCAGAATGGCATTGGCTTTCTTGGCTGCTGCATCACACTGCTGACTCATGTTCAGTTTGTGGTCTACTAAGACTCCCAGATTCCTTTCGCATGTCGTGTTGTCAAGCCAGGTGGCACCCATCCTAATCTGTGCATTTCATTTATTCTGCCTAAGTGTAGTATCTTACATTTATCTCTGTTGAAATAAGCCACCTTGATTTTTAAAAAAAAACAATTTCACATGTGCTTGCCAAGTCCCACGGGCACTGTCAGTTTTTTAAAATATTTTTATCAAGTATAGTTTAAAAACAGATAAGAAAATACAGAATGATTTATCATGACAAGTATCTGATGACGACGATATTTAACTCGGATAATAATTAATTTTCTTACTATGGCATAATAATTTTGGCATAAATCAGGTTCAGTTGCAAGAAATAGTTTATTTCTGGTCAAGCGGTTGATATTGAAGAATATTTTTAACTGAGATTTTATAATTTGTGACTTGATGGCAAAATAATACTAATAATGCTTATGATGAACAATGCAATAAAACAAAATCACTCTATTAAGCAATAAGCAATGCAATAAAATTGGATTAGCCCACTTTAAAAGAATGAAATAGAAACAGCACACAATGCAGCAGGAAGGGGGAATACAGTGCGACTTGGAGTTTTTCTAGGATTACAACGGATTTTCAAACAACAATCAGTTTCTCTTGGGGAAATGGATACATCAGAATGTGGACTCTAGGGCATCATGTTCCTGCTTAGCTTAAGGTGTCCAGATGGTCACCTTTGTTAACCGGGACAGGGAGTGTATAACATACGCGCAGTCGCGAGTAGCATACCGTCTTCTGGGGCTTTACGCTTCTGGGCAAGCTCCCCAGGCTACCGTATGCTCCCGCGAAGTCGTTGCACGTGAGAGGTCATGCCGCACTGCTTTGCGCCCCTGCATGTTGCGCGCAGCCTCCCAGTAAATCGGGACAACTTAAATAAATTCCTCGCCGACGCCGACAAGTTGCTTGAAAGCCGACCGAAGTCCCGCCAAAAGCGGGATGTCTGGTCAGCCTGGCT
Source organism: Sphaerodactylus townsendi (assembly GCF_021028975.2). NCBI lineage: Eukaryota > Metazoa > Chordata > Lepidosauria > Squamata > Sphaerodactylidae > Sphaerodactylus > Sphaerodactylus townsendi. Next base: position 21,509,637 of record NC_059434.1, read on the forward strand.
TAGCTACCCCATCCCCAAATTGTACAGCCCTCAAGCTGTACCCCCAAATCTCTTGGAATTTCCCAACTCAAGAGTTGGCAACCCTAAAAACATTATCCCCTCTCAAACGTTATTTAAAACAAATAAAAACTGCAACCCTATTCACAATATGAATAGGACCAAGACAGTGAGGAAAAAACGTTTGCAATAAAGGTATTACTAGGAAGAGACAAGGTATGGTTAACTGCTTCAGATGTCTCTTGTGTGTTTTCCAGGCTTTGTGGCCGTGGCCAGGTAGTTTTTGCTCCCAACATTTCGCCTGCTGCAGATGCAGGCAAAATGTTAGGAGCAAAAACTATAAGACCATGACCACGCAGCCTGGAAAGCACACAACAGCCAAAGAAGAAGCAGTTTCTCACTCTTCCTTTATATACAAGGGCCAGTGCGATAATATCTGTGTGGTTCTTTCTATTTGGGGGAGTTGCAGAAGAATGTTCTCGTTAGCTTTGCCTTTGTGATAGCCTTTCTTGGTAATCATGCCCTCTCATATATGCATACTCTTTTTCTCGCCTAAATTGTCATGCACGGTTTGGATCCACAAACCTAATATTGTTTCTGGCATTAAAATCACTGTCTTCCGTTTCCTTACTTTAATGCAATAGTCTTGTCTTTTCCAATAAGATCTGACATTCTTCTGACTCCATCCTAATCTTTTAGGAAAGGCTTTCAAAATAATTTCCCTCACTTTTTTTGTTTAAAATGACATTTTAATCTCTGATTAGTTTCAAAAACTTTGACTTGCTCTCTCATTTCCATCCTTTCCTCTCATGCATTGAACATCTTTCACATCTACCAAGAGCACAAAATTTGCTTTCTGAAAGCCAACAGCAAAACGTAAATACCCTAGAGGTTGAATCTATCATTGCTGTAGTAGGTTCTTCAACTTGGGGAACAAAGTGACAGCTATCAAGGATATCAGGCAACTGGCTGACGGGCCAGAAGGCAGATTCAGTCCTGCTGGAGCAGACTGACGAAAGCTGTGTCGCAGGAGAGCCTGGCCTGTTTCTTGATCTCTCATTGGGCAGAGGGACTATGACACTGCACACAGAAGTTGACTGTTGCAATAACAAAGGAAGGGAGAAGTCTCAACAGATGTGACTGCTGCGTGAGAATGTTTGAGTAAAGAGGCGTACTGACAACTACACTTTGCAAGAGAAGGTTGAGCAGGGATATGATTGCTCTCTTTAAGTATTTGAAAGGCGGGGTTGCCTGCAGAAGAGAGGACTGACAACAGGGGGTATAAATCACAGGTGGAAAAGTACTGGCTGGATACTGGGATGTTTTTCTGACAGTTAATCTTTCTGCCGCACCAATAACGATTAGCGGGGTGCGTCGACATAAATGATGCCAACACCCCTTCCAGGGACCCCGCTCGCGATAGACGGTCCCGTGAGGGTGAAAGCGAGGTGGCGGCGCATTATTTTGCACATACTGCGCTTGTCCCCGCAAGTTTATTCGTCTCCTGGCCTCCGGCTCGTCGCAGTGGCCAGGGGACACCCCCCCCCCACAGGCTGGAGCGACGGCTCTGGAGTCCCCTGGCCTCTGCGACAAGCTGGAAGCCAGGAGACGAGGTAAGCTTGCAGGGATGGTGTGGGGGACATGGTGCCTTCCAGTCGCTGCCGTTCACGTGGCAGTGGTTGGAAGCTGCTGTTTCCAGAAAACCTTGCTCGGGGAGCGAGGTTGGGAAACAGCGGCTTCACGCCGCTGGGGGGAGCGAGGGCAGCGCTGCTGCGATGCAGCAGTGTCCCCAATGTGAACAGCTCCCTAGGGATGGTGTTTTTGCCAACCCTAGGGCACTGTTTTTGGCCTGTGCGGAAAGGGCCTAACAGTAGTTCAGTACTGGAACCAGCTGCCTAGGGAGGTGGTGAGTTCCCCCTCACTGCCAGTCTTCGAGCAGCAGCTGGATGAGCATTTATCAGCATACTTTAGGCTGATCCTGCACTAAGTAAGGGGTTGGACTAGATGCCTTGTATGGTCCCTTCCTACGCTATGATTTTATGACTCTATATGCAGCTATAACCATTTTTCAGAATCATAACCTGACCATGGGGATCCATGCTCTGCTCACATCTATATTAGATTACTGTAGTGCACTCTATGTACAGCTGCCTCTGAAAATGGTCTGGAAACTTCATTTGTTCCTAAATACTCCTGTGCTGAATGATCTACACCGGTTATCCATCTGCTTCCAGGCACAATAGAAAGTGCTGTTTCTTACCTTTAGGGTTGTAAGTGGTTTGGGGCCAGGGTACGTTCCATACAGTCCATCCCACCAGTAAAGATCTGCCTCTCAGTCCCTGCTCTCTGTGCTACATGCATTGCTGGTGAGTCTCAAGGAAAAGGCATGAAGGGAAGTTTTATTGCCATAGGACCTCTTTATTTCAGAGTTTTATTGCCATTCAGATTCCTCAGAGTTTACTGATAAACAAAATGAGGACATTAAAACAGATTTTTCAAAGAGAACTTTGTGCCTCTCGGGTTCAAGTGTGTCTGTTTCTCCTTAAGGCTGGGATGTATTAGAAGTAGCAGTTTAGAAGTAGCAGTTTCCTTTCCCTCTGAACTGTCTTCTCCTCCTTAAAGCATCGTGTGGAACCTCTCTGTTTGCCAAATCATTTTATTTCCAAGGCCACGCCCATATTTTTTAACGGAGCCAAAGTGACTCCACAGGGTGCATAACATCAAACAATGCAGAGGAAAGGTGAAACTGCTTCCCCTCACACAGCTGTGATGGTGAAGAGAAAAAGGATACATGTGAGTCTGGGAGACACAAAACTCTCATTGAATGTCTCCTTCAAAGTCCTCTCATCATCAGCCAGAAAAAAATGAGAACTTTGCAATATGTAAAGAGGCCGTACTGTGGAAGCCATTGCCAACACCAGTAGTGCGGTGCTGTGTGGTTTCCAGGCTGTATGGCCGTGTTCTAGCAGCATTCTCTCCTGATGTTTCGCCTGCATCTGTGGCTGGCATCTTCAGAGGATCTGATGGATGAAGATGCCAGCCACAGATGCAGTAGCTAATGGCAGCGTCAGAGATAAGAGCTCTGTAAATGCTAGAACACGGCTATACAGTCTGAACCACATCCACAGCACCTAATGTCAATTCAACCCATTGAAAGCCTTCGACAATACATTGAACACCAGTAGTATTCTTTGGGTCCCTTCTGTTAAGATACAGCAGCAAAAATGGAGAGAAAGGGATATATGAAGGACCAGCTTTCATGAAGATAATTTCAGAGGGTAGCCATATTGGTGTGCAGTAGAATGTTTCAATTTGAGTCCAGTGGACCATTTCAGGAGATAAGCTTTCCATTTGTCTAGGATGCAGTTTTTCCTCCCTTCACCAATGATGTGAAAGTTCTGAGCGGAAACTTTGGAACTCTCTTGCATGTATCCAATTTACAAGTTTATAATCTGCCAATACTGTCTCGAAGACTGTGACTGCCAACTTCAGGAGAAAAAAACTTCTCTCTGTCACTGAGACAGTTGGGCAGGAAGGTCTTGCAATGAACTGACACCCCCTGCTTCAGGTAACTTGTGTCAAATGAACAACCTGAGAGGAGATATTTTTAATTTGCACTCTGCCAATCAACTTTGCTAGGTAGTTAAAAAAAAACGTAGGTCGGTAAGAAGCAGCTGTAGACAAAGTTTTTCTAGAAAGGTTTCAGGATGCCTGGATGAGAATAATGACAATTCATCTATTAATGAGTAGAAGAAGAAGAAGAAGAAGAAGAAGAAGAAGAAGAAGAAGAAGAAGAAGAAGAAGAAGAAGAAGAAGAAGAAGAGTTGGATTTATATCCCCCCTTTCTCTCCTGTCAGGACACTCAAAGGGGCTTACAATCTCCTTTCCCTTCCCCCCTCACAACAAACACCCTGTGAGGTAGGTGTGGCTGAGAGAGCTCCAAAGAACTGTGACTAGCCCAAGGCCACCCAGCTGGCATGTGTTGGAGCGCACAAGCTAATCTAGTTCACCAGATACGCCTCCACAGCTCAAGTGGCAGAGTGGGGAATCAAACCCAGTTCTCCAGATTAGAGTGCACCTGCTGTTAACCGCTATACCACGCTTGCTCTCAGGAGCAACCAAAAAGACCATATGAGTTCTCTTAAATAATGTATTTAATGAATTCTTGAGAACTTTCTGAAGTCAGAAGGCCGCAGTTTTCCACAAAATAGTCAGGTTGGGTCTGATATGCGTAAAACCTGGAAGAATTGCTCAGCAATTTGGGTGCTGTGTGGTTTCCGGGCTGTATGGCCGTGTTCTAGCAGCATTCTCTCCTGACGTTTCGCCTGCATCTGTGGCTGGCATCTTCAGAGGATCACAGATGCAGATGCAGGCGAAACGTCAGGAGAGAATGCTGCTAGAACACGGCCATACAGCCCGGAAACCACACAGCACCCAAGTGATTCCGGCCGTGAAAGCCTTCGACAATACATTGCTCAGCAATTGTTTAGAATGTCAAAAATTTTGGGAGAGGATCCTCAAAGATTCTAAGGAGGGAAAGGAATGTTGGAAGTCAGAGTTGGCAGCCAATATTACCAGTTGACATATTCTTCTTGAGGAGATCCTACTTTTTGGTCATCCAATTAGCTATGCAAGTCATTGTTATAAACAATCATATAAGCCTATCAAATGAGCAAGTATACAGAGTCTTTAAAATGTGTGTGTTCATGACTGTTTGACTGATGTTCATAGCACTGCAATTATGAAGGATTTAAAAAAACTAACTGTGGGAATTGCTCTTAAAATACAGTGGTGGTTTCGGATTGTTGCTGGCAAGGGTTGTTTTCACAGTTTATATCCAGGAATGGGGTGAATGTGTTTAAACCTTGTTAAGAATTCCTCTCTGAAATCTCTTCTCCCCAAAAGAAATCTGAAACAGCAACAATGAGGGGGTGATGTCTACAGTCCCAATTATTTCTGGATGTTTCTACTGCTGCCTACATTTGTAATTTGCCTTGAGACACTGTTCAGCAGGAACCAAGGCAGGGTATCAAATTACATTTAAGTAAATAAATAAAATAAATCCTGTTCTAATGGTGGGCAAGGGAATTCAAGAGCACTTGGGGCAAAGGACATGTAAACTGTGTTTAGATTGTTTTTAAACATAGTTTTAATGTATTGTACAACTGCTGTTTTAATGAAGTGATCGCTTTTTCTGAATCCTTAAGGAGTTTTAAAGAGGCTTAAAATTGTCTTTCTTTCCACTCCCCACAAGAGACAGCTTGTGAGCTAGATGAGGCTGAGAGAGTTCAGAGAGAACTATGACTATCCCAAGGTCACCTTGCAGTCTTCATGTGAAAGAGTAGGAAATCAAGCCTGGTCCTCCAGATAAAAGTCTGCCACGCTTAACCACTATACCAGGGGTAGGGAACCTGCGGCTCTCCAGATGTTCAGGAACTATAATTCCCATCACCCCTTGCCAGCATGGCCAATTGGCCATGCTGACAGGGGCTGATGGGAATTGTAGTTCCTGAACATCTGGAGAGCCACAGGTTCCCTACCCCTGCACTATACCATACTAGCTCTTTTTATTTTTAATTGTATTTAATATATATTCTTAAAACTGCTGTTACCTTCCTCTGATCCTGAATTGCTTGAGAGAATGACAAGTATATAAATATTCTAATAAATAAATATTAATACAGCTATATCAATTGAAAGAAAAGACAGATCTTTCCCAAACTTGAGAGAAGTCCCAGGTTTGCATAATAGTCTGAAATCTTAAAAAAGCAAAAAGAAAAGAAACCACACTGTGGGTTAACAACCCCAAAAGAATAGAATCATTGCCTGTCGCTTTAGGAAAAGAATGCCCTCAGTGGCCATTGCTAGGCAACCATGACAGAGTTGCAAGTTGAAGCATTGATTTCTGTCAGTTGCCAGTTGACGCTTTGATTTCTGTCAGTATAAAGCATAAGAGGGTCAGGGCCCTTTCCAGAGTTATTTTGGCCTTTGAGGGAGAAACCACCAGATAGCTTCATACTAGACAAGTTCCATGATTCATCCAGGGATGACTGTTTGATACTGTTTAACAGCAGTCACCCCATAAAAGCCAGCATAATGTGGAGATTAGAGTTTCAGGCTGGGATATGGGAGATCTAAGTTCAAGTCCCTACTCTCTACTTAACCCACCTGAACGGGCTGTTATGAAGACAAAATGGAAGAGAATGATGTGTGCTGCTTTGGGTCCCTACCGTGGAAAAAATGTGGGTATGAAGTAAATCAATAAATAAGTAATAAACTAAATCAATAATAAAGATGGTGAAAGATAAAAGGCAGGTTATTTGGTGGGTGGGAAGGAAGGAAGGAAGGAAGGAAGGAAGGAAGGAAGGAAGGAAGGAAGGAAGGAAGGAAGGAAGGAAGGAAGGAAGGAAGGAAGGAAGGAAGGAAGGAAGGAAGGAAGGAAAAATGAGAATATGGGGGTTGCTAAAAGGGGCAGATAAAGAAATATTGTGGCGTGGGTGATTCAGAGAAAAGTAAGGGATCTCCATGAGTTTTTGTGGGTTTCCCACCACACAACTCAGTAATAATTTTCCCAGAGAGAGACTGCCTGCTGGAAGAAAGAAGCTGAGAAAGCTGAAGAAAGAGGGGCAGATAAGGGTAGATCAGCTGGTATGTGGAAAGAAAAGGAGACAGGAAAAGGGAAGAGACTATGGGGAAGGGGAAATAGTGAGGGAGGAGAAAATGAGATTCCTGCTTGCAAATCTTTGCAAGTCCCCTGCTTGCAAGCATCTCTGTTTTTTTTAAAAGGATAGTTCTTTCAATTTTGTAAACTGTGAAGGTGACAGTCTATATTTTAGAATATTGCAGAATGGATAGAGGTCCTCAAACAAAACTGGCTTTGCTTTCCAAATTATTCAGCACATGCTGGTTAATTTGCAACTTTAGGAACTTTAATTAATGGCTTAGAAAGGACCCTTGCCTTACATATGGGGCAGTCAATTTATTTGAGCATGAATCACTTTGGGAACATAGCATTGTTCATCCCAGCAACTATGCTTGTTTCTAGAATGCTGCATTTGTACATGCTCAGAATAATGTTATGTTCATTTTGATTAGGGGGAAACAGCTTACTCTTAAGAGGCTGACAAATGTTAAAGATTTCCACTTTCCTGGTTTACAATGATATCAAAGTGGCATTACATCCTTGGGAAGATCAGTTTCCTTGGCAACCAGAAGCACACAGTTCATTGCTGGGGTGACGACAGAGAGATAAGTAATTGAGTTTTGTGTGAATGTGTGTATATTAAATACAGAAATCTGATGTGGCTAATGACACTGTACAAAGGATATATCCAGCTATACTTCATTAAGCAGAAGAATCATAACAAAAAAAATCTGTAACTTTAAATGATCATTGTGATGCATACCACTTGCCTGAAGCTGAATTTAAGTTTCTTTCTCGTATTTAATAGTCACACAATTTTCAGGTATCAGTAGTCGGTCAAGAAGCAGGATTTGAGGAATGCTGTCTTAAACTGTCTTTTAGCCTATGGGCAACATATTTTCTGAGGAGTTAATTTTCACATTTTATCTATATCCTGATCTTTCCTCCAAGAAGCTAAGGGCAGCATCCATGTTTCCATCAAATATTGTCCTTTCAAGCAGCCTGGTGAGCTATGCAGTACTGAGAAACAATGAGTTGGAAATTAAGCAAAGGATTTGGAACACTGAGTTTCAACACCATTAAAATTCCTCTGCTGCTATAAAAAAAATCACGTCAGGAACAAGAAATTGGTGTCAAACTATTTAACTAATCTATTGATTCCCCAGGCACAGGATAGCTTTCACTCTGGCCCATCTCAACGGTCCTCCATCTGCATTGTTAGAAGGGAGACACTGTGGTGTGCCATTTCAAGGGGGCTTATGCAGACGTGGGATCCAACCAGTTCTCACCACTTCTCTAGAATATATCTATTTCTTATAACCACTCTGTATGATTATGCTGGTCCATGACTGTAATAAATTATTGACTGACTGATTGTATGGGTTAGATCCAAGCATATTTTCCATTGCTGAAAAAGGGAACAGAGTGCCATCTTTGACTACCCAAAAATGGCTGTGCTGGAGATCATGGGGCCTGTATGTACAGAAGCCATATAGAATAAAATTTGGAGGAGGAGGAGGAGGAGGAGGAGGAGGAGGAGGAGGAGGAGGAGGCGGAGGCGGAGGCGGAGGCGGAGGAGGAGAAGGAGAAGGAGAAGGAGAAAAAGAAGAAGAAGAAGAAGAAGAAGAAGAAGAAGAAGAAGAAGAAGAAGAAGAAGAAGAAGAAGAAGAAGAAGAAGAAGAAGAAGAAGAAGAAGAAGAGGAGGAGGAGGAGGAGGAGTTTGGATTTATATCCCCCCTTTCTCTCCTGCAGGAGACTCAAAGGGGCAAGCTATTGACACCACTTTTTGGATCTAACCTGGTCTAAACCTTCCTAGCTCCATGGGGATCTAAGCCCCATTCCTAGTTCAGCATCTGCCTTGCACACTACTGGTCCATTCTGCAGAAGCTCCTGAAAACCTTTTGCAAATGTTTTCAAAACATTTTCAAAAAACCCTGTTTGTCAGCACTCATCCCCTTAAAATGATTCCTGGCATCCATTTTGTGGTCATTTCATTTTCTTTCATTTCATTTTAAACTCTGTGGATCTGATGCTATGAGGCTTCAAAGCCTCAGCTGCGATTCTTTAGGGGTTGTATCTTCATAGCTACAAAGTCACAACTCGCCAAAAGTTAATAAAACTGATAAAAATACAGTATCAGAGGGACAGCGTAAGCTCAGAAAATGGCGCTGACAAGGAAATCCAGAAGGCGTGGGAAACATCTGAAAGTGATTGTAGAGCACATGAGAATGTTTTTGAAATAGTTTCACAAAATAATCAGCAGGGAACAGAATGGAAATAAAACGTTTTCAGCCTGGAAATAAAATTTTGGGCTAAAAACAATGTGGAACTCCATGGAGGAAACATTTTATTACCTGCTTGAAAATGTTTTACTTGTGTTGTGCAGAATGGACCACTGGCTCTCAGTCTGAATATGTCCTTGGTACAGACCTGATCTGTAATCCACAGTAAACTGTCCTGCAATATTCCAGTTTCCCATATTTAAGCACCCTAACGTGCATATTACGCAAAGCAAAGACTTACACCATTGTTGCATTAACTACCATTTCATTTAGGTCTGCTCCTACTAGCTACCACAGCAAACTGAGAAAACGTCAAAAATGCTTCAGATCTCTATCTCTCTCCCTTTTTTTTCTTCTCAGATAAATGCTTCTTTGGGAAGAGATGTTACAAGCATGACAATCCCAGCAGTAACTTGAAATCAGCAGAACAATCTGTTCATTTTGCCCAGTAGCTCTGGATTTACAAGGCATAGGTTCTTCAAAAAACAAACAAAAACTGAAAATCCAGCCAGCTCCAATGTGTGGAGCGTAGTGAATCCTGAATCAACTAAAGCCAGACAACTAGGTCATATGGCAAACCTAAATAGTACTTCTACTTTTTTCATAAACTGTGGAACACTTTTAAGAAAGGCAGTGGAGAGAGAGAGAGAGAGAGAGGGAGAGAGAGAGAGAGATTGTAGAAGGTTTGCTCAGACTAACATGGCTACCTTTCTGGAACATTTATCCTAAGGCAGGAGGTAAATTTAAGTAAGATCTGCAGACCACAGTTTTCATTACAGATTATATGTAAACAGTGATGAGTATATAATAGACTGACCAGACGTCCCGCTTTTGGCGGGACAGTCCCGCCTTTAAACAATTTGTCCCGTGTCCCGCGGGTTCTTCATATTGTCCCGATTTTTGGGAGGCTGCCGCACTGCCTTCTGGGGCGCAAGGCAGTGTGGCAGCCTCCCGCGCACGCGGCCGCAGGAGCACAGCCTTCTGGGGCTTGCCGTTTGCCGCCCTGTGACAGTGCGCCGCCGCCTCCCCCCCCCGTCCTGGATCACAAAAGTGACCATCTGGTCACCTTAGTATATAACCCACAAGCTCACCCCACATTTCTTCATGTGGATATTCTATCTCAATGATTCCCTACATGGCAACTGTGGGAACTGTTGATAGCAGAGGTGGGATCCAGCAAGTTCTCACAGGTTCCAGAGAGTAGGTTACTAATTATTTGTGTGTGCCGAGAGCGGGTTACTAATTGGTGATTTTGCCACATGATTTTTGCCTTAGTTTATTTTTATTTTTTATTTATTATCATATTTATATACCGCCCCATCCCCTGAGGGCTCTGGGCGGTGAACAACAAATTAATATTACATAAGCAATAAATAATTAATATAAATAACATCATTAAAACATAAGTTACGCCCCCTCCTCTCAGCAGTAGCGCACAGAACTTGAAGTAGTCTAGCAGGAGGTGCACCGGCATGCGTGGCAGCCTGCGCCTGCGTGCATTCGTTTCCCGCCCAAGGACTGGCGCAGCGGCTGCGTCCTTGCCACAGCCCTGCCCAGGAATGCCCTGCCCAGGAATGCCCAGCCACGCCCCTGCCGTGCCCCGCCCAGCCCCATTGGCACTGCGCCACAGTTTGAATCCCACCACCATGGGAACCTGTTACTAAAATTTTTGGATCCCACCACTGGTTGATAGGTTTCCTGCAGCTCATTTACTTTGTTAATGAAGCTTTTCTCCACAAAACAAATGGCAGACATTTTGCACTAATGCCCACTTTCTGTTCCCCAGATTCCAAAAGTGCCCAGTGGCTCAACAAGTTTGAGCCCCACTGTCCTACCCAGGGGCCCAGGGGGACATATAAAGTCAAATGTCCCCAGGCTGTGGCTATTTAGTCTTGTGGGAGTGGAAAATTGCCCCCCCACCCCTCCTCCTACCCCTGGGTCCATCCACTGACTTCAAGACCTGATGCAAAAAAAGTTTTTTAGTCATGGTAGGGGAGGGTGACTGCCCATACTGGGCGGGGAGGGGCAGGGTGTGAAACTCAGATTTTACACCAGGCTACATTTTCCCTAGATATGCCTCCAGTCCTACATACCTAGGTCATGGATGAACTATCCCTGGATTGGAGCCTCTACACTTATTCAAATTATACTTTATTTCATGTAAATGCAACAAGATTCTGTGACATTCTGAACATGCCATAAGAATTTGTTTAATTCCATGGTGGTTGTTATTTTATTATCTACAGATCAGTGAATGGGAAAAAAACATTTACTCTAAAGATGACAATATTAAATAATAATTAACTGTAATGGAGCAGCAAAACCCTTCAGTTAGAGAATTACACATGGAAAATTCATATCAATATAGCAATACATTTAAATCTGATATTAATGCTGGGGATCTAGATATTAATGCTGCAATCAATACGTTAAAAGTAAAGCTTGCATAAGTGTATAGTTGGACAGTTTATGTGTGTTTGTTTTTTGCTACACTGCTCCTGCTTTGGCACGAATTTTAATGAGCTCCTCATATTGGGGGGGCTACCCGTCCCCAACCTTCTTGGGAATTGGGTTTTTTTAAATTGAGCCTGGACGCCTCTTGTTTAATTTGCTAATTGTTAGCCTCTGTTTTTATGTATTTTAAGATGTTTTATTGACGGATCCTATGTTTGTATTTTACCGGATTTGCTCCTTTTTATTGTTTATATATTATGTTGTTCACCGCCCGGAGCCCTTTGGGGATCGGGCGGCATAGAAATTGAATAAATAATAATAATAATAATAATAATAATAATAATAATAATAATAATAATAATAATAATAATATATTCTCTCTAAACTCAGCTCCAGTAATATACTTTCATTAGCTAATGAGTAAATTTGATTCAGTGTGATTATTACATTTAAACTGCTGGAATTTGCAATCTTCCTTTCACGCATTAGAGCACAGCAAACATTTTTTTTAAAAAAATAGTAGCTTATTGCTCAAGAATAAAATTATAGTCCTAGACTAGTGCATAGATCAGTATAACTTGCAAATCTATGGGCAACGTAAAAACCCATAGTTCACTTGTGCACTGAGGACCTACTGAAATCAAAGGGATCACTACAAGGACCTACTGAAATCAAAGGGATCACTTTCACTAAGCTTTCCAATAATTACTGACTGGACTTACAAAGCCATTCATTAATGGGGCTGCTTGCTCTAGCTTGGGAAGTTCCTGAAGACTTGGGAGAAGTGCGTAAAAAGGGCGGAGTCTGAGGAGGGGTGGAGCTCCAAGAGAATGTGATGTCACAGGATCTTCTCTCCAATGCTGCCTTTTCCTCCAAAAGAATTGGTCTCTGTGGTTTGCAAAAAAGCTGTAGTGCAAGTGTAACCCAACTTAGAGTTTATGAAGGATATTATCATTAATGGAAAAGGAGTTCAAGTCTCTGACAGTGTGATCCCACCTTGTGACCCTTGCCATTCACCAGACTTGCAACAAAATAAACTTTAAATCTGTTTTCTGTTTCATAAAAAATAACGTGCAGTACAACAATGAAATATGGTGAACCAATGCAGAAACAATAATCAACATGTAGTAGTTCTGGCCTGTTGTGCAAAACAGACTAGCAGGGTCTCAGTCCTTTGCAATCCTCTCTGTGTCCTGTGGCACTGTTGTTGGACTTGAAGCTTTGCTGTTCTTTGCTGAGCCCTCTCTCCTGATTGCCAAGCCTTCAAGGGTAGCCCTGAAATATGCAAATATAGTTCATAACAACGGAACTCTGTGCAGTAGGTTGGCTCCAGTTACGGGCCTCTAACAGATCTGAGGGAATGGAGCCTTTTCTTCCTTACATGGAAAACCTGAGCTCTTTAGCCCCCCCTATTGGACCCTGGGTTACACAAGGGAAACATTACCCCCTCCCCAAAGGTTAACAACCCTGCTTACATACAACTAGTGCTGTGATTGTTAAAAAGTCATTGCTACTTTGGATATTTCAGTTCATTCAGTGTATTTTATCATAGCACATCCGTCCCCCAAATGTTGTAAGTCTTACTTTAAAAATTCAAAATACCCAGTATCCTATGGGTATACCCTGCTGCCCCTCAGAATGCTCACAGTAATTTATAAGAAATTCCCAGTAGTTTCGCATCTCATTACTGTTCATATCTGCACTAAAAATGTGCATTTTTTTATTTTAATTTCTCTTTCCTTTTAAAAAAAACTTGATTCATTTTCATTAAATAAATGACAGTGAGCTGCAAGGATATTTGTTCCAGATATTCAACTCACTGTTCATTTTGATTGGTTACAAAAAGGGGGAAAATCTTTCTGCATCTCCCCTCCCCCATCTAAAAGAGAAGAAAAGTTTTGGGGATTATACTCCTCATCCAATGTTCACCCCAAACACTAGTTTGGACAGATATGCAACACTAATGTTTCAGAAGACTTTTCCTCTTTTCCTCACTTGTAGAGAGGGCACAGAGGCCCCTTCTACACATCCAGAATGACGCGCCTTCAATCCACTTTCACAATTGTTTGCAAGTGGATTTTGCTATTCTGCACAGTAAAATCCAGCTGCAAAGTGCATTAAAAGTGCATTATTCTGCATGTGTGGAAGGGGCCAGAGAGGTGCTGGGCACCCCAGAAAGTGTGGGCACGCACAAATAGCAGCAAAGAGCTAGAACATTAGACCGTGGAGCCATAGGGTCTAAGAATGTGATCCTGGAATCTAACTGAGGGAGTCTGCTTTATACTGTGGCTGGGCAGCTAGTGGCTGGGCAGCTAGTAGAAGGTGAACAAGGCTGAAAAGGGCTGGGTCTGGGTGGCCCTGAATACCAGCTACTGGTATTGGACTGCAGCCTTCTAGTTCAGTAGTAATGTGCACTGGGAATGTTGAGATTTTCTACTGTTATAGCAATGATCCCGCTGCATGGTGCTCCCTATCAGACCTTCGGGTCTGGAAATAACAAAAACTGTTGGATTGTTCCAAAGCTGTTTATTCCCGTGATGCGTAAGGTACATAAGAAAAGAGAGATCTGAGCCTCAGCTCAGATCTGCCCCCTATATCTCTTGGTCCCCCTTCCACCCCATGCCAGATGGCTCTCCCCATTTTACACTTCAAAGCGAAACCAGTCCTGGGAACAGATCACACTTCCCTGTCGATAAGATCTTGTGTCCGGGGAGCCCTGTGAGAAGAGGAAGGAGGAAGGCACCGGGCATCTACAAGTTGTCGCTGTAAAGTCAACCCCCCCCCCCATGTCAGCTCTCCTTGTCCTGCTGACAGGATCCATCCTGACACTCCCATCCTTCTCAGTCTGCATTTGCAAAATGGATGGCTCTAGTGAAAATAGCTGAGAAAATTATTGACAGCTTCACATCAGAACTCCTACAGAAATGCTCCCCTTTCAACTAGCTGGATGACAGATGTGTCTGAAAATAGTTCCTTGTGTTTCTGCTTTATATCAGCAAAAGTGGGTAGTAAGTTTCTTTAGTTTGATTCAGAATTGGCTTGCTGTTGTGGGAGGGCTATGTCAGGCTGCTGGCTGGAAGCCTTGGGAGTTTTCAGGATGAGGCAATGGGTAGAGATGACATCTGATGAATCATGATGTCATCCATCCAAACAGCAAAGACAACTCTGGCCATCCCCCAAACTCTATGTGGAGCACCTCTTAGTATGGTAAGTACTGGCCTCAATGATGCGACTGGCCTCCACTCGGGCCAGGGCCTTTACGGCTCTGGCCCCGGCCTGGTGGAACACTCTTCCTCCAGCTGTCCGGGCCCTGCGGAACCTTGGTGACTTCCGCAGGGCCTGTAAGACTGAGTTGTTCCACCGGGCCTTTGGAGAGACCAGTCGCTGAGTGAAGTGCCCCCTCTGTTCTCCTGTTTTAAGGGTCCCTTAACATAATTGGGACCCGCCGCTCCCCCCTCCTCCTCGGAAAGGTTTTAAGTAAGGGTTTTTCACGGGACGCCGATTTAGTGTAGCAATCACTGTTTTAATGAAAATTAGTATTTTATAGTTAATGGAGCTTGAGTTATTAATTTTATGTATTTTATTTATCGGTCAGTTATTTATTTGCTCCTCTTGATGTGACTGTATTTTATGGTGATTTGTGTTGTTCACCGCCCTGAGCCCTTCGAGGGTAGGGCGGTATATAAAACTAAAAAACTGAAAAAATAAAAAGTACATGTTTGTAAGTACAGTATAACAGAGTTTTAGGGATGGTCCAAGCATCCCTAACTTGCTGGTGTCATACTCGAGGTTGGGGGTGAATGTGATACCAAGTGGGCAACTGATGTCTCTTATGTTGCGGTGACCATTGGGAGATTGCAGTTTTTCAGAGCATTCTTACCTGGCTTTCAACATTTGTACATGGCTAGCGTTTCCCCATAACCACACACATGTTGATAGTGTCTCCTATTGTGTAAGTGTTTTGGTTTGCCATGACCTTTATAGCAAAGAGCTGTTGTTTTCTTTTCCCAGTTAAGAGATTTAGCAACATTAGAGAAGATATTCTGCAAACAAAAGGTGGGGTTGCTGGATTGGCCGGGCATTTGATTCACCGCATTTCAATTCTGCACAAACTTTCCGAGTATTTTAGCAGCACTGTGCAATCAGCAGCAGTTGGTCCATGCGTATTCTCACTGAACCTGAAGGGACTTCTTGTTGCCCACACTTAGGGCTGTCTTCTCTGTGTATCACTCAGCACTCAACCGTTGAAGCTAAGTGAGCAAACTAGTCATTCAGGCAGTGATTATAAACACTGTTTTGCTAAAAGAAAAGAAAAACTTGTCATTTGGTGTTTATCTAGGTCCATGTTAACAAGAGTATTGTATGCATGAATGTTTTTTGTACAGCCTTATGGGGTACATATAGAATTGAAGAAAAGAAAGGCAACTGCATTGAGGCAATATAAAGTCAAGGAAGCCTATGGGGCAGATGGAAGCAAATCCTTTAATAATTCTAGCAAAAATTATTAAAGGAGTTGTTTCCATCCGCGCCATTTGTTTCCTTGTACGCACATACAGTTGCCAACTCTGGGTTTACAAATGCTTGGAGATTTGGAGGTGGAGCCTGTGAAAGTGGCATTTAGGTAGTGGAGGAACCTCGGTAGGGTATAACGCCATGCAGTCCATTTTCCAAAGCAGCCATTTTCTCCAAGGCTCATTCCGCACATGCAGAATAATGCACTTTCAAACTGCTTTCAATGCTCTTTAAAGCTGTGCGGAATGGCAAAATCCACTTGCAAACAGTTGTGAAAGTGGTTTGAAAACACACTATTTTGCGTGTGCGGAAGGGACCCAAGAGAAGCGGAATAAAGGAGATCTCCAGTGCCCACCTGGAGTTTAGCAACCTCATGATTCCCCCGCATCGTTTAACTATCTGATGACCATCCATGAACATGGAGGAGACTTGATTTCTCCTAGTTAATAACTATAGAAATGGACAGGAGGCAGAAGTAAGTGAAACTTCACCACGTCAGCTACTTTTCAACCACACCTGCTCAGAAGCTGCTTGGTTTGGATGATGGTGAGGGGATAAGATCTGAGACTCAGCTCAAAAGTTGTTTGCCTACTGAACATTTGTGCCATCTGTGCCGTAAATTTCACAGCTCCTCAGGTTGCTGCCTGCATATAAAAGCATGTTCTAATGTTCTATGCCAATAAAGGCTTGCTTGCTTGTGTTCTAATGAAAACCCTTTTGGCTGCTATTTTTTGGCAGTTGTAGGTTTTCTGGAATGTGTGGCCGTGGTCTGGTAGTTTTAGGTCCTAAAATGTTGTTGTCATCATCAGAGGCAATGTTAAGATGTGTTTCTCTCTGTGGCACAGCATGGAGCTAAACATTAGGAGCTAAAACTACCAGATCACAGCCACACAGCTCATAAAACCCTCAATAGTCAGTGGAAAGCCTTCAACAATACATAAGCTGCTATTTTCTTTCATTAGCATACTTTTCTATGGGGATAATGAATATTCTTGTGCTAAAGTCTGATACTTTCAGAGAGTTTTTTCTCCCTTGCAATCCACACTTGGGATCCACCTGGACATTCACATGGCAAACCTCAATAAAATAAATGGGAACCATACAAGACTATAGTAGGTTGGTTGCTCCTTCCCTGATGAGGCCAGGAGGAGATCTCCTGAAATTACAGTTCTCCTGGAGAAAATGGCTTTGTTTTATAAGGGGTAGACTATGGCATTATGTGCTGCTTAGGCTTTGCTCAACTACAACTAAATTTTGGGAATTCCCTAACTCAATATACTAGTAGAAGCCAATACTGGTAAGCCCTATGGTAAGCCATCAGATTTAATTGAGATTGCTTACTGGCCTGCAATGGATTATTTTACCACAACCAATAATCCCTTCCACCAATGAATATTGCCCTTGCAAAGAAGAAGGCTCACCTTGGAGCCAAAGCTCCAGAACATCTGTGCTGTATGTAAACTTTTGTAACATCTAGGGTTGGAGATTCGGACAGTCCAAATCCGAATTTTTACCGAATCTGCACGGATTCGGACGATTCGGACGAGCAGGAGCCAGTCACAAGGCTGTCCCGAATCTAACAGATCCCGAATCCATGGGATTCCCGGATTACCAGCTCCAGATACGTTTTTATTTTTTGGTGTTTTTCATTTCGGCCTGCAGGAGACATTTTTTAAGCTTATATCAGCACCAAATTTTCCGGGAATCATCAGGGAGACTGTCCTGAGTAGTACCCTCTAAGTTTGGTGCATTTTGGTTAAGGGGGCCAAAGTTATGGACCCCAAAGAAGTGGTATGACTATCCCCCCATTCTTTCCAATGGGAACTGGAGATGAGGGCTACCCCTTTTCCGGGGTCCCATAACTGCCCCTAGACAAACACGCAAACTTGGAGATCATCAGGACAGTCTGACCACTGAAAATATTGAGAGCCACCGATACATCTACAAATGCACCTGCGGGCACCCCAGAAATTTGCACAAAGTTAACGTTTCTGCAGTGACTTAGCTGCATTGCTGTCAATAAGAAATTTCACAGGGGCTGTGGGTGCACATTTTTCATGGTAAACCCCACAAAACTTTCCAGGGTATCTTCAGGAGAGTCTGGATGACACCATCCAGGTTTGGGGGCTTCCAGGTGGGGAGGTGGGAGATGGGCTACCACTTTTGGGTCCCCATGAGGTAAACCCCCTGAAGCAAAATTCCCGGCCTGAATGGTCAGAACTCCTGAGCTCCCTGAAAGTTACCTGTGACTCCTTCTTCAAGGAAGTATTGCACCTCACGGCCCCCTCACCAGAATTCCCATTGACCTATTACAGCAAGACTAAGACTCTTTCGGAGCAGAAGATACCTGAGGGGCAGATATGGAGCAAATATCAGAGTATCATCCAATTTGACTGTCACTGATGTTGCCCTTGGTTGGTGCAGTTTTAGCGAGGTTCAGGTATGTAAGGACCACTCAAAGGGGTGCAACTATCCCCATTGTTTCCAATGGGGAGCTGATAGGGGATGGGGCTACACCTTTGAGGGAGTCCACTTTAGCTCCCCTGAACCAAACTGCACCAAACTTTAGTAGCATCAAGGACAGTCTCCTGTTGTTACCAAAGTTTAGTGTCACTAGCTTTAAAAATGCTGGTTTTGCGTGTTTCACAGCTCACTCACTCCAGCTTGAGCTTCTGTGCAGGAGGCGGTGAAACATGAAAGCGAATTTTTAAAAAACTAGTGGCACAAATTTTCAAGAATCATCAGGACTGTCCTGATGACACCGTTGGTGGTTAGTTCAGGGCCAAAGTTATGGACCCTCAGGGAGACTCTATCCCCATTGTTTCCAATGGCAATGGAGATGGTGGCTGTTTGGGGTCCATAGCATTTCAAACCAAAACTGCAAGTGTGGGGGGGTGTCGTAGGACAGTCTCAATTATTTAGTGCTGATATGTCTAAAAAATGTGCCCTACGGAGTCTGCCCCAAAAAATTGCCCAAGATTCTTTTTTCTGCAGTGGCTTCTGCATTGCTGTCAATGTGGAATTTCTGGTGGAGGCTGTGTGGTGCACATTTATCAAGGGTACAGTCCTGGAAATGTTGGGGCCATCTTCCAGGAGAGTCTCTGAATGACACACCATCCAAGGTTTAGGGAACTTTGCTTATGGGGGCAGTGGGAGATGGACCCTGTAACATTGAACCTTGAAGCAGAGTCGCAAACCTGGATGGTGAAGGAGACTCTCCCCAGACACCCTGAAAGTTTTTTTATTGGGTTTACCATGAGAAATGTGCACTCCACAGCCCTCCCACAGAAATTTCCCTATTGGCTGCAATGGAGCCAGCCAACCCACTACAGAGCACCACATTTTCTTTCATTAGCATACTTTTCTATGGGGATAATGAATATTCTTGTGCTAAAGTCTGATACTTTCAGAGAGTTTTTCTCCCCTTTGCAATCACATAGCAGGATCCACCTGGACATTCACATGGCAAACCTCAATAAAATAAATGGGAACCATACAAGACTATGGTAGGTTCGGGTTGCTCACTTCCTGATGAGGCCCGGAGATCTCCTGAAATTACAGTTCTCCTGGAGAAAATGACTGTTTTATAGGGTAGTAGACTATGGCATTATGTGCTGCTTAGGCTTTGCTCAACTACAACTAAAATTTTCAGGAATTCCCCAACTCAATACTGGTAAGCACAATACTGGTAAGCCCTATGGTAAGCCCATCAATTTAATTGGTGCTTGCACAATACCTGTGGATTGTGCACCCTGTAACAATCTCCCTTCCACCAATGAATATTGCCCTTGCAAAGAAGAAGGCTCACCTTGGAGCCAAAGCTCCAGAACATCTGTGCTGTATGTAAACTTTTGTAACATCTATACCTCTATGAAAGAAGCTCAGTCATAGCCCAGGCTAGCCAGATCTCATCATATTTTAGAAACCAAGCAGCATCAGCCCTGGTTAGACATCTTAGGGACAGATCCTCAAAAGGGAGTCCCACTGAATTAAGTAGGATTTACTTTGTGTTAGGTGGGATTAGGATTGCAGCCTAACATTGCAATCCTATGCAAAGTTTCTCCAGTTGTTCATTGAAATCAGGGCCTTAAAATGCAAAAAAACCCAAAAGACTTCCCACTGCCAGGAGCCCCCATTGGGCTTAATAGATTTATACCACTGAAAAGGCCACCTTTTTGAACTAGCAATGTAACATTGAGGCAGAGATACAAACTAGCATGGTCAATGGGATCAGTTGGGTCAATTTCACATAGTGTCAATTTCACATAGCACTTGTGATCTTAACATTCTGGCAGAAATACAAACTAGCAATCAAAAAGGTGGCATAAGTCCTAAACCCTGGCTGCTGATGCAAATGGGGCAACAGTCAGGTGGGAGCCGACTAGCTCAACTCCTCCCCCGACCACACCCCCAAACCTTTTTACTATGCTGGTGGTGGTGCAGGGATGCTAGCACAGCATTCAATGTCACATCCCACCATCAGGGAGAGCCATGATAACCTCACACAGGTGGATTTGCCCCTCTGCTGGGACAGGTGCCCCAGGAACAGCAAATCCACCCTCCCATAGATGGGGCCATTAGTCAAACCTAGACAACTTCAACATGAAAACTCTTCACATAGCTTATTTTAGAGTAGGAACACTTGTTCATGGCAACGCAGACCTGAATTGTTTGTTTTTTAAAATCATCTTTGATAACATATTCTCTTTCATAGCTTATCAAAAAGGAAAATGGAGTGGATTGTACATGAACCCAGAATGGAGGCTTTATGCACCGTGAGGCACAGAAGAAGTCTTCAAATGTCTTTCTAAACTTTGCACAGACCTTTAGCAGCCAACCAGAGACTAACATTAGACTCCAAAGGTACAAACAGATCAGCTAAGCAAGGCCTATACACATGGCTAGAGTCTCCCCAGGAGGAGTAGGCCATGAGTTAGGGACTTGTTTCACCATCCTGCCACCTGTAAACTTGCATATTGTGTGAAACATAGGCCCACTCCACATGGGCCAAACACAGTGCCCCAGGCACAGTAAAAACACTGCTCTGGGGGAGCACTTCGCATGGCTGTCACCTCTGAAACGAGGCAGCACCATGCTTTCCCCTCAAAACCGGTGGGGGAAACTGTGTTTTTGAAACTCGCTCAATGAGTGAGTTTTTTTTCAAAAACACTGTTTTGTACCTGGTGCCAAGTGAATGGCACCAGGTGGGAGGTGCTGCTTTTTAGGCACTTCCTGTTTTTAAAAAACTCACCTTCTTGCCCTGCACAGCTCTGCAGGGGCAAGGAGACATGCCCATGCAGTCCTCCGACCCCAAGGCATTGCTGTGGCTGCGAGGGCGTGTTTCCTCATCCCTGCGGAGCTGTGCAGGGCAGGAAGGTAAGTTTTTTAAAAACAGGATTCACCTCTGTGCAGAGGTGCCTCTGTGGGCCACAGCAGCTCCGAGGCCACTTGCACAGATGCTCCCAGGGCTCCACCAGTATCACGTATATTGATGTGCAACCACTGCACTGGCACACGTGGAACGGGCCACAGTCTTGCTGGGCAAATACAGCAAAGTTTTATGAAATGTGTTCTTCCCCATGTTTAAGACTGATTTGGCTTTTTTAATGCCAACAGCAGATGAGTTGAAATCTTACTCCTGAAGAGAGGTTTATAGGAGTGCCAGCAATTTTTTGAAAGATTTATAGGGCTGTGCAAAAGAATCGTATGAGTGGAGAAATGTGTGGTAAAATAAAGACATAAAAACCTTGAATAAATGTGTGTGGTCAAAAAGAAGATGCTGATCATCAAACATCCTTGATGTTGTCATTTTAAATTACCTGCTATTGTTTCTAAAGTGGCATGGCCGGATTAAGATCATGTTGATGTCATAAATTATGTCAATCTTTGGAGTCACCGAAGACTTTATTCATTTTTTTCAAAAGGTCATTTACAATCTGAGGCCACAAACTATACTTAACTTGTGTGTACATCTGGCTATGCAAAGTGAAATTAAAGCATTGGTCATGAATACATGAAGTTATTATACTGAGTCGGATGGTTCGTGTGTCATGGCCGTTGTTGTCTAATCCAGCAGGGGTTCTCCAAGGTCTCAGGCAAAGAATCGCCCCCCGCCTTGTTGGCACTACGCCACTGCTTTGGAGGGAGCAGCGGTGGGCATCATCAAGGAGAAATGTCTTTGAGGGTTTTGACAGGGTTTGGATGCACGATGTAGGAACCAGGATAGAGACAGAAATACTAGAGTGTCCACTTTGATCGGGGAAATTAATTGACATTTGCCAGATCTGCCTCCTGGCCCTGCTCTCAGCATTAAGCAGTCAGAATCAGCCATGACTAGTGAGGTACACTGTGCCCTTGGCAGTGCTGGGGCACTATAGTGCAATATTTACACAGTGCCTGTGATTCCAAAGCCCCTTGTCACAAGGACTGTAAAGGTGCAACTCTGAATTAAATTGTCTGATGCAAAAAGGCATGAAGTAGATATGGTTTCACTTGTTCATCACAGCTGTGTCGTCCCTATCTTTTCCCCACATGCTGTAATTAGCACAACTCCAGGTGTGCAGCACAGCAGGCAGAAAAGTGCAGAAAACAAGATGATTGAAGAAATAAATCAGAGAAAAGGTTGTAGCGGCCGCATTACCTACTCTCTTAGAATGTAATTGTTAGAGTGATGGATCAGTATCAGACAGATTCAGTACCCACCGTGCCATTAAGCTCAGAGGATGACTTTGGGGAAGTGACACACACACACTTTAAGCCCAACCTACTACATTGCAGGGTTCCAGTGAGGAAAAAATGGAGAAGGAATATCAATGTATGACACACTGGAGTATATCATGGACTTCTTTCCTAGGAGAAAGTCTGGGATGAAAATGTCCTGATATCTGTGGAATGCTCCTTGTTTAAGTTCTTTATATTTTGTCAAGGGTTTCTGTTCTCCATTTTTTGTGTGCCAGTGTTGTAAATATGTTTGTGTTGTGTCCAAATGTTGCAAGGTTTTTATATGTAATTTTAATAATGTTGCTTTTGTATAGTGTAGATGTAACTTACACATAACATATAAATCTCATTTACAAATAATGTTGACCTTTTTTTACAAGAAACAAACATTTATGCAAAAGGAATAAATCATGACCTCTAGATTCACAGGAGAAGTTAAATTGAACTAGGGATTTTGACGGTGAAACAGCAGAGATTATTAGTAGCATATCTTTCCTAATTTAAGGTGCAGGCTTCGAAACTGCATCAACTATTGGCCAATGAGACAATGGCCCCTTCCGCACACACAAAATAATGCGTTTTCAAACCACTTTCACAACTGTTTGCAAGTGGATTTTGCTATTCCGCACAGCCTCAAAGAGCACTGGAAGCAGTTTGAAAGTGCATTATTCTGCATGTGCGGAATGAGCCAATGTGTGCCAGTGACTTAGAGAAAAATCTCCAGGTCAGTCATCGATCAATGGCATATTACATTGTTTACATTTCATTTGGACTTATTTCTGTATCTTGTGAATGCTGAGATCCTATGCCCATTGCAGCTCAGAGAATTCCTTTTCATTGAAAGGAATACGCAATAAATTCACAGAGATGGGAACTTTTACAGATGGTGGGCATTATCAGATGCATTGAAAAGACAGAAATGTCAAATACTGAGGGATTTCCACAGACGTATACTCTAGATCCAAATAAATAAAACAGTCCTAGTTCCTTTCAGAGGAGAACATTGTCATACTGAATCAGTACTGGCAGATCCCCGGCAATGAACTGAATTAACCGTTTCAAAGAAAAGAGGGTTTTTCCCCTAGTGTTTTTTGAAGAACTTTCTTTGCCACAGAATGCTGAAGGATATGTTTGTTCGTTCAGTTGAAGTCAAAACAACTCCCTTGTTTCCTGAGGTAAAGACAGGGCAAATGTTCTTGACAGGAAAGGTAGCTTGGCTAAATTTGCCACTGAAATTTCACTTGAAGTGAAATTTGAAGTGAATTTGGGCGTTTCTCCTCAGGCAAAACATCTGAGTAATTTCAAGGGATGCCAAAAAAAGTTTTGATAATACTGCAGAAATGTCTCAAGGGGATTCACACATTCCCTAATCTTTTTTTTTTATAGCTTTATAACAGGATTTGTTTAAAGCTCTTGGTTATTTAATTTTCTGGTAATTTTCTGGACAATTCTCCATCAGTACCAGAACCTTCCAAACGCTCTTGGGGTGAGTGAGAGGAATTTGGTATTTATGTGAGTGAAAATGGATAAGAGGAGATAGTGAGGAGTGTCACAGACACCAATCATGGAAATCACTTTTTAGGATTTTTTTCCTCCTAGAATTAAAAGGAAATAGAGATGAGTGAGGAGAATGTTGGAAATGTTTTGTTTGGCTATATCTTACCTTTCCCCCAAATCAATGAAAACTATGATTATGGATGGACTATTAAAATAGTAACACAGTGCAGTGCACAGCTTAACAAAATGTTTTCCATATGTTTTCATGTCAAAAAATAGTGCCTCTCATAGGCTGATTCCACATGGGCCAAAAACAGTGGTGTGAAAACGGTGTGAAAACAGTATAAACCCTTTTACACCATTTTAAACCCTTTTACACCATTTTCACACTGCTGTTTTTGGCCCATGCGGAATCAGCCATAGTAAAAATAA
The DNA here is from genome assembly GCF_021028975.2 of Sphaerodactylus townsendi. Lineage (NCBI taxonomy): Eukaryota > Metazoa > Chordata > Lepidosauria > Squamata > Sphaerodactylidae > Sphaerodactylus > Sphaerodactylus townsendi. The sequence continues at coordinate 21,534,174 of NC_059434.1, forward strand.
AGGGATCCAGCATCTGCTGTTTGAAATACCTGCTATTTCAAACAAATGATTCAGATCTGTTGAGCGAATTCACACATGATGTATCATCCCTACTGAATGATAGTAGGGACTTGCTCATGAGAAAAAAACCCCTTACTGATCAAACACCATGATCAAGGGTTCATGGATGATTCAAGGACAGAGGTTTTTCTCCATTTCAGCAGCTCTAGTCATAAATCCTATTTTTCTTCCACATTATATCACCCTATAGTCCTGCATAACTTGTGGATAGGCCACCCCCACCATCAAAACTCCACTTAAAAAAAACTGAGAAAGAAGATCTTCCTGACCTGACATGCCATTTTGGGAAAATCTTTTTCATGTGTTGGGAAGAGAAGTTTTTTGTGTTTGAGTGAAAAGAAACACACCCTTCACTCTTTTCCTCTGCATCTGTACAGAGAAATGCACTGGTGCTGTTGCTGACTTCAACAAAATCTAGATGTTTATAATTTGAAGGGTTTAGGGCAGGGGTAGGGAACCTGCGGCTCTCCAGATGTTCAGGAACTACAATTCCCACCAGCCTCTGTCAGCATTGCCAATTGGCCATGCTGGTAGGGGCTGATGGGAATTGTAGTTCCTGAACATCTGGAGAGCCGCAGGTTCCCTACCCCTGGTTTAGGGCAAGTCATGGTAGCAAGTGGCAAGTGTTTTTCTTTTGCCTCTCTGGATTGCATTGGAAAAGTTCCTGAAGTGCTTTCTCCCCTTCATCTAAGCAGTAGGCTAATTAGAGGTTTTTTTCAAAGTAGATGATCACAAGGGTACCTGTGAATATTTAGTATAACCAAAGGAGTAAAGTAAGAACATAAGAACATAAGAACGAGCCAGCTGGATCAGACCAGAGTCCATCTAGTCCAGCTCTCTGCTACTTGCAGTGGCCCACCAGGTGCCTTGGGGGCTCACATGCAGGATGTGAAAGCAATGGCCTTCTGCGGCTGTTGCTCCCGATCACCTGGTCACCAGTAGCACTTTTAACACCATGTGACAGGACAGTCTTACTGCCCTGTAAATTTGGAGAGCACTTCCTCCCCAGACTTCCCCTGCCAGCACACAGGCAGTCAGGAAGCTGGGGCAGAAAGCCACTAACTGCCCCCTCGGATAAAATTTCCCTTCAACTCCCTTTTTGCCAACTCCCCAACTGCTCTCCAAACTGCTGTTTTCCAGCTGACTTTTTCCAACATCCCATCACCTTCCCTCGGTTTCTCTTAGGAAGAGGCAGAACTTTTGCTGTTCTTAAGAAAGTGTGAGCCCATCAAACGGCTAGCATATTTCTCTTTAAGTTGTAAATCACCTGCTCTATCCGGAGGAGCACATCTTTCCCATACTTCCCATGCCTTTCTCAGGGGCACCAGTGCACTCTTAAATCATCATAACTGTCACAGCATATCATGCCCATCTAGCTGTCATTCACAACAGACCAACCCAATTTTCCAGGGCATAAGCTTTCATGAGTCAAAGTCCTTTCAGAGCTTCACGACTCAGAAATCCGTTTGGAGCTTCTACTCACTAACGCATCTCTTATACTTGAGATTTATGGATGACATTTTTATCATCTGGATACGAGGGAGAGAAGGCTTGAAGAAATTTCAAGAGGCTTTCAGCAACTTTCACTCCACCATCGACTTGACTATGAATCAGTCCATACAAAAAGTATATTTTCTAATCATGACTGTACGAAAGTGGCTATTACTCCCTATTATACTATACTAAACCTATCTGCGGTTGAAAATTTAGCATGTGTTTACTAAAAATAATGAACGGTCACTTCTGCAACCACATGTGCATGTCTGGGTACGTATCTCACACCCTACATAATGTAGAAGCATTGTGTAGGTAGTTGCCTGGTGCACTGCTTTGCCTGAGGGCCTATAATGCTGTTAAGATGGCCCTGACTGCCAGAGCCATGCTGTCTGCCGTTTTCTGCAATGCATCTCTGAACAGTGCAATCCAGAAAAGAGTTACTCCAGTCTAAGCCCATTGACTTCAATTCTATTCTGGATTGCAGTGTAATTCTGGTTTCAGGGAACCTGAGGGGTTCCTGCCAAGTCTAAATTTGGATCTGGCTTTCTATAGCCCAGGGATGGCCTTGACAATGTAGGGGGAAGAAATGAAGGCACGGCTAGCAGTGGTGCAGTGCTTGTTTGATTAGTAAGTGGAGATGAACACCACATTGACTTTTCAAAAAGCAGTTCATACAATCAGTCTCAAACCATTTTGTTTGAGCTAGACGGTCTTCTCATTGGTCAGTCCCTGGCTTTTGAATAGAGTACTCTTACAGTAGGGCATAAATGGATTCTTTTAGATGCATTAACTTACTCAGAATATCTCTAATGTGTTCCTTCAAGTGAAGAAGGCAAAGGCAAAGAAATAGGAGACACTGAATAATTCAATAAGAACCATGCACATTAATGGCAAGCTAACTGATTAAACTTTAATATTTTCATAGGGTCATTTTTCTGAAAGCCAACCTTGATTGCATTTTTTAAATAAAAGGTCTTTTAATTCAAGACCCGTCAAAGGAAATAAACTCAGATTGAAACAGACTTCATCTTTATGACCTAAACTGATGAATTTGTTGTGTCCCCTTCTCTTAGGCCCCTTCCGCACATGCAGAATAATGCGTTTTCAAACCACTTTCACAACTGTTTGCAAGTGGATTTTGCTATTCCGCACAGCTTCAAAGAGCTTTGAAAGCAGTTTAAAAGTACGTTATTCTGCATGTGCGGAATGAGCCTTACAGTTTAGGGCCTAGGATGTCATGGTCTCAGCAAAGGAATATGTGCCTGATGGACATTTATGAATTTATTTATATGTAGATTTAGCTATACCATTTATAGTCCACCTTTCTCACTTGGACTCAAGGTGGATTACATGGAATGAGTCAATACAATCAACAGGATGGTGTAATCCACAGGTGTCAAACTCGCGGCCCTCCAGATGTTCATGAACTACGATTCCCATCAGCCCTTGCCAGTATAGCCAATGCTCATGTTGGGAGGGACTGATGGGAATTGTAGTTCATGAACATCTAGAGGGCCGTGAGTTTGACACCCCTGGTGTAATCAATAAATAATACAGTAGGATCAGAGTTGTAGAACCAATCAGAAATCTATTCTCTATTCAAAAGCCAGGGACTGACCAATGAGAAAATGGTCTATTGCCAACAGCTGCACTGGCTGTGGGTGGAGTACCGGATCTAGTTCAAGGTGTTTGTACTTATGTTGAAAGCCCTAAATAGTCTGGGACCTTACATGCCTAAGGGACCATCTCTCCTGTCACATTCCCCAAAGAGCACTTAGATCTGGGAACAGTAATATACTGGTGCCCCCTGGCCCCAGAGAAGTTTGGTTAGCCTCAATCAGGCTGTTCCGTAAGGCAGGGGCCACAACGGAGAAGGCATGTGAATGAACAGTTGCTGATTTTGCCAGTTGGCATGTTGCACTGCAGAAGACCTTGCTCAGATAAGTGAAGCTATCATGGTGGTGCAGTCTAACAGATATGAGGGTTCAAGAGGCAGTCTCACAGGCATGAGGGTTCAAGTGCATGAAGGGCTTTGCAGCTGACATGCTTTGTGCAATGGTCCTCTATAAGATATTTAGAATCCTTGAGATTCTAATGGAGATGCCAGGGATTGAACCTGGGGCCTTCTGTATGTGAAGCAGGTTCTTTACCACTGAGCCATTGGCCCACACCTTCTTTTGATCATGCCTGTGTCTTGCACCTGCTTTGAACTTGGCAAATTCAAAGAATATTTCGTGACAACAAACAATATATGCACTAAAAATACAATCAGCCAATTACGGTGCAAAACAATCTTCTAATGCTTAGAGAATAAAATATGTTTTTGGCTGAATGTTTATCCTGATCTTTTTCTCTCTTAGGTTCTATGACACCTGAGGGCTTACATCTGCACCGAGGATACATGAAGTATGATTTCCTGGTGGGAACATGAAATCTGTCAAATGAACACTATTAGCTTTGTATGACAGCTATCCCAGTGTGTTTTTTATTTTATTTTATGCAGATCTTGTATTTTTAGAAACACTTATTCATAGAAAATTAGCCTTCCAATGGAATAGGTTAGCTGAAAAAAAATGACAGATGGCAATGGACAAACTCCAACTTTTCATTACAGCAATGCAACCCTCAAATCTTCTGCATTGCATCCATTATAATGAGGAGATAGTGGCTGTATCAGCTCTTTATCACAAATCCCTTTTGGAGCGCTTCTTTGTAAAGAAAAAAAACCAGTCACAGATGCGAGAGCAATGTTAGAAGCTAAAGCTGCCGGAACACGACCCCATAGCATAGTCTGTAAAACCCACAACAACCAGTAAAGAAAAAGCCTCAAGTTATATTTGCCCAGAGGATTTAAAATGTAGAACTGATTTCCAAGAGAGCCAGAAAGGGGTAATGCATAGTGCAGTAGTGGCAAACCTATGGCACTCTAGATGTTCATGGACTACAATTCCCATCAGCCCCTGCCAGCATGGCCAAGTGTTGGCAAACCTATGGCACTCCAGATGTTCATGGACAATAATTCCCATCAAGGGCTGATGGCAATTGTAGTCCATGAACATCTGGAGTGCCATAGGTTCGCTGCCACGGGCATAGTGTGTTGGACAAGAAGATGGGAGACCCAGGTTTTAATCTCCATTCTGCCATGCAAGTTCACTGGGTGGCCTTGAGCCTTTCCCTCTCACTCAGCCTAACCTGTTTCATTTATTTGTTGTTGTTTTTTTTGGGGGGGGGAATGGAAGAGAGAAAACAATGTTGTGACCTGCTTGAGGTCTCCATTCGCAAGAAAAGTGGGGTATAAATATCTAAATAAATGAAATTACATAACATGCTATGATACTCAGTATAATGCAGCTTCATATGGTCATGTCCTCCCCACAAGTTATGCACCCAGGTAAGCAAAAATGTACAGAAATATTAACTGACACTAAAGGTGAGAGGCGTAGCTCCAAGGGGACTGGGGGGTGCACGACACACTGGGTGTGCGCCCCTGTGGGGGTGTGATGAGGGCATTCCGGGGGCGTGGTGGGGGCATTCTGGGGCAGGGTGGGAGCGGGACAGGGGCAGAGGACGCACCAGTGCACCGGGCACTTTCCCCCCTTGCTATGCCTCTGTTCAAGTTATATCATGCCACAGACTTCAGTGGACTTCATGGTAATCCCTCTCCTGAGGGAAATCTGGAGATTGTCAGAGCTAGCATGGTACATTGGTCAAGAGCAGGTGGACTCTAATCAGAAGAACTGTGTTTGATTCCCCACTCCTCCATATGAGCTGCAGAGTTTTATCTGATGAACCAGATTTGCTTCTGCACTCCTTCATTCCTGCTGGGTGATCTTGGGCTAGTCCCAGTTCATTCAGAACTCTCTCAGCCCTATCCACTCACGTGTCTGTTGTGGGAAGAGGAAGGGAAAGGAATTCATCAGCCTCCTTGAATCTCCTTACAGGAGCGAAAGGCAGGGTATCAATCCAAACTCTTCATTTCAGTAAGGAGGGTTAGGAATTCCTCATGGTAGATTCTGTACATCGATGTCCTGTTTAATTCTTTAAACAAACCACCACAGCCTTAAGGTGTCCCTGTTGAATTATGTTGATGTCTGCACCAAATAAAGAAATGCAGAGCCTGAACGATTACTATGGCAACTCCCGTTAATGCTACCAGGGCTAACACTGTGGTAGTGTTTCCATTTTGTTCAGCGTTACACTTCAATCTCCTCCTGCTTAGATAAGTGATACTGTAATATAAGCACAGTTGAGTATTATAGCCTCATACTTTCAGTTATCCGTCCTAGCAAATTAACATAAGATGATAAGTGAGTAGGTGACTAATAGCTGCATTAAAAATTCAACATTTTAATGCCAGAGTTCTAAATGTTTCCGTGGCAGCCAATCTACCAGAACTGTGATGGATACTATATACCCCGACCCCAGTGGAACACAAGGTTGGCAAGACTTCTGTTTTAATGGTGGTATGCAGGATGATGTATAGGGCTGTACATGGAACTATCTAAGATTAGGGCAGTCCGATTTCAACCCTTTAAGCATGCTGAGATTTAAACAAAGGTTATTATGTGGTGCATGGGGAAGGGATCAGGAAAGTAGGGATGGTATTTCCCCTATCTTGCTGGCCTTTGCAGATGTCTACTTGTTTGATTTAATTCTCTTTCACAGTATCTAGCAATGGTTGCTAGCTTAGTTTAGGGATACAAACATATGGAAGATGCATCTATCAATAGCTAATGGCCATGGAAGCTAAATGGAACCTCCATGTTTAAGTTGCAAAGGCCATGCCCAACAAAAAGAACAAGGCCAGAGGTATCAGATGATCAGTGATAGAAACAGTGCTAGACTGGATAAGTCTTTAGGACAATCCAGAAAGATAGTACAAATGTTCTTGCAAGGGAGAAAATTCACTCACCATGGCATAACTGGAAGCACTTTATTTGGCTACTGGGAGCCAAATTTATTTGGCAATTTATTTGCCAGAGTAAAAGCTGAGCATCATCAAATTAAAAAGGTAAGGCAAATTGGCTTGGATGTCATGGCATGTCTGACAAATTCCACATTTGGTGAACCTGACTTGAGCATTTTGATCATCTTATTTTTTTCTCATTGAGATTGTTATTTGTGTGTTGACCAGCAGGATGCAAACCATGACGGCAATGCAGAAAACTAGAAGTCCAGCCAACATGGGAAACATGGCACCAAAGACACGAAAGTGTTTAGGATGTTCATGATTGTGGACTTTTTTGGCTTGGACTTGCATAACTTTATATTGTTGTTGTTGTTGTTGTTGTTGTTGTAGATTTCACAGCTGCCAGATCTTTAGCTGGTTGTTGGCCTTCATTACAATTCGAGCCTCACCCAGAGGCCTAGGAAGTTGTAATGTATCAGCGTAGTATTCGTGCGGATCCCAGCAGGGCTGCCTTCTGAATTTGACAGATGTTAATTTTGTCAATTCGAAGATGTTTCAAGGTAGCAATAACGCCCTAGATGTTTTTGGGATGATGCTTAGTGTTGATTAAGTCACTGGGACGACTTCAAGCTGGTTTGTGCCAGCCATAGCTGAGGTCGTCCCAGTGGTAATCGGCACACTGGGCGCCATCCCAAAACTTTACTAGGTAGCACTTGCAGAAATATCTTTTGAGCATAATATTATCATTAATATTAATAATACAATAATAATAATTATTATTATTATTATTATTATTATTATTATTATTATTATTATTATTATTATTATTATTATTATTATTATTATTATTTCCCCTTCCATTGCAAAGTAGTTTTCTCACACATACAGGCATTGAGAACATCTCACCTGAGGGATACCTAGCTGGTTTAAGTAGGAAAGGTTTGCTCTGTGGATAAATAATCTTCTTATTACACTGTGATACCATAAACGGTGAATGCATTATTTATTAACTGTTATATATATCACATCTTTGCTGAATAAAAAATACTTTTTCTTTTTAAAAGAGTATTAGAAAACTACTGTTCTTGTCACAGTTTAGGAAGAATGTGCATCATGATGAATTTTGAAAGCTGTTTTTATGCTGGTGAAAATTCTTCTAAAACTAAACAAAAAATTCTTTGGTTATTGGAGAAATAGAACCCGGCGTAGGTTATGGATGAAACTGGGAAAAACGAGATGATTTCATTGTCCCAGAGAGACAAAAGGAAGGAGAAAGTATGCTGGGAAATTTGCGGGAGTCACACAGCTAGAAGACTTAAAAAGACGTTGGCCACCAAACAACACATTGGTCGCACTCTTCCCTTTTCTCCACTTATAGAAGGGAAGTGGGATTCACTTAGGCTTGTCAGCCCCACCCCTCCCTACCCGGCCACTGGGAGGGACAGTCACTTCTCACTATTGGCACCACAGACTTCACATTTATAAACAACTGGTCCAAATGACTCACAAAAGCCATACTGACAGTGCCAATAGAACTGCCCCAGTGATGCACCAGGGCCCTGTCTGTAAACTTAAGCCCCTCCCCTGAGGATGGGGATGGCAGTCGTCACCCTCCCAGCCTTGGTAGCAGTGGCAGGTGAACTCTTGCCCCATCTTGTACTTCTGCTGATCCGTTAAGATCCCCGTCACTGACACCCGGATCTGATTGCCACCTGTGTCTGCTCGGATCTGGAAGGACTGGGGATTGAGGTGCAGGTAGGTATCAGAGACCATCCTTCTGCGAATGCAGCGGCCATTGTTATTGCAGAACAGCTGGCTGCAAAGTTTGGTTGCCAGGGTCACATTGACTATGTATGGGCCTAAGGTGCTCCTCAGGTAGTCTTGCAACTTCGAGCAAGTAGCCCGGTCACGAGAATAATCAGCGCCTCCCCAGAGTACAACTCCGTGGACTCCCATGGCGGCAGCCTGCCCTATTGTGTACGCCAAATCCGTTTGAGTTAGCTCCTTCATTGTGTAGGTGTAGAATGGCCGGGCATATGCAAAGATGGGGACGGAGTAGTTGTGGGAATTCAGCACAGCCACCCGCAGAGCTTCACCCACTTTGCCCTGCACAAACTTCTTCCCTTGAACGGAGCTTCTTAACACTTCCTCCATGTAAATTGAAGGGAAGAGAGCTCTGGTCCGCTCCCAAAGCCACTTCAGATTGTTGTTACGCTGCTTCTCCAGTGAAGGGCAGTTCCCAGTGAAGTTATTAAAGTCTTTCAGGTAGTCATAGTTATAGCACTCTGGAAAGAGGTAATAGCCCCACAATCCATTGGGGCGCAAAGACTCTGCTAGGTGGAGAGTCTCGGACATGAACTCTTTTGCAGCTGTCTCAAATTCCAACTTGGCCTTCTTTTGTATTTCTCCCTCAGACAGGCCCGGGTACCTTTGCTTATCAAGCTGGAAAGACATATTCCGGTAGACCTTCTTACTGCCCCAGTTTCGTATCCACTGGGGCCTCCAGTCCTCCCAGTCGATCACAGAGAGGTCTGAGAAAGTGTTGAAAGGCATGGCCTTAGCAATGTCCACTCGCATCTTCTGCAGGTGTTTTTCCAGGCTGGCGTTCTGAGGGCAGCCACCGTTGACAGCAGTGGGTGTCACAACTGAGTTCACATAGTAGGGATACAGGCCCAGCTGGTTATGGTAGAAGATGGTGATGTTTCCCCCCGCAAAGGCTTCCTGAGAATTCACCAGGATGTTGTAGGAGTCCAAGTAGAGTGGCACACCGTGGGCGGCTGAACATCGAGCCGTCGGTGCATTCCAAACCACCAGAAAAGGGCTACTTGCCACAAGTGGTGGCAGGGACGGTTTCAGCTGATGACTGGCAGCAAGCAGGTCAGGGCACAGCCAAAGCAGCAGCAGGACAGTGTGGCAACAGAAAGACCTGTGTAGCCTGAAGTGTGCTGAAGTCTGCATTGTGGACAGTGGGGTTTTTTCCGCTTGCTCATTGCATCTGCTTGGAGCATCCAGAGGTCAACCCCAGCACACATGGCTTGCTACTATCCAGCATACCTTTCAAACTCCTCATGTAGTTCACAGCTGTAGGCCAACACGTCGCAGGAGCTTCGTGGGGTGGAGCATAGCAACAGGGGAGTATCATAAACATTGTTACATCACTTTCACTTCAGGAAGTGTCACCACGGTGTCTATGATGTCATCCCCCTCATTTTTCTTTTGCTATTCAGTTGATTGAGCATGGGGCAACGGAGGTGAGGCAAGAGCTTATCCTTCTGGGGAGGCAACTGGTCAGCCTAGACTCCGATGACAGGCATTTTAGTATTTCTTTCCTCCAGGCTGAGTTAGGTCTACCTGTAATCAAACCATGCCAAGCCTATTCAGCAGAGGCCTCTGTTGTTACATCACAATGGGTGAGTTGAGAGACATGGCAACACACCAGAAATCCTTCAGTATTTTGGACCAGTGATGAGGTAACCCCTACCAGCCACCTGACTTGGCTCCCTTGGTTACACATTTTCAAGCAACACCATCCCAGAGGCCTCAAAGGAGAATGTGGGGCATCAAGTGGATGCCAAACTATCAACAGATTCCCAAGGTAATCTGCAAATCTTCTCCACACACATACTGTTTCACTAATTAAAACTGGGTACCAACTATAACTGTTTCAAGGGGAGAAAACTTTTATTTTTTAAATGCCCGGTCTTTCTTTCCCCTTTCAAAGACAAACTATAGGGTCTGGTTTCGAACAGAAAAAATCTTCTGGGGTATGAAAGGTTAACCCACTCTGCCCTTCCCATGAGATCTTGATCTGAGCTGGGACAGAGCCCGCTTTCAGTTTGCTATTGACCATTAATGGGAGATCTACCTGATTTCTAAGAGTGACCCTAAATAAAATATGTCATGGCCCTGGCTAACTTCTTGCCGGGCCATGACATTCTACTGCCCCCAAAGACCTCACTACCCTGGAGCTGGGTGAACAGGGTCGTTGGGTATAATCATTCTCAACCTTGTCTTGGGCTAAGGATGCTGCAAGCCCACTTTTTTTGGGAGCTGATCATACATCCAATGATGATTTTAAAGATGACAGCAACTGGATGTGTAACCTCAGCTTGTGGGTTCTGTGGGGCAGTACTTGGAAGGAGTTGCAAAGAACCAATTTTTAAACAACAAAATGGTTTACTTTTCTTTACAATTAACACTTGTAAAACATCAACATTTAACGTTACAATTCAAGGTCCTGTTCAGGTTGCATTTTCAAGTCCTTCTATTTACAGTCTACTGATATTGCCAAGTCCAAATTCTTCTTTGCTGGTGGTTGGTTTTGAAGACTCCAAGGGCTTGATGAACAGGTTGCAACATGATGAAGGTCTCCAGGAGAACTCTCACCCATTACTAACCACAACAAGAAAACCCTGAAACAATAAACTCCAACATTTTACAACACACAGCAAAACAAACAACTACCTTCCCAGTAGCTCCCAACAATATTGAAATTACCTTAACAAGGTGTTAAGGGCTTATAGACATCAAGGTCCGAGTCTGGTAGCCTTGCTTCTTCTGCAAAAGAGCTCTTGCAGCCTCTCTGCTGCTCCGAGTCTCCACCCCCTTACTGGGTCAACCCATTCTGGGCCAACCCATTCTGGGCATAGGGGTTACAGATGCAGAGGAATTGCTTTTGTGCCTCATTTCAATTGTTAATGCGGAGAAAAAGACCAAAAAAAAAAAAAGATAGAGCCACTCAGCCAAGAAGAAAAATAAAGGTGTATAACCAAGGACTTATGAACCATGAGCACAAGTAATGTTGTTTACCTTGGACTTGTCAAGGTACCGTATATGTATGTGGCTGGTTGACCCTCTCCTTGTATTGATGTTGCTATTTAATAAGTTATTTCCAGGAGAATGCTCTTGAAATTTATGTTGGCTGTTTCATAGGGGCCTGGCAGCTTGTCTTAGGTTTTTTTTAAAAAAAATCCATCTTGCAGCTGTGTCCAAGTCCGTAATAGAAGACCGAAACAAGCCAAAGGAAGTTTAAAACACATGCTTAGATCAATTGTCAAGAAGTGGATTACATATCTAGCAATCTGGCAGGATTCCAGCCTTGTAGATTCAACTACGCAGTTTGACAATGCTGGTGTCATTGAGAAATCTATAAAATTAGGTAGAAGATTGCTTTAGGGAAAATGCTGCTCAGCTGTATGTACTCCTGAAAAGCACTTATCTGAAATAATACACTATAAACTTAGCATATTGTCTGAAATAATAGTTACAAAGGAAAGAGAAATGCATTGGTTTGGGTGGCTCATAGCATTCAATCAAATGCAAATCACACATTTTTGGAACTGGGAAAATTCCTTTTACTCTGAATTCATTTTGTTTGCATCTTTGATCTTGGATTTCTGGGTTCTTCAGATCAAAGTCAGTTTCCCTGTGTTCTTCAACAGAACATCACATTTTAGGTGGGATCTTCCCTTTGCTAATTGAGCATAAAGTGCAATCCTAAACAGACTTATCATCTCCTAAGTCCATTGAAGTAATCAGGCTGAGAAGAATGTGACTCTGCTTAGAACTGCTCTTCAAATTACACAGCAGCTATTTTGATATTTTAACTCAAAAGACTGCAACAAACTCTCACTTATGTGCATGCGCTGATAATATCTGAATAACTGACCAAAGCTACCTGCCAACATTTTGTGATTGGCTCCAGCACCCCATGGCCACTATTTTATGATTGCTCCCCACAGCAGCCATTTTGAACTGGTGCCTACTCCCAGTGGTGGGATCCAAAAATTTTAGTAATAGGTTCCCATGGTGGTGGGATTCAAACAGTGGCGTAGCGCCAATGGGGCTGGGCGGAGCACGATGGGGGCGTGGCCGGGCATTCCAGGGGCGGGGCATTAATAATTTCTCTGTCACTGTAAAAACCTCTTACTGTAAAAAAAAAGTTCCTAATTTCCAGCTGGTATCTTTCTGTCCATAATTTAAACTCATTATAGCAAGTCCTATCGTCTACTGCCAACAGAAACAACAACTTCTCTAACTGACTGCCTGTCAAATACTTAATACTTTCAAATACTTAATTTTGTTTCTAGAAATCAAAAGAAGGATACTTTCCTTAAACAAGGAACTTTACCATATTTCTAAAACATGTTTTTAAAACAGTCCAACAGGGAGAATTATCCCGTTTTCTACCTTCGTTAACCAGCCACATAGGAAACAACAGGACTTTGTGATTTTTGGACCTAATGGAATTTCTAACGGAAAAGCAGACCCAATTAGTAGCCCCCTCTTGGCACACACAAATAATTAGTAACCTACTCTCGGGAACTGGTGAGAACCTGCTGGATCCCACCTCTGAATCCATCTCACGTGGGGACTTTGTTTTTTCCTGCTTTTCCTAGTATAGGATGTTGTGGATTTTCTGGGCTGTATGGTCTCTCCTGACATTTTGCCTGCATCTATCGCTGGCATCTTCAGAGGATCTGGTGGAAGTGAAGCAGTTTGGCCATGAAACCCAGAAAACCCGCAGCACCCTAGTGATTCCGGCTGTGAAAGCTTCGACAATACATTTTCCTAGTATATATTACTTTCTCCAGTGAGATGGTGTCTAATCTTTGAGATGGTATCAAATCTTGTTCTCCTGGTTTTTTTCTATTTGAAAATACCCATTTCAGTTTTGCTTCTCCCTTGTGCAAAAAGCCTGGAAGGTTTAATTTTAGCATTGCTTTTTTTCTTACATTGAAAATTCCCCATTAACACTAATGGATTTAATTGGGGGGTGGGGTTACTGAACCAGTAGGAATGATAAATTAATAGCATTCCTAGGGGTTCAGTCTTGAGATTTACATCAGCAACCAAACTTCATATCAAATCCTAATATTAACCAGTGACTACTATTAAGAAACCATATGATGATGGTTGCAACTCAACAGCAAGCAAAAATACTGAAAACCCCAATTGTCAATAAGTATTTTAAAGTGACAGTAAGCATGCCATATTATGGATTCCAGTCTTGTGGGTTTTATCTGAGAGCGCTTGACTCACAGAGTAGTTTAATATTGCAAACAGGATGTGAATTCTTCATGGTACCCTCCCCCCTGGGGTTTTATCTAGAGACTTGCATATATACTATTAGCTGTATTCAAGCTGACTTCAATCAGCCTAACGTTTCTAGATAAAACTTTAATTTGGAATTTTCATGAAATGGGCAGCCTGTAAAGGGTATGAACATACCCTTCGAATTAAGTAGCTTCTCTCTTTTGGTTAGCAACAGCCAAGTAATGTGGGTTTGCTGAGGGCAGTTAAATGGAAATTTTTTAATTTTTAATTTATTCATTATTTAGTTCATATTTATTATTCCTATTGCCTATTTTTAGTTCTTTAGTGTTGTTACGTTTTATATTAGATTTAATAATTTAGTGAAAATAAAGAGAAAGGCTAAGCAAATAATCCGTGACAAAAGTATGTTCCAACCAGAAGAGTTAGCAAATGTTCCCACTGAAGAGAAACTTCTGTGCACAGAGCTTTTCAACTTTCCACCAATCAGTGAACTATTCCCAATGCATTTGGGGAGGGCTTTTATGTTCTGTATGGACAGTGGGTCTTATTTTCTTGCAGATTCATTCTCTACTCTCCTCTGGTTCTGCGCCTATCTGCCTATCAGGAACAAACAATTTGGTATTCTCTGATGACAGTTGCTACGGATGGCAGTTAGGAAAGAGGTAAAGCTTACATTTCTTCCCTTCCTTGTACACTGTGGAAGGGAGGAGCGGTGAGGAATGGTGGGGAACAGAGGTAGAGGCTGAGCTATGCTACATCTCCCATCCATCATATGTAATATGGGTGAAGTCCACTTGTATTCTTTGACTGAGGATAAATAGTTACAGATGCTTCCCCTGTCCATGTAAAGAAGCTCCAAACCAGATGAACTGTAATAGATGTGATGTGGAAAGTTCTAAGAGTGCTCTCTAGAAATACCTTCCACCCTTTAGCCCTTCTAATGGACTGATGCCAGCATATCACTTCCAGAGTGATGTCATTGCATTCAGTGATACTCTAGTATTTGCCTGACACTCTATAGTTACACCATAGAGTTTTGGGGGAATGCTGGAACATCTACCTGGCATGATGTCATTTCCAGGTTATGTCATGGTGTTTGCTCAACCGTAAAGGTAAGCCCCCACCCTATTATCTTGCTTTCCTGTGACAGTTTCCCATTGTCTTGTTTTCCTGTGACTGTTAAGCAAATAAGAGTTGTGATATCCTGCAAAACAGCTTTGGCAGGGAAGAGCCCCTGTGTGAGGGCTGCTCCCTCAGTCATATCGTTTCAGATGGATGCAAACTTCCCAAAAGCAAACCTGAAAGTGTGTTTCTCATTTGAAATAATGAAAACATGGAATTTATCAACTAGTACTTCAAATTTTTACCATAAATGATCTAAATCATGTTTTTGAAGATGAAATTGAAAACAAAAAGCGTTCTGTACTTATGCTTCAGTGGCGGAATCCAAAATTTTTAGTAAACTGTGGCGTAGCGCCAATGGGGATGGGTGGGGCATGATGGGGGGGTGGCCGGGCATTCTGGGATTTAAGGGCTGTGAGGCAAGGACAGCAGTGCAGCTGCGCTGGTCACTTGTAGCAGAGCAAGGAGAATCGCACACAGGCGCAGGCTGCCACGCACGCTAGTGCATCTCCTGCTAGATTGCTTCAAGTTCTGCGTGCTATTGCTGAGAGGAGGGGCGTAACTGAGGCAAAAATCATGTGGCAAAATCGCCAATTAGTAACCCCCTCTCAGCACACACAAATAATTAGTAACCTACTCCCGGGAACCTGTGAGAACCTGCTGGATCCCACCTCTGTTATGCTTACATGTCGTATGGCAAACTCTGGAATGAGAAACTCCATTTTTACAATCTAATTTTGGCATAAGACTACTGTAAAGTTGCTCATGTTGAAACCAAAAAAATGGAGCAGCCGCAGTCCTACACAAATCCCTACTGCCACCGTTACACTTACCACATGAATCTGAGAGTTGTGTATTGGTTAGAGCAGCAGACTCTGACCACTGAGAACTGGGTTCAGTCTCTACTCAGTCATGACCCTCATACTGTAACCTTGAGTCAGTTACTGTCTCTCAGCCTAATTTACCTTTAACATCGGCTGTGCTAATAAAGATCTTTTCCGTGCAAACCTTTTAAAAATGTTTTGAGGCAGGATATAAAATATTTTATCTGTGGAGTTCAGCATTGTTTTTTTCCCCTTAAGTACTGAATATGTTTTATTTCCAGCCTGGAAATGCTTTATCTGAAAACCTTTTTTACAATTATTCTTTCATGTGAAATGTGTTATCTTTCCTGCTGTGTTTTCCACACTTCTGTGCCATCCTGAAATTTTCTCTCAGTGCCATTTAATCATATTCTTATGCGTACTCTGTTCCCCCATGCCTCTTTATTTCCATCAGTTCTGTAGGGAGGATTTTAATTTTTTTGGTTAAATTTTCAAAGCATCAATTAGCCATGCAACAGAGATTCCATGCATTGAGTCTTCAAAGCGTCAATTCTCCAAATAGCCAAAAAAGAGTAAGGCCCTTTCTGCACGGGCCATAAACAGTGGCTTGGGGACGGCAAAAACACCGTCCCCAGGCCGCCGTTCGTACAGGGGGCGCAGCTGCATCGCAGCCACGTCTCCCTTGCGCCGCCCGCCCGTCCCGACACCGGTGTTTCCCCGGTGCGCTCGGAAGTGCACTTGTTGAGGAAACGCCAGCTGGATGCCGCTGCCGTACGAACGGCAGCGGCTTCCCGGCGCTTCCCCCCCTCGCTCCCTGTACTTACCTTGTCCCCGGGCCTCCGGCGCGTTGCCGAGGCCTGGGGACACGCCCCCTGCCCTGCGCCGCTGGAGCAGGCACACAGGGCCAGGGGGGCATGTCCCCAGGCCTTGACGATGCGCCGGAGGCCCGGAAGACACGCCGGGTCGGCCGGGCGCCGGTGCTCCGCGGCGCCGGCTGCCCGGTTCTTTCTAGGACCGTCCGTCGCGGGGCGGTCCTATGCTGGTCGAGGTTTTCCGGCGTCGAGTACGCCGACCCGGTCGCTTCTGCATTCGTGCGGAAACAGCCTAAGAAAAACCCTCACAGTGGTCATGAAACGTTTTGAGGGAGTAAGTGTGAACAAACAGAGGGGATTGAAAACATTTTGCCAACGTGCCGCAAACATTTTAGGTGACTTTTGCAGCAAGGGCCGAAGTGCAGTAGGAACATACATGTAAGCTTCCCTCAGCTCTGTGGGTAGTACAAAAATGGGATAGAGAGACCTGTGATTTGTAGTTTGTACAGGCAAGCTCGCTCCAGCAAAATATGGATAAGGAGGAGTAACTTCTAACTGGTTGTTTCAATTGTAGCTATTCCTGTTCTCTCAGAGGGTACAATGAAGATTTCTATTGCTTTAGAAGAATTTGATGTAGATCAGACTCCTATATACTCACCAACAGAGAGTAACTCACTTCAGAAGAGATTAGTGTGTTATCTGATGACTCAGATCCAGACACCATGAATCAGGAGTCTAGTGGCATCTTTAAGACTAATAAGCATTTACTCCCACATAAACTTTCATTAATCTGATTGAAGTGAGCTCTAATCCACAAAAGCTTATGCTTGAATCAAACCTTACACTACTTCTTGCCATTAGACTCTTGTTTATTTTTGCTGAAACAGACAAACACAGCTACCTCTGTGGAATTGTCCCCATCTGTAGTTGCCTTGGGTATCTTCAGGGGGAAAGGCTGATTAGAAGCTTTTGAAAGAAAATAAAACATACAACTCCCTTGACACAGAAACTAGTGTTTTAAGTCAGTGTAGTGTAGCGGTCAAGAGTGTCAGATTAGTACCTGGGAGACTTGGGTCTGAATCTCCACTCGTGCTATGGAGGCCCACTTGGTGACATTAGGCCAATCGCAGTCTCTTAGCCTAACCAACCTGCAATGTTATTGCGAGGATAAAACAGAAGAGAGGATAACAATGTTTTGGTTCCCAATTGGGGAGAAAGGTAAGGTACAAATGAATTAAATAAACAAGTGGAAAGCTTGGCTAGATTGAAGAACCCTCTTCCCTCAGATGCTAGCTTTCTACGTGAAAGGGCTTTTGATATGGGAAGTGGTACGCATAGTGTAGCACTTTCTGGACTACTCGAGGGCAGTTGGCTAGCCCAAAGTTGCAACATTTATCCCCACACAGCTTCCAAGATAGTGGGATGCAGGACTAATCATAAAAAGGGTACCACAGGAGTCTGTCATAAAATGTTTGGCATTTTCAAGGCAAAGCATCATATGGGGGTGGGGGCTTCAACTAATTCTGAGTTGGCATTCCTCTGCAAATCTAAAAGTTTCCTGCAAACCCAAAGGTGAGGTCTCCTGGGATCTTGTAAAGTATTTCCTACTCTGACGAGAAAGAAACAAGTTTGTATTGAGAAAATACACATCACCTGGCATCATGGTACTCAGGGGCAGTATGCTAGAGATTACTGCTCTAGAGTAGCAAAAGAGTAGTCCAGGGGTCTTGAGCAAAACAGTTCAGCAACCCTAAAACACTGAACTGCATAAATATGTTTTTAAGCTAATTCTTTCTGTTTTAGCATTTGATTTAAGATTTATCCATATTTAAGTTCAGGCAAATAATGTTGGGTGAGTTTAATCAGTGTGAACATTTCTGGTAGATACTTTGGGCCATGGCCTAGTTTTGAATAAATGACTTTCCTTTCTCAATGTAGGAGTTTTGTGTCTTTTGAACCTCAGTTCTTTTTTTCCCCCTACCTGCAGCTGTGTTAGACCTCAAAAGTCTTCTAGAAAACAAGAACAAAAATCAAGCCAGCTCCAGATTGGAGACTCTGTTTGTCAGGCCTACCTGCATATAATTTCTACGTAAGGCTGTACTCTGATGTGATGTGATCTTTGTGTCATATTGCATTAGTGGTTTAAGGAAATGTCATTAAAAGCAAGTAACTTCGGTAGGCACTAGTAAACAAATGTTTTTCTCTGAGTAGGTTCTTGCCATAAGGTTAATCAACGAACCTGTCTTTTCTTTCAGACTTATTTCAAGCACCAGAAATTCATTTTAAAAACATTTTTAACCATCCACATAACTTTTATCCATGTTGGGAGGGATGAAAATAAATAGACTTCCAACAAGAACATACATTAGCACTGTCATTCTAAAGAATGCCCTAAAGAACAAGCATTTTCCCCCTTCTTATATGCTGCCAGAAAAAGTGAATTGCATCGACATGATTTTTTTTAAAAAAACTGGTAAATGTGCTTTCTTTCATAACTTTGTTGTTTGAGTTCCAGAAGTCAGTGTCATGATAGCCCAGTAAGTTTTCCAGCAGATTCATTTCTACATCAAATCGAAATGTGGATGGCTGATTCTAGTCACAAAAACTGCAAAGCCATGCCACCTGCACACACAGTATATATATATATAAAAATCTAAACGTGTGTTTCTCCCTGATGGTCTTCCTCAGAAGCTGCTGGACAGATCTCCTCCAAATTTTCATAGGACGTTCCTCCCTGTTGCGGGCAGGTAATAAGACCATCAAATCACCGAAAGTCCATACCTGAGCCAGGTAAAACATCTTTTTCCTGGCACACCAGGCCATGAAGCTGGCTGTGTTTAACTGTCACCCTTAGAATGTTCGTGTCTGTGGCCTGAGGGCTTGGTATACCCTTAGAATGTACGTGCAGATGGCCAGAGATGAGCAATGAAAACAGTAAGTAGGTAATACTGTTAGGTAATACGAGTGGAAGTGAAACACATACACACTTTGCCGTGTGAGATGTCAGGTGGGGTTCCCCCCCCCCTCACACGCAGGTAACTTTCACTCTCTGTGCCTCACCACACTGCTACCACAGAACACACATACTCTCATACACACCCAGCTCATCCTCTCACACCTCACTCTGCCCTCCCTCACATCCAACCACCACTTACCCACTTCCTCACCCATATTCGACACAGCTCTCTTTTACTAAAAGTGAGCTGGAGTTTGCCTTTTTCTTCTAAGAAAATCCGCGAGGTAGGGGCAAACCAACATTACCGGTTCCATTTCTTTTACACATGGCCTTTTAAGAACCCAGGGAGCTGGCCTCGATCTGAGCGCCTCACCACCCTGCCTATGCTGCTTGACTGGGATAGCCTGCTTGCCCCAGTTCTGCCTTACCCAAGCCAGGACCGTGTCAACCAGTCTCATGGACAGCGGGATTCGCACTCTGGACAGTTCCGTTGTGGAATGGAAAGGGTTACCTTATACTAAAAAAACAAGACAGCACCATATAACGATGTGCATTGAAAAGGGAAAGAGGGATTCCATTTGACCACCCCAAAAGGCTATCCTGGGGATCATTGGACCTGCATGGACATCTGTGTGGGTTGCGGACTGTGATGAGAAGGACAATTGCCACAGCAACACATGGCCGGGCCCGCTAGTATATATATATGGGTGGGAGGGCGAAGATACTTCCCAAGTAGGAGAAATATATGACCTTTTTGTAAATTAAAAAAAGGGTTGGGAAGCATCCTGGGAAGAATTGGGCATTCTCCAGGAGATACAGCATAGTGTGGGATGGAACTGGAACGTGCCTTCAAGTTAACAGTTGACTTACATCCACCCTGTTGTGTTTTCAGGTCAAGAGATGAACAGAGATGATCTGTCATTAACTACTTCTGCATAGTAATCATGGGCTGCCTTGGTAGTCACTCTTCAAGTACCAGCCAGGGCAGACCTTGCTTAGTTTCCAAAATCTGATGAGATCAAGCTAATCTTGAAGATAGCAGCAAGTTTTTAAAGCAAAAGAAAGAAAAAATGAAGGCCAAAAGTGTATGGATTTGATCAAACCCCCAAGAACATACCCAGTCTTGCAGGTGAAGGGCAGGATGTGGGAACTAACTATCCATTTCTTTCTTCATGGTGGCACTTTGGACGCTCCCCGTTTGTTCCCTCTAATGGCAACCATTACAGGTGAATGCCTATCGTAACAATACAACATAAAATCGTTGAATCTCAGAATCATAGAGTTGGAAGAGATCACAAAGGCCATCAAGTCCAACCCCTTGCCATGCAGGAACACATAACCAAAGCACGCCTATGATTTGTATTCTGAAAGTTCCCTAACTGAGATGTCATACATGATAGCATGCTTCAATGCATTGCCTACAACTCAAGATGCATCCATAACATCATATTTGTTCCTTGCTGGTGGTTGATTCATCATTATGCATCTTTTTTATAGCCCAAAACATGACACAGCCAGGGAAAAATTTATTGCAAAGTGGCTGCTAAAATACTCAGCTACCTCAGACATTCAGAAGGATTTTTTAAAAAAAACAGCTACAGCAAAAATTGCCCAGTTGACACAACATAATTAAGTTTTGGTATTACTGCTATTTCTTAATTTTTTTTAGTGCATAGCCTATGAGTTACTAAACTTTAGTAAAGTTAAAACCCCTTCCAAGTGGAAAACAGTTCCAAGATATAGAGTAATATCAAACCTATTGTAAATGCCCCTTTATCCAATATTTCTATTTTTAAAAACATGGCCTCTTTATAAATTACTGCCCTAAGTGGTCTTAATGACAATTAAGCCCAGATTTATCATTTTCCCCTAATGTCTCCTTCGAATAGTGAGATGGCAGCCCATTCACATTCATCTTCCTTCTGTCTGCTGGGAAATGTGAAGGTTGTCTGTAAAACAATCTTCTTTTTTTAGTTCAGTAATCATGTATGGGTTTTAACCACCATTTCACAACTGTGTGATCTGAAGTAACGGAATGCTGGGTAGGAGCAACACATGGCCAGGTTGTGTGACAAGAACATCCAGAGAATCAATTATTACCATAGTGCAATACCCAACACTTCTTGATGCAAGGCAAGTCTGAATAAACCCTAATAGATAAAAGGGTGAACTATCTGGTATTATTCATTTTCCAGCTGCTATGTCATATCTAACACATTTTAATCCCACCTTTCCTACAAGGAGCTTCCTGTAAGGTTCTCTTGTCCCCATTTTGTCCTAATTAGAAGAAGCAAGCCTTTATTGGCATAGACAACAGTACGACAGTAATAAAAACAGATTAAAAAGCATATACAATACAGGTCGAAGAAAATCTACTGGCGTTTAGTAATTTCCAGGAGAAAGTCTGCCACTATCATACAGAGAGAAGGATCAGAATTGTCCAACAAGTAGTGTAATCTAATTAAATCGGGGAGATGGGGTAAATGTAAAGGAGTAAGATTCACATACTTGGATCTGATTTCCTTGAATCTGAGACAGTGTAGTAATTGGTGGGCCAGAGATTCAACTGAGCCATCGTTACATGGGCACAATCTTTTAGCCTTTTCTTGCTTATTAAATCTGCCATGTAACAAGGCAGAAGGCATAACATTAAACCTGGCGAGCATTATGGCTCCTAATTAGAACCTTATCAGGTAGCTCAGGCTGAAGGGGGTGCAACTGGTTCCGGGTTAACCAGCAAGCATCATTGCTGCATGGCAATCTGAGCAAAGACGTTCCACATCCTAATATGACATTCTAGCCACTATACCACATTAAATAATTGGATGATATTCATTTTGCCCCCAAACACAAATTCTTCTAGTTTAACTCCTGAGAAATTTTTATAAGACGCCTCTCCATAATCACTCCATCAAATGATCCTTGGCCTAAGCTGAGTTTTGGACTCTTGGCACATCCAGACCAACAGATAATAAGCTCTTGTTGGCACATATGTTTATTTCCTGAAAAAAGAAATGGATTATTGTCATAATTTCCCTCTCCTTTTAAACAACATCTTGTATAGAAACTTGCACCTACCCATGAAGCCTGCTGGGTAACCTTGGGCTAGTGACTAGTCTGTTCTTTGGAGCTTTCTCAGCCTTATCAACCCCACAAGGTGTCTGTCGTGCAGAGAGAAAGGGAAAGGAGTTTGTAAGCTGCCTTGTGTCTCCTTGGGGGACAGAAAGGCAGGGTATTAATCCAAACTCTTCTTCTTTTTCTTCTAGAAAAAATATGTCCATTATTATAAAAGACTCTGCCTTATCAGTTTGTGTGTCTTTGTGTAAAGTGCCATCAAGTCACAGCCAAAGCCCAATTTATGGCAACCCCATAGAGTTTTCAAGGCAAGTGATTAAGCAGAGGTTAACATTAGGCGCGCTTACATGCACACGCACATGTGCATATAGACAAAAAAAGACCCCTTATCTAGCTGCTATTTCATTTATCATAGAATGACCAATCAACTGCTCAGCCAGAAACCAGGGGAAAATGAAAGTATTACAAGGCCTTCACAAAAAATGGTGTTTAACTACACTCAGTTCTTATCACAGTACTGTCTGCCACATCAGAGAGTGGTCTTATCAGTTTCCTTTGTTAGAAGGACACTCTACTAATAGCTCAGTTCATCTCAGGCTTTTAGAAATGGCTTTACCGCTTTGAAAACCTTATCTAGGTCTTCTGTATGAATGCTCACAAATATTCTCTTAGGCACTCATGAATCTGGCTTAATAGACACAGTCAGTGTATTCTGTGTATACTGGCATGAGTAGCAGCTAGCACCAGTTCTGTCATCCTTCGTTGGTAAAGGCTACAATCCTAAAGGGAATCAGAGCCAGTTACTACATTCTTGCTGCACTGTAGTTGCTTCAATTCCCCTGTTGATAAATAGTGCATAATATACATGGCCTAACCATATATTATGCTTTCCCTTCTCTCCATCTTTGGCTCTGCCCATCCATCCCCCGCCCCACAACTTTGCTTTCCTCCTCTTCTTCCTCAGCTCCAGACAATGGAACTAGACCTGATGTGATGCTGTCAGAGAGTTTGGCGTGCCCCGGTGCCCCTGCTGCTACCAGTGGCACTCGCCTGCTCCCTGACTTCAGGGGTGCCCCAGTCCCACTCCTCCCATCCCTGCTTGGGGTGCCAGGTGAAGGCCCTGTTGTGGTCTGGGCAGCCTTCCTCTCCTGATGATGGTGGCGTGGAAGGGGTGCTCAGAACACCTTCACTGTAACAACTCCACTCACCACTGGCACCTCTCTGGCCACCCCCACCCAGCCTTCCCTCCCCACACAGTGGCTGGAGTCACTTTCAGGGCCCCAGGAGGTGCCTTGCAGCTGGCTGGGATGGGATGGAAGGGGGGGTCTTGGTTGGGGTAGCTTCAGCCTTGGGAGGCTCCCCCTTCTTTCAGGCACCCCAGCAGCTGGGCACAGCCATATTGGTGACGCTGCTCCAGCACTCTTGGGCAGCTGCAGGACTCCTTCAGGCACCACTTTTAAAAAATGTGCTCAAGGGGAGTGGTTTCTCCCCTTGTGCCCCCATTAGCTACGTCACTGACCACAGCCACACAACCCAGAAAACCAACAACAGTCAGTTGATTCCAGCCATAAAAGCCTTCAACAAAACCCAGCTCCAGACAACTCCCGTCTCTTTGATTAGAATACCTTTAAGCAATAATAGCCTTATATTATGACTTCTGATACAAATTAATGGACAAGTGAGAATTAATCACCCCCCCGTGTATTCTATCTGATTATTGCTTCCTGGGGATTGCATGTCATGTTGATTTGTGATGTTTTTATTTTTAAAGATATGTTGTGGTGTGCTTATGTTTGTTTTCCCGCACATTGCAGAGTTTGGTCACATGTTTAGTTTCATATCAGCTGTAAATGAGAGTTTAATAGGAAGAAATGACGATGTATAACTACAGTTAGGTTCTCCAGAAAATACGTTCACTTGCCTTACTGCCAGTTTATTTCACTGATCCAAGGTAATATACTGACTAGAATTATTATCAATGATAGGAGTGATGGAGAGGTGAGATTAACTCATATGAATAGATCTACATAAAACTAGACAATCTTCATAAATTGGCATCGTTAGTCTAGCAGTACATGAATGTGCTTATGTGGTTTCATCATATGGGCCTGCAAAGATTTGAGTCTATTTAGCTGTTGCATCTTCCACATATTTCCACATGTTTTACTTGCTCTTAGGAGGACCGCTTTGGAGATAATTCATTATTCTTAGACTATCTTCAAAAGATGGTGGGCCTAAGGCCCTTTCCCCACTCACCTTTGCCCGAGGGTTGCTGCGGGCAATTCCCGGCGCGCGCAATTCCTGGCGCGCGCCCTGGCTTCCCCACGACCCCGCACTCTGCGCGGGGTTGTCATAAGGTGCCATTTCAAAAGGCACCAGGAATTACGCACGTTGAGGGGGCGCGAGAGAGGCAGCGTCAGGGCGGCTGCGTTCTCGCCGCCCCTGAAGTGGGGAGGGCAGCTGGACCCCGCGCTACTTGAGTAGAGTAGCGCGGGGCTTAAGGTAAGTGGGGAAAGGGCCTAAGACTCTATACCTGTTCATGGTTGAAGACTGACCAATATCCTGTGACCTATTTCTCCTCCCAGTGACAGCAGTGTAGAAAATAAGCTAGTTTTGTGTTCAGCTCAGATTGGATTGGATTATATGTGGGGTTTACAAAATAATAATAATCCCCAAGGACTGCTTACTGTTGCAAACAAAACCGAAACTTCATTTTGCCTAACTGCACCCCCATTTGTGCATCAGGTTATCAAACATCTTTCAGCCTTTTATTTAAATTATGTACTATTATAACTCAAAAACACAAAAGGAAAAAATAGCACTGTATCCTTTTAAGACATGGCAGTTTTCAAGGCACAGTTCCATGTCACAAAGCAGAACAAAACTCGTCCCTTGAAAATTATTGACAGGCCTCTTGTGGAGCCCAATAAATCCCGGCCCCTGATTTACCGGGGGCCGTAATTGCGGCAGGGGGTAGGAAGGAGCGCAAATTCCCAGCAGCAGCATGAGCATGCACATAGGGTTCAGGCGTGTTGCCGGGCAGAATCCCTGATCTCGTGCCAAATGGCGGGCAGCGAGAGAAGAGAGGGGTGTGGTTGCCTTAAAAGGCAGCACGTGCTTGGTCTCAGCCTCCTTTCTCAGCTGAGACGAACCCCCCCCCCCCCGGTTTAAAGTTTGTTCCTTGTTTGATTGTTAATAATGTTGTCACAGCCCTGGCGGGTGTGGGCAGAAGATCACATCTTTTTGGAGAGGTCGAGCCTGTGAGCCAGACCTCTCCACAGCTGGGGGCTTCATTAAGAGGCTTGGGGTGGGGTGGGCTCACGGCGCAGACCGCGGTGCCTTGCAATTGAGCCCAACACTCCAGCAGGAAGGGGTGTCACGAATGGGCTTGCGTCCAGGTAGCATCCTTAACTTCCTGTCCTTTCCCCCATGGTGGGGACGGCTCGGGCTCAGCAAGGGTGCTGCCCCCGATGCTCAGATTTGTCCTCTTGCCTCCCCCAACTTCCAGCAGTTCAATAAATGGGCTGCGGCCCAATTTATTCCAGTCAAGGTGTTACGTCGTTTGTTGCATTTAAGGTTAATATGATTTGCCAACCAAAACTCTGCACATCTGCCCACAAACTGAATTCACATATTTCTTGCTACGCAGAACAGAAGGGTTCAGACTTTGCCAGCGGGGCTGGCTCAAGCTAATTTGTGGCTCTAGATAAAAATCAGCGTTGCAACTCGCACCAAGCTGTAGATGACGAAGGATGGGGCAATTGCATTTCTTCCCCATTTGAAATGCCTTTACCTCATTCCTCCATATATCTGAATGGAGAAAAGTGATAATGGGAGTTAGGCTGCATTAGCTTAAAAGCTCCTGAAATTCTGCCACCTGCTTCGCTTACCGGCACTGATTTCTTGCACGCGGGTGTGTTTGTGTGTGTGTGTGTGTGTGTGTGTGTGTGTGTGTGTGTTAAGGAAGAGATCAGTGCTGCACAGTTGCATATGCAAATTTAAACTTTTGCTGTATACGTTGATAAGAGAAGACAGAAGTGGAAAATGCCTTTTGAAGTGCAAAAATAGCACCACTGACCGACACATCCATGCTTAACTACAAAACATTTCTTAACCAAAGAAGCTATCTATATACACGATCCAGACAAAATTTTACAACATGAAAGAAACTTGAACATTTATCATCTTTGTCCAGACTGATCAGGGACCAAGCATACTCTTAAATACTATGAGATGATTGTAGCAAATTGGCTGAGCCTGAATGGAGTCTGCTTGGACTAAGCCACAGTGTGACAGACTGCTGCAAATTGGCCATAAAGCACTGGTTGAAAAGGTATCCAAAGGCAGCCTATTCCATTAAGTGGCAATTTCATATAGATATGTTTAATAATAAACTCTGCAAAAGGAGCAGCAGTGGCATAGTGGTTAAGAGCAGGTGTACTCTAATCTGTAGGAACCAGGTTTGATTTCCTGCTGTGCCGCTTGAGCTGCAGAGGCTTATCTGGCGAATTCAGATTAGCCTGTGCACTCTCACACATGACAACTGGGTGACCTTGGGCTAGTCATAGTTCTTTGGAGCTCTCTCAGCCCCACCTACCTCACAGGGGGGAAGGGTAAGGTGTTTGTAAGTCCCTTTGAATTTCCTACAGGAGAGAAAGTAAGGATACAAATAATCCTCCTCCTCCTCCTCCTCCTCCTCCTCCTCCTCCTCCTCTTCTTCTTCTTCTTCTTCTTCTTCTTCTTCTTCTTCTTCTTCTTCTTCTTCTTCTTCTTCTTCTTCTTCTTCTTCTTCTTCTTCTTCTTCTTCTTCTTCTAACAATAAAGAATATCATGTTGCTGACAGATTTTAATTTCCTAATAGAAAGGAGTCAAATGTAAACAAACCCCTATGCTGGCCTATAATTACCATGAAATCTACAGTCTGAGATACTGCTATGGGAATAGGAGGGGGAGGATTGTACACATCTGGTAGATGGCATGAATGTTTGTTCATGGATGCTGTAGTGGTGGTGTGGAGGCATCATGTATGGCATCTGTACCAGGAGTGGAGAGGCAGTGGAGGGGGGTGTCAATCTGTATGACCCAGTTTCGACTTCCCATGCTTTTGTGCTTGCTTTGGTTATCAGTCAGGAAATATTGAACAGAATAGACAAAAAATGGTCTTATTTGGTAAAAGGCACACTGCATCCACATGTGAGCTCATCTTCATGGCCGTAGTAGCGGGGCAAATGTGTGAAGTGGCCTCCTAATGAAAGCTAAAAGGAGGTTCTCATTCTTCGCTCAGTGACTCTTCAGGGAGTCACATGTTTCTTGAGGACTCTTCTATAGAAACAATGCTTTAATACTTCCATACACATGATGCTGGATTATCTGGCCACTTGTGATAGATTATAGTTCTCTTTCTCTACTTTCAACTGCAACATGATTAAATGTACTTGAATGAAGGGAAGTTTTACTTTGCAATACGTTTGTGAGATTTGTTTACCGCACTTCCAGTACTATATAGGAAGGCAGCCAATCAGAGAAGCTCTTTTTCATGATACAGGATTCAGTTACCTAAGGAACAATAGATCTTTCCCCTGAAGAATACCTACAATTCCCATGATGCAGAGCAAGACTGTGTATGCATGAAATATTCCTGATTTGATCCCTTGCCTTTCTGCTTTATATATATATTTTAAAAAACCATCTCATTGTTGATGTGACAAGCCAACACAATCCACACAGCCCCAAGAGACCTCTTTGGTTGAGGAACAAACTTTTACTGATAAGAATTTGGCAGATGTATTTGAAGGTGGCGCTTGAACTACAATTCTCATGAGTAAATGTAAGAACATGAATGTGTGAATTCATCCATGTCTAGTCAGGTCAACTATCTTTAACGTTAATGAATGCTGAGTCAGTCACGTGGAATACAGAAATACCACACAATTGCCTCAGAACACCTACCACATGAAATGCTTTAAGAATGTGATGTGCTATAGATGGGGAGGCTGTGGGGAGGCTGCTGACGTTGAATGGGTCTTGAGGGAAAGCAGTATGAGAACATGTAATTGATATGGAAAAATGTATTTCTTGAGTGTGAAGGTCACAGTTGCTTATAACTACGGAAATGAGACAGATGGGAAAAGAGGAACTAGTGAGAACAGGGAACTAGGCCTGTGGTGGCCAGAAACACAGGATATTGACGCATGCTTGTGCCACATATAGAATTAGATGATTTCCTAATTAAAGTATTCTATGCTCGCTTAGCTAATGCCTGCATATGGAAAGCCCCTGATGTATCTAGGGGATAGGTATTGGAAGCAGATTGGTAGATTGTGAGCCCCATGACCAAAGGAGGAGGGCCACGGGGACAGAGTAGGAGCCTTAAAATTGAGCTGTGCTGTGCCACAGACTTTAGAGAGCTGCACCTACCAAAGTGCCCTCTCTCCGCGACTGCAGCCCTAACTTCAATAAATTGCTTACTGCTGACCGCCTTGTTTGTGAGTATTTTTGGGCAGAAAATATTCCATAACACAAGTGAAGTCAACTTAAGCACAGACGTGTTCAAACACCAGTGACCGGTAATCAATTTATGAAGGGGTTGCTTATGAACAGAAAGCGACAAGCTGAACCCAAGAGTGGCTGGGCTTTTCAGTATGGGTTTTTCATCAGTTCTGGCCCCATACTACTTTGGTTTATCCCTTAATTTCCACGTGTATTTTTGTGCCTTCAATTTCCCCTTTGCTTCCCCCCCCCCCCCCAGCTATTTTAAGACCACTTTTACCCCAATGTTTTCCTGGAAGCCAATTATGAGTCAGCTTTTTCCTAACGTGTGATGTTTCTATCAGTTTTCTTTGCTCTACCTAGCTCCAGCCCACTTTTCAATAACCAAACTGTTGTCTTTGTAAAATCACTTTCTCCTCCCCAACCAATGATTTCAATTTTTTTAAAAACAACCCTAAAATGGTGATATAACGCTGTAGTGTTGCAAATGATAGTTTAAGCAGGTTCTCTGAATACCCAGCTTCTAGATATGCCTAGGAGGAGCTATGCCTCTTTCCTTATATCTTCACAAACTTTTTAAAAATGAAAACTGGGAATTCAGAAAGCCTGATTAAACCATCATTGCTTACACTATCACAAAAAGGGGTGGGTGCTCATTGATAATGACACCAATGATGACAGTACCTTCCCTTGAAAATCCTAATTTAAGCGATGTGCAGAGGAATATAAAGTTACTCCACAACTGTAAAAATATACAGGGGGACAGACATGGGAAAGAACCCTGTCCAAACCAATTCCAGTGCTTGTGGGTCAAGTAGTAACTCCAGAAAAGGTTGGGTCAAGTAGTAACTCCAGAAAAGGTTACTGAGCATCTCTGGTTGGCCCTTGTGTGACTCTTTATATCACATAACTTTCAATTTCCTTTCATTGACCTTTTCCTGTAAAACATAGACACCTTTTCAGCTCTATTTGTTCAGCGATACACATGGCACATATAAATACTGGATGAAAACAACAGCTCACTGTACTCCTGGCTATTAAGAAAACGTCACTATGACATAGACCAGCGATCCCCATTTGGGGTTCTGTGGCACCCTGGGGTGCCAGGAGCACCTCCCAGGGGTACCATGAAAATGCTACTAGCCTCCCTCCCTTACCCCCTGCCCCCACCCCTCTGCCACCCCTCGGACTGGACTAGCCCAGCCAGGATGCTTCTTCAGCCGGCAGAGGAGGGCAGACTGTGGCAGGCTCCTGGCCCAGCCTCTGCTGGCTAAGGTAAGTGGGGCACGCGGGGCATTGGGGGACACCATTTTCCCTGGTACACTTCTGTCCCTACCTATGCCACCTATGCCAGTGTTCCCCAAGCCTCACCTTGCCACTCTGCCTTACCAGAACTCTCACCTTTCTGCCCTCCCTCACCTCAAGCCTCTCTGTTCCACGCTCTCCCTATCTGCCGCCCCAAGCCTTCTCTTCAACCCTCCTGCCATCCTCAGTCACTCCTCCCCACCCTCCCACATCCTCACCTTCCAGTTTACCCCAAGCCACACCTCTCCAACCCGAGCAACAGACCTAGAACCAGGTAAGTGTCACGCCACGAGAAAGGGGTGTAGGATCCTCTACAACCCCACTAAAGCCCATCGCGGTGGGGGGGGGACACTCAGATTTTGCCCCAGGCTTCATTTTCCCTAGATATGCCTCTGGAGGGGTAGCAAGTGGGGCACTGGGAGTGGAAGGTGGGGGGGTAGCAAGCAGGGGCACTGGGAGGGGAAGGTGTGGTGCAGCAATTAGGGGCACTGGGATGAGAAGGGCAGCAAGCAGGCACCTCGGGAGGGGAAGGTGGGGGGTAGCAAGCAGGGGCACTGGGAGTGGAAGATGGGGGGTAGCAAGCAGGGGCACTGGGAGGGGAAGGTGGGGGTAGCAAGCAGGGGCACTGGGAGGGGAAGGTGGGGGGTAGCAAGCAGGGGCACTGGGAGGGGAAGGTGGGGGGTAGCAAGCAGGGGCACTGGGAGGGGAAGGTGTGGTGCAGCAATTAGGGGCACTGGGATGAGAAGGAGGGGGCGGCAGGGGCGTACTGCTCATGGGGTACCCTGAGATATGAAGAGCAAGGTCAAGGGTACCGTGATGTTGAAAAGGTTGTGGAACACTGGCATAGACAATTTAATAAACAAAGTGCAATAAAGATAAGCGGAAAACAATGTGCAAATGACTGCAAATAATTCCTATGATATATACCTGACATCAATAATCAATATTTATATATAAAAAGTGTTATTTGGAGTAGGTCAATGAAAACACTCTCTGCTGCCTCTAATACTATTGCCACACACTGCATACGGTAAAGCTCCTAGAGCACACAGGCAAAGAAAGGCTCAATGTGCATAAATTCTCCATACTTGGAGATTCTTGGGGTGGCTTCCCAATACAAAAAGAAAATAGCAGTAGAAACAAAGAGTCACTCAGGAAAACAACAACAATAATTAATTCGCAGAAATATCCAAATTGGGCTCCATGGTATATGGTCACATCTATCTGTCTTCATCAGTGGAGTACTATACGGTTGTTACTATCGCACTTGCCTGGATCCAATCCCGGGATAAAGATGCAGGAAAACACTGGCACTCACAATCCTAAATAGGCTAAGTTTCCTGCATTGGCATCATGTGAACCTCAAATAAATACTACACATTACAAAATGAAAAAAATACAAAATGAAAGAATGCAAAAAATACAATTGGGGTACACAACCCAAAGAACTCTACACAGCCAGTGGCAAAAAGGGGAGAACCGCAAACTGTTCAAAAAAATATATTAAAAGGAACAAAATGAAGATGTTTGCGCATCCCTGTACGCAGGCAGTGCTCCACGTGTTTCTGCCCTTCAAAGTTGACAGGTATTTGCTAGGATTCCACTGATGCATGATCAGAAAGGAAAATGTACTTGGCACAGCTCCACTTGTGCTCGCAGCAGCGTAGTGGCCGCAGCAACACACAGTGCTTTAATATCATGTTTAACGAGATAACAATGTGCATATGGAATAATGGGAAGTGCAACAGATGGTTTGCGTGATTTCATTCAATTGAGTCTTGAAACTGTGCCAGAAGAAAGCCTTGCTCCAAAAAACCTGTATTCAATATTGATCAGCCTTTTAGAGCTGAAGTTTTTCCTCTGAATCACATTAAAGTGATTCATACTTCATACGAGGACATGGTATTAAATTTGTTAACTGTGGCAAGAATAGGACTTGTACATCCTTAGAAATCTTGACATATTCCATGAAAAAAGAAGAATTTGGATGTATACCCCGCCTTTGTCTCCCACAAGGAGTCCCAAAGTGGTTTTTCAAATGCCTTCCTTTCCTCTCCCCACAACAGACACCTTGTGAGGTGGGAGGGGCTGAGAGAGTTCTGAGACAACTGTGAGTGTCTCAAGGTCACCCAGCAGGCTTCATGTGGAGGAGTGGGCAAACAAATCCAATTCACCAGATAAGTGTTCACCACTCATGTGGAGGAATGGGGAATCCAGATTAGAATCCAAATTAGTTCTCCAGATTAGAGTCCACGTGCCTTTAAGGGCTGATAAGAGAAGGGGAATGTGAATAAAATGCTGAAACAGACAACACTGAAATATTCGAAGGATGGTAAATACTGAGGATCCTACTGGCCCTCATAAGAACATAAGAACTAGCCTGCTGGATCAGACCAGAGTCCATCTAGTCCAGCACTCTGCTACTCACAGTGGCCCACCAGGTGCTTTTGGGAGCTCACGTGCAGGATGTGAAAGCAATGGCCTTCTGCTGCTGCTGCTCCTGAGCACCTGGTCTGCTCAGGCATTTGCAATCTGAGATCAAGGAAGATTGGTAGCCGTAGATCAACTTCTCCATAAATCTGTCCAAGCCCTTTTAAAGCTATCCAGGCTAGTGGCCATCACCACCTCCTGTGGCAGCATATTCCAAACACCAATCACACGTTGTGTGAAGAAGTGTTTCCTTTTATTAGTCCTAATTCTTCCCTCAGTGTTATGCTGTACAGGAGACTTGTGGGAGATCTACTCTTGGGATCATTATGAATGTTGAAATCCCCAAGGAGGCAGAGAGCAACACAACCACATCATTTACAACCACATTACCAAACCTTTATAAAAAATGTCCCTAGTGGGCCCAAAGGCTCCTCCTGTTACCTGAACGTCAATTCACTAGTGCAGTCAGTCTTCAAACCAAATTGATTAAACCACCCATGATTTCCATTTCAGTGAAGTTTCAATGAGAGTTCTGCATACCGAGGAAGAAGGTCTGCAGACAGATTAAAAAGGAGCTACTCCCAGACTGAAGTAATACGTTTGTCACACACCAAGCTATGGTTCACTGCATTCTTATTTGTGTTGACACTCAGGGTACTAGAGGAAAGCTGAAATGATGTCTCCAGAAAACAAATGAGGTACATAGAAAACAGACTGAAGCAAAGTGTATTTATGAGCCAAACAGCCAGGCTGTGCAACAGCTTTAATGTTCAAGACCACGGCATTGTTCCACTGATTTTAGAGTTCAGGATGTTCGTCTGAGCTGCCAGAGGTTTGCAACAAAAGGAGCATGAAGCGATTCCAAAGACAGGTTAAGCTCCTCCATAACCTTGGCTTAAATCTTGGATATATTAAAACTATGAGTTATACTTCATGGTTAAATGGTCTTCTGGGCTGCAAAAGAATATTGATCTTGTATCAGTTCAGCTGTTATGGTTTCCCCTGGAGAATGCTGGGAATTGTAATCTGACAAGTGTGACAAGAATTCTGTTTTTGAAGCTTCTTTGTACCAAGTGCTGTCATTGAAGTATTTTTTAAAAAATTTATTACACTTTGTGCAAAATGTAAGATTTTACGCAGTGATACATGAATTTGAATCAGCCCCAAAATATTTGGCAAATATATTCACTCTCGCTTTCAGCTTTGCTTTGCTCCCCAGCATATGAGGCCCATAAGCCACTTCCAAATGTCCATTTGTTCTGATAATATGTCTTGCATGTAGCTGAAAGTTATATAAGCTTAGCCATAAACTGTAAAAGTTATAAACCTGTCAGGCTTGATGGTACCAGAATGTCCCCTTACCTAACGTGCACTGAGGCATGGCAGATTCCTCAGTAACCTACCGAGAAGAGCTCATTGGTATTCATGTTATCATGGGTCAAGATTGAGAAATGCGAAGAAGTAAAGCTGTTTTGGACATGTTAGTGAAGTATAAAAGCAAGAAGCAAGAGATGCTTGCAGTTTGTTACCCTGTGAAGTGAACACAGACAAAACTGCCTGATAGTGATTGACAGATGCCTAAGATGGACATGGTCAATTAATCACATGATACTCATATGAAATATCATGGTTTCAGCAAGAACTCCTCACTGCTTGAGTGACGAACAGGGATTCATCCAGTTTCTGGTGCTCTTTCTACTCCTTATCCCATGTCCTGGCAGAACCTGCCTGCATGTACAACTTTTTCCCTTAGCACACTTTCGATCCAGTTTCGTGGGGAGGAATGGGGTTCCAATTGTGTTTAAAATTCCTGTCGTGGAGCGTGACACAAGTCTGGCAACCAATCAGCTCTCGGCGGGCGCTGATCGATGCACGCACAGCCTCTTCCGGGTTTTGATTTCACCGTTGGTCTCGGTGAGAGACGTTAGCATAACAAAAAACTGCTTAAACGATTAACCGTTCACTCTTCCAAATGAGCGAAAACCTGCTTAGCGCCTAAACGCTTAAACGAGCAAGCATCAGGTTAGCAAGTCGCAGGGAAAAATTTCCCGCCCAAAAAAGGTCCCGCCCCAACACAGCACGCCAGCCAATCAGGGGAGAGCCACAAAGGAGATTGCGTGGTGGTGGGGATTGTACATTTCTGGGATCCAAGATAGGCCTACATGTGTTCGCTGTGGTGGGAAGGTTGAAACCTCGATGAAAAGGTGCCATTTCTGTACAAACTTGGTTTGATCTAGATAGAATTTCCCTGTGGGGAATTGACCTCAGACTGGCAGTGGCTGTTTGAGGCCTCAGGTAGAGGTATTTTACACCACCTACTTCCTGGTCCTTTTTAACTGGAGATGCTGGGGTTTGAACCTGGGAACCTGAGAGCAGCAGTGGCGTAGGAGGTTAAGAGCTCATGTATCTAATCTGGAGGAACCGGGTTTGATTCCCAGCTCTGCCGCCTGAGCTGTGGAGGCTTCTCTGGGGAATTCAGATTAGCCCGTACACTCCCACACACACCAGCTGGGTGACCTTGGGCTAGTCACAGCTTTTCAGAGCTCTCTCAGCCCCACCTACCTCACAGGGTGTTTGTTGTAAAGGGGGGAAGGGTGCATGAGATTGTAAGCCCTTTGAGTCTCCTGCAGGGAGAGAAAGGGGAGGCATATAAATCCCAAACTCCCCTCCTCTCCCTCCTCCCTCCCTCCTCCTCCTCCTCGCCTCCTCCTCCTCCTCCTCCTCCTCCTCCTCCTCCTCCCCCTCCTCCTCTCTTCTTCTTCTTCTTCTTCTTCTTCTTCTTCTTCTTCTTCTTCTTCTTCTTCTTCTTCTTCTTCTTCTTCTTCTTCTTCTTCTTCTTCTTCTTCTTCTTCCACACACACAAAGCAGAGCCTTTTCCACTTAGCTGCAGCCTCTCCCCAGTGTGATCCAGCTGCAGCAAAAGGCAGATGTGATGTTAGGGTGCCTTCACAGAAGAACAGTCACATGAAGTAACAGTTCCACTCCATTCCATGCTAATTCTAGATGTTCAGTTCTGGATGGTGCACTTTATTTTATTTATTTATTTATTTATTTTTTAATCTTATATACTGCCCAACCCCCGAAGGGCTCTTTAAGAAAAAGGTACATGATATGGGCTCAAAGTGCAATGCAGATGGTTGGGGGTCTGGAAGGCTAGTTCTATGAGGAAAGGGTGAAAGGAGCCAGGTATGTTTGGCCTGTAGAAGAGGTGAGACCTGAACATGTGCCTAAAATACCTGAAGGGCCGTGATGTGGAAGAGAGCAAAGACTTGCTTTCTGCCCCTCCAAAAGGAAAGACTACATCTAGTGGGCTTATATTATGGATTTTGGTTGATGTTTAAGAGAAATGTCCTGATGGTAAGAGGATTTTGAAAATGCAACCAGTTATTTAAAGGGTTGGAGTCCCTCACTTAAAGGTCTTCGAACTGGATCAGAAATATTCTAGTTTTGGGTTACATGCACTGAGCACGGGTTGAATGGCGTCGCCTGTTAGGACTTCATTCTTCCAGATCCTATTCAAAGGAGAAATAATGAATATATGGAATAATATGCATCTCCCCTATCAAAAGATGAGCACTTTCTCAACAAGGCTATAAAATGCGCTCCTTCGGACAAGATCTGGAAACCCAGGGTGAAGAAATGCCAACCAGTCTCTCATTAAAAGAAATGCATTATGGATATAGTGCTCCCAGAGAACCACGAGAAAGCCAAGCCTTTGCTATGTAAGCTTTATCATCTAATTTTGACAGCTGGAAAAAGGCACATAAGAAGAAAGAACAGGTCCTGGAGAGTCAAAGGTGACTTTGGAATTTTTAAAGCAGCATTCACTGCATGAGAGCAACTTTGACCTTTGCATCGGAATATTCCATTTCCTTTGAATATATACTAAGATCTGGGGAGGTCAACTGCCTCTTCTTTCTCCAATCTGCAGTTTCAAAAATCTCACAAGAGGCATAGAGTCAAAGGGTCCTCACTGACCTTCTCGGTGTATTAAACTTCATAGGAGCCAAACCTACCTGTTGTGAAGACACAGGAGGTACAGATATACTTGAATTCCCTCTGAATTCTTGGTAAAGCATAGAAAATAAATGTAAACATAAAGGACTGCATAATTCTCACACAGAGAAAGCTCTCATCTGACGTCTTTTTTAATTTGCTGTTTAACAATTACTTCATTGGATGGATTTATACATACAATTCAGTATATATAAGGAAAGTCACGAAAATAACTGAAATATTACTTAATCCCGTAGGCTGCAACTGAGGTCAGCTTTTCCAACTTTTCTGACTTGCAAATGAAGCAGACTGGAGCATTTCGAAAGTAGGAAGACAGAAAGACCGTCTTTACCTCCAGTTCTATTTCTCTATGCAGTGCAAGGTATTTCAGATTGAGAAACAAAGTAATTTTGATATTTTTCCTATCAGCGCTCATATGGTGAGCATTTTCCTACATGACCCCAAGAATGGCTTTTGGTGTAGCCTGCATCATTAGGGATGTGACTCAAATGAGAGATGTCTCTGTAGAGGCAGCATACTAATTATCCCAATTAAATAACAAAGAGGAATCCTAGTTCTTTCATTCAGTTCTTTCATTCAGTTTGTAGTTTGCACGAAGAACACAACTAGATTTAAGCAACGTTGTATCAAATGCCCTTGCATTATGATCTTTTGGGTCCAAAGCTAGCAATTTTGTGGAAGGTGGGAGGAGGATATTGCCTAAAGAACATTTAGTTAAAAAAATCTGTGTCCCCCCCACCCCACCATTTGATAGCTGTTCTTTGGCTTCCCCCCCGCCAGCCCCAATTTCTTCATTCCATGTTATTTAGAATCAGTGAAAAGAATCACATTTTGATGCTATTTATCCAACTAGATTTGGCAAACAAAGTAATTGGAAAGTGAGGTCAATACTTCCTGGATGTTTCACATAGGTGATCCCAGCCAATCAAAGATCATGCAACACCTCCCTTCTCACAGGGGGCTGACTCTTCTGAGGTTCTTTCACCATGATCATACTCCATGGGTTTGTCATCTGCTGTTTGGATACCTATCTGGTTCTTTCTTAGGGCCTTGCATCTCTTCTTTCTTAGGTCCTTCTCCGTCCTGTTCCTTTCTAGGATGTCCACAGCTCAGTCAACAGTAGCCTCGTCAAACAACTTGTATGTACTAAACCCTCAGCTCAGCTAGTCCAGAGATTACCTCCCCTCAACGCCCCTTAGAAATCATGGCACTACGTTACAATAGAGATTGCAAATCAGAATGGGTAAATTAGTAGATTTTATTGAACCAGTTTCTGTTGGCTAAGTTCATGGAACTCTCCACCAGGCAGAGGAGGAAACCAGACAGTGCTCTGTCTGTATACAGTTAGAATTTTGAACATCAATATTTCCATCACTTCAGACAGATAGTGGCCAAACCACAACACACTAGTACATCAGACAGTTTTATACAAAACATTAAAACCAAGAAATTATTTAAAAGCTACTCAAGAAGCATTCGGTGCACTGTAATTGTTCTCTTCCAACCTTGCTTTCCATGAAGGTCTGTCAGATTCAATTCTACTAGTGTCTGTACAGTAGACATAAATGATAAGGGAAGGTGTCCATCTTCAAACTTGATGTGGACATGAGTCCTTGGCCAATCACAGTTCTCCTCTGCGCATTCATTGTGTGTCTGAGATTATGTATGGAAGTTTCTCTTTAAGCTCACTGAGTATCACTCATGAGTGGGGTAACATTGGGAGAACTGCTGATATATTGTTTTGTCTGCCATCACTTTTTTCATGTGATACCCTCAAACATGCTGAAGACTGTTTAACTTATGTGTTATTTTTTATTTAGATATCTCACCAAGTGAAACATTATGAACTTTGTATGACCTGTTTGTTGCTGAGCTGTAAACAATTGTGGTGGAGAAAGTGCATCTGTCAGTAACATTTTACACTTCAGTTGCTAGACCCAACTCTGAATGTCTTGCTGGATTTTGGAGTTGGGAATAACTAGGTCTTGTTTCCAAAATGAAATCAGAACATTGGATTCTCCATTATTTTGTATCCTACCACCATTCTACTGGCAAAAACAGATCTTTCCCTTCTTTACACTTTCTCCAGAAGCTAATTTTTGACCCCACTCTTATCCCCAAAAGGCATTGTGGCTAGAGAGGGGCTCTCACAGACCCAGTAAGGAGGAAAATTGGGTGAGATGGTCTCTCCTTCCTCAGTGGAATGGTTGTAAGATACAACCTTGTGCGTTTTTTGCAGCAAATTTCTTCTCTTTTAAAAAATTTACATCTCTACCACCACATGTTATTGTTGGACATTTTGGCTTGGTTCAGACATACCACCAAGGTTTATGTTTAGTCAAATTAGTTTGTGAAAGCATGGTCCAGTTCATAGAATATCACTTTATGTTGGTTTGCCTAACAAATGGCTAGATTAATTGCCTTCGCTCTGCAGAATAGGAGGGTGTCGCTGGGAGAAAGGGCAGGACATCTATATACATAGATCACATCAACCATAGTAAAGACTGTGTTTAATAAACTAGTTTCAAGCCATGACTTCTGATCTTGGTTTGACATACTCCAACCAGCTACAGTTAGTGGAGTAGCCTGGATTCAGATGTTCATACTAACCAGCACAATTAAACCACGTTTTTGTGAATTGTTGGAACTGGAGAAGACCAATCATGTCAGTGAATGAAGAATTAGAGAAAGGTTCTTTCTGTATTTTACAAAAGCACAGAAGTGTCTGTGTGTATCAATAATACACTGCAGAAAAAGAAGCATGAAGCAATCATACATGAACTATTTTTTTTGCCAAAGTTTAGCAACATATTTATCTGCATTGGCAATTGTGGAAAGACGACACATAAATGGACTCAAGGAACTGAAAATGAAGGCAAACTATACCTGTCCCCTTTTAGAATTATCTTCAGAATTTTTCCTAGTTAAATCAGAATTAGGGAAAAGTAAATTGCAGAACAGAGATAAATTTAAGAACAATACAGTACTGGAATAGTCACTGTCTAACCATCTATGTTTCAGCAGGACAAGATGAAGCTGAGATGAAGCAAAGCAAGTGGGGGTGGGGGGTGGGGAGGCCAGAAGAGCAAAACAACACAAAAAGGCAGAAAAGGCACAAGAAGATCTGCAGCCAGTGGCAGGAATACAGTTCCCAAGTTGCTCAGACCAGGGAGTCTTACTTGATCTGGCCTGGGCTATTGCTATTAAGAAGATTGTTTGCTCAGCTGACTCATCTTCCCAAGCCCCCTCGTCTAGTAAAAACTGGGTGGTCCTGAATAAGCCAAACCCCAACAGAAAGCCTTTAGATTCAGAACTGCTGAGTGTCTTAGTAGTGATAGTCCCATCCTGTTTTTTCTCTATCTCTGAGGAAAACATTCTAAAGCACATAGTTGAAAAGCTGCTGTTCCCAAATCATTAAATGATTTGGCCAGTGTAACTTATCAAATACAAGTTTGTATCCAATGAGATCTGCTCATGGTATAGGAATTTCCTGCTTCATTTTCCCATTGCACCTGAGTTGAAATTTTGTTCCTGGGGATTAGTGGATCATTAGGAAAAGTATAAGGCCGTGGTGGCGAACCTTTGGCACTCCAGATGTTATGGACTACAATTCCCATCAGCTCCTGCCAGCATGGCCAATTGGCCTTGCTGGCAGGGGCTGATGGGAATTGTAGTCCATAACATCTGGAGTGCCAAAGGTTTGCCACCACAGGTATAAGGGATAAGTAGGGTTGCCAGCAGTGGGTTGGGAAATACATGGAGATTTTGCGGGTGGAGCATAAGGAGAGCAGGATTTGGAGTGGGGAGGGCCTTTAATGGGGGATAATACCATAAAAGTACACCTTCCAAACCAGCCATTTTCACCAAGTGAACTTATCTCTGTCACCCAGAGATCTGCTATAATCATAAGAGATTTCCAAACCTGGAGATAAGGGGAAGCTGCAGATTAAGGAGGAACTGGAGAAAATCATTACTATCTTTTTCAAGGGCCCCTCCGGTTTTCAGAACTTCATTATCAAATGTCAAGATTCTCGCAGTAATGTCCAATCAGTAGACCATACATCAGTAAAATGGTGGTATGTCATTCTATCTTGTAATATAGAAAGAATTCTCAGTTTTAATTGCTTTAAAATGGTTTTCTAGTCACTTTCAAACACATTTCATAATAATACTAGCATGCCCGGCCACGCGTTGCTGTGGCTGAGTCTGGTGAAGTGGAAAAGGAAGAAAAGGGGAAGCGAATGGTTCGAACATGTGTCATTGCACAATGATTGCAAAGGAGGGGAGAGGCAAGGGGCCCCTCCCTCCCCTCCCTCTCTCCCGTTCCCTTGCATGGCAACCCTGCAGGTCCCTCCCTAACGTTCCCCTTCCTCTGCTAGGGTGGGTGAGCCATGTCCAGGTGGGCTGATCCTGTCCCTTTCACTCCCTTCCCTTGCAGGCGAATTATCTAGCGTAAAACACGCTGGGAGGCATGAGCTACGTTGTGTTCAAATTTCAGAGCGTTTGGTCCAGCAAACCCCTGGACCCTCCCTCCCCTTCCCCTTCCTCCGCTTGGGTGGGTGGGCCATGTGAAGATGGCCCGCCCCATCCGTTTAACTCCATAAGGCAGTGGTTTTCAAAGGAGAGGCATGGATTTGGTCCTCCCTTGTATCAGAGGGTGTTGCTTTGATGGCCAGCAGATGGCGCTGTTGTGGAACAGAACTGTGGTTCCAACTGTCACAAGTGTGGCATGTACACAATAACTGGCACAGTTGTGACATGTACACAACAGGAGGTGTGGAAACAGTATGAAAACTTGGCCACATGTGAATGCGATGTTGTGTGAAAATTTCAAAGCAATCGGTCCAGTAGTTTGGGAGATTATCTGTCAGCAGAAAAATGAACTGATAGATTTTTATATATATAGATATGAAACAGAATCCTTCATTACAAATAACACTTCTATCACATACTCCTGTCTGACCTCTCAAATCAACATCTGGAGACTTGTTACGCATCCCCTCATCATACAAGGTCCATCTTAATAGAATGTATTTTAGGGCCTTTGGGTGGTATCCACAATGTAATGGAATGCTGATACTCTGGAAATCTGCTTGTCCCCTGCATCTTTCAGCAAGTAGTGACAATGACATTTTAAAAGAAGGGCTTCAAATCCTGCCTGAGTTAATTTCTCTTCTCTTCTGCTAACAGGTGTCTGGTATGTTCCTGTGGGGTGGTTTAGTTTAACAATGTTGTGGGGTTTGGGGTTTTTTTTGGTTAATTTTTATTTTGATACTTGATTTGTAAAAATCCTGTCTTAAAAATGGTGTTAGCTGTTTTGATGATCCCTGATCAAAAAGTGGGATGCAAATACTTTGAAAAAAAAATATTGAAGGTGTGTATATACATCATACATCACGACCAGTTCATCTGATAGTATAAATAAAGTTGATTCTTATGTCATCTAAACGCTGTAGTTGTCACTTGTATCATCTGATGTGATCAACTGGAAAGGACCGACAATGGAGTTATTCGATGATGTCATAGTCTCTTCCATCCCCTGAGATCTCTTCAGTTCCAGTGTAGCATAGAAAATGACTAAACAGCAGGGATAACAGGTCAGCTTTAGGAGTATAGGAACTAGGCCTGAGCACAGTTCTACTGAACTTCAGTTTATCCTGTAGATAATTGGGAATAGATATCTTTTGCAGACTTTTGTCCTCCAATTTGAATGGCAGTTGAGAGTAGATTAAGTAAAATTTTAACAAAAAACTTTAAAACATACAACATGGGTAACATACAGGACAGAAGGAGCTCAGAAATAACCATCACTTGATGTAGTATTTTGGTTGCATGTAAAGGTAACCAATCCAGTAAACGAGGTTGAACAGGGTGAAAGCTGTGGGAAAGAAGATCCGAGAGTAGGAGTCAATTTTGGCCACCCGGATGTGTATTCTTCCTTCTCGCCAAGATCCTGTGCGGCAGTCATCAAAGCAACAAAAGAAGCTGGTGCAGTCCTTACCTTCAAGGCACTCATAGCCATAATGGTCATCATGCTCTTGAAGGTGATGGATATTGTTTATTGGAATTAATGTTGAGCCAGGGCGGACAGCAAGAGCAGGTGGATTCTGAAAACAAACAAGCAAAAAAGGTAGATTTTGCTCAAGATCGATGGGTGCAATTGAAAGGGAAATATATTATGAGTTGCACAACTTTTTGCAATCTTCACCATATCCGGGTGAGTTATCTTCAGAAAAACTAAACTAAGGCTCATTCCGCACATGCAGAATAATTCACTTTCAAACTGCTTTCAGTGCTCTTTGAAGCTGTGTGGAATAGCAAAATCCACTTGCAAACAGTTGTGAAAGTGGTTTGAAAATGCATTATTTTGCGTGTGTGGAAGGGGCCTAAGTCACCAGTTACTTAGGGTTTCTGTGTAATAGTTACCGACAGAACCTTGGCACAAATCCCTTCACAGAAATCTGTCCTTATTGGTCCTTACTTGGAGTTGCTCAGCTCTCACAGAACTGACCCTCAGCCTCCAGAGCACAGATCTATATCAGAATACCCACTCACTCTGGCATTCCCAACAGTTCTCCCTTCAACACCAACTGCCTTCGGGTTAAGAACGCCCAGCAGTTCTCTCTAGCTAATCAGGTTGTGGTCTCCATTAACCCTTTAGGCTTGCAACATTCTAAGGTCAGAATGAGCTTAAGGGGCAGTATCTGTTACCATGTCCTTTATATAACCCCAATTTCAAGTGGATTTGACAAAGGGGTCAAGTTCTTTGGCCCCCCAAACAAGGTGCCCCAGCTATCCTCCATTATTTCCCATGCGGGGGGGGGGGGGGAGAAAAAATCCTCTAAGCTGCTTCCATGGAAAAATCATGCCTGCCAGCAGCAATTACTAGTCAAATCATGCCTCCCATGGAAGAACCAATACAGTAAACGCAAC
This sequence comes from Sphaerodactylus townsendi, assembly GCF_021028975.2. Taxonomy (NCBI): domain Eukaryota; kingdom Metazoa; phylum Chordata; class Lepidosauria; order Squamata; family Sphaerodactylidae; genus Sphaerodactylus; species Sphaerodactylus townsendi. Next base: position 21,577,659 of record NC_059434.1, read on the forward strand.
AGAACCACTGGAATATTCAGTAATCCCAGTGCAGCCAGAAGCCAATGTGCCAAGCCAAACAGAATCAGAATCAAACCAGAGAAATTCGAGGTAGGGGACACTTTTGCAAGACCAACACAACCAATGGCAATGGACAGAATGCCTAGCAGAACCCAAGGCCATTATGGCAATGCAAACTCAACAGGACTAAGGTCAAGCCAGAGAAAAACAAATCTAAATAGTGAGCAACACTAAAAACTGCAAAGGATCACGAAGTAATTCTAAAGAAGTCTCAGGGCTCCTTGCCCCCCTCGTCAGTAGGTTGTGGAGTGGTGCCCCTTCTGCAATGGGGGCGCTGGCCATGACTGTTACCTGGACCATGTACTCCCCGCAGGAAGAACACTGACGGAATTTTGGCAAACTGTTATGACCCTGGATTATTCAATAACGAGACTTCATATTCAGACAACTTCTTTTATTGAAAGCAGCATCAGGAAAAGGCATTTAGACTTCTATTGCCAGAACATCTTTCATTATACCTTACTTCATGCCCCTCCACATCACATCACACTGCCCATTGGTACCAGTTCCCCTCCAATCTTATGGGAAGGAGACAGAACAGCCTTCACTTGGGTCAAAACAACACAGGCTTCCCAGAGCTTTGAAGCACAAAGGAAGCACATTAAACTTTGCCTGGAAAGCAAAACTAAGAGACAGAGAACAGATAGAAGTCCCAGGGAGGGAGGAAGCAGTGTATTGGGAGAGGATCCTGTCCAGGAGACATGGCAGGATTGGGCCAGAACGGGGCAGATCATGATGCTTGCTGTGTATAGAGTCTTTCTTCCTCTTGTGTCTTCCTGTCATATGCTGAACTGTGCTTGTATTGGTAAAGCAGCCAAGTGATTTGACCAGTATTAATTTGCTTTTCATATAATTGTGAAACACGCATGGACCTCACTGGCAACCATGTGTATTCCCGAGAGACACTGTGCTAAAAAATCAGATGAGGAATGAGTTTAAACATATACAAAAAGTATGCAGTGCAGATCTGAGATTTCCCCTTAACATACAACAAAATCCTGTTGCAAAACGGGTGGGGACAGAGGCAGAGGCTAGCCAAACTACACCTTTCACACACAAATAACAGAGGTATGATTTGTGTTAGGAAAAGGATGGTCTCTTGGTTGCTCGCACTGGATGGCAGGTGCCAGAAGAGGGAGACAGAGGCAAGCCACACTACTTTCTTCCTTGGTAACAGTCACAGCAGCGTCTCTGGAGGGGTGTGGGAGGCATGTGTTGCTTGCACTCTGAAGGGCAGGCAGGCACATCGAGACCAAGGCAGGATCTGCATAACCCAGGCAAGGTCCGGACATGGGTTCAAAAGTAAATCCAAGGTTTAACAACCAAAAAGTATGGATGAGTTATTGGAGGGAAACTGCCACAAAAGATGGCATAGTTGTTTACAGGCTCTGCTAATCCATCCTTGGGATCAGACTGACTGGGAGATCTGCTTCTTTTCTCCTTTTTTTGCAGGAAACAGGAGCAAACTGCAGGCTGGAAACAAGCTGAAAACATGCCACAAACTGAGAAGAATCAGATTACTGTTGAACCAGATATTGCCTCTCCAGTCTAATGCATGGCAATTTGGACTATTTTACAGCTGGCGATTTCCAGCTGCAAAACTCCTAAATAAAACCAAACCAGAGATATCTCTTTTAAAATAAAAAATTAAGTGCAGGGGTGAGGGAACGAAACCTTGCCATCCTCCTATGCCTTTCATCGATGCTATCGGCCCACTGTGGCTGACTTGCAGTATTGAAGCTGGGCTGAGAGGAAAGTGCTGAAAAAATTGGAGGGAAATAAAGTAAGCTACAAGGATTCAGAGCTATCTCCTCTCTGCTGGGGCCTTTCCCCACTTACCTTAAGCCCTGCGCTACTTGAGGAGAGTAGCGCGGGGTCCCCCAGCACCCCCCACGAGAGGGGCGTTGATAGCGCAGCTGCCCCGACGGTGCCGCTATCGTGCCCCCCCATCCCTGGCACTCTTGCAAAGGGCGCCTTTTGATGACTGGGGACGCCGGGGCACGTGCCAGGGATGCCGCGCGCTGAGAGCAGCGCACGGCATAGGGGGGATAGGGGAGAGTGGGGAAAGGCCCCCAGTCTACTTTTTGTGGGGGGGGGGGTAGGCATGGAATTGGCAGCAAGAAAAAAAGGCCCTTCCCAAATACCACTTCAGCATCTCAGGAAAGGATGAAGAAACTAACTCACTCATGCCTCAATGTTCCCAACATCTTCTGGTGACCATTCTCTAAGGAAAAATTAAATTGCCCACCAAACAGGACAACTTTCCACCGATAATCTGGTCAGAAGGATCCCTTGGGGGAGGGGTGCAAACCTTGGAAATTCTATCTCAAGTAGATGGGGAAAGTTACTCCTATGGAAATGTGTCTTGTCTCTGAAACCAATCGAAACGTCTATTGTGTTGATTAATGGAACTAAATTGAACTGAGCTGTTAAAAGAAGTTGACTCAAAGATCTGACGCCAAATCCAATCTTTGTAAAAACCTGCTGTTTTACAATCATGTGCCCAATTTTTTTAACAATCAATCAGCAATGCTTTCCTCCTAAAAGTGGATCACACAATGGTTCAGGATTCTTTGTGATGGTGACATGTTTCCTACATTTAAACATCTAAAGAGGAAAACTATGAAAGACTGAATTATTTGTCATATGGATATGTAGTCCTAGTAGAGGCTGACAGAAAGTGGGAACAGAGACCCACAGTGGGAGATGAACAAGGACCTTGATCACAAAAACTTGGTTTTAGTCACTAGGTGTACCCAATTGTCCTGTTTCATTATATAAAGAACAATTATGTATACCACTATGGGCTAGAACTTAGATTTCTTAAAATCTGACCAATATACATCGAAGAGGAGGAAGAAAAAGAGTTTGGATTTATATCCCCCCTTTCTCTCCTGCAGGAGACTCAAAGGGGCTTACAATCTCCTTGCCCTCCCCCCCTCACAACAAACATCCTGTGAGGTAGGTAGGGCTGAGAGAGCTCCGAGAAGCTGTGACTAGCCCAAGGTCACCCAGCTGGCGTGTGTGGGAGTGCACAGGCTAATCTGAATTCCCCAGATAAGCCTCCACAGCTCAGGCGGCAGAGCTGGGAATCAAACCCGGTTCCTCCAGATTAGATACACGAGCTCTTAACCACTGCTGCTCATAATGTAAGATCACATTTGAAAGGGGTGAAGTGAACCCCATAACATATCAGAATCTGTGAATATGCTGTCACACAGATATGAAGAACTAGCAAACAGAGCTGTGTATTTTCAGGGTGCCAAGAATCTATTTTGGCCAATGGATGAAGCTTTGATTTTCCCAACATGGAGGCTGGGTCACAAATCAATGTCTGTGTAGTCTGCTGGGGTTCCCATAATGAAGCTGAGAGGATACAGCACCCAGAAGCCCATGGAATTAATTACTCAAAAGCTTCAACAAAAGTTGCTGAAATTGTATGATTAAATTTTAAATAGGTATTACAGCGCAAGCTGCTTTTTCAGCATTCTTGGTAACATTTGGGATCTAATTGAGCCAATTACCATCAGCAACGTTGTTAAAATGCAACACTTAGACACATTATAATAGAGCAGGCAGATAATTGCTCATCATGTAAAGAAATAAAAGTTCCTGATAGGGCCTGTTTTTGACATTTCAGTTACTAAACAATTATATCGTGTTGGCTGAAAGAATCTAATTCCTTTAATTGAACTGTAAGCAGTACAGAAAAAAAAATTGGGAGCCAAGATGAGTAGAATACCTTAACAGCCAAATGTAAAAGAATGCCCTATCAATAAATTATAACCTTCCTGTCTATACAAACCATCTAGATCTTTAAACAATTGCGTGTATCTGTTCGTCTGGTCTGTATCTGTTAGTCTGCTCTGTTAACCAAACCAATTTGTCCGTGAACATTTTCCTCCCTCTTTGAGTTCAACAATACCTTTTCCTGTATTGTCGAAGGCTTTCACAGCCGGAATCACTTGGGTGCTGTGTGGTTTCCGGGCTGTATGGCCGTGTTCTAGCAGCATTCTCTCCTGACGTTTCGCCTGCGTCTGTGGCTGGCATCTTCAGAGGATCTGATGTTGGGAAAGCAAGTGGAGTATATATCTGTTGGAGTGTCCAGGGTGGGTGAGGAAACCTTGTCTGTGAGTAACAAAGGCGGCAACCAGGTCAATAGTTGGGGGCATCTGAATAGAAGTATGAGTAACAATGAAGACTATAGCCTGGGAGTAACCCTGTAGATAGCAAGGTCACTGGTGGGAGCATCTGAATAGAAGTATCCTGACCTTTGTTTCTTTTGTCTATGGTCAACCAGCTCCACACAAACACAGGATGACCATAGACGAAAGAAACAAAGGCCAGGATACTTCTATTCAGATGCTCCCACCAGTGACCTTGCTATCTACAGGGTTACTCCCAGGCTATAGTCTTCATTGTTACTCATACTTCTATTCAGATGCCCTCAACTATTGACCTGGTTGCCGCCTTTGTTACCACACACAGACAAGGTTTCCCCACCCACCCTGGACATTCCAACAGATATATATACTCCACTTGCTTTCCCAACATCAGATCCTCTGAAGATGCCAGCCACAGACGCAGGCGAAACGTCAGGAGAGAATGCTGCTAGAACACGGCCATACAGCCCGGAAACCACACAGCACCCAATACCTTTTCCTGGCAGCCATTTATGATCAGTTTCCCATTGTGGATTAAAACAAACAATAAATGGAATCCTAACAGATTTTCCAGGTAGGGAAACCACTTCTGACCACCAGCAAAACTATGACGAGGATTGTGGGATCCATGTAGACAAAACCACGTGAGTATTGTGAAAAGAGGAATGGGAAGAGACTGAGCAGAAAGGTCTAGGATTCAATCCGTTATATCAACAAACTCACGTGGTACTAGGCAAAACCATTCTCTCATGCCAATCATACTTAAGATCTTTCGACCTGATTTTATGACTATTATGTATACTTAATTCTCCTAGACTTTATTTTGATAATGTAAGGCCCATTCAAAGCATTTTTGCACTCCAAGCAAAGCATTTTGCACCCCTCTCCCAATTATTCATTGTTACTTAAAAAAAAATCAGATTGTTGGAGGATAAGTATGGCAAGAAGGTGTAGCACAGAGCCAGACAATAAAATACATCATATAAGCAGGATCTATGATCCTATAGGATCAGAAACCTCTGCCTAAACCTGAAATGGTAAAATGATTACTGTAAAATGGGAAATATATGCAAAAAGTCCTATTCAGTGCATCATGTTTGGCAAGAACTCTGGTGAACTCTTCTGATTGGACAATATCCCTATCAGGTACATACTGCTGAATGACTCCCTCCTCTCACTGCTTCATGATGGCAATCTACCATATATACTCGTGTATAAGCTGACTTTTTCAGCACATTTTTAATGCTGAAAAAGCCCCCCTTGGCTTATACTCGAGTATATACAGTAAGTGTAAAGACAGAGCTTTGTATGAGAACGACAGCAGTGATGATGATGACTGCAAACTCAGTGATGATTACAATGTCTATGCTGATAACCTCACACCAGCTATGTTTGGACATACAGATGATGATGAGGAATCCAGTTTTGAAGGATTTTAACTCTTGTGTTTAGCTTAGTTGCTGATTTAGCTAAGGTTTTTTTACATTTAAAGTTATTGTTGATACCATATTGTTCTTGTTGAACCTCTTTTCCACTTACAGGGCTAGTTTACTGTTTTTCTTTGAAATAAATATTCAAAAACATTTAACCTACTGATGCTTCAATTAATGTATCTATTTTTATTTTTGAAATTTACCAGTAGCTGCTGCATTTCCCACCCTAGGCTTATACTCGAGTCAATAAGTTTTCCCAGTTTTTTGTGGTAAAATTAGGAGCCTCGGGTCGGCTTATACTCGAGTATATATGGTACTTCTCCACTCAGCTAGCATGAAGTTTTCCTTCTGCAGAAGACATCTTCTGCTGGAGAAAGATTCCATCCTTAGCTAAGCAGAGTGGTGGGATATACCTATTATTTTTAACTCTGTCAGCTAACAAACTGGAATTGGTGAATTGTTTGCTTTAAATGTTTGGTTCAACATGGGTGGTGGTGGTAGTAAAACAATGTCCAGTTAATTAAATCTCAGGTGATGTTATATCCTAACCCTTTGCTTCTAATCACTCTTCTGTTTGAGAATTCTCTTTGCAGCCTCCTTTAAGAATTCCTTAATTTTGCAAAGAAACTCTATCTTGTAGCAACGAAAAGTAGCCTTTCATTTATTTATAGGAGATGACGAAATTTATCTGTTTTTCAAATGATATGCTACACATTAATACTTTAATATGTTTACCTTTTGGGAGTATTAGATGTTTATTATGTTCCTGGTGGGTAAGTCTTTTTGGAAGCTTGAACTCACAAAAGTGAGAAAGCGGCCATTAGTGGCTCAGGCAACAGTGTAGACAAGTTGATGTCACCAAAGACATCAACTGTCCAGCTGTCCGGGCCCTGCGGGACCTTGGGGAGTTCCGCAGGGCCTGTAAGATGGAGCTGTTCCGCCCGGGGCCTTTGGAGGAACCAGCCGCTAATGGTGCCCCCTTTCCTTCGGACCCTGACAACTGGGCCACCTGTCATCTAATGAGACTCGCCATGCCTCCCTCTTTGAGGGGGGAGGGACTTTTTATTATTGGAATGCTGGACGCCATTTTAATTTGCTGAGCTTTTTATATAATTGGAATAGGAACTGATATTTTTATCGCTGCTTTAAATGGTTACTTATTTTATATTGTATTTTATATGTTGTACACCGCCCAGAGCCCTTTGGGGATGGGGCGGTATAAAAGTCTAATAAAATAAATAAATAAAACCAAAGAGAAATGAAATTACTGCAGTTCAGCAGCCAGGTACCTTATGATATGTAAAAATCTGACTGTAATGTCAAAAAGACCAGCATGATAGACAAAGCAACTGTGTTCACTAATATATAGCTTTAAGAGGGGGAAGAGTAAACATTGACAGATTAAACAAAAGCAAAAATAATTGTATCTTGGTATCAGCTCTTTAGTTCTATGATGTCATAATTGGGTGTATTTTTTTTTTAAGATTCCTGTTCCAAAAAGAACACAAAAGAACTAAAGCCTACCATACTGAACTTCTTTAGCATCCGAACCTAGCAATGATTTCTGACCACCATCTTAGCAAGGAAGAGAAGTGGCTTGTCCAAAACTTCCTGTCCACAATAAGGACAGTTTCAACCAACACAGCCCAAGCTGGAAGGAACTCTGTGAATAAAGGCTAAGAGCAGAAGGAAATAACGAAGCAATGAAATTGCAATGGGTTCCCATGAACACTTATTTATTCAGCAAATTTTTATAGCCACTTTTACAGAGACCTGCTTCAAGTGGTCTTTAATAAATACAACCATTCGAAAGTTAAAAAGTGTTTGGAAACTTCAATTGCTGCAGGATGCGGCAGCCAGGATGCTGACTGGAGTAGGTTGTAAGGGACCATACCACTCCAGTCTTGGCCCATCTGCACTGTCTTCCAATTTGTTTCTGGGCACAACTAAATATGTTGGGTCTTGACCTTCAAAGTTGTACATGGTTTGGGACCAACATACCTAAATGACCACCTAATCCATTGTGAACCTGCCCAACTGTGATTGTCATCTTCGGAGAAGGTGTGGCTGCCTTCTGAGCTCAAGTGGGTGGTGACCAAGGAGAGGGACTTCTCTGTCATGGCACCAAAGCTCTGGCAGTCTCTCCGCAAGGAGATGAGTGTGCCCCCTTCTGCTGCCAACTTCTGCCAGCAGGTGAAGACTTGTTTGTTTCGTTGGGCATTCCTTCATTGAGCCCTCCCTCCTTACCAAGGATTTAAGGTTCTGTATGTATTTTAACTGGTTTGTGGGCATTTTAATGCTTTTAAAAATTGTTTTAATGATGTATATTAGGCTAACCTCCGCTCACCTCCTTCCTCTTCCTGCTCCCCGGCAGCCAGCCCATGATGACTGCACTATCACTGCAGAAAACCTCAGCAACTGTGTGGGTGGGGTCGTCCCTTCCCAACACAGCTGTTTCAAGACGAGAATAGGCTACATGAGAGCAGCAACGGTCTGGGCCAACATGGAGCTAGGCTTGGGCAAGTGCTTTTGAGGGAAAAGCCATGAGGCTGAACAAGCCATCTCTTCTCTGCTCAACTGCCAAAGAGAGGGTGCATTTTATCAGTTGACATACCAGCATGCATGCCGTAGTACGTGAAATCCAAGTGAAAGAACAGGACTGCATTTTATCAATAAAACATATTTCCCGTTAGTTTTGGCCTTTCTCACAATGTCAAAACTAGTTAGAAATGCATACATGATTTATAAATGTCAGAGCTGCCTTCCCCGGTACTAGATTTGGAACAAAGCAAAATGCTGGATCATAGTTATTTTTGTTTTGCTGTTTGCATCAGTAAATGGTGTTGTTTTCCTAACAGACACAAACCCAAGCAATGGAGGGCATGTGCCTGTCATTGCTTTTTGGAATACTGGTGAGATGCGGCAAGGATTAATTCCTTAAAAGACAGGCAGCCCAATCCATAGCTCCAGGTGGCCGGCGAATGGGGCCACTGCTGCGCTGCCCCATCACCTCCAGGGGGCTTTTTGGTGGCACAGAGAGGTGAAAAAACAAACAAAAAAATCCCACCTGCTGCTAGAAAGCCCTCAACAGGGATTAACAGACTCATACCACCCGAAAGAGTGGTGTTAAGTCCAAGTTCCAGGCCGTGGCGTAACTGCTCACAAAGATGAGATGGAAGCTGACTAACTTCAGTTTCACTCCCAGGAACACCTCCAGCATATGCCCCGGCTGTGACATGAGGACAGCGGCAGCATGGGATCGCTGATGTGGCATCTGTCCCCTGGTGTGTTTGCCCCAACACCGGGTTAAGTGCCCCAGTGCGGGCAAATCCACTGGTGTGGGCCCATGCTATCTCCACAAGTCAATTCAGCCCTCCTTCAGATTGGACTGTTAGACAGTCATCTAGCCTACAGTCGTCTTGCCCACCGCAGTAAAAAGAGGCTTGCAAAACCAGCACTAACCAAGAACAAAATATAAGAGAATGATAAAAACCCAAAGACAGCTTGACTCAAACATAATCCCCTTGCACACTGCCAGCAGCAAGACAAAAATTCCCTAGCAAATACTCTTTTAAACAAAAGCGGGTTTTCAGTGCTTCTAAGGACAGGCCAATACAGGATTCCGGCTATCTTCCTCTAGGACAGTGGTGGCGAACCTTTGGCACTCCAGATGTTATGGATTACAATTCCCATCAGCCTCTGCCAGCATGGCCAATTGGCCATGCTGGCAGGGGCTGATGGGAATTGTAGTCCATAACATCTGGAGTGCCAAAGGTTCGCCACCACGGCTCTAGGATGTTGTTTTAGAGGTCTTATGCTACAACCAAAAACTAACTACCTCGAAGCCATAGCAGATGTAATAACTTAAGGAGAAAGTTCTGTCAAAAAGAGATCTCAGAAGATCTGAGATTTACGTATTTCTAGCATTATTGTTTTAACCTAATCCAAATAGTTCAGATTAAAACTGAAAACATTTTACATGACAAAAACAAGAAGAATTTTAGAATATATCCATCTAAATACTCTGTTAAAAGGTCAGGTAGTGGGGAGAGACAGGTCAAACTTCCAGTCTGCCAAGAAGCATCTTCGATGACCTTGGACAATCATTAATTCTCAGCAGGGCCAATCTCACAGCACTGGCCCTTTTCACACAACAGAAATAAAACATCTTGAGGCTGGAATATAAAACATTTGCTGCAGAAATTCCACACAGCTTTCAGGCCGAAACATTTTGGAAACGTTTTATTTCAGCCCAAAATTATTTTACTGGAAAACGGTAAACTAGCAATCTTTTCCCCTGAAACGGTTTCAAAATGTTTCCTGCTTGCTGGGCGGAGATCAGGACTGTTGCAAAGATCAAATGTGGAAGCCGTGTATATATTACCCTGGACTACCGGAAAGAAGGACAAGATAAAGATATCATCAAGAAGGCGAAAATTGTTTTGAAATCCTGCCTTGGGTGGGCCAGGCTGGCCCAATGTTGATAGATCTTGAAAGCTAAGCATGATCAGCTCTGATTAGTGCAGTGTTTCCCAACCTTTTCGAGGTCAGGGTACCCTTGACTTCACTCTTCATATCTCACAGTACCCCTGCCACCACCCTCACTTTCCCCTCTCATTGCCCCTGCTTGCCACACACCCCACCTTCCCCTCCCAGGGTGAAGGGAAGAACTGGGGGGGTGGGGTGGCTGCTGACCTTGCGGCAGGCCCTGCCCCATGGGCCAGCTCCATGTCCTTGCTGGCGCTGGTGGGAGACACCACAAAAATGGGGGGGGGCGGTAGTGTTGCCATGGTACCCCTGGGACATGCTCATGGCACCCCAGGGTACCACGGAACCCTGGTTGAGAATGGCTGGATTAGTGCTTTGATGGGAAACCACCATGGAAGTCTAGGCTTTTTACACAAAGGCAGACAATGACAAAGTCACCATAAGGCGGGGTGGGAGGGGTCAGTATCCCTTGACAGTGCAAACAAAGAAATCAAAAACATAAGGGCCTCCATCCTGTTGGTCAAGGGTGCAGATGTTGCATGCGGAATATCCCCATACAGCTTAGCAAAATCCATTTTTACCCTGCCGACTTAGGGGCCTGCAGAAAGCACTGACGGAAAACAGGAGACCCAAGTGCTCATTTCCACAAACCTGTTCACCTCATTCCGGTCCATTCAAGAAACATAGGCTCTGCCCATTGCACCAGTTGACCATTAGTCGGATAAATGAGCTCCCTTCCAAATCTAGGCTGAATTTATGGATTTCTGTAGCACCATCAGTGAACTATTTCCAGACTTCCTCGGATCAGGGTTTGGAAGAACTCACCCATGGAGCAGTGCTGTTTGCTGAAACACTCTCTCTACAGTCTTGCTCCTCCAAACATTTCTCTCAGCTTTTGTACTTACCGAAGTTTTCTTGTTTACTCTCTTGTCATTCTTTTTGGCTCCTTTTTTGTTGCTGGTGAAATAATGCAAGGTGCCATACTCCATCAGGGCAGCAAAAACGAATATGAAGCACACCGAGACAAAAAGGTCCATTGCTGTGACATAAGAAACCTTGGGAAGAGACTTCCTTGCAATTGTACTCAGTGTGGTCATCGTCAATACGGTGGTGATACCTGTTTAGAAGTAACAGAAAAGAGAGTGTGTGTTTTCATTAAAAGAAACGGAGGGAATATTTAGCTATCAAGATATTTCCGAATATTTAGGAATCAAGATATTAAGGAATATTTAAGTACTGAGACAAAAAATAGGCAATTTAAATAGATCAGCAAGGGACACAGTACCACTGAAAATGGTGGTGTGGCTTTATAATGAGCCACAGAAACATATGACTTGTTGCTTTAGCCACAATGTGTGGTACTTTAATTGGGCTGTTTCTGTCAGATCCTTTGAGACTCTGCTGACTGACATTGGTGGATGAAACGAATTTAAAGTCTAGGTAATCAAAAAGGTTTTTAAAAAAGAAGAAACCCTTTTATACGGAAATATAAATGTCAGTTACCAAAAGCTAAAATTATGTTCTAATTTTTTTAATCAAATTAAAAACTCTATCAAAACCCATCAATTTTGGGTTACACATATTACCTTCCCCTAGTGTTTAAAAAAACTTTTTTGTAAAATTCTACATATGGAGATGTGACACACTTTGAAGCATCTTTCCTATAACCAGGTAAAATGATAAATAACATAAAAACATTTAAACTAAATAAAATGCCTTCCTTGGTGGTTTAAATTTGTATAATACACAGTGGTGAGATCCAAAAATTTTAGTAACAGGTTCCCATGGTGGTTGGATTCAAACAGTGGCGTAGCGCCAATGAAGCTGGGCAGGGCATGATGGGGGCGTGGCCGGGCATTCCGGGGGCGGGGCATTAATAATTTCTCTGTTACTGTAAAAAACTCTTACTGTAAAAAAAAAGTTCGTAATTTCCAGCTGGTATTTTTCTGTCCATAATTTAAACTCATTATAGCAAGCCCTATTGTCTATTGCCAACAGAAACAACTACTTCTCCTCTAATTGACTGCCTGTCAAATACTTAATACTTTCAAATACTTAATTTTGTTTCTAGAAATCAAAAGAAAGATACTTTCCTTAAACAAGGAACTTTACCATATTTCTAAAACATGTTGTTAAAACAGCCCAGCAGGGAGAATTATCCCGTTTTCTACCTTTGCTAACCAGCCACATAGGAAACAACAGGGCCTTAGGATTTTTGGACCTAATGGAATTTCTAACGGAAAAGCAGACCCAATTAGTAACCCTCTCTCAGCACACACAAATAATTAGTAACCCACTCTCAGGAACTGGTGAGAACCTGCTGGATCCCACCTCTGATAATACATACTATAAATGTTTTTGTTAAAATTACTGTTTGATCAAAGCACTGATGACTTTTTTAATTGTCTAGGTATCTCTAGGACCACTAGAGCTAACTTTCCTGATGGTTGATGTTAGTGATCCAAATTTTCCTATAAGCCAGGCCAGGATAAAGCATTGCCCAATCTTGAGAACTTGGTTTGATTCCCCACTCCTCTACCTGAGTGGCAAAGGCTTATCTGTTGAACCAGATGTGTTTCTGCACTCCTACATTCCTGCTGGGTGAGCTTGGGCTAGTCACAGTTCTTCGGAGCTCTATCAGCCCCACCTACCTCACAAGGTGTCTGTTGTGGGAAGGGGAAGGGAAAGGAGTTTGTAAGCCACCTTGAGTCTCCTTACAGGAGAGAAAGGTGGGGTATAAATCGAAACTCTTCTTCTTCTTTAGACTGTTATCTGACAATCCTCTTTTAAATAATATCTAGCATTCTACTTTGTTTTACTTACTTTTATCTACCCTTCCACTGTTCCACTAGATGTTTTCAAGTAAAGTAGTGGTAAGTAACGGACACACCACTATTTTTAACCTATGAATTCGTTCAATAACTTAATCCAGAAGTCAGAAATAAACTGAAATGGAAGGAAGATGAAATTCAGTATGCAGAAACAATTACAATGAAATGGCCCGAGTCTTGTGTTCAGTGTGGTTGTTGTCTGAAAACGAAACCACACAGATAATGTGAGAAGATATTTGCATGAAGTTACTCCATGCATGTTTCTGCAGATTTCACCATCATGCCAGTGTCCCCCCATGCCTTTCTCGCCCAACATCATGCCCTTGGTGGGCTACACTGGTATGGATGAAAATCAGCTTTGCTGCTTGAATGACTTCTTCATGTACACAGCATCCTGGATGGAATGATGCTCGTGGGGTTTCCTCTTTCAAGCAACACTCATTCAGCTGCTGAACATATTTGGCCACAGTCAAGAAAAAAGGGAATGGTTACAACAGACGCTTCTGTATGGGTTGACATGGACTTTTGATTAAAGGAAAAAATGGATGGTTGAATTGGAACAACATTCACCAATCAAAATGCTAGGAACACAGGTGTGAATCACCACGGGCTGCAGCTGCAGCTTGGGATGGGTAGGCGAAGCCAAGCTGGCTGTTTCTGCCCAAGTAAGGGCGGAAGCAGAGCCCTGGCCATGTTAAGCCAGGGCAGACGTCACTGGAAGTGGGAGGGCTGGCCCAAGCCTTTGAAGGACCAAGCCCTCCCTTGTGCCAGCCATGTGCTTCAGCCGGATGACAATTTGCCCGCCCCCCTCTCCCCATCTTTACAAGTTTGTTAATGCATGTTATTAATAATTAATAATAAGCCTTTATTTGGCATAACAATAATCATAACACAATAAAAACCTGAGATAAAAGGTATACAAATACAAAGGTTTAGGATAAAATATAAATTATTGATTGTGCATCACCTCCAGTAAAAATTGTGCAACCAATTCACAAGTTTCATTGTCAGAATTGTCCAGAAGGAAAGGAAGTCTACCTGATTCTCCCATTTCACTAGGTATCCTAGAAAGAATATTGGAATATTTTGATCTGATATTAGCAGATTTAGGGCAGCAAAGCAGTTGATGTGCCAATGTTTCAATTAATGCATGTTATCTCTGTCATAGCCATGAACGGTTTGGCGCATGGGTATTGATCTGGAAGGCCCAGGGGAAGGGAGCTAGGGAGCTATCTCTTCCCCTTGGGTGTAGCCGATGGCGGCAAGAGGCAACCATCCTGCCGATCAGGGCAGATGGGGAATACCTCTTGCCAGGAGTGTCTGCCTGGCAAAGCCCCACGGCTGAGCAAAGCTCCAGTATGGGGCATCTGCCCGCGAGAGCTTCGCCATGATGCAGATATGACCAGATCAAGACCCTTGCTTCGCCTCACGCTTCTGCTTGATTAATAAAATGTCTATGGCCAATTGATTTACCCCAGCAAAAGGAGTGGTGTGGTTATTGGGAGAGGGCTTCGCGCAAGAGGTTCCCACCCTCAGACGGCAAATAATTTCACATAGTTGTGGTGAAGGCCTACACACGGTGGATTCATGTTCTGCCTGATGTGTCCCATACTACTACCACTTCCATGCTGCTGAAGGAACTGTACCAGTTTGATTTTTTTAAAGCAGCTGAGACTTTTATAGTGCAATCCTAAAAGAGTTACACCCTTCTAAGCCTGCTGAGGTCAACAGGCTTAGAACGGTGCAAAGTTCTGCTTAGCATAAGCCCCACCAGTTCGTTTTCTTTCTGCTGGTCATGTCTACATGTGTGCCATAACTGAAATACAGGTGAGTTGCAAAAGCACAGGTACCTAAGGATGTCCTTGCAGGCACTGCATCTTTATTAATCCAGAATGAGACCCAGGAAAGAACAACAGTCAGTATGCAAGGAATGTATGTTTGAATCGTAAAATACCCCATGCGTCTGCTCAGATCAAAGAAGATCGTCATGACAACGTAATCCCCTACAAAAAAAAGAATTCCACAGTCAATTATACCATGCAAGTAATTTTCCACTACACATTTCATTTTGCCTTTCCTCCCGAAATGATACCTTACTCTGAATAAAAAATGCTACTGAGAAACTGTTCACTGATAAAATGGAAGCAAAAAAAAAATTATTAAATGTGCACACATTTCATTTCTAACAAATAAAACCACGGCAACTTCATTTTCATTGCACAGTTTCAAACAGGCTGAAATATTGTGTGGCATGAATCCAGAAGCATGCAAAACAAAGATAAACTATCTCAAATAGATGCAAGGAAATTCCAGGTTATTCCTCACCAGACTGAGTACGAGAGATATCGGTTGTGTTTCTTAAACCTATGAATGCAAATTGATATAATCTCCAGTATTCAGGGTCTGCCACTTCAACAGAGGTTTTCTTCCATTTGTATACAATCTCATTCTTGGGGTATCCATCTAGAAAATAGAAGCGCGATATCAGTTACTCTATATCACAGTAAAAGGCTGTGGTAATGCTCTTCAAGTAGAACGCTTTGGCAGCATTCAGGCAATTATACGTGTATGACTGCAGAAGGAGCTGTACAGAATTAGGCACATAATTGCTGGATAAGCCGTTTTATTGCAAACAAAAGTAGGAACCGAAGAGTAATTTCAGATGCTCCTAAGTGTAGTGTTAATTGGAATGCAGCCCCTATTTATATTATTTATTTAAAACATTTTAACACTGCCTTTTCATCTAGCTTAGGGTCTCTTAGGTGGCAAAAATCCAAAATATTAAAACAAACTTTAAAATATATAGTATAAAAACAATGGAAAACAATCACAAAACAAATCATGTACACAGTTGAAACATAAAGGAAGGCTAGTGAGAGAATGACAGACAAAACAGGTGGGAAGTCCAATCCAGTGCCCCTGGTGGCGGGATGCAGCACCACTTCGACAGTGCCCCGCTGCCTCCAGGAGGGCTTCTCAGCAGTGGGGAACCAAAAAACAAAAGTGTCCCCAGAGTTGAAAAGCCCTCCATTGGGCTCTATGGACTTATGCCACTCAAAATGGTGGCATAAGCCCAAACCCCCTGTGCCAGCATTCTGATGGGCCAAGGCTGAGTAGAAGCCAACTAATGTCGGCTCCACCCCTGGCCACACCCCTGGAATGCCCCCGTCATGCCAGTGGAGGCAGAGGAGGCAAAGAAGCACTGATGGGACTCTCTGCACTGTGGAGGGCTGTTGTGGAAGGCTGTGGCAGCCACATTGTAGCAGATTTGCCCCTCTGCTGGTGTAAGTGCCCCAGGGGAGCCAAATCTGCTGGTGCAGTCCTGTGCTGCCTCCATAGGGGAATTCAGTTTCCCCCATCTCCCCAGATTTGGCTCTAAGGCTTCACCTGCTGGTGGAAGAATAATGATAGAGAGGGACAGATGAATATCCCTGAGTAATTTAATAATTTATCTTTCTTGGGTTGCCACCCATCTAGCTTTAGAAAGCAGCAGCACCCAAAGAAAGACTCCTGAAGATCACTGAAGGGAAGGTAGGTTCGTATGGGAGTATGCAGTCCTTAAGATATGTTGGTTCCAAGCCATAGGACTTTGAAGGTCAAATTGGCAGTTGTTTTAAGCAGGGTTTGTGTATATTTCCTGAAGAGGTGTGTGTGTGGGGGGGAATGTATACAAACACTTTCCCCCCCTTTCAAAGCTGCCTCCAAATTATTAGCAGAATGTACCCATCTGATTTAGCTCAGCCTTATATGTGACACACCTAAACCTTGCAAACTGGAGAAATTCACATTCCATACCTGATAATTATGAATGTTGGTGACATCGTTAATTTAAATAATTTGATAGCAAAGTTATTTACTCTAAAGGGATGCTAAAAGCTGAATTTAAGAGTAAGGGATGCTAGATTCTGGAGGCACATTATCTAATGAATTATGCAGGTTGTATTAAATTTTCATACATCTATAGGTTTTCTCAACTATCATTTTTCCATTAAAGCAAATGTATATCCTAACAGAATCTAATAGTTTATGGTATTTGTAGTTCCAGTAAAAAAATATTTAGGAGCAGCTTTCATTTCAATAAAATTATGTAGAAGCACTTGCTTCTAAAAAGGTGATACGATACAGCAGAATGAGAAACAGATGGAAGGAGAAACTATTTTAGTGGATTCCTTGAAGTTTAAGATCCTGATCCAATAATGTTAGTCATGACTTAATTGAAATGGAATAAGTTAACTGTGATGAACTGTGATGTGCAACTGTCACATAACCTCCAGTGGGCATTAAACATGACTCATTTCAAGTGTCTTGGGAGTCTTATGTGCTGTTAGATCGTCAACATTAATAGGTCTTACAGCCCAATCCACAGCTGTCCTGCAGGCAAGGATGGCGCCGCTCTGGCACTGCCTGCCCATTTCAAAGGGTTTTCCCATAGCATGGAAAGCCCCATAAGTTTTTAAAAACCCTTACCTCTATAGGGGGAAACTCCTCTATAGGGGGAAGCAGAGATATGCTGCAAAAATGGCAACATATGTCTGAGTCCCGTTCTGCTGGTGCAAGAGAGGGCCTTTCCCCACTTACCTTAAGCCCCGCGCTACTCTCCTTAAGTAGCGTGGGGTCCCCCGGCACTCCCCACGACAGGGGCGGCGACAGCGCAGCTGCCCTGATGCTGCCGCTGTCGCGCCCCCTCAGCACGCGGCATCCCTGGCGCTCTTGTAAACCGTGCCTTTTGATGACCCCACGCAGAGAGCAGGGTCGTGGGGACACCCGAGCAAGCACCAGGGATGCCGCGCTGTGTGAGCAGCGCGCGGCATAGCGGGGATCGTGGAGAGTGAGGAAACGCCCACAGATAAATCAGCAGTGGAAAATGACTAAGGTTGGCTCTACCTTTTAGAACACCCCTGCCACACCAACACAGGTTAGGGTGGTAAGGAAGCACCAATGGAGAGCTGGGTGCCACAGCTGGGCGTCCCAGGGCTCTACAGCAGCTGAGTGCTGGTGTAAGTGCTCCTCCGTCAGTGTAAGTGCTTCGTGGAGGGCATTTCTGCCAGAGTAAGCCCATGCTGCATCCAGAGGAGGATTAACCCTCCCCCCCAGATTGTACTGCCCAACTGCTTTTGAGACATGTTTGTTTCATTTCTGAATAAATCTTTGTTTCATTTCTGAATAAATCTTTGTTTCATTTCTGAATAAATCTTTCTAAATTCATCTCTCTACCATGTATATAGCTTGTAAATCCAACCAAAACATGTCCATGGGAAGTCCCATTTTTAAATGGCTTACTTTTCCAGTTAGGTTAACACTAAGAACAAAAGCTTCCTCATAATGAATAGAGTCATCAGACAAAACAGCTCTGGAAAGATAGGAATCTGAAATACTTTCATCTAAATATTGAAGAAAGGATCAAGCAATAAATTACATTTTCAAAAGATGCTCTTTAGTTAAATTTCATCCCCTATTAAGTTTAATATCTAGAAATGAATTGTTTAGATGCAGTCAGTATTTCATTCTGCCCATGACAGTGTAATGTCCTTGTGAGCAAATTAATTTTATATGCTTATTACAGTTTATAACACAGAAATCTGGGGAGCTGGATATTCTTAGGCAAATTTAGAGTGAGTAATAATAACAGAGACTGGTGTGGTGCTGTTTCCGAGGAATCAGTCTCTTGACAGCTATCTTCGTATGACTGTATCTATGTAGATCTCACATCAAATTCCACAATTGGATAATGTTGCATAATTGATTATTGATTTGGCTCAAATAGTTCTCTGGAAAAAAAACCCCTCAAGGCAGCTTTTCCTTGGCTGATCCACAACCAATCTTAAACCAAATGGTTCAATGTTCGGTCTGCTTCAGCAGAAATATCAAGGATAACATGCAGAAGGCAGATGAGACACAGAAGTTTTAAAAGGCCGGATGAGACCATACTGATTTCCCTGATCTCCTGTTCTGTGGGAGTCAAACATGCAATACAATCTCCAACCATCTGCAGTGGAGTTGCTGTAGAACAGCAAAGATGGGGCTTGTAAGCTGCCAGGGCCAAGATAGAAAGAACCTGGTCTGTTTTATCTCCCTTGCACTAAAATATTATCCAAACTATCCAAACTTTATACTAGTTTTATACTACTTCAACCATCAAGATTTCTTCTAGAAGTAGCCTGAAAATTATATTTATTTAGCATATTTCTATGCTAACTCTTTAGAATCCAGCTTGAGGTGGCTCACAGTTAAAAAAAACACTCATACAAACAACCCATTAAAAACTCTGTGTGTGTATGCAAGCGTGTAAAGTGCTGTCAAGTCGCAGCTGACTTATAGTGACCCCATAAGGTTTTCAAGGCAAGTGATTAAGCAGAGGTAGTTTGCCAATAACTTTCTCTGCAAATTATTCCTTGGAGGTCTCCCATCTAAATACTGACCCAACTTGGCCTCTGAGATCTGATGAGATCAGGCTATTCTAATACCATTCCACATCCCCTATTAAAAACTAGCAATTAAAAAAAAACAAGTTATTATACATAATCAGCATAAAAACTATCCATAAAACAGGCTATTGAAAAGCTGATAAAATAAAAACCCTAAACAACTGAGGGAAAACAATACATTTTAGCCTGGTGCCTCAAAAAAAGCAAAGTAGGTGCCTGGCGAGTCTCAAAGAGAAGGGTGTTCCAAAGGTGAGGGGCTCCAAAGGCGAGAGGGCCTCTAGATGCCACCTGCCTCACATCTGAAGACAGGAACACAGACAGCAGAGCTTGAGAGACAGATCTTGACTGGCAGGCTGGATAATATAGGAGGCGAGGATCCTTCAGGGCTAAATGATAAGTTTGGTGAAGGGACAAAAATTCTCGTACCTACCCCTCACACCCTCCAAAGTGAACCACTTTAAAACTCCAATTCAATACATACTTAATCAGTTCTGTATGACAAAGGAAACAGAGATAGCACTAGGCTACTAGTATGTAGCATGGGCATACTTTAAAATGGCTTAAAGCCAAATAACAAAAAGAAGTCTTGTGGGCTCATAAGAGGGGAATGTTAAAGATTAGATAGATTTGTTGTTGCATAAAGTTTTGAGGGGAGGAGGAGGGTAGAGGCATCAGATAAAATGGGTTCTTATCCACAAAAATTTATGCTATAGCCAAGGACACAGGTGGTGGTGGTGGGTTCCTGGGTACAAACCCCCCATTACATGTCCAAAGCTCTGCCCCCCGTATGTGGGTTTTCTGTATTTTTAGTTTTTGGCCTGCAGGGGGCACAGCTTTTAAACTGGCAGCACCAAACTTTCAGGGATTTTTTGGGAGATGGTCCTGATGATACCACCCAAGTTTGGGAGGTTTGGTTCAGGGGATCCAAAGTTATGGACTCCCAACGGAGGTGCCCCATCCCCCATTGTTTCCAAAGGGAGCTAATAGGAGATGGGGGCTACAGATTTGAAGGTCCATAACTTTGGACCACTTGTAACCAAACTTCACCAAGCCTGGGTAGTATCATCAGGAGAGTCTCCTACAGATACCCTGAAAGTTTGGTGCTGCCAGCCTAATAATTGCACCCCTGACAACAGGCACCCCCCAAATTTCCCCAGATTCTCCTTTTAAATCTACCCCCTTTGGCATGAATTTAAAGGGGGAATCTGAGGTCTCCAGTTTAAACATTGAAAGTGATGCTGTTTCAGGGTGGGGGATAATCCACCCCAAAACAGCATCACTTTCAATGTTGTTTTAACTGGGGATCACAGATTCTCCCTTTAAGGTGTATTTAAAAGGAGAATCTGGGCTCCCTAGTTTAAACACCACTGAAAGTGATGCTGTTTTGGGGTGGATTCCAGCATCATAGCGGCCGCCCATGGGCCCCCCGCAAAACTCAGATTTTGCACGGGGATCCATTTTCACTAGGTACGCCTCTGCAAGGAGGGGAGGGCAGAAGGGACTGCCGGGTGCGAGCCCAGCTGGTGGGGGGGGGCAGGGGAGTCTGCCATCCCCAGCCTCATAGAGCTGCTTTTATAAGCACTGGGGCCGGGGAGCAGGCCTTGGGGAGGTGTGGCCACGCCCCAGGTGGGGGTGGGGACATGTCCCTGCCCGCCAAACCCACCCCATAAAAAATCTATAGCTGCATCACTGGCTACAACGAATCCATCCTATCCTTAGAGCAGTTAGTGCCATGAGATCCCTTTTTGTTTTTCCAGCAACTTACTAACAGGCTGTCTCACCAGTTATCAATCTGTGCAAAGATTGTTCTTTTTCTTCTTTTGTAAGACCAGCATCCACCAAGTTGACAAAAAGCTGATTTCTGCAGACTTTTGACATCCTGGCTCTGAACAAATCTGTTTGACAGCCCTTCTCGAAGGGGTGACTTTTCTCTTGGATGAGAAGGGTCACAGCATATACAACTGCAAACACCTGCTTGGGCATAGTGCATTTTCCCTTTCCAAAAGATAAGGGAAGGTTCCTAAACAAAGTTATAAAACCATACAAACAAACAAACAAACCGGAACCCTCAAGGAAATGCAACCAAGTTTACTGGGTACTAGAACAAATTGAAATATTGGTATAAACAAAGCGTTCATTTTATAGCACAACAAAATACAGTTCCAATCACATGCAGATTAGGAATGCAAAATGACAACTTTGTGTATGCTACATCCTGCAATGAAAATACATAAATTATAATCCTTCAGGCTAACTTGTGCTGAATAAAGATCAGGTTATTAATCTTCAGCAATAATCCAGGCAACTTTAAAGATAGGGAAGAGCTGATAAAGTTGAAATCGACCAGCAATAGCATTCTCCTGCTCTTGTTTCTCAAGTTGGATACTACCGTTCCATGGATTATAATGTATGTATTTACATTATGTGATGTAGCATACCAGATGTTGTTTTGCATTCTTAACCTGCGTGTGATTGGAACCGTATTTTCATGAGCTATAGAATGGACCTTGTGTTCATATCAATATTTTGATTTGTTCTAGTAAACTTTGTTACATTTCCTAGAGGTCCTGAACTCTGCTTGTTTGCATGTATCCTAACAAGGTTGCCAGGTGTCCAATTTTGAACTGAACAGTCCAATATTTTCCATTTCTGTCCTGTAAATAAATACTGGACATTTAAATGAAGATGAAAAATGCAACCACTCCGCAATTTCTGAATCAACAGAGCCTGAGTTTAGAAAAAAGAGGGAAAAAATATATATATATAACATATTTTGCCACCTACAGCTTGAAAACTCCAGCGGGCAGGAATGTGCATCCATCGGAAAGTTGTGGAGCTTAAGGTAACACTCAGCATTAATTGTCAACCTAAGTAAAAGAAAAGAAAGCAACATGTATAAAGATTTAATTGATGATCAAGCTCTCAAAAACGTTCACTAAGATTTCAAAGCAGACAGAGAAATCACTTCTGCCAAAGAAAAGCCAAGAGCCAAAACAAAAAAGCTATTTTAGAAATTCATGGAAGATATACACAGAGATCAGTTACAGTACAGATTCATGAAGAATAGGTCTATCAGCAGCTACTATCCAGGGTGACCAGAAGGTACCCCATATTCTAGAGCACAGGTGTCAACTCGTGGCCCTCCATATGTTATGGACTACAGTTCCCATCATCCCTTGCCAGCATTATGCTGGCAGGGGATTATGGGAACTGTAGTCCATAACGTCAGGAGTGCCATAGGTTCGCCACCACGGTTCTAGAGGCAGTCGACCTCTGAATTTCAGTGCCAGGAGGCATCATCAGGGGAAGACCTCAGTCTCTACGCCCTGTTGTTGGTCCTCCAGAGGAACTGGTTAGAGACTGTGTGAGAGAGGATGTTGGACTGGATGTACCAATGGTCTGATTCAGCACAGCTTTCCTTATATGGAATTTTCCCCCACACAAGGGTGGGATCATTTTGCCAATTCCTTTGACTTTGGCAAACGGTTGCTTCTTACGTACATGTGCAACTATCCAGTAAAATCTACAAAGTCCACTGAATTTTTCTCTGTATAAGACAAGCAGGTAAAAATGTACATCATCTGCAAAAAATCTGACAAAAGGTAGGTATATGACTGAATAATTTTGTTATTCAGTTTCACTTCTGAGGCAGAAACGCATGCACATGCCTGCGAAATTAATAAATAAATAAAAGCTGTCCCACCTGATGAATGATGCAAATAGACACTTCCTCTCATCCATGCCCTAGCAGAGAGACTCTCATCTTTACTTCAACAACAAAGCTGTTACCCTCTATGCACAAGTGCACAAGTGTATCGCTTGATAGCATGCATGTAAATATGCACATTTTAAGTGTTTGCTTCCCAGTCTTTTCCCCTTCCCTAGATGAAGTTAATCTAAAATGGTGTATGCACATCAGTCCAGTTGAAGTCAATGAGGCTGAAATGAATACTGAAGACTTCGAGGCCACAAGACTTGTGTGCTGAACTCAGCAAGGCCTGTAGCCAAGGAAGAATGGATTGGGCTACGCTTTTCGCCGATTTCAATAGAGTTTGAAACTCTCAATTACTCCTACACAGAATGTAGAACGTTATGGATGTGAGGGAAGGAAACAAAGATAAACATGCCATCCAGGTAAAAAATGTCCTCCCTCAAACTGTAAATGAGCCTATTTGTGTAGCAATCTTTTAGCAAATGTACACATTTTTCATACTGTGTTGTTTGCAAAGTACACTCCTTTGCTAATGATCTCCTCAAGTTAGGGCATATTTTTTGAAGTTTGGCAGCGCAGACACAGGAAAAGAAGAAGCAAGCAGTCTGACAGTAAAACAACCAGTGGAGAATTGCCAGCTCTTTTCTTCCTCTTCCTCCTCTTCCTCCTCCTTCTCCTTTTGGCCTCCCCTGGAAAGAGAGTGCCATGGAGAAAGGGAGGCCACTAAAGAGTCGTGGGGAGCCAAATAGCCAGAAGTGTTGTCATATCGTATTATTGCTACCTCAGTCACTGTCACTTGAACTTTTGTTTTGCTTTCCCGAATGTTCTCACCTTGGGCAAATCCTGGCCAATTTTCTCCTTATGCACAAATGAACAAAGGGTACAAACTGAACTTTCCATCTCATCCTGTGGCTTAATGAGTTTACATGCATAAACTAATTTGTAAAAGGGTAAGTGCAGGCTAGTGGTCTGCCCTTCCCATTTGTTCCCATTGCAAATTTCCAATGACCCCTCCTGATTTTCTGCATGTGTTCAGTGCCACCAAGTCCCTTCCAACATGACACCCTATGGACTAGTGTCCTCCACAATCTGCTGTTACCAGGCTGGCTTAGGTCTTGCGTGCTGAGGACCATGGCTTCCTTTAAAGCAGGCGTCTTCAAACTATGGCCCTCCAGATGTTCATGGACTACAATTCCCATCAGCCCCTGCCAACATGGCCAAGTGGCAGGGCTGATGGGAACTGTAGTTCTTGAACATCTGGAGGGCCATAGTTTGAAGATCCCTGCTTTAAAGCATCAAGACTCATGTTGGGTCTTCCTCTTTTCCTTCAATTTTATTTAGCACCGTTGTCTTTCCCAGTGACTCTTGTCTTCTCGTAATGTGACTAAAGGCCAGGAGGAAGTCGACTAATGTTGGCTGCTCCCCTGGACTGCCCCTGCCGTGCCGGTGGTGGCAAGGAGGCTAGGACACTGGCACAGCATCCCATACTGCACCCCAGTGCTGGGAAAGACCTGTGGCAGCTGCATGCTGGCAGGTTTGCCTGTTCACCAGGGTAAGTGCCCTGGGGAGGGTAAATATGCCAGCGTGAGGGAAACTGCTCCACAAGCCCTTCCCCCCCACCTCATTGGCACGCCTGATATACTATCTAATTAGTACTGTCCCCTCCCGGCCTTGGGATCGGACGCCATATATTATTGCTGCTGATGTGTTTTGTGGTTATAGATTTGTAAATTGTTTTAAATTACCTTAGTTTTTATGTGTAAAATGTTGTTTTTAGCCTGCTGTGTTTAATGTTATTATGTATTGTTGTTGCAGGCCTGCTGTACACCGCCAAGAGCCCTTCGGGGATGGGCGGTTTAAAATCTAATGAATGAATGAATGAATGAATGAATGAATGAATGAATGAATGAATGAATGAATGAATGAATGAATGAATGAATGAATGATAAGGCTCTTGGTCTTTTTTTCCTGCTCTAACTAGTAGCAGTGTGTGGGTGTAAGTGGGGGCAAGGTTACATTTACTATTATGGATTATAGCTTTAATCTTGGATGCTATTCTTCATTAGGCCCACAGTATCACCTCCTCATGTACAGCCAATCCAAGACTTCAGGTTAACCTATGGGATCTTCCTCTGGGAACCAACTTTAGCTGAGTTAGTGAGAACCCATGTGGAATTTTTTGCCTCTGACATTAGAGGAACAGGGAAAAAAAATTCCTCCTTTAGAGCCTTCTGGATGGGTGTGAAGACCTGCTTTTTCTGGATAGTCTTTGTATTAGACCACAGGCGTCAAACTCACAGCCCTCCAGATGTTATGGACTACAGTTCCCATAACCCCCTGCCACTGGCAAGGGATGATGGGAACTGTAGTCCATAACATCTGGAGGGCCACGAATTTGACACCTGTGTATTAGACCAATAAGAACTGTTGTGGTGAGAAGTGGCACTATTAGGACACTTAATTTTGTTGATTATGGTATTTTATTTGATTATGGTATCTGTTTCATCTATTTGATCCATCTTATGTTGCCAGGAAAATAAAAGCCAGTGAGGCACTACATGCTTCTGAATATTGGAAATAAGTCTGGTTCAGATCTGGAGCACTTTTGAATCGGACACCCTTTGTACTGCATGATAATTAGTATCTGTTTAAGATTTGTAGAAGAAACAATTTTAGCAGCAATTTTTGGCCAGAAAGTGATCACACAAGTCTTCCCCTCAACTTCCCAGCCAAAGTGGTAACATTTAATACAGTTTAAGAAGTCTGTTTAAAGAATCATGGAACAACATAAATAATGTGCACTGTTTCTCTTTGTGTGCCTATTGCTGACTACCCAGTTGAAGAAGAAGAAGAAGAAGAAGAAGAAGAAGAAGAAGAAGAAGAAGAAGAAGAAGAAGAAGAAGAAGAAGAAGAAGAAGAAGAAGAAGAAGAAGAAGAAGAAGGAGGAGGAGGAGGAGGAGGAGGAGGAGGAGGAGTTTGGACTTATATCCCCCCTTTCTCTCCTGCAGGAGACTCAAAGGGGCTGACAATCTCCTTGCCTTTCCCCCCTCACAACAAACACCCTGTGAGGTAGGTGGGGCTGAGAGAGCTCCTAGAAGCTGTGACTAGCCCAAGGTCACCCAGCTGGCGTCTGTGGGAGTGTACAGGCTAATCTGAATTCCCCAGATAAGCCTTCCCAGCTCAGGCGGCAGAGCTGGGAATCAAACCCGGTTCCTCCAGATTAGATACACGAGCTCTTAGCCTCCTACGCCACTGCTGCTGGGGAAGTTCTGTTCTGTAAGATATCATTTGTGACTTGATCATACCAGCCAATATCTACAGACTGGTTTTTCACCATCTCCCTCCCTTTGATTGTGGCAAACCTTAAATCCCAGCTAGATATCAAAATAACTGAAACATCTGAATATTTTTAAATATTACCCTGCATGTGATTACACTGACTATTTTCAGTATAACAAACATTAACAAAAATAGGGCTTCCATTTAGTTCTTTGATAGTTAATATCCAAATGCATGTCCTCACTTAGATTGCTGCATTGGATGGTCAATGAAAGAGCAGGATAAAATTAAAGGGAATAATGTGGAATATGAAAGGTGAAATGAAGATTGGAGATAATAGCTTTTGCAACCTGGAAGGCAGTTTTGAAGGGGAGAAAAAGCTCCAATTTTCTGGTTGTTGCTCACAGCAAAAATCTAATATTTGCTTCACTACCGACACAACATTGTGGTGTTGAATTTGATGCTTAATGAAGGAAAAAGGAATGTTTGAAAGAAGACTAATAGTGGGATCATTCCTTGGGAATGTCTCATTTCACTTACAAAGTCTCACTTCTGAGTAAACATGCATAAGAGTAGGCTGATGGCTTATTTTGCTAGTTTGTATATAATGGAACCAAACAGCTTTGCAAATTGTACTCTGATGCATTTCTTAGAGTTTTAGACAGAATGTTTTGCATGGCAACACCAATGTATTTACGCTGCTTTCAAGTGTAGCGGATGATAGCTTGTGGTTATAGGAACAAGTCGAGAGCTTGTGCACTCCCCTCACCTTCTATACAGAATGGAAATAGAAGATATCCAGGTTCCCAAGAGTTGTGATCTCCAAATCTGATGAAACAAACTGGCACTTGTTTCTCATACCGTTTTCAAATCATATTTTAATTCTGGTTTGTAGGCAAGAGAACAACCCCAGTTTCTCAGTTCATGTAATTCTGTGGTCATAGAAATCTGTTGGTTTGGAGGGAACCAAGAAGTCTTCGATATCCTTGCTACATGTGAGTGAAGAAAGAAAGTGGGGAGACAGAGAGAACTAAAATGATGACTTTCTGGACTTATATTCTTAAAGGAAGAAATTACGGTTGATTGGTTCCATCTGAATAGATCTGTAGACTGCAATCCGATATTTACTTAATTGGAAGTACTTGTCACTGAACTAAATTTGGACTTACTTCAGAATAAACCATGCATAAGATTCTGTTGAACATCTAGTCACTTGAAGTTTAAAAGAAGCATGTAAAAATGGCCATTAATGGCAATCCCGCCAGTAAATATAGTGTACAAGATTTAGTGTCTTTCTCCAGCTGTTTGGGGTAACTTCTACCTGAGGGTATATAATACTCGTCCATCACTTCTAATTCGCAGCAAGCGATTTGGAGTCGTGATCCAATGGGCATCTGATTTCCTCGAGTTTCGGAAGAAAGTATCTGGAATCCAGATTTTCCCAACCATATTGCTATTTAGCATAAGTACTTTCATGGTGCTGTTGAATTTCAAGCGGCTGTCATACCAAGTCTGGGCAAAAATTATGTCTATGGTGTACTCCTAAAAAACAGAAATGATCAGAGCAGCATAAAATATCACAGCACAAAAAGCACAACAACAACTATTACTCGGTTAGTAATAACCTTGGCCCGCTTCAATTTAATGCCCTCTATGCTCCTTAAAGGCAGATACCAACGCATAGATAAACAAAAGAGGCTATGCCCATGCAATTCAGGCCAAGTAGAGACACTGGAGCACACACTGTTTTATTGTGCAAGATTTGCCAAGATCAGAATGACCCAACCCATCATTGCTTCACTCCTATACAATCATTTAACTGATGCTCTTAGGATTCCTTTAATCTTAGATAATCTTGATCCTTACTTTTGTGAAAGCGTAGCAAAATATCTTTTAAAGATTATAGATGCAACGCTAGATGGATATTAAGCATTAGATTGCTATCACCATAACAACAACAATGTTGCTCACATTAACTATTTGCTACTGTTATACAGTGCCTACCTCTGCCAGCAACCTTTGGGTTCATGGTCACCCAAATAACCTGTGGGTGATTCATTGAGAGATGCCGTAGTTTTGTTATTGATTGCCAGATGGAGTGACAACTGAAGGCTGTGGCAACCTATGGGAGTCAAATAAATTGTTTGCCTATTTCCTTGCCCCCTATCCCTTGTTCCGTGTTAGGTGCCACTCTAACAAACTCTGTGTTTTATAGTGGAGTGTTGATATTGTATGCTGTTGTGATGCCTGGGCTCTGTTGGTGGGTTTTCAGTCTGGTCTGTGGAGAGGTGTATAGGAATGGCACTTTTGATGAGTCCATTTGGACTAAACTATTGATAAGACTCTGAATGGCTGCTGTATCTATCTGTTTTTTATGGACAATTATTTTATTGTTTTATTGTATTTTGGAATGCCAATAAAGACTTGTCTATCTACTCGGTTAGTACATCTTAACCAATTCTGTTGCAAATAAGCTTTGTGTGATACCAGAATAAAAGATGTTTGATGCCTGCAGTGAATGCAAAAGGAGCACACTCTACAATCACGAAAGTGCAAAGGGTATGTTTTGGGGCACTGATAGTGGGAAGAAAGGGAAAGAAAGAAGAACATATCCAGGTAGATATAGCAAAAGTAAAACTAATGTGAGACAAAATCCAAAAGTGAGTTCTATGTTTTAAGGCACTTCCACAGTGAGGTGGGTGCAAGGGGAATAGACCCCTGGGCACCTCTTCTTGGGGAATACATTGGCACGCCCCTGTCCTCCTCAGGCTTCAGCCCCAAATCGACAGGTGTTTCCCAACCCAGAGTAATGTTAGAGTAATGTTGTCAGTTCACATGACCATGCTTATTAAGTACTGGGCTAGATTCTATGAGTTTTACAACTAGGTTTACCAACCTCAAGATGAAGCCTGGAATTCTCCCAGAATTACACCTCATCACCAGACTACAGAGAACATTGCCCCGAAGGAAACGACAGCTTCATATGATGGACTCTGTGACACCGCATCTCGACTGTAACCCTGGCCTTCATCCCCTGCCTTATGAAATATTGGATTTCATATTGTTTCTTATGCTATGTGCTGCAAAATGCCAGTTTCCTTGTTTGAATGGGTGGATAGCAGAGTGTCCAAACTGAGAGCAAGCCTAAGGCAAAACAGTCTGTTTGATTAGATTTGTGAGTTGCTCCAGGCAATTATCTGGAAGCCTCATTAACTATGGACATGATCTTGATTACCACACCTTGCTAAAATGATAAGACAAAAGAATATGGAAAGCCACCTTGGTATCAGATGCTGCATTTTCACTATCTCTTCTGGAAACCAGGTCAGCAACAGATGGTTGCTTCTCTGCATCTCCTCTACCCATTGTTATGACTTTCCTAAACCAGTCACCTTATCCCAGTCTAATGTCTCAGCCCCCTGTTACACTCTTAGCAGCTGGTGGAGATTCCTTAAAAATAAGTTCACAACCTGTGAAAGCTGGGTAACATGACAGATCCCTCCCAACCTTAAACTTCACCCAGACGCCTTCCACAAATCTCTGGGAAGTTCCCAAACTGAAGTTAGCGGTCCTATTGTCCACTGCTGAGAAAGGAAAGAGGGGCTGCCCTTCACTACCAAAAATGGTGTGATGGGATCATGGAACCTGAATGGACAAGAGCCATTTTGGGCAGGGGTTATTATGGTAGAGAGGGGAACTGGGTGAGGTTGAGTGAAAAAGCTGGCTAAATCCAATATTATATTTACAGCTACCAAGCAATAGGGATTGGTTGGTGGGGTGTATTAGTCTTTCATTAATTCATATAGCACCATCAGTGAATGCAGCCTTATCAAACGATAAGCTTAGTACTCAAAAATGAAATGTGTGAAATGGTCAAAAGTTCCCGACCATTGTACTAGGAAAGAATAGTTTCAGCCTGATACATTCAAGTGTTTTTTTCAGTCACAAACATGACACTTTGAGCATGTGAAAACTGGGCCTTTGGCACTAGCTGGTTTGTTTCAACCCTCTTTGCCCCCAAACGAAAACCAGTTAATAATGAAGGGCATGATTCTTCCACAGAAACCCACCTTCACAGATGCATGGGCAGTGGCATAGGACCAATGGGACAGGGGGTGACGCCCCGGATGGAGCAGCAGCCAGGCCTGGAGGGGCATAGAGGGGCATTCCGGGGCAGGGCAGGGTGGCGCTGCGGCAGTGGCACAGGGCGCACGCATGCCCCAGGCACAGTTTCCCCTTGCTCTGCCTTTGCACATGGGTCCCTGGTGAGAGAAGAAAGAGGGCAGCTACTTCCCTGGAGAGGGAGGAAGTCTGTGCAAGGCCAGGCTGGTGGGAGGAGACATGATTTTGTATTTTTGTCCCTTTATATATGTATGATTTTGTATTTTTTCCATATATATATATGATGGGGCAGGTGGAGACAATTGCCAATTGTCTTTTCAATACAGCTATGAGCTTTCCTGAGAGAGATGCAAGCAAACAAATGAGTGATGCTATCTGTAGCCCCTCTGTATATGGCTAAAAAAAGAGAAAAGAAAATGAATTGAAAAAGAAATTAAGATTAAAAAAAATTAATAAAGAATTAGAGAAAGAATTAAAGAATCATGCACTGAGAGGAAGGAAGGAAGGAAGGAAGGAAGGTTAAAAGAAAGAATGACAAAAAGAAAGGGGAAAAAAGAAAGAGGGGGAAACTTTTCAAACAAATGAGAGTGGTGTGTGCTTTTGCACTCTGCATCCTCATAGGCCAGCATGGAACATGTGCATCTTGGCACCTCTGCACTCTCTTTTCACATCTCCTACTGGAGGCCTCAGTGTGAAAAGAGCAGAGCATGTTAGGTGTGGTGCATATGAGAGAAAGTTGGACTGATGGGCGAGCTGGCCAGCAGGTGGCACACTCATTCCCTCCTTCTGCTGCCAGCCCCATGCCCATGCCATGTTAACTGTCCCCAACTGAGTTTGGCATTGTGGGTGATGCCAGCAGCTGCCAGACAGGCAGAAAGGGAGGTTTCAGCAGCTGTTTGGTCTCACCTGGCATCCACCCTCCTTGCCTTGACTCTCCTCCCACCAGCCTGGCCTTGCACAGACCTCCTCTCTCTCCAGAGAAATAGCTGACCTCTTCCTACCCTCACCACTTTGGACAGAGGGGCCAGTAATTGCACAGTGCATGACTGGGAAGGGGGTAGAGAACAAAGAAACTGAGGAGTTTCATTTCAGCAGAGGAGCAACTTTGGATGAGGAGACTGGGCTGGGAGGGAAGGAATTGGGGGAGCGAAGAAAGGAACCCACAGGAAGACAGGAAGGAGGGTCAGTGGCTGGGGAGAGACAACAAAGAATGTGGGGCAGGTAGCAGCCGGGCAGGTAGCAGCAACCTCTGACCTTGCTGCCATCACCTGCTCTCTGTCCATCACTTGGGGCAGCTGCCCCCCTTCCCCTCTAAATCTAGCCCTTACCAGAGCCCTGGTTTGCATCAGGTTGAACAATAATTTAAATAATGAGAAGATGCACTTTAAAATTCAAAGGAGCTTGAATGGGACAGGGGTGCGGGGGTGGGAACAGGCATCTTCAGCTAGCTGTCTATTGGCTGAGTGACAAGCACAACACTGAACATATCCCAGGCATATTACAGTGAACGGGAGAATCCCTAGTAATAAAGGGAGGACTGAGGACTGAGCTTAACCCCCATTGAACTTTGTGGGGAAATGTATTATCTAAAAATGCCAGACATCTGAGTAATAATGACTAGCAAAAGGCCATTACGATGGGAAGGATTGCATTGCAAGAACGAGTCTGTCTCTCAGAGAGACGGGCCA
Organism: Sphaerodactylus townsendi; assembly: GCF_021028975.2. NCBI lineage: Eukaryota > Metazoa > Chordata > Lepidosauria > Squamata > Sphaerodactylidae > Sphaerodactylus > Sphaerodactylus townsendi. Next base: position 21,609,860 of record NC_059434.1, read on the forward strand.
TCTCTTTCAGCACCAGGCCACAAAATGTCAGGACAGCTTTGCCCTCATTGCAGGAGTACACCCACACACGTTGTGCTACTTTCCTCCCTATGAGTGAATAGTAAGCACCCAGGCATGGAGCTACAGAAAATGCTGCCCGGGGCAAGCACTGACATTGCACACATGCATACACACACACACACACCGCCAACAGCCAACATCTTTGGGGCATCAAGTTCCTTACCTTTTTACCTTTTTATAACAGCACTCCTTTTGTGCCTGGTAGCTACTACTTTAAGCTATGTTAGGGCATCTGCTCAAGAGACTGGGATTTTGCTTGTACAACAACTGCAGAACTTCACATTTCACCAAAGCTTTCAGAATCCCATTGCTGATTACATCCAGTTCACACAGCTGGAACTTAACATGATACCCACCGATCTTTGCTACACTTCGCAAAAGCATCTTCTATATTTAATTTATTTTTTGGATGCATTAGTTCCAAACAGGAACTACAAAACCAAACCGACCAAACAGAATACAAGTCAACTGAAGTGGAAAGAGAATTAAAAACAAAACAAAAACAGCAGCTTCTGTTTGAAGAAGCCACACGGGGATATTGAACGTCCTTTTCTGTCTTCGCCATCTAGCATTCTCCAATGAACTTCGTGTGAAGGCACCAGGTAATATCTGGTGGGCCAAGTCAGGTCTCTCTTTATTACTGAACCTTTCTCAGTTTTGTGCAGATCTAATGATGGGGTGGGCCCATTCATTTCCCTCGGCTCTCTCAACTCCTTTCCTCCATGTCTTTTATGATGTTTGGATATTGTTTAAACTTGCAGCATTTTATAGCTGTTATATCTGATGCAATGTTTGTACGCCACTTTGTGCTCCTTAAGAAGGGGAAAGTGTAAATGTTATAAAGAAAGTGTCACCTAGAAGAGAGCATGGAAAGAAATGATGCTTGGTTCATGATGAGTATCGGATAGCTGCTGAAGGCAGAGCACCTGACTCCCTTCCTTCCATAATGGAGACTGCCTCAGAGCCTGGGATATGGGCAAAACTCATAGAATTGAAGCTCATCTGTGGCTGGTCAAAGAGGAGAGGCAAAACAATTCTTCAACTAGGGCAGGGGTAGGGAACCTGCGGCTCTCCAGATGTTCAGGAACTACAATTCCCATCAGCCCCTACCTGCAAGGCCAATTGGCCATGCTGACAGAGGCTGATGGGAATTGTAGTTCCTGAACATCTGGAGAGCCGCAGGTTCCCTACCCCTGAACTAGGGCTCCTTCCCTGGGGAGTTTCAAGTGCTCACCCACTTCTTGGCACTGTTTTCTTGAGTGATTTGAAACAGCAGCTCCTGCAGTCTGGCTGGGAAAAGAATGAGTGTGTCATGAGCCAGCCCCTGGGTACCTACCAGGACTCAGAGGACTCGGAGGCAGAACCTGAGGACACAGTGCAGTCAGAGGTGGCTGCTCCTGAGGAAGACCAGGCAACAGAACCAACTCCCAGCCCTTCCCAGCTTGATGACATGCAGGTGGAGGAGACTGCAGATCCTCCTAGGGAACCCAGTGATGCCAGCTGTGCATAGGAGGCAGAAGCAGAGGCAGCTACTGCAGAAGCAAAGAAGGAGTGCTCGTTTGGCAGCAAGATATGGGAGATTAGAAGTCTCTGCATCTGATGAGGATTAACCTCTTGCAGAATCCCAGCCTCTCTCTATAAGCTTTGCTGTGAGTTTGCTTCTGCCTGGGTGGAAGAAGTGTGTTACCTGTCACCACCGTGAGTCTAGTTCAGGGGTAGGGAACCTGCGGCTCTCCAGATGTTCAGGAACTACAATTCCCAACAGCCTCTGTCAGCATGGCCAATTGGCCATGCTGGTAGGGGCTGATGGGAATTGTAGTTCCTGAACATCTGGAGAGCCGCAGGTTCCCTACCCCTGGTCTAGTTCTTCATTGATTCCCAGCCTGCTTCTTGGTTCTCCCGTACCATGACCCTTGGACTGTGACTTGCCAGCCGACTGCCTTGACCTATTGGACTGTGACCTGACTATGACTTGCCTGCCTTGCCTGCCTTGACCTGTTGGACTGTGACCTGACTATGCTTGTGCTTGCCACCTGCATTGCCTGCAGGGTCAGACCCGGCCATGCCCCTGCCAGCTGGCAGTACAGAGTGGGCCATGCCACTCCCCAGCCCTCAATTTCTTTACAGATGCTGGGCCTCACCCACCTTCTGTCTGGGCTGTCCATGGGGCAGTCTCTCCCCTGCTGGGGACTTTACAAAGGGGTGGCATGTGCCCAGTTGCCCAAGGCAGTTCTTTGCTTCTGCCTTCCAACTGGGGTGAACCTCAGCCTAGCAGCGACCACCCCAACTCTTCGCCTAACTCCTGGGGGGATAGAGTGGGGTGGCTGAACATACCCCCTACATGACTTGCAAGAGTGGTGCCAGGGGGCTCAGCCCCCCTACCCTCCCTCATGTCACCTATGTAAGCATCCACTGATGTGGTGGAAAAACACACACTAAAGGAGTGTGTTTGGGGATGCTGTTACATTGGGAAGAAAAACCACTCCATGCCTGGTAACACCCCCCTTTAAGATTTTAGCTCCATCCTAAATACCATTTTCCAGTCATGCTAATATACCGAGAATGAGGATGGATACCTAGATAGATAACAACACTGGACCAAGATCCCAAGTGTTAGGCCAATAGCTAGGATCTAGCTGTAGCCATAACTAAGATACTTAATTAAGTTGCAGACAGTAATCTGTGACATAGGGATACATTTGTAGACATCATGAAAAGGTGGCCTTGCATTAGTGCACAGTATGAAGAAATGCTGCTCACCCAAGAGAGACTGCAAGGTTGACTAGTGCCTTTTCAGACCACTGGACTATGAAAAAAAGTTGCATTAACCTCCAGCGGGAATACTGTGAAAAATGAGGAAAGGAAGAGTTGGGTTGTTATGCCTCAATTTTTCTGCATGTTTAAGGAGTCTCAAAGTGGCTTACAAATGCCTTTGCCTCCTCTCTGTACAACAGACTCCCTGTGGGGTAGATGGGACTGAGAGAGTTCTGAGAGAACTGTGACAAGCCCAAGATCACTTAGCAGGCTTCACGTGGGGAAATCAAACCTGGTTCACCAGACTACAGGAGCAGGGAATCAGACCTGGTTCTCCTGATTAGAATCTGCCATTCTTAGCCACTACACGGTGCTGGTTCTCAGCGTGAACCCTGTGATGCTATGGAGCAAATTTAGAAGAAGGTTTTTAATACCCACCTGAACACCAAAGAGAAAAGCTAGTATGGTATAGTAATTAGAGTGTCAAGCTAAGATTAAGGATACTTGGGTTCAAATCAACCCATAAAGCTCATCAAGTAACCTTAAGCGCCTCCCCACGGGGTTGTTCTAAGAATAATGTGAAGTAGCTATGTATGCTGTCTTGAGCCCCTGGAAGAAAAGTGGGTTAAAAGTATAATAGGATGACACAGCCCTTCTCCCTCCCCCTTCCATCCTACTTATAGCATGAAGGATTTTTTTCCTTTAAAAAGTACTTTAGTCACCAAGATGAAAGCTACTTAAAACTATCTGAACAAACTGACTGTTCCCTCTGTGAGTCTGCACAACAAGCACTTCTTATGATGGGATGTGAGCTAACCTCAAGAGCGCACACTCTTTTCTGCATTTAGGAACCAACAAAGAGTATCTCTCTGGCCCTTTCCGCACAGCAAATGATAGTGGAGTCAGAAATGATTTATTTCATTTCTGATCTTGCTTTTAAATAAAGATGGAACTATGTTTTATTTCTGTATAAGTTAGGTAGGAACAAATTGTATTAGGTAGAAAGTAGGAATTGAAGCTATATTTGTATTTGTATCTGCATGGAACCTCCTTTGCTCAAGGCAGGAATTCACCCCTGCTCCACCTGGGCATATCCCTTTCATTTGCAAAAAACCATGAATGGACGTTTGACAAAAGGGACCCCAGAAGAAGCACAACCATCTGCCTTAATCCCACCAGCAGGCAGACAAGGGTGCCGTCGTCGTTAGGTTTCGTTTCCTGGCCCCAAGCACCCAAAGGACTCTTTTGTGTTTTTCCCGCCCGTGCCTATGTCATCGCCTCGCCCTGCTTCTGCCACGCCATTCGAGAAGGGACCACCCTCTGGACTCTAATTGGTTCTTATGTATTTGTAGATGAATGATTGGTTCCCATGTATTTGTGAATGAATGATTGTAGGTTGTCCTGTACCCTCCCGGATTTCCCGGGTGGGAGACTGTATATAAAAGTTGCTGTACAGCTGCTAGGCAGCGCTGTTGCCGTGGTGTGGAGGTGCGGACACGTAGGTCAGCATCTCAATAAACTCATTTTTATTTTCACTGTTCTCACTGTGTTGGGTCCTGTTTCTGTTCCTCTGCGCTGCTGAGAGCTGGCGGATCTGGGAGAATAAAAGTTACCCAGGCAGCGCGGTAACACAAATGTATAGCGGGTTGCAGTCGGGATAAAGTAACCCCCTTTCCTGTTTTCGCATTGGCATGCATCTGTGCAGGTAGCGATTGGAGCCCACGGAAACAATGCGGGTTGCTGTTGCACCTATCTGTGGGATGGGGCACCAAGATACACAAGGAAGGAGGATACCTGGGTGACCAAAATGGCACTTCTGGGTAAGGCAGCTTGGATATGAATATAATTTCTGTAGTGGGTGCAGCCCATACACAAGTTTGGGCAATAAGAAAAAAAATCAGTACCAACAGAAAACAACAACAACAACAGTTTCATTGCATTTTCACAAGGGTAAATACAGTTGGCTATTCACCCACTGCTGGCGTACCTACACACACAGTCTGCCAGTAACTTATATATATTTAAAACAAATGGATATCATGATGGTACACAATAGTGAATGGCCACTTTGTAACAGTTATGTGTGCACGAACTGTGGCAGGGATCAATCATAATGGGGATTGCAATTGAGAAAGATCAGAGCTGGATGGCCTTAGTTGCAGGAGATACATCAGGGTAAATGATCTATGTTCTACTGCGGCTGTACATAATGGTAAGAGCAGGCAGTGATTCATTATAAAGTGGGGGGGACACCTTAAGTTTTTCTCCTTAAATATTCCCTGACCATTGTTTTTCCTTCTATTGCCGAGGCTGTAAAGAGAGAATCAGATGATTCTGTTTATTCTGTTCTTTTCCAAACAACATTACAAAGATTGCACATCTTGTCACTAGGGGAAAATTCTCCAGTTGGCCAAGATTTTTTTGTGTGTGTCTGTAGTTTTCTTTATTCCTAAATGGGCCATTAAACTTTACAAATTGGTCGCTTCATCTTGGGGGGAGGGAGCCTCCATTGTTCAGTAACTGAGTTTCTATTAATTTTAATCTCATGACAAAGGAGACTTATTCAGCTAAATAAATTAGTACGTTGTTCAGAATAAATAAACACAGTAGCAGCCTTTTATGATGACTTTGATAAATGATATAATACTCTGATACTATATGAATACAAAGCAAATCTTATTTTAGTTGGAATGACTTATTTTAGTCATTCCGACAGTACTACAGGTATAGTCTAGTGTGACTGCAAGCAGGGAGAGAGAGACAGTGTGCTATAGTGATTAAGGGCAGGTAGACTGTGATCTGGAGAGCCAGGTTTGATTCCCCCCTCCCTCACTTGAGCAGCTGACTCTTATCTGGTGAACTGGATTTGTTTCTCCACTCCTACACATGGAGCCTGCTGGGTGACCCTCGGTTAGTCTTGGTTCTCTCAAAACTCTCTCAGCCCCAGCTACCTCACAAGGGTTCCACATACATATTTAGGGCCTCGTATATTCTTTCACCTTGTAAACTGTCCGTGTTGTGCAGAGTGTAGGACTAAATGGTTCTTGAGGCCCCTTCCAATAAAGTAACAGTGGCATAGTGGTTAAGAGAAGGTGTACTCTAATCTGCAGGAACTGAGTTTGATTCCCGGCTCTGCCTCTTGAGCTGTGGAGGCTTATCTGGGGAATTCAAATTAGCCTGAACACACACACGCCAGCTAGGTTACCTTGGGCTAGTCACAGCTCTTCAGAGCTCTCTCAGCCCCACCTACCTCACTGTCTGGAGAAGAGAAAAGTTAAGGAGTGACATGATAGCCATGGTTAAATACTGGAAGGGATGAATTGTTAAAGATGGAGAAATCTTGTTTTCTGCAGCTCCAAAGACTAGGACAAGGAGTAATGGGTTTAAGGAAAAGAGATTTCACCTAAACATTAAGGAAAACTTCCTGACAGTAAGAGCTGTTCGAGAGTGGAATAAGTTTCCTCACAGTGTGGTGGAGTCTCCTTCTCTGTAGGCTGGATGGCTATCTGCTAGGGGTGCTTTGATGGTGAATTTCTGCATGGCAGGGGTTGGACTCAGTGGCCTTTGTGGTCTCTTCCAACTCTATGAAATTGTCACAGATCATAACAAAAACCTACAGAAGTCCATAAAAATATCAACATAAAGTATGGCAAAGTAAATCAGAAAGAAGTCAGTCAGATAAAGCAGACCAGTCCCGAAACAGAGTCCACTGACAAGAGATAATTAAATTAAAAACAAACAAACCAAACTTCCCGAAACAAGCACTGCTTTATCAGCTATCAAGGAAGAATCAAGGTCAGTTTCCCTGAGGGGTGAGTTCCCCAATCAGGTGAGATTGGCTGCCAAGCTAACAGTAGACTACTGATAATGCCTTTTCTCCCAACCGATACGCTGATTTAAACAAAACAGAACAATACGAAAACTTCTGAGCAATCTGAAGGTTCATAAATCACCCCATAAAACCTTGGCAGCAAAATCAATCGCTAAAAAAGGCCAACTAAAGTTAGAAGTATTCAGTCAAAAGCTATGGAGGTTTCAAACAATGCAGCCAATATTTTCATCAGCATTATCTAATTTTCAGTAGGTAGGTTTGAAAATGTTTTTTGGGAGGTGGGGCAAATTTGCATCGTCTGTGCATGAATTTGATATCTTTGACTCGGTGTAACTGTACAGAGCCCAAGTGGCTGGTTTTCAAATTAGATATTTAGGCCCCTTCCGCACAGGCAAAATAATGCGTTTTCAAACCACTTTCACAACTGTTTGCAAATGGATTTTGCTATTCCGCACTGCTTCAAAGAGCACTGAAAGCAGTTTGAAAGTGCATTATTCTGCATGTACGGAATGAGCCATAGATAAATGGGGAAATACAGGTGAAGATTTACCTTGTTCATCTATGTTGCCCCAACAAAGCAAAGAGAAATCAGATGTAGATCTACACTCAGTGAGAACTCCAGGGAAAGAAAAGCCTCATCAAATAGTCCTCACTACAGAAGTAGGTACCACAAATGATAAGCTTCCTATATGGATATTTTCTCACTGTAGTAAGTACAATAGTTAAGCAACTCTTTCATTCTCTTCCCTTCTCACTTGTATATAACTGAAAATTCTCACTTGTATGGAACTAAAAAGTGCCCTAAGAAGTCCAAATGGGGTCACTTTTAATGAGCAACTTTCTCAAAAATGGAAAAAAAGGTTTTAAAAAGTTCAAAGTGATGGCTGAGGATATCCCCCCCCCATGCCTGCAGCCTAAAGCCAAGATAATAGAAGCTCAGACAAAATGCTTATTACTGACCAAGAGAAGTACGAACAAGACGATGCCAGTGCAGTTAACAAGCGGAGTCAAGCATTTACAAAAAGCACAAAAGATTCTGTTCGAAAATGGAGCCCTTGGTCAGATAAGAAAAAAATGCTAAAAGGAACACAAGCTCTGAAAGCATTAATACAAGTCAACAATGAAGCAATCAAAAGAAAAGGAATTTGAGAAGCCTACTGCCAAGAACATGAAGATAATGAACTGGATCCCATAAATTGCAAGCAGAAGCCATTCACAAACAAGGCTCTTTCCTTGCCTTTTCCTTCCCCCAATATCTCCTGATGGCACATGAATCTCAGTTCTGGAGATCATGGGAACCCTCAATACATGGAAGATGGTAAGGAGTGATATTTGTACAAAATCAACTCACCTCCTTCTGGCTCCAACAGAAAACATGCTTCCTCTGGTTTCCCAGTAGAAAAGGTAGGTGAGGATGCTTTCACCCAATTCCTCTTCCTTATGGCGTCCTCCGCTGCATCTAGAGTGGCCAATCTCTAGGAAGGGACTAGAGGTCTATTCCCCAAATTTAATCTCAAACCACCCATTAAATACACTTTGGGCCCTTCCCCCTATCTATATAACTTGGACAGCCAGTCACTTAGGAGGGCTTTCACACTCACTAGATGTGATGCTCTTCCCTCAGCAATGCTTGAGGGCAGATATTAAAAAAGTCCATATATCGACAGGCTTTGTCCATGTGATATGGGGGAAATAGAGACCCTGACACATATTTTTTACGATGCCCCACTCACAAAGAAATGGGGGCAAAACTGTTTGACTCTCTTCCAACATCAATTTTTCTTGGCCCTGAGGATTGTGCCATGGAAAGACTATTAGAAGATGCCAATCCGAATATAACCAGAGAGGTGGCAAAATTCAGCGCTTATGTGGTTAAAAGGCGTGGACAAGTAGGGAAATAAAAATAGGGACTTTGGATTAATGATTTTATCTTTTATTCAAATTTTATTCCAGTTTTTAACTTGAACTTATACTATGGTTTGGACAAACAGTCTTTGGAAACTGGTTACCTCAATTTTATTTTGTATCTGGTCTGGAAATGTACTATCTGGATTTTATATTTTATATCTGATATTTTCTGGTCTTTGACCGAAATAAAATATTGATTGACTGACTGACTGACTGACTGGAGGTCTCCCAGAATTATGATCTCCCGATTACTGAAATCCGTTCTCCTGGAAGAAATGGCTGCTTTGGAGGTTGGGGTTCCTTTCCTGCCCAAACTTTGCCCTCTCCAGACTATACCTACAAATTTCCAATAATTTCCTAACCCAGAGTTGGCAACTCTAACTATGCCTCATGGGTGGTAGAGCAGTGAAGGTGGGGGAAGTGTGCTTTTAAGAGCACAAAGTAAACACCATTTGTAGGGTCCAATCCCATGAAAATACATAACAGTAGGTGATAGAGAGTTCTAGAGCCAACTGACAAGTCAGAAACTCATAAGCCACTAGAACTGGATGTCATATTCTTCAAAAACTTGTGTGGCTGAAGCTGATGTTCCAACAAAAATTGCAACTTGCCTTTAAAATAGTTTTTTTCCCTTTCCAGAACTGGAAAGCAGCTGACATAATAACAATATTTAGGTAAGTTAGTGGAAGACCAGAAATTGCAGGCAAAGTAGGAAGGAGAGTAATGATTATGGTTGGTGACAGAATTCGGCTAGAACAATATTAATAGGGGTCCGAGAAATTCATGCAACTACAGACAGAATTGGATGGGTAGGCTAACATTATTTTTATATCTTCAGTTCAAAGTTATATGATCAAAGGGAAAGATCAGAGAAATACTTCTTTGCAGAAGCATTAACAATGATTTTTGTTAGATCAATAATATTCCCAATGTTATGTATGAAACAGGCAGCGAGACCATAGATAAACATGAAGATCTATGCTTCACATTAATGGGCAAGAAAATTGCAAAGGACATCCCATATACAATTAGATTTAAGCAATTTTCCTACTGGCGAACAGGAAGGAAGTTTTCCTACAGAAAAGGCATTGCTGGAGATGAGCATCTGTGTGATACAGGGTATAAGAAATGGAATAAGGAATGGAACTGGCAGAGAATGAGCAAAAAAATCTGGCTGGATTCAATTCATCATATTGAAATTTGGTTGTTGAGATGGCAAAGTACAAAATGAAACATATTGGGACAATATGAACCCTCTTGGCAGTGGTGGGATTCAAATAATTTAACAACCAGTTCCGGTGGTGAGATTCAAATAATTTAACAACTGGTTGTTTACAAGCACCATTTTAACAATCGGTTCTGCCGAAGTGGTGCAAACCTGCTGAATCCCACCACTGCCTCTTGGCCTGCTTGGCGCTGAACAAACAAGGGCAGAGAACAGTACCGACTATCAAAATTTACCTGTCCACGTCCCTCCCCCAGCCTTCTGGTAAATTCAGGAGCACTGGAGCTCCTGACTTACAAAAAAAGATGGTAACTAAACTAGTGAGACTAATAATTAACCAGCTTGGGTGATGATTTTACATAGTTCATAAAGCTCAGCAGAATTATGGTTGTGATGAATAGCTCAATGAAAATGTCAAGCGAATGTGCAGTGGTGGTTAAAAGGAAAAAGTTCATGCTGGGGATTACTAGGAAAGGGAATGAAAAAACTGCTAGCATTATCATGCTGACATACCATGTTATCCATTGAGCATTTAACAAACTTTAGTTGAAGCACTTTAGCTATAGCATTTACTTAAAAAAATAAGATCTGGTGAGCGTTACTCATGCTCTGATCCTATCCATCTTAAATTATTAAAGGCAAAGTTTCCCCTTCAGTTGTATTCGACCCTGGGGTACCACTGCAAGCAGTGATTTCATAGGCTAAGCCGTTTTTGTGGGGTAGTTTGCCATTGCTTTTCCCAGCTATTCTTTACCCCCTAGCTATGTGGTAGGTATTCATTTACCGACCAAGGAATGGATGGATGGCTGAGTTGACCATGAGCCAGCTGCCAGGATATCTGACTCACAGGGGGCTCGAACTCCTGACCGTGTGAGTGGCAGTGCAAACACTTAACCACTACGCCACGCGGCTCCTTCTTAAATTATTAACATGTACTATATGTACGGGTGTGAATATTGGACAATGACAGAAGAAAGGTGATTCGTTAGAAATGTGGTGTTGGAGGAGAGTTTTATGGATACAATGGGCAACCAAAACACAAATCAGCGGGTTCTAGATCAAATCAAGCCTGAATTCTCCTGAGAAGCTTAAATGACTTAACTGAGATGGTCATACTTTGGTCACATAATCAGAAGATGAGAACTGGCAAAAGGCAATAATGGTAGGAAAAGTTGAAGGCAGCAGGAAAAGGGGAAGACCCAGCATGAGATGAATTGGCTCCATAAATGAAGCTATAGCCCAGTTTTCAAGACCTGAGCAAGGCTGGCAATGGAAGGATATTTTGGAGATAATTAATTCATAGAGTTGCCATAGGTCGGAAGTGACTTGATAGCACTTAACACATGCCCATTTAACAAACACCCCCTACATGGGGCTGTTCATGCTTAAAGAACTGCAGTAGCTGCCAACTTTCTTTTTCAGAGACAGTCCGTGCTTCTTCCCATTTACCAGCTGCAGTGCCAGCAGCAGAGGCTTCAGCTCCCGTCTGTATTGCTGACTGTGCACTGGCTGGTATAGGAGTCCTCCTGTTTCTCCTTGCCTTTTTGCCAGTATCTGTGGTTGCTACAGCTCCTCTCTCTGCCAACCTGACCAGTCTCTCAGCTGGCAATGGTGGCGGCTCCAACTTCCTCCTAAACCTACATCTGGCTCATAGGGACATTCCTGTACTGCAGACAATGGGAGGTGATTTAACTCTCCTCCATATTTTTAGTTTTGAGGAGGTGGTTTAACTCACCTTCTTAATTTTTTTTGGGGGGGGGCAGGAATTTGACTTTCCTCCCTATTTTGTTTTCTAATTTTATTCTGAAATAGGGGGAGTTTCCACAGGTGTGAAGAAGAACCCCTGTCTAAACCTGCTCCTGTTCTCTGGGCTCGTCTATCAACGTTGGAAAGAGGGAGAGATACAAAATTAGATATAGGGTGGAAACCTCTTCCCAACATCTCTTCATACTCTTAGTGCAGTGATGGCGAACCTATGGCAGGGGTGCCAGAGGTGGCACTCAAAGCCCTCTCTGTGGGCACGTGCAAACAGAGTGCGCCACACACATCTAGGCTGGCCTGGGTCACTGGGCTCAATTATTAGCATTAAACCTAAGACCTAGTTTTTGTGGAGCAGTGTAGGTAACCCAGTTAAACGATGTTAAACTCCACTGATTTTCATGCGAAGAACTAAAGTGTGATCCTTTACTTGGGAGTAAGTTCAGTTGCTGGCAATGAGGCTTGCTTCTGAGTAAAGCCTCCTAGGGTTGTGATTCACCCGTTGGAAGAGTTGCATGGTTGCTTCAAAGCAAAGCCACTGACTACCACCAAGCTTACTCCTGAGTAACACATGAATTAATGCTTCAACGTTTCAAAGCATTGCGCTGCAATTCTCACAGCTCATATATTAAATGCTTCAAAGAGTCCACCCCTCCCCTGAAAAAACTACACAGGAATGATCAAAATAAACAGGGGAGGAACAGAGTGAGCTCAGAAAATGGCCCCGGGGAGAAAGTTTGGGGATGGCACAGAGGCATGGGAAATGTAGTAAATAGATCACACAGCAACTGAAGACATTGTGAAAACATTTCAACCAGAGAATAATTTTTAAAAGGGGTTTATTTACAGCATTTTGAGGATAGAAATAAAACATTTTTGGGACGTAAGGGTGGGAGGAAACAACGTAGAACTCCATGGAGGGAACATTTTATTTCCTGCCTTCAAATGTTTTAAAACTTTTGTGCGGAAAGGGCCAATATCTTACATTTCCAGCAGATTGGGGGGCTGGATGGGGGGGTGGGAGGAGGTGGCTGAAGAAACTATGAACAGGCCCATAAAGGCAGTTTTGGGCTGTAAGATGCCTAAAACTAAAACGTCACCCTTACAAAACATAGCTGCCACTGGTAGGAAAAAAGGCTTAACCCAGGAATTGGGATATCTCTTGTCCTGGGTGGGGTTGCACTCCCCTAAAGGAACAGGTTTATAGTTTGGGGATGCTGCTAGACATAGATCTCTTGTTGGATATACAGTTGGTAGTAGCGGCCAGAGAAGCCTTTCACAAGCTTCAGCCAATGAGCAAACTGTGGCCCTTCCTGAGCAGAAAAGATCTTGCCACAGTGGTGCATACCCTGTTAACATCTAGATTAGATTGCTGCAGTATGCTCTATGTAGGGCTATCCTTGAAGACTGTCTGGAAGCTACACTTGGTACAGAATGCTGCAACCAGAATGTTCACTGGAGTAGGCCAAAGAGACTATGGCCCCTTCTGCACACGCAAAATAATGCGTTTTCAAACCACTTTCACAACTGTTTGCAAGTGGATTTTCCTATTCTGCACAGCTTCAAAGAGCACTGAAAGCAGTTTGAAAGTGCATTATTCTGCACGTGTGGAATGGGCCCAAATCAGTCCAGTCTTGTTCCATCTACACTGGCTCTCAATTTGTTTCCAGGCTTAATTCAAGGTGACAGTATTGACCTTTAAAGCACTGCACATCTTGGGGCCGGCATACTGGAAGGAAACCCTAATCCCATATAAATCCACCCATACACTCTGATAATCCCCAGAGGCCCTGCTTCAGGTGCCTCTGCCATCTGAGGCTAAATGGGTGGCAACCCTAGAAAGGGCCTTTTTGGTTTTGGTGCCAAAGCTTTAGAACTTCCTCCCCAGGGAGAGCTGTCTGCCTTCCTCTATCACCATCTTCCACTAGTGGCTGAAGACTTTTTTTTTGTTTTGTTTCGCATACCCACACTAACCGTTATTGGCTCTCCTCCCTGGCTGTGTTGCTATATATGTTTGTGTGTTCATATGTTTTCTTGGATTATATTATTATATGCACATGTGCTGTTTTAATGTCTTGCTATTTTAATGTTGAGATGTTTGCTGCTTTGATGTTCACTGGCGAGGCTGATTTTGGTGGAAATAAGTCTACCAAAATGAAGGGCAACATGTGAAACGTACAGAAATACTGAAAACAAAAAGGCGTGGAGGCTAGAAAATCAAACGGGAAACGTTTCCTCAACAATTAATTAAATAGGAGGGCTGATTTTTGGTCTCTTTAAACATGCAAGCTCTTGGGGTAAGTTTTTTTTTAATGCAGTCTGGTATAAAACGTTGTGAATTGTTCACTGCGAGTTTGTGACATTTTTGAAGATCAAGGCACTGAAGAAGATTCTTTGAAACAGAGAAGACAACTGGGATTCTGTTTGCCTATGATCATCAAGCCCAAACAAATTGTGCTAAAAAGGCCTTAAAAGAAATTATTGCTTCTACTAGGAACAGAAAAGTTCTCTTTTATATAACTATTGCTACAATAGGTTAAAAATATTTCATATTATTAACAAACAAGCAGATTTTGTACCATAGTCTTAAATATTGTATATTGTTATCGAAGAAGAGGATTTTGATCTTTTGGCAGTTATTGAACTTATTTTGAAAGCTGTCTTACTGTACTGGGTCTTTAGAAGCTGCTTTGATCTTGGTCTGATTTAATCTCATATTTGCTTATGACCATTGATATCTAATGGCTGCTGAAAAAATTATATAAAATGTGCAGCTTTAGCTGTACAAAATATGGTATATTTGGGTGGAAAGGCAGCACAGGAACGGGTTAAACAAATGAATTCAGAAAGTGTCCATGCATGCAGAAGTCAAGGCAATGTGGTTAGGAATGTTTTCAATAGTTGGGATTACCTATGGCAGGGACTACCAGTCTTAGTTCAGTGTTCTGATGTCCTCAACTGCCCCCTTTATTTCAGTCCCTCTAAAAGAATCATCCAACTAGTACTCATATGGAGAAAAACAATATGCTGAGCTTGGAGTCTTGTGGTGAAAATAAAAAATCCCTCCCCCTCCCTCCCATCCCTTGCATGCCTTCCCACCCTCCCTCCCCTCCCCTCCCCTCCCTCATTCCCCTTCCCTTGCATGCCACCCCACCCTACCCCATCCCATCCCACCCCACCCCACCCTTCCCTCCTCTCCCCACCTCCCCTCTGCTAGGGTGGGTGGGCCATGTCCAGATGACAGACCCCCTCCCTCCTCTCCCTTCCATGTCACCCATCACTCATTCACTCACTCACTCCCCCTGCATGCCACCCCTCTTTCCCCTCCTCTCCTTCCCCTTTGCTAGAGTGGGTGGGCCACATCCAGATACTGGGCCCCCTCCCTCCCCACTCTTGCTTGCCACCCCTCACTCACTCACCTCCCTCACTCCCCTTCCCTTGCATGCCACACCTCCCTCTCCCTCCCCTCTCTCTTCCTCCACTAGGGTGGGTGGGCTATGTCCAGATGCCGGTCCCCTCCCTTCCCTCCCGTGCATGCCACCCCTCCCTCCCCTTCCCTTGCATGCCACTCCTCCCCCTCCCTCCCTCCCTCCCTCCCCTCCCTCCCTTTGGTAGGGTGGGTGGGCCATGTCCAGATGGCATAGGTGCCACTTGCACTATCTAGACAGGCAGTGATACTGGTGGTAGGGTCATGCCATCTCAGCAGGCCTTTTATGCCCTTCCCCAGCCTGTGGATTGCAGCATTAGAACAATGTTGTTTTGATAGAAAGATGGTAGATACACTTAGGAAAGTCCACAGATGTTACCTAACCACAATAGGGATCTTGATAGTGGATGGGCCAGCCCTCACACCCTGTAGAGCAGCAGAATGTGTATCTATACACAAGGCCAAAGAAACTGTGACTTCCAGAAATTTTCACACTATGAAAGCCTTTGGGGACACTGTATTAGTAAAAATAAGGAGACATCCTATGCTAGAACAGATCCATGCTATACTTTTCAAGCCCTGATCTGGATAGCGTCTGCATTGTAGTAGCCTGGCCTTTTGGTCCCTTTGATTGTTCATTAGTCACTGAATCAAGACAGTGACTAATGAACACCACCCAGCCAAAGGATGTCTCCAAGCAGTAAGCAATCAAAGGGATCAAAAGGCCAGGCTACTACAATGCAGATGCCCTCACTAATCAATTATGCTATCTTCATGGTTACTCACATGCTAAATGGGTGGATCCCACCCAACCCATGTAAATCAAGCTTGCTAATTGCACTCTTTACACTTGCTAACAGGCAAATGGCTCTTTCTCTCACCCTGGATATTCCACAGGTATATATACTCCACTTGTTTTACTATCATCAGATCCTCTGAAGATGGCAGCCACAGATCCAGATGAAATGTCAGGAGAAAATGCTACTAGAACACAGCCATACAGCCCGGAAACCACACAGCACCCCTATGTGATTCCAGCTGTGAAAGCCTTCAACAATACCTTAATCTTGATTTGGTACCCCAGCTGGAGGCAGTGCAGCTGGCGGAGCCCAGACTGTACGTATGTCCACCATGAGGTTCCACTTAGGACCCGAACTGTTGCATTCTGGATCAGCTTCAATACTAACAAGAAATCTAATACTCTAATGGCATAGAACGTTCCATGTTGAACTGAACACAAGACACATGAAGGCAAGTTGAGAGAATTCTTTTCCTGCATTATCTGCTTCTTCTATCTAGGTTCTGGTCGCCACATCTCAAAAAGGATATCGAAGAAATAGAAAAAGTGCAGAGAAGGGCAACAAGGATGATTGAAGGATTGGAGCACCTTCCTTATGAGGAGAGGCTGCAGCGTCTGGGACTCTTTAGTTTGGAGAGGAGACGTCTGGGGGGGGGATATGATTGAAGTCTACAAAATTATGCATGGGGTAGAAAATGTTGACAGAGAGAATTTTTTCTCTCTTTCTCACAATACTAGAACCAGGGGGCATTCATTGAAAATGCTGGGGGGAAGAATTAGGACTAATAAAAGGAAACACTTCTTCACGCAACGTGTGATTGGTGTTTGGAATATGCTGCCACAGGAGGTGGTGATGGCCACTAACCTGGATAGCTTTAAAAAGGGCTTGGACAGATTTATGGAGGAGAAGTCAATCTATGGCTACCAATCTTGATCCTCCTTGATCTGAGATTGCAAATGCCTTAACAGACCAGGTGCTCAGGAGGAGCAGCAGCAGCAGAAGGCCATTGCTTTCACATCCTGCATGTGAGCTCCCAAAGGCACCTGGTGGGCCACTGCGAGTAGCAGAATGCTGGACTAGATGGACTCTGGTCTGATCCAGCAGGCTAGTTCTTATGTTCTTATGTTCTTAAAAGGGCTTACCACCAAAGGAAACTTCCCACAAGCCCCTGCCCCGCCCCTGCTTATCCTAAAGCTTACAGGTTGTTAACAGCGAACAAACAATTTTATGACAGGTTCAATTTAGGGTTAATTCTGTAAAGAGATGTCTCATTTAGGAAGTGATAAATAACTGGAATCTACAAGTACCTCATGTTGTGATTATCATATGCAGACCTCATTAGACGTAAATTACAATGACCTTCAGTTGTACCACTGCCACAGGATAAGGACATTCTACGTTTTTGTCAAATTTATTCATGTAGTACATATGAACCTCGCTTAACAAGATTTCTTTTGAACAAAATGTTTTCTCCAAAATCTGGTGTTATAAGTGATTAATGGACATTCCTCAATGGCGGAAGTTCATGAAGGGGCCGATGTGACCAGCAAAAGTCTATATGTTACTCTACTGGTTAACTTCATTGGCACCTGGATTTATTTGTCATGTAGTAGGCAAAGCATCCACTCAAGGAAACCAGAACTTGGATGTGTGGTATTATTTCGCTTGTACAAACACACACACACGAAGGTGCCTTATACAGAATCAGGTCTCGGTCCACCAAGGTCAATATTGTCTACACAGACTGGGAGTGGCTGTCGAGGGTCTCAGGCAAAGGTCTTTCACCTCACCTGGTCTTCTAAATGGGACCTTCTAAATGGGAGATGCACTTGGGACCTTCTGCATTCCTTCTACTTAAGTCCCACCCACAGCAATCCACTTGTGCTTCTGCCATTGCACAAGAGGAACTTTATTTTTGAAACTATGCAAGAGCCTTAGCCGAACTTGTATTCCAAGAGATCGGTATGCTCATAGAATGTGCAAATGGAAGCTCAGCCCATGAACCAATCTTAGGGGTTCCACTAAAGACAGCTGATTCTCATGCTACTGACCAACAGTCATTGATGCCAGCATGTAAAGTATGCTACATGAATTGACTATAACCAGAGGTGGGATCCAGCAGGTTCTCACAGGTTCCCAAGAGTAGGTTACTAAGTATTTGTGTGTGCCAAGAGGGGGTTACTAATTGGTGATTTTGCCACATGATTTTTGCCTTAGTTACACCCCTCCTCTCAGCAGTAGCGCACAGAACTTGAAGCAGTCTAGCAGGAGGTGCACCAGCGTGTGTGGCAGCCTGCGCCTGCGTGCATCCGTTTCCCGCCCAAGGACCGGCGCAGCGGCTGCGTCCTTGCCACAGCCCCGCCCCCGGAATGCCCGGCAACCCCCCCGGAATGCCCCGCCCAGCCCCATTGGTGCTACGCCACAGTTTGAATCCCACCACCATGGGAACCTGTTACTAAAATTTTTGGATCCCACCACTGACTATAACACACAGGCAACAAGTGAGGGAATTCAAAGCGGGAACAGGGAGAAGTATCCACGGCTTGTTTATGCCATCTGCAAGTATAAGTGTTACAATAGTAAATTTGGCCTGGGCCCTATGGTGTGTTTTTGTTTTCTGGAGATACAGGCTAATGCAGGGGTAGGGAATCTTTAACACTCAAAGAGCCATTTGGACCCGTTTTCCACCGGAAAAGAAAACACTTGGAGCCGCAAATCATTTTTGACATTTAAAATAAGGATAACACTATATATATTGGGGGTTTTTTTTACCTTTTACTCCGCTCATTCTGAGAAGTGCATGGATGCGCCTGCCCTGCTGCCTGTAGGGCGGGCAAGGATGAAGCCGGTGGCTCGGCCTCGCCGGCAGCCAGGAAAGCACCCACCCTGCTCCAACAGGGCGGGCAAGAGGGGAAGCCCGTGGCGCGGCCCATCCGACCGCAAGCAGTTGGTGCGCCCGCCCTGCTGCCTGCAGGGCGGGCAAGGATGGGGCCGGCGGCTTGGCTCGTGGAGCTGCAGTGCAAGGGCAGAAGAGCCGCATGCGGCTCTCGAGCTGCAGGTTCCCTACCCCTGGGCTAATGGTTATTTCTCCATGAATTCTTTCATGGACTGTCCAGTGAGGGAGCATCAACACTTGCACAAACAATATCAGTGTGGCAAGCACTTCTTCTAGTGCAACAGCAGTCTATGAATGAAACTACAATTAACACATTAGATTCATTGAATGTTCTGCACATGCGAAAGGTATCTCAGGTTGGTATTGGAAGTGTGGGGAGGAGAAAGGGACAATAGATCATTTGTGGTGAACATGCAAACCAGTGAAATTTGGGCAGAATATTCAAAATGAGACGTCAAGAATTGTTAAAGATACATTATCATTGAACCCAAAGTCTTATATTTGGGGTTTTCTGGTCAAAGAAAAAAAATATATGGAGAAATATTTAGGTATTTGATTACAGCAGCAAGGATAGTCTGGGTGAAAAAGTGTAAATTAATTGAGATACCTACTATACTTGCTTTTCCTATAATGTTAAGATATAAACTTTGATAAAAGTTATTTTTTTAAAAAAATTACAGACAATCTTCAGATACTGGCATAATGAGTTCAGTATTTCTAGTAATACAGAATCCCAAAACATAGATAGAAATTTGTCAAGAGGAAGATTTCATAAATATGCCCAATAATTATGCTTGAATTTGGTGATGCGTAAAAGGAGAATATAGAGAAAAGACAGGTGGATGAGAAGAGGAATAGGCAGAGAAGTAATCTTGCCCACAGTAGCAAGTGATAACTGAAATAGCTGATTGGGAGTTAGAGTTAAAGACTCCTGGGGGATCCATGTTTGAATTCTAAGTCTGTCAAGGAAACTCACTGGGTCAGTCAATCTCTCAGTCTAATCTACCTCACAGAGGTCCAGCTCTTTTCAAATCTAAATCTACTACCTCCATACAAGTTCCCTGCTGAGGATGAAATACACAGGAGAGGAAAGGAATTTGATGTTATCTGCTTTTGGACCCCCCATTAGGGGAGCTTTCAATCAAGAGGGTGATAAAAGTAAAGCAGAATGTCCTCCTTTAGAAATAAGTTTTTCAGATGCCACGAGACATACTTGAGGCCACGGGCACAAAATAAAAATCGAACATAAAAAGAACGTCTGCAGAAATCCAGGTATTTCATTATTTTCACCAGCTGCTACACTGCGTGTAACATCAAAGATTTTGAAAAGCATCCAAGGCAAAGCTGTAGAATTGGCAACAGACCCCTGCCGTGATCCAGGCACCTGGAGTACAAAAGAAAAAGGCAGCGGCTGCTGTAAAGAAACTGGAATGGAAGATATAAGAGGGGCCCACGAGATGCTTGGCAAATATCAATCAACCCTCATCTTGCACCTGTTTTTGACCAAGCTGCCCAAACCTGTTGAGGTGACAGCTCTCATCCCAGATCTAGTTACCTCTTCCACCATGGGAGAGTTTCTGCCCTATACATTAAACAACCATGAATCCCAAGGAAATGTAAACCAACAGGCAAATTTTACTCTAGTGTAAAACACACTGAAAATATAGATGCAACAGTATGTGATATACATTGTAACAGACTCACCAGTTACAATCGAAAAGGCATCATTCCTAGGTATGCTATATAAAGGAAGAAGTCTATCTGAGGCCCCTTCCGCACATGCAGAATAATGCACTTTCAATCCACTTTCAATGCACTTTGCAGCTGGATTTCACTGTGCGGAATAGCAACATCCACTTGCAAACAATTGTGAAAGTGGATTGAAAGTGCATTATTTTGCATGTGCGGAAGGGGCCTGAGTGAAAAAAGCAATAGCATATCTGCTAACAAACCTAGCTATAACCAGTTCATTCAAACTGTGGTATAATAGTGTCTGGCTTGAAAAACAGGGACAGGAGAATACACTCATGCCAGTCCTCAACAGCGTTTCACAGGATAGTGAGCCCACTTTGTCAACTCCTCCCGAACTTTACACACTGTTCTCACTGCCTCTGTAGTTGCTACACAATGTTCTTCTAGTCTCCCCTGGGTTAAATGCAGTGATGGAATTCAAATAATTTAACAACTGGTTTCAGGGGTGGGATTCAAATAATTTAACATTTGCATGCATGTTATTGACAGGTAAATAATTTTAGAGGTGCTTAAAATAACACTTAAGAAAATCTGCATTAAAACAACTATCTTCAGGAAAGAGAAGACACAGGACCTCCGCCCAGAGAGGAAAAAATGACTCTGGTTTGTTAGCTCAATGAGATGTACAAGTGGAGAAGATCATATCAGAGTGAACCTCACCTGCACAAAAAAGATTCAGTTAAATGTGTAAGGTGTAAAAATCACAAGCAGCTCTATGTATACAAAGGGGAAAGCATATTTGTTGTGATTTCAAATGGGAGTGGGGTCAGGGAGGATAAGAACAACAGTGATGTAACACTGACGCCCAAAGGAAAGTGCATTTTGTGATAAGATGGATTTGTAAAAAAATAAGATGTAAAAATGCATGCCAAATGCCCCTCTAAGAGATCACCCCCCCCCCAAACATAGCTAAAAATGCTCACCCATCAGGTGACTTTACCCATGCAATGCTACATAAATATTTTTCCATTTTCTGTTGTTTAAAAAAACCCCCAAACCAGGCACATTTTTAACACACATCATTATTACTTCCATCATCACCCCACATTGCACCATCATTCTTAGTTATCACTGTTAATCATCACCTTTGAGAAGTCGAGAGACAGAGAGAGAAGAACGTTACTTGACCTTTCATCCCCTGCATGTTGCCTGTCAGGAGTTGGGCATGTTTTGGTCAAGAACTGGGTTTGGGGGCTTGGAGAACAGGCTTTCAAAGGCCATGCTGGTTCTGGTTGTGTGTGTAGGAAAGAGGAGGAGGAGGAGGAGGAGGAGGAGGAGGAAGGCAAGACACTACTGCTTGTGGTGGGGAGAAGAGGGAAGAGAGCATAAGAACATCAGAACAAGCCAGCTGGATCAGACCAGAGTCCATCTAGTCCAGCACTCTGCTACTCGCAGTGGCCCATCAGGTGCCTTTGGGAGCTCACATGCAGGATGTGAAAGCAATGGCCTTCTGCTGCTGTTGCTCCTGAGCACCTGGTCTGCTAAGGCATTTGCAATCTCCGATCAAGGAGGATCAAGATTGGTAGCCATAGATCGACTTCTCCTCCATAAATCTACCCAAGCCCCTTTTAAAGCTATCCAGGTTAGTGGCCATCACCACCTCCTGTGGCAGCATATTCCAAACACCAACCACACGTTGTGTGAAGAAGTGTTTCCTTTTATTAGTCCTAA
The DNA here is from genome assembly GCF_021028975.2 of Sphaerodactylus townsendi. Taxonomy (NCBI): domain Eukaryota; kingdom Metazoa; phylum Chordata; class Lepidosauria; order Squamata; family Sphaerodactylidae; genus Sphaerodactylus; species Sphaerodactylus townsendi. The sequence goes on from NC_059434.1 coordinate 21,631,943, forward strand.
TTCTTCCCCCCAGCCTTTTCAATGAATGCCCCCTGGTTCTAGTATTGTGAGAAAGAGAGAAATATTTCTCTCTGTCAACATTTTCTATCCCATGCATAATTTTATAGACTTCAATCATATCCCCCCTCAGCCGTCTCCTCTCCAAACTAAAGAGTCCCAAACGCTGCAGCCTCTCCTCATAAGGAAGGTGCTCTAGTCCCTCAATCATCCTCGTTGCCCTTCTCTGCACTTTTTCTATCTCTTCGATATCCTTTTTGAGATGCGGCGACCAGAACTGAAAACAGTACTCCAAGTGCGGTCGCACCACGGCTTTATATAAGGGCATGACAATCCTTGCAGTTTTATTATCAACTCCTTTCCTAATTATCCCCAGCATAGAGTTTGCCTTTTTCACAGCTTTTTCACAAGAGGTGTGCACACACATCACACACTAGACACTTAAAACATGCACAGCTACGATGGTGCTGTTTCTGCCTCACGCACGTGCAAGCTGGCCTGCAGCGGGCAGGGGAGGGGCAGGGCACTGTGGTGGATGGCCTAGGAGGCGGCCCAGGGGATTGGTGGCTTTTGAATTTTGTAGGCCAAAACTGATTAGATTGGGAAGTTATTACTGCACTAGCCCCTTTTCCCAAAGAACTGGAGAACTTTGGAGGAGCCCAATCACAGAATCCTATTAAGCACCCTCACACGGAAGATGAACGAGGTGCCCACGTTCTGGGTTGTGTTGCCCAGTGCCCACCTTTGAGCATTGCCATTGCCAACTGACAGGGAAGGAAACCAGACCTCCTGGAAGGGTGCGGCGGGTCAAAGGGCAGGAACCAAGATTGAAAACCCCCCCCGCCCCCAAATGTGCAGGTTACGGGCAGGACTCGGAATTTAGGGACTTTGCACACCACCACCACCTCTGACTCACCGGCAGCCCTGATGAGGAAGCCCTTGGGTGGGCACAGCACCCTGTGCAGCCAGGCATAGCACAGGAGCTGGAGGGGCGCGGCGGACCCTACAGCAAGAGGACACCACCCCACAGCTAGCCTTGCAGTCGCACACGGCCGACCGCGCCCACCAGCCCTGTGTCCCAGTGGCGGGCAGGGTTGGTGTGCCAGAATGCCTGGAAGACCGCCACCCCGCTTGCCTTGTTGCAGCCACCGACCTTGTCCCGCTCCCAATGGCGCAGCACCACAGCCAGAGAGCCCGGCGCCAGCTGCAATGCCCGACATGGTGGAGCTGCATGCAGGTCACCAGTGCTCACTTGAGCTCTTGGTGCTCAGTGGGGTGGGCGCTGCCAAAGGAACCCAGCTCTGGCAGCAGGAAAAGAGTGGCTCTGCTGCACTGGAGGGGCAGGGCCCGGCCCACAGCCACCTGCTGCTGCTCCAGCCTGCAAGCTCTGCCCCCCGAAAGTAGGTAGTCCTGCGCTGCTGGGTCTGCAGACTGCCCCGAATCCCCCCAGTGGCTTCACCTGCCCCTGTATGCCGGATCAGCAATTGCGCCAGATGGGGTCCTTTTCCTCCTCCTGCCCAAGTTTGAATCTCAGCCAAAGCAGCTTTTGGGGGTGGGGGGAGGAGATGCTGACTTCTTTCTCCACTCGAATGACTCTTTCTTGGGGAGGGAACTTGTCCCAGGCTGTGTGTGAGTGCACCTTTGTTGCGTCTCGAGTGGAATGGGAGAAGCTGGCAGCTGCCTGTTGCTTGCAAACTTTGAGGAAGTTTTGAGTATGCCACAGTTAAGATTCACTTCCTCCACCTATAGGAAGTTGGGGAGACCAGGACGAGGCCAGGCTGGGAGAGGAGCTGTGATCCAGGGACAGGAAGATCTACGAGGGCTGCAAGGCTCGGGCAGATTTTTGGTTTGGCTGATACAGACTTCCTAAGGCAGCCTATCTGGCATCAGTGGGTTGGGGGGGATTGTTTATTTCAATAGATCCCCTCTTCCTTAATAGAGGAAGTGGGGGGCAGGGGGAGGAGCTGGGCGGCAGAGGGGGTGGCAGCTGAGCAAAAGGTTAACATTTCAAAAGCAGAAGAGTGGAGCCGAGGGAGGCACGGCGGTCTTTAGGTGGGACTCTTGGTGGGATTCACCATTTAACAACTGGTTTGGTGAACTAAACAAAAATTAAGAATCGGTCAGAACCAGCTGAATTCCACCTTTGGTTAAATGTGATTCTGTAGCACTGTGTAGACTGGGGAAATATATTAAGTGGGGTTGAGCGTAGAACAATCTAAGGGCACTTGGGGCAGGAAGAGGAAGTATAAAAGAAAGTGTGCAAAGCAGATTTAAAGCTATGGGGTGTTGAGTCTAAAAGGTAATAAAGAAAATGGGTAAAAACCCTGTTGACAAAATTTTAATTAAGCCATGATTTTCTGGTAATGTTTGAAGTAACAAATCTTTTCACATTAACCATTCCACTTATGGCAAAAGTGTTATGCAAAATTATCAAAATATTTAAACAAACAAGACTCTTATCTGGAAATTATCATCTGTTGGGAATGTTTCAAAAATGTAAACTGTGCAATGAGTTGCTTGACATAAGTCCCTGAACACTACCACAACCACCTTGATAAATAATTATGCAGCCCAGGATATGAAAACATACTCAATTAATATTTACAAAACGCTCCCTGCATGTAGATAAGCAGGTGAAAAAGAGAGAGAGGCCGATTTTGCACGGTAAGCTTCCTGCAACCCCAAAGAGAATTTACTACGGAGCCTTTGTTTCAAGGCATGTTCATCGTTATTTGTAGTCATCCCCGCAGGGTCGTCGCTAAGGAATAGGCGAGACGCGGAGGAGGTTTCATCTGGTGGAGAGCGTCAGCAACAGGAAGCGCGGGATTTCGTGATCCTGACAACTCTCCCTGTGCTGGTCTCTGGCACCTTTTATTAGGGTTTCATTGTGGGCGTGTAAAGGAGGTGGGTAGGGAGATGAGCGGGAGACCGGGAGACCTGGAGATCATCATGTGATGCATGATCTCACCTGGCTGCTACGTGCGGAGAGGAGCGTAAGCTGTCTGGGCCTAATGCTCACCTGGGGGCAGATCATTGAAATCCCCGGTTCGGGAGACGCTCAGGTGATTGAGCCAGATAGTTCATGACCCGTGACTCATCTGAGGGTTGAGGAGTGGGGGTGCGGGTAGCGTAACCAGAAGGTCAGCAGGTCCGCTTGAATTGTGCCTTAACGTTCTACCACGGTGTGCTGCTGGGTCAGCGCAGTGCATTACTACATCTCCTCCTTTTTTACATTTTAGAAGGGGGACTCAAATGCTACAGGGGTGATTTAAAGGGACGCTTTTGTCTCCTCCTCCTCCGCCGTCTGGTCAAGCTGACCGAGCTGCTTGTGTAACATTAGAACTTGGTTCTTAACGGGGTAAGGGAAATTCAGGGGCTTCTTACACACGTTACAGGCAATATTAGACACACACTGAGCGAAACAAGATCCGATAACGAGGCATACAATTAAACCAATGCAGAGCTGCACAATAGCATCTCCAACTGATCCTCCAGTACATTGCCAGCTCCAGAGGGCTGGAAGCCACCAATGGGGGCAATACATCGTATTTCAGATTGGATACAACTTCTTGCAACTCACGCACTTTCATATGAATCAACTGGGAATTATCAGAGAGATTAAAGCAACACATATTATGTACATTCTCACAACCCTGGTGATGCAATAACAACAAACAATCAATGGCGGCTTGAAGCAGGTCCCATCGGTATCCTAGGGAGCACGCACGAGCTGTGTCCCGTTTAAGGCGGATGCTGTAATGGGCGAAGCCTTTCAAGGCATTGGCACACATAATCAGAAGGAGAAAAACTTTAATTGAAGCACAAGAGCATAGCTTAGAAGCAATGGAAAAATCCCTCTTATGAGGGGAAAACTTTAGGGGTCTCTTGAAAGGGGGCAAGACATACAGAACATACATAGGTATACAGAGCCAACATATATAAAGTAACGAAGGGAGGATTGCCCAACTCTGATTTGAGATCTTGCTCCTACTCTACCAGAAGGTACTGACGATTTTACTGCCACTGGGAGCTTTTGGAAGCTTAGGGCTTTTGCAGCACAGGCTCCAGAGGCTATGAGATCTAGTTTTGAACCTTTACAGCTAGGAGAGGGAGACCCATAGGGGCTTCTTCTTCTACGCGAAGGACTTTTGGCTTAAGGCCCATTGTGCGAGCATCTTCCCCTTTCCATGCCTCATTGTACCTGTAGATTGAAACTATGGGGCGATTCCTGGAAAGGAGGGCTCACAAAGCGGCTTGGTCCTTCTTCACAAAATCAGCATTTTCTTTCTGTTTGCAATTCAGTGACTGTGGACTCTTGCAGAGATTTTTGAAATCGCGTGCCATTCTAAGAGGGCACTGGCGGAGGCATGAGTGACTTTGGAAGTAGAAGGGGTTAGGCAGAGCAGGAAGTATAGGCGCGTAGGGGGGGGGGAGCAAAGCTGGCAAGACCAGCCCAATGGTCTCCCACGTGGGGATGGGATCACTATATACTGAAGCTGGGGCAGCGAAGATCTCATGGGGAGCTCCGGGGGGGAAGAGGTTTGAGTCGGAGTCTGCGGATCTTGGTTCCGGGCTGGGGAGATACCCGAGCGCTGGCCTCCCCAGCCTGAGGCATTAAGGGAGCGCCCGGTCTTAAGGCTTCCTTCCACTGAGGGGTCTCTTCGCCCTCTGGGGAGAGACCCCTCCTCCGGCTCAAGAGAGTTGTAGGCCCCCCCGCCGGGCAGCCTCTTAAGCAATTCCTCGGAGAAATGTCAACTGGCTTGCCGCGAATTGAGACACTGCGTCTCGGGGCTGTCCTCATGGCAGCCGAGAGGGTGCATGGCTTCAGAAGGCTGGCTTCTGATGGGGCCCTAAAGACCCGATATCCTGGCAAGCTTTGAGCATGTCCGGCCCAGCTCGGGGTTCCTTCCTAGGCCTGTGATCGCTTTGCGGCAAACTCCAAAGCGGAGGCGCTCTCGCTTGGCAAGGCCTTAAGGAGTTACGCCCTGGGCCTCCTCGTTGTCAACCTGCCTCTTGAGGCGGGCCTCCCTGGAGCCTGTTATTCACAAACTCTCAGCATAGGGCTCTTGAGGGCTTCTGCCAAGATTGCTAGAAAAACTTTGGGTTGGCTGTCCGGGTATTGGGGATCTCTTCAAAACGCCTTCTGTAGGCGCATTCAGAAGGCGACCGTAAGGGTGGCCACCACGGCAGGGCTTAACTTGTGCATTGGGGCTGTAGCGAAGCTTCAAGCAGCCATAAAGCTGCTTGCCGGGTGGTGTAAGGCGCCGCCAGAGGCTGCTCCTCTGCTTATGCACTGCTGGTGGTACTCGGCTTTCCCAAGATCACACATACTGTGCAATGGGTTTAAAAGCATCGCGAAAGGTGGTTTTCCAGGTCCTCCCGGAACCATTAGGTGGTTCCTGGCGACTGCTTCCAACATGCCTCTCACATAGGGGCTGGTGATTCCTACGTCGCATTGCTTTGGCGGAGCTCAGTGAGGATATTAATAAGCTTAAAGGGCGTATTTTCGACAACCCGCCGAACAATGCCATCCTCCCCTCGGTTATCTGTGAAATGGACGGGGCACAATGCGAGAATATCGGGCGTAAAATCGCCTTCCGCGTCCAGGGTTTCTTTTCTTTTGCAGATCGTGGCTAATACAGCTCCTAAGAGTTTTGAAACCAGCGCCATTACGTGGCGCTGACGGAGGAATGCAGTGGTCGGAGAAAATGAAGGCCGAGCAAGGGGAGGGGCGGCTGAGCCGCGGGAATGAATTTAGAAATGGGCGGAGGAGCAAGGGGCAGAAGGAGGACAGGCGTCCAAATTAGCGGATAGAAAATTCCGGGGTTGAAATTGAAGGTGAAAGATCGAAGGAGGGCGGCCTACGGCAAGGGAGCCATAGGTCTGCAGGCTGATGGCGACATAACATTGTCTCCACGTCAGTAGCAGTGACATCGGCGCGCGAGGCTCTGTGCCGAAGAGTCGCCCGATGTTTTCCCAGTCCTTAAGATTCAATGTCCCCTCTGGGTACCATGGACACTGAGCTTCAATCTCCTCAACCAATTTGCGCAGCTCCCTTCTCTTTACGGGGACCCTGCCGCATTTCGCTAACGCTTTCAGTTCGTCAACGTGCTTGTCATAAGCTCTGCTTTTGCAAGCTCCCATACGCACCGGTGTTCCGTCGGACGAGAGAGTGTCCTAGGGCAGCGTGTCTCTGGATGCGCCGATCCAGAGGACAGGCGATACCGGAAGCGGTGGTCCCTGGATGCCGATCCAGCGGGCTTCGGTATCGCGGCGCCTTTCCCAGGCGACGGTGAGCAGGGTGGAGGTTGAGGATTCCCGGGTTTCGGCAGCAGCTTGTAGTCATCCCCGCAGGGTCGTCGCTAAGGAATAGGCGAGACGCGGAGGAGGTTTCATCTGGTGGAGAGCGTCAGCAACAGGAAGCGCGGGATTTCGTGATCCTGACAACTCTCCCTGTGCTGGTCTCTGGCACCTTTTATTAGGGTTTCATTGTGGGCGTGTAAAGGAGGTGGGTAGGGAGATGAGCAGGAGACCGGGAGACCTGGAGATCATCATGTGATGCATGATCTCACCTGGCTGCTACGTGCGGAGAGGAGCGTAAGCGTCTGGGCCTAATCCTCACCTGGGGGCAGATCATTGTCCCTTTGTCTGGGACGCCCGGTGACTGAGCCAGATAGTTCATGACCCGTGACTCATACGGGGTTGAGGAGTGGGGGTGCGGTGCGACCAGAAGGCCGTAGGTCCGTTGGTGTGCCAACGTTCTACCACGGTGCTGCTGGGTCAGCAGTGCATTACTACAGTTATTACCCACTGCCCTGTTTGTAGCAGGGCAGGCATTGTCCACTAACTGGTTTTTGGCTTGTGTCCAGGGAACAGCAATCTCTGCAATCTTCAGTCGTTTTCACGGGTTCTCTAGTGCTCATGCATTCTTCAAGTCTTAAATGCAATTTAATTTTTAAATTCTCATATTGATAGATTGACATATTGATATAAAAAGGTGAACTATTACAGAAAAATCTTCAATGCAGCATCTGCACACTTTGTCCGATCGCTGATTGGCTTCTATGGTGGGAAGTAATCAGGGAGTGATGGCGGCAGGCAAACCACAAAAGGACTACCTGAACTGCCTTTTGCTAGGCTCCCCAGGTTCCCGATCGTCCCTCTCCCAATGTGGGGTCTCAAATCACTGATTGCTTGTGTGTAAAAAACTAGGAGGGCTGGAGACATCCCAGTCTGTTGATCAGTGAGAAGTAATAGGGGACAATGTACAGACAAATCAGGTGTTTGGAGGGATCGACCAGTGTTATTATTATCACGATATCAATATATTGATATACCAATATGAGAAATTAAAAACTGAAAAAGATCTAAAGATATACATGAGGGGGGAGATCACAGGCAATAAAAATAATCAAGCAGAACAAGAAGCAGAAAGGGGTCAACAACAGAGAGGGGGCAAGGGGAAAGGTGTGCAGAGCAGCGTAAGTGAGTGGAAGGGATGGGGCTAGCCAGGCTGGAAGGGTGGAAGGAAGAGGTCTGTGGCAAAGCTGTGCTCACTGGCAAATCTCGCTTGCCATGGAGAGAATGGAAAGTGAAAGTGGGACTTGAAGAAATACATCCATAAAAGAAATCTTGCTGTTATGGACATTCACTCCATCACATGGCAGACACCTTGTGCATAATCAGCCACTGACAGAACTCCTTGCTCAAATTAATTCTGTACTTTTACAACATGCTTAGATTTTACTGATTTTTTCAATTGCTAACTCCTTTGCAATGCAAATAGACCTTTCTGGGGAGATTTACATGCACACTGTCCACTAATTGGGTCTTCTGTGGTGGAAAAGCAGCTAACTCTGAATCAGATGAGATCAAGGGCATCCTTCCTCATTCATAGAATTCCCCGTTCCCATTCCTGCAGTGTCTGTGTAATCACAGGATCAAGAGCACTGAGAAATTATTAATTTAATTGACCAGGAAGTTTTCTTGCTTAAATGGAACTGCTGAGGAATGTGCAAAGGAAAATGGTCTCCACAGAAAGTCTGCCTTTGTGCTGCCAGCCCTCAGCTCCTCCCATGCTCTAAAGCAGTGATTCCCAACCAGGGTTCCGTGGTACCCTGGAGTGCCGTGAGCATATCCCAGGGGTACCGCAGCAATGCTACCGCCCCCCCTCACTTTTGCAGTGTCTCCCACCAGCAAGGATATCGAGCTGGCCCATGGGGCAGGGCCTGCCACAAAGTCAGCAGCCACTTCCCACCCACCCTCACCCCCCATGCTTTCCTTCACCCTGGGAGGGGAAGGTGGGGGTGGCAAGCAGGGGAACTGAGAGAGGAAGATGGGGGGAGGATGGCAGGGGTACTGTGAGATATGAAGAGTGAGGTCAAGGGTACCGTGATGTTGAAAAGGTTGGAAAACAGTGCTCTAAAGGAATTCAACAAGATCAGTTGTAATCCTGGGATAAATTCAGGCTCCACTCTTGAGGTTGGTAACACTACTACCAAGGGTACGAATTGGTCCACCTTGCCCTGTATATTCTATTGTGAATGGCAGCAGCTCTCAAAATTCTCAGTAGGACTCCTCTGCCAAAGAATCTTTTTAGTGGAAGTGTTGGGGACTTAGTCTGGAATCCTGTGCAAACATTTGCCCACCTTATAACCTATGGCTCTTCAGCCATGCTGTGTAGTTTTAGCAGAGTTACTGACCAGATAGGGGAGAACATACAGGTGACCAAAAGTTGGGTGAAACAGTGATGGAACCTTGCCTGGATATCCTGAAGTGAAAGGCAAGAACCCATTCCTTTACTAAGCCTTTGTTCCTAGGTATCTTGCCCCCACTCTATAGCATCAACAGCATAAAAATATTATTAGGCACCTTAACGTTACTTAATTGGCTTTAAAAGGTACTTCCTGGATTACATTCAGTTTGAGTGGTGTTTAGTTTTGATCTGCCAAGCAGTTCTCCCCAGATTGTAAAGAGGATAAAAAATTGAAAGCGCTAGTTTGAATAATGTAGGTTTCTTTCAAGATTTTCGTTCATCTTTTACTCCTCTATTTTGTTAGATCTTTCTTGATAACAGACTACTTTGTAATAGAATACTTGATGATTCAGCTACCTATTGTTTAAGTGTAAGATTAAGCTACGGCTTGATATTGCCAATGTCACACTTCAAATCAGCATACATAAATCCAAACAAATCTTACCTGGAGGTTGTACTGGAATCCTAACTTACCATATTAATTGGATCAACGGGACCAATGCTGTTAACATAGACATCGGTTTCAATTACGGTGGTTGTCACTAAACAAAACACAATAACCACAAACATTTTCAGTGTATAGTTCAGTGATTCCGACATTGTCTACTAATTTAAGTTTTGTGAACCAATAAAAGACAAATGGCACAATCAGTCCCCTCTTCTGTATATTCCTACGAGTTCAAGCTGCCTCGCCATGAAGTTGGCATGACCATTTTATGGGTCCCCTTTTACCTCCTAGTCGAGTGGGCTGATCCTCTGCCAAGTGCACTCAAATACATCTGGCTGTTTTCAATAATGGGTAGTCCCGTTTTACTTATAATCCAAGAATCCCTCACTCACTCCCATCCCTATACCCTTTTAAATCATAACAAAGGGAAGGGAAGGTAGGGGAAGGGTGGATTTGGGAGATCAGCTAGTTGGAAATCATTGCTGACTCAGTCATAGGCCTGGTGGAACAATCAAGCTCTGTCTAGATAGGATGATAGCCAGTGCCGGGGGGAAGTCATGGCATACATTGGTACTGATGTCATTGGGAAATGTAGTTGTGTGGTCGTAGAGAAAACAAAATTCGGTTACCAGGCAGAAGGTTAAAGATCATGGCCTCAAAGATAGCATTCTTAGAATTTAATGTATTGTCGAAGGCTTTCATGGCCGAAATCACTGGGGTGCTGTGCGGTTTCCGGGCTGTATGGCTGTGTTCTAGCAGCATTCTCTCCTGACGTTTCACCTGCATCTGTGGCTGGCATCCCTCTGAAGATGCCAGCCACAGATGCAGGCAAAATGTCAGGAGAGAATGCTGCTAGAACATGGCCATACAGCCCGGAAACCACACAGCACCCCAATTCTTAGAATTGCTTCAAGTTCCATGTGCAAGGCCAGGTAGACAGACACAAGTCAGGGGCCTCAATATGTGGATGAGAAACTGATGCCAGGAGGAAGCATTTAGATTTGCTAGGCACTGGGGAACTTTCTGGAACAAACTGATCCTGTACAAAAGAGAAAGGTTCAAATTGCTGGCAAATAAAATTAAAAAGCAGCTTTAAATTAATCCCAGGTGGAAATTGACAGAAGCTGGGGAAGCTCTAGTTCAGGACAAAACAGTCCAAGGGATGATTGTATGAACACTTAGGGTAATACTAATAGGAACCTAACAGAATGTGGGAATGAGGGTTGAGGGAGACAAAGGTTGCTGGAGGGGGAAATACATCATAGGTCAGTGATGGCGAACCTATGGCACAGGTGCCAGAGGTGGCACTCGGAGCCCTCTCTGATGAGCAATACTCTGAGGCTATTTCCACACAGGTGGAATACAGCGTTCCAGGGGCGCTAAAAACAGCGTCCCCAGGGAGGGGTTCGCACGGCCAGCCACTGTTTCCGAACCTCGCTCCCTAAGTGAGGTTTTTCGGAAACAGCGGTTTCCAACCACTGCTGCGCAAATGGCAGCGGCTGGAAGGCGCAATCTCCCCCCTTTCTCGAACGCCTTACCGTTCCTCCAACCTTCCGACCTGTTGCCCAGGCCAGGGGACACCCCCCCCCCGCCCTGCGACTCCAGAGCTGCCGCGCAGGGCAGGGGGGCGTGTTCCCTGGCCTGAGCAATGTGCTGGAAGATTGGAGGGACGGTAAGCATGCTCAGCAGCAATTCCTCTGGCGAGGTTGCGCCGGTCTTCCCACCCCTTCTGGGACCGTCCGTGTGAATGGTCCCGGGTGGCGATCGGTAAAGAAAGCTTAATGACGCGGCACCCTCGCAGCATGGCTATGCGGAAATGGCCTGAGAGTGCTTTGGCTTTTAAGAATTCCTTTACTTTTAAATCAAGCTTGCCCAACCGCCTAATGTGGCATTTCATTTGACCAACTTGTATTGGATATCAGGCTGTAAGATGGGTTGGTTCTGTAAACAGGGAAGCATGAAAAATAGATGATCCCCCTCCAGATATATAAAGATGATGGAATGAGGTAAATCTATGAGATATAGTCATCCCTGGGTATAAGCTCTATAGGTAAGACAGGGAGGGAGTCGTATATCAAAGAGGACCAATACTAGAACCAGGGGGCATATGTTCTTATGTTCATAGGACATAGAATGAAATAAATTAGAAAAGATTAGGGGAATGAACATAAGTGATAAAAGATGAAAATTCAGGACCCTCAGGACTACTTGGAAGCGAAAATATATTGTCACCCACTTAATCAAATTCTTGAGGCTGGTCTTGAGATGGAGAAGGAAACAAGGGAGGTGTCTAAATCAGGTAATGTTATGATTCTGGGAGACTTCAACTACCCTCACATTGACTGGGCAAACATGTGCTAAAGTCATTCTGTAGAAATGAGATTCTCAGACAGCATAAATGACTGTGCACTGGAACAGATGTTCACAGAGCCAACAAAAGGGGTTGTGATCTTGGACTTCATTCTGAGTGGGACTCAAGACCTGGTAAGAGATCGAGATGTGGTTGCACCAACTGGGAATAGTGACTACAATGCTAATTAAGCGCTCCCATCTAAGGACAGCTACTCCTAAAGTCCAAAACTGTAACATTTGATTTCAAAAGAAGAAGTTTTGCAAAAATGATGAGAACAGTTCAAATGAAACTAAAAGGGAAATACAAGAGAGTCAAATCCTTAGAGAATGCTTGGAAGCTATTTAAAACCACACTAATTGAAGAGGACATAGAATGCATTCTATAGGTTAGGAAAGGCACTGCCAAGTCTAAAAGGATGACTACATGATTAACCACACATCAAGGGAGCTATAAAAAGCAAAAAGGCTTCTTTTAAAAAGTAGAATGTCTGACACAATGAACTGAACAGAAGGTACTACAGGCTCTGGAAAAGTCAACAATTAGACATGTGAAAACTGAATTTGAGGACCAGGTTGCTAAAAGCATCAAGACAAACAATAAAAAAAATAATTTAAATATATCTGGAGCAGGAAACCAACCAGCAGTTGGACTATTGGATGACCAAGGAATAAAAGGATCGCTAAAGGAAGATGGGAAAATGGCAGAAAAGCCCAGTGAATTTTTTACATTTGTGTTCATTGTGGAATGTGCAGGCCATTTACCCGTGTTACAGTAAATATTTTTAAAGAAGGGAGCCTGAGGAACTGAGTCGCACTGAGGTGTCAAGAGATGAAATTATAGATCAACTGGGGATATTAAAAAACAGTAATTGTCGAAGGCTTTGACAGACATATTCAACTGGTTGTGGTGGGTTTTCCGGGCTGTGTGGTCGTGGTCTGCTAGATCTTGTTCCTAACGTTTCACCTGCAACTGCGACTGGCATCTTCAGAGGGGTATCACAGGAGAGAAAGGTGGGATATAAATTCAAACTCTTCTTATCTTTTTCCCCTCTCCCAAAATAGTATAACTTGAGGGCATATAATGAAACTGATGGACAGGAGATTCACGACAGACAAAAGGAAATACTTCTTAATACAGCAAGTGATTAAAATGTAACATTCACTGCCAGAATATGTAGTTAGATGACCACAGGGAGTGACAGCTTTACAAGGGGATTAGATTGATTCAGGGAGACTAGGTCTGTCAGTGGTTACTAGCCCTGATGATTAAAGGGAACCTCCATGTTCACAGGCAGTTAACCTCAGAATCCCAGTGCTGGGGGCAGCATCAAGGGAAGGTCTTAGCCTCTATGCCAGTAGTGGCGAACCTTTGGCACTCCAGATGTTATGGACTACATTCCCATCAGCCCCTTCCAGCATGGCCAATTGGCCATGCTGGAAGGGGCTGATGGGAATTGAAGTCCATAACATCCGGAGTGCCAAAGGTTCGCCACCACTGCTCTATGCACTGTTGTTGGCCATCCAGAGCAACAGGTTGGCCACCGTGTTAGCCAGAATACTGGACTAGATGGACTACTGGTCTTATCCAGGAGGGCTCTTTGATCTTATGGACGCCCTGTTAAGAATCACTGTCTAAATGGAACACAAGGAATTTGAGTACTGAGAGCCTGAAGCGTGCCTGTAAAACAAGCAGGGCCTCCCATTTGCAACAATAGCCAGGCATGTCTAGCATACCTAGAACAGCAGAAGAAGACCCACTTAGATTTGATGAGAAAAGAAAAAGAGGACCTCAAATGAGAGGGTTGAATCGCTCTCACCATTTTTTTTCATTAAGTAAGAACAAATGTTTGTAAAAAAGTGATATTTCGGTGGTGTCTCTAACCTTGCATGAGATATAATCTAATCTAGATATAATCAGTATATTTCAAATTGAAACACAGATTAATCACGGATCAAAAAATAGGGCAGAAGTCTTTAGAATTAGCAGGAATGGAGGATAGGCAAGAATTCCTGCTATAAACAAATGCTGGCTAAAGTCTAGAAATAACAAATGAGAAAACTAAGCAATCGTGCAGCCGACAATTTATCATAGTTAAATACAAATATAATTTTTTCTCCTCTTAATATATTCTCAGTGAAGATATTTAGGGGAAAGTCATTGGCCTCTTCAACCCTGCCTAATCACACAGAGACCAAAGCATGTCAGATATATTAACATCTCAAGCTGATGAACTCTTAAATCAATACACCATTTTTAGTATACAATCAGTAATTAACAGCAATTCCAAAGTTAAACATCTCAGTTGGTTTGAAGCAACACTAGAAAACACGTTGAAACATATTCTTCATCCCAATTTATTTACATTCTGGACATTTTAATCAGATCCACCCGCTCTCTTCACCAGGGAATCCGTTATTTATTGATAATTGTTCTGTCTCAGTCTCCACTCAGAGGCTCCCAAGGCAATGTACAGGCTTTATAAACACAATACACATACTAAAACTACAAGTATAACCCAGCAGAAATTAGGATGAGATATCAATTAAAAATCAATGGCAAGCAGCAATGCAAGAGCACTTCCCAGGTAAGAAACTTAATGGCCAACAATCAATGGAATTTCCAATAAGCTGTCAGCAAAGGCTCTTTTAAAATGGCAAGTTTTTTACCTGCTAGCTGTACTAGGGGTGTCAGAAGGCTAATCTCCCATGGGAAAGTGCACTACAGTGGAAGCAAGTGATGAAAGGAAATTCATCTCCCATCTCTCTCTTATTTTATCCAGCCAAACAGTGGAATGTGGAGCTATTCAAATGTCAGAGAACAAGGAGGGGAGGGACATATAGGAAAAGACAATTCCACACACACACAGTGTGTTGGATCAAGACAACTTCCCCCTATCAGCAGAGTAGAGCGGATCTACCCATAATAGACAAGTAGGTCTAGTAGACGAACTGCTTACACTCAGCAGCCTCCCACCTTCTTAGAATAAGACACTTCACAAAGTTGTTCTTTCTACAGGAAGGCTTTACTTGGTAGTTGCAGCATAACCCTATACAACACTATGCAAAGTTCTTAAGCTACACAGTACTAAGCACAAAGATAAGTAAGAAGCCTAAAGATACATACAGAGTTCTATACACTGCCTTTATAATGTTCAAGCTAGTATTTTGCCCAGCAAGAGTCTTTCATAGGAACAGAGTCACAGTCCCATGCACCAATCATGTAAAAGGTCGACTATTACAACTTGCTCCAGACTTTCTGGCTCTGTTGCTGACCCAGCTATCTGCGATCTAGGAGATGAACCCTCTTTTTTCACATACCATAACATCCCCCTCAATCCTACACAATTCCCTTTCTTTCTACCCATTTTGTAAATGCAGGCCCCATTATCATGACCATAGCCTTTTGGCTAGTCAAACATGTTGAAACATATTCTTCATCCCAATTTATTTACATTCTGAACATTTTAATCTGCAAAGAACTGGCTTGATCCAACCATGCATGCCTAATACAATGTCTCCTAAGGCAACTGAAGCATCAGGAACTCCTTCAATCAGGAACCTTTCTAGGAGTTGGCTGTCTAAATTACCACAAAGCTCAGCCTCAGAGCCCTGTTTACCCTTGCAAACAGAATGGAGAACAGATGTGAAATATCAAACCTTGTAATTGATGGATAGTTTAAGATTATCAGCTGCACACTCAGAAGACTGTTAAAAAGGGGCGTGGGGAGCATTGTTACTTCTGAAATTAGCTCGGCCTTGTATGGAAGCCCTGCTCCTTTCACATAATATTAAAACTTGGCAGCACCTAATGCAATTGATGGGTAACAGATTCATGACAGAAAGACGAAGCCATGTGCCAAACACACATAGGGATCCTTGAGTGAAATAAAAAATTCTTTTCCCACCCCTTCCTGTATTCGAGATTGGAGAGGTAATGCTACATGGGTGAAATTAATGTGAAGAGGGGCAAATGGTGCATTAGTCTGAGAATCAGACTAGGAATGGAGAGGCCCAAGTTCAAGTCTCCACTCAGCCTTGCCCTTATGCCAGTCTCTCAGTGTGCATTACCTTACAAGTATGTTGAACAGATAAAATGGGGAAGGAAGATCCAGGTATGTACCTACCCTGAGAGGAAGGTGAGAGAGGAAGGTGAAAGCACAAGAGGGAGAGGTGGGGCTATCAGTCCAAGAGCAATAAATACCTATAAGACAGTGGTGGCGAACCTATGGCACTCCAGATGTTCATGGACTACAATACCCAGCAGCCCCTGCCAGCATGGCCAATTGGTTCGCCGCCATAGGTTCGCCACCATGGCTCTAAGCAACGCTCAAGACGTGGGCAAATATGACGCCGCCGCGAACGAAAAGAAGCTGCCAGAGCGAGAGCGTTTCGCACGCTGCGAGCGGGCGCGAGTCGCTACTGCCGCGTAAAACGCCAAACCGCGCCAAGACGGTGTATTCAGAAAACGCTTTAAAACCACTCTTTTTCCCCATGTGACGATCGACAAAGACTGCGCTTAACAGCCGCCACGATTGTCGCCAAAAAATGGCGCGCTGGCCTGCACGGTTTATGCGCGCAGGCGCTAACGCCGCGAGACGCCGCTCAAGAGCTTCCGCATAACCGTCACATTTCTGGCGCGGGCTGCGGATCACCGCGAGTTCTGTCTGTGTGAACGCTTTTTTTGGGATGTCGCACTATGGTATCGCCATCGCTGCCGCTGCTTTTTTGGCCGTGCGGAAACGGCCTAAGAGACATGGTTTTTATTCTGTTACATCACTGAAGGACAGATGCAACTTGCTTCAACACAGAAGCAACTTAGTTTGTAATAATAGAATGTGCCCCTCAAGCATCTCAAATCATATTATCATCAAGAACTCAGGAACTGATCGAGACACAAAACCAAGATTGACAGCAAGAGTGACCAGTTTGTTGTCAGTAAATTTCATTTCAAGCCTCAGGTGGCAGGAGGGGGTGGGTAGGAGGTTGGGGAAAAATGTTGCCTCTTTGTTTTTAAACAACAGTCAACAGAAAGGGTCAGGGTAAAAATTGTGGGTACAGTATACCATGAGGGAACTGTGAACATCTGAGACATTACTGTGAGGATAAGTATTCATGTTTTGCATGTGGAATTATTTCTGACCATGTACCCTTTACAAAAGAAATAGATGTGGGGTGTGTCTGGGTCAACATTCAGATGCACCAAGCAGTACTTCCCAAGGTTATCAAGATGTGCAGTATTTCGACTTCTCCTAAAAATATAACGTTGTACCTCTGCTATAATGAATAGAAGGGCTTAGAGGTAGTGCCTATCAAACAGCTGAACTGCTAAGCAGGCAAGCCATCTAAGAGTAACTACTCTTACTCAGCTGTTGAGCCAACTAGAGTCAGCCATTTGATAAAAGCATATGGGAAATTTATGGGCCTTTGCATTACCTGGCCCTGGCTGGACTGACAACTGGGGGACAACTTTTTTTCTTTGTTGGGGGCACATAAACACAGCACCAAAAAAGCCAACATTGCCTGCTTTTGGCAAAGCCACCACAGTGACACAGAAAGTTACCATTCTTTAAGAAAGTTGACAGAGAGGACACACACCAAATTACAGGCCAGTCAGTTTACTGAACATCGTAAGTAAGTTGTTCACAAAACAGCTATTGGAGAAACTTGCAGATTGGCTTGATAAAAACGATGTTCTGGGGATTGAACAAGTGGACTTCACGGCTGGAAAATCTATATTGAACCACTGCTTAGTTCTATAGCATCTCATTGAGAAAAATGCAACTGAGAGAGATACATCCTTTTATGCCACGTTTATAGATCTGAAAGCAGCTTTTGACTCGGTTCCCCAGGCAAGGCTCTGGCAAAAATTATGGGCTACAGCGATCAATAAGAGACTACTGTGGAGATGGACCAGAATGTCTATAAATTTGTATTTGATTAAGTTGTATTTCACTATAATTCTATTGTATTGGAATCGAAGGGACTAATTGTTAGAATAATGTTTGTATAATCTTTTAAAGGTAAAATCATTTTTAAATGATCCTAAAGAATGTCAAACCTGCATACCCTAAGGAAATATCTCTCTCCAGGAGCAAACTTAGAAAAACAGGTTTTTCTTGGAAACAGAAGTTAGTTTTATTGCAGCCGTTTGCATATGGGTAGAGGGACATGAGCTAAGAGCATGCAGCATTTGAATAACAGAAGGAATGTGACACGTAGAATAGAGGCTGTCTTAATGTGACAAGGAGACAGAACTATCCAACGGGATTTTAAGGTTCATGCTTATAGCACGTGAGAGGGGTATGGATTATGTACGTGAGTAAGGGGATGAACTGTGACTTATGTATTCTCTGTATCTATAAAGACTAAGGTCTTTCCTATGGTGGGCGTGTCTCTCAGTTGAGAGCACTCAGGGCGTGCCTCTCCCTTGGGAGAGTTCACATTCTGTAACTATCTAAATCCTGCTAAGTAAAAACTGTCTGTCTGTTTCTGATGTCAGATGTCTGATGTTTTCTTGGGATTTCTAACCTATCTTTTCTCAAAACAGCTGAGCAGGCTGGACATTGAGTTCTGGCCTCACACTACTGTGCCTTATCCAAACCATGCACAAGTATACCGGCCTTAGAGTTAGATGCAGCCAGAATAGCCACCTAACAGACCCCATTAAAACATCCAAGAATGTTACACAAGGAGGCCTCTTAGCTCCAACATCGTTCATTTTCTACTTGAATAATCTGATAGACTCTCTGAACAATATAGAGCTCCACCCTCCTAAAGTGGCAAACTGGCATATACCCATCCTGCTTTATATGGTTGACATGGTGATAATGTCTAGAACCCTGGTAGGGCTGAGGTCAGCTTTAAATAAGCTGCCTCATTCTATGAACTGGGGCAACTAACAGTTAACTATCCAAAAAATAAGATCCTCGCCTTCAGGGAAAATCCCAAAATGAGATGCTGCTAACTGCAATAGAACAAGAAATTTTATGGTATGTATGTACTGTTTTATTCTTTTTATCCTTATATATTTTGTTACAATTGTATGCCAATAAAGGCTCGCTCATTCATTCATTCATTCATTCGAACAAGATAGACTACATTATAAACTTCAGTTATACTGAGATTGTGATGTAGGCCTCTGGAGCCAAAACAATGCCAGTACAATGGCAAGCTCTGGAACAAGGTCAACAAACAGGATAATTAAATTCCATAAATCCCAAGGGGGCTTTTTTAGTACAAGCAACTCTGAAGCTGTTTAAAGCCAAATCAGGGGCCCAGTTAGACTCCTCTTTGGGGTCCCGGTCCTCAATTAGTCTCCTTGAGAGAGTCCACCCTAAATTTCTCAGGTTTCTTCCAGAAGTACCCAAATACTTATCAAATGGGTTGATTAGACTGGTAATGGGGATGCTTAGGTTTGAGGCCAGAATTTGTGTTTGGTCAATGTTCAAATGGCTTTTAGTCAGCCTTAACCTTCAAAGACTATTTCCATTAATTCTTTAAGATAATTACCAATCCAGTTGGCTAAAGAGTCTACTAAGCTTTCTACAAAGTGTAGGTCTCTCTTCTCAAAGCCTTTTGGATCTTGAACTTTTTTTTGAGGTTCAGAAAATCTCAATTACAAACTTCAAGAAACAATAATGAACTTTTTTGTCTTCTAACAAAAAATGTATGCAGGATTGTTCTGCACTGCCTCTAAATGTTGACAATAGGGGGAAATCCTCTGTTGATGTTCATGATGATAAAACTTGCAAAAAAGAAGAATATGTGGTAAGGTTTCAATATCCTGAGAGGTACAGGGGCATAGTCTGAGAGGATAAGGAACACTTGTGACAGTCCTGTAAAGGTTTTCAGATGGAAATACATTTAGACTTGCTTTTGTGAAAGCCATCAATAGTGCAAAACAGTCAATGTTTTCAAGTAATTAGCACAACAGAATGAGACCACATAGTTTATATGAAAACAGGTCAGGAAACAAACAGTATGGGAATGGGACCAGAGATCAGCTGTAGCAATATCCTGTAATCTCTGCCTTGGACATTTAAATCCAATGTCATGCTCCAAAAGAACTAAAAAAATCTATTGAGGCAGCTTTTCTTGCTGCCAGTTTCATCAAGTTACTGTAGTAAACATCCTGAGCTAAGTTGGTTAGTAAACGTCGCCTCATGAGAAGATCTTTATTTTGAGCCAAAGGATTAATGCTGCGAACCATGCTCTATAAGTCAAAGGACACTCATCCGTTTCTAATAGAATTGGAGATGTGTAAATACGGGAAAAGCTAGGTGGGTTCTTGATACTGTGGAAGTAAAGATTTTTAAGAAAAGTACTTTGCTAACCTTTTAAAATATGTTTTCAAAGAAAACTCTGATGATTAATCAGTGGGGTATAAATAAATTTATCCAGTTTGTTACCAGTCTTGAGCATGCTCAGCTCAGATAGGGATTTCTAGCCAACCCTCTTTTGAATATAGATTGATCCCACGAAAGGGATGTTCTTTTGATATTTGTTTTATACTTGTTTAGTTGTTCTGTTCTGGTCACTGAGCATAACAATAGGTTTGATTTGACAAAGAGAGTACGGCGCCTGGATATGGCTACCAAAGTTGAGAGCCCTGTTGCTTAAAAATGCATGACCGTGGTAGGAGTAAGTTTTGGGTGGGTAACCATGGGCCTTTCCCCCCTTCTCCTGC
Source organism: Sphaerodactylus townsendi (assembly GCF_021028975.2). NCBI lineage: Eukaryota > Metazoa > Chordata > Lepidosauria > Squamata > Sphaerodactylidae > Sphaerodactylus > Sphaerodactylus townsendi. Next base: position 21,652,181 of record NC_059434.1, read on the forward strand.
TGCCGCCGTCGCTGCACGCTGCTTTGAGCGCAAGGAATCCCAAGCGCGCGTCTGGGCATCCCCACGACCCCACGCTCTGCGCGGGGTCATCCAAAGGCGCCATTTTTACCAGCGCCAGGGATGCCACGCGCTGAGCGGGCGCAAGAGCAGCAGCATCGGGGCGGCTGCGCTGTTGCCGTCCCTGACGTGGGGAGTGCAGTGGGACACCGTGCTACTTGCGGAGAGTAGCGCGGGGCTTAAGGTAAGTGGGGAAAGGGCCCATGTCAGTCTCCAGGAGAGGAACAAGAATCAAATCCACTAGCACCTTAAAGACCAACCCGATTTTTAGGATATAAGCTTTCAAGAGTCAAAGTTCTCTCCCTGTGTGGCTATGAACAGCTGTCTTATATTAAGTCAGACTGTTGGGTCAGTAGTGTCATGCCAAGGGGGCGGGGGGGCACAACGCACTGGGCGCATGCCCCTCTGGGGGTATGGTGGGGGCATTCCAAGGCATGGCAGGGGCAGATGGGGGTGTGGCGGGGGCGCAGGGCGAACATGCACCCCGGTTGCAGTTCCCCCTCACTCTGCCCCTGCCGTCGGTCTATCAGCCAGTACTGTCTGCTCTGACCGGCAGCAGCTCTCAGATAGATATCATTCACATCATCTGATAATTTTAACTAGAGAATCTGGCAATCGGAAGGGATTGTTGACTCTTGAAAGCTTATACCAGGGGTCTTCAAACTATGGCCCTCCAGATGTTCATGGACTACAATTCCCATCAGCCTCTGCCAGCATGGCCAAATGATAGGGCTCATGGGAATTGTAGTCTATGAACATCTGGAGGGCCATAGTTTGAAGACCCCTGGCTTATACCTTGCAAATCTGGCTGGTCTTTAATATGCTACTGGACTTGAACCTTCATCATGGTAGCAGTGAGAAATTATACCGTTTTTATATAGCCACATACAGCCGAGAATGCCATTTCAGGGAAAAGGGGGCAGTTAACAAAATTAGTGTGTTACTTTCTAAGAGCATTTGCTGTGATTACATTTTATGCATTATACCAGCCACATTACTGTCTGATGACAGGTCAAAACAGCCATTTTTTTTTAAAGAAAGATTTTTCTTCCGACATACCATTTGTGCTGTAGGAGTTCATTCAGTTGTTTATAACAAAATCAATACATAAAACCAAAAACCTTGCCCAGAAATATAAGTGCCTTTAATCAGAACTTAATATAAGGTATATGCCATTTCACTTAATACAAATAACTTCCTACAAATCATTCTACATTAGGTTACATTAGCTAATAGCCTGATCTATGCCAGTTTCCTCATAGTGAACACTGTGTTTGGTGGTGTTGACTTGCAATTAGGTGTACAAAATCATTTCTGCAGCAAAGAATGCAACTATTCTGTTTCCCCGAAAATAAGACGTAGTAGAAGTTTTGCTGAAGTCCTAAATATAAAGCATCCCCCAAAAGTAAGACGTAGCTAAGTTTTTGTTTGGAAGAATGCCCATCGAACAGAACACCAGAGCATGCAACTGTGGAGCGGAAAAATAAGACATCCCCTGAAAATAAGACATAGCGCATCTTTGGGAGCAAAAATTAATATAAGACACTGTCTTATTTTCGGGGAAACACGGTAATAATGATGTATGATCCATAGAAATTCCAGTTCTCATGGTTTCTGACCCTGGGGTACATCTAAGACCCAACCCTGCCACTGGTGGTACCATCATCCAATAAGTTCGGATGAGAAAAGAAAGGGAAGCACGATACTGTACTGGCATTGGAGAATGCTGGACAGCAAACTAAGATTTTTATGAACAGGTCTAAACTTTGGTAGTGTTGAGATCTATTTTGTAAAAGGCTCAAGGTAAGCCCTGCAGTCGTTTGTTCTTAACTCTCCCTTCTGAGTTTGGAGACTACTGAGATATTCCAAAGCTTTACAATAATTTCATATTTGACTCCAAGTAAGAGAGGATAAATGGTTTAAATTCAAACTTCGTATGTTTGAGTTTCACCCAAAATATTCCTTTGGATGTTTTTTTTGTGCAGGAGGATGCACCTAGAGCAAACAATGCCACAAAAGGAACGTTAAGATGCCAAAAAGGAATGTTAAGATGTCACATACCTACAAACTGCTGTGTCAACAGCTCTCAAGATAAAGGGCACTGACTGGTGATTCCTAGTATTGTTAGCTAATTCAGCACACTGCCTAGCTACAGCAGGTACCCTGCCGGCAGCATCACTGAACATGATACAGAGACAGCTCATAGAGCTGTTAAGAAACTGAAAGAGAAAGGTAAGGGGACTGGGAATAAAGCCAACTCTTCTCCACAGCATTCGATCATAATGTAGATTGCCAGTGAGCCAGCTAGGCTGGCACAAATCTATGTACCTGCAATTGTATCTTTTATGTTGATTGCAAGTGACAGAGAGCATAGCTGGACAGAATTCTAATTACTTAACTAGGACTTGCCTTACACTATTAGATCAATGGTCAACCCAGCACAACTGACAGAGGCTATCTTGGGCAGAGGATAAGATCTTGGACAGCAGACTGTTTCCCTTCTCAGGCTTCCTACCCTGAACCCTCTAAAGTGCAGAGGCTGGGACTTGAGTTTAATATCTTCTGGCTGTTGTAGGTTTTCCATGCTGTGCGGCCGTGGTCGGGTAGTTTTAGCTCCTAACATTTTACCCACATCGATGGATGCCATCTTCAGAGGCATCTCACAGGGAGATGTGTTTCTCTCTGTGGCAAGTGCCTTCCACATGGAAAGCACATGATAAACCATTTGCCTGTGTTGAATGTGAACTGGGCTTCTATAAGCAAATACTGGGAGATGCGGGGGGGGGGGGGCTATGAAGGGCATTTAGGGAGGATGTGATGTCAGTTCCAGGTGGTGCTTTAGGAATTTCCACTAATCTCTGTGGGAAAGACTACAGAGACTTAGAGCATTAAATTCTTAGAGCATTAGTATGGAAGCCATTTTTCTCCTGCAAAGGCTGAAGAACCCTAGACCTGATACAAGGTCTGCAGAGATACTTTGCCACCCTACTAATGGAGAGGATTCCCAAAACTGCTATGGCAAAAACTGAGATATTTTAGGGAATGTGCCTAGGGAAGACATTGGCCCATTATGCATGGAATGCTTACCTTGGGGCTTTTTGCTGCACAGTGGAGTTGTAGTAGTCTTCTCGCAGTTCCCCATTTACACATGAGGAGCACTCTACAAACTACTATGCAGCTTGCCTGCTGAACTCTCCCTGAGCCTCTGCTTTTCCTGTTTCTCTTAACTCCATCCATCAGCTCACTCTTAAAAGCACACAGTTTAACACACAGTTGTTAAAGTCCTTTAAATTGCTGTTATATTGATATTGCACCCTCGAACATATTATATTTTCTTGCCCGAGGTATGTGTTACCTGGACTCTCTCTACTTGTCCCAGCTCTAGGGAATAAAAAGTTGTTCAGAGCATACAAAGACTATTCACCTGCTGAATAATAGCGACGGCGGGATAACTGGAAGAAACACTGAATTTTTATTAGACGTGCTCAAGTCAAAAACTTAATGGAAGCTTGATCACCTCTTCCTTACCAACCTTACATGCTTTGTCCAGTTTTATGTCTTGCTTAAACACCCACTCTGTCCTGTATTTTGTTTTATTTTTACTGATATGCCTAATAAAGATCTGTTGAAGTTGAAGTTGATATTGTTGTTATTGCAGTTATATCAATATTGTAGCCGCTTTTCAAAACTAATCCCCCCCCCCATGAAAGATGCAAAGCAAAGCCCTGGACCACACTTTGCTGAAGAAGGAGACCATATCCTAGAACTGATATTGTCTCCCACCTTCACACACACACATACTTCCAACAGCTGCTGCTGCTGCAGGAGAACAGAGGCTTAGTTCTATATCCTTGTAATTTTTATATTCTTGTATTAGATCTATCATTATTTTGATAGATTTAATATGGTACAAATGCTTGGAGGTTAAAATTGAAATAAATTGAAGTTGAAAGAAAGTTGAAGTTGAAATAAATCATTGGGGAGGGTCCAAGTAGAGTGGGGGAGATAGGGTAGAGCCAAAAAACCACCCTGCTTGTATCATCTATAGAAATGCCAGCAGGATGAGTAAACATGGCAGATGAGTAAACATGGCAACATGGAAAAGGGGGCAAGGGGGGATGTGTGGATGGCAGTGGGAGGGAGTGGGAAGTGTGAAGCTAGGCAGGCTGACTGTGGGTGGAGGGAAGATGTCTGGGGCAAAGCTGTGCTCACAAACAAATCTGACCTGCTTTGGCAGCAAAGAAAATTAAAGTTGTGCTACAAGTGTTGCCGCTTGCTGCAGAGAGAATGGAAAGTGAAAGCAGGGCTTGAGAAAATACGTCTATACAAGATATCCTGCCACAATGAACGTTCATCCCTGCAGCATAGCAGATACCTTGTGTATAATCAGCCACAGTTTGGGGAAAGTATGGTGTCAGTACCGGCAGATGCAGCAGGCTAACTTCCCAAGTCCATGGTCTTTACCACAGAGAATGGAAAAATTCTTAGAGCATCATGATGTAGAAGCCATTTTTGTTCCAGTTCCAAAGTTCTTTATGGGTTGGGAAATTGAGGCTGAGGGCTGAATTTCCTGCTCCAGGCATGTACATAGGAGGCCTGCTGCTGGATGGTTTGAATGAAAAGGGGGAAAAATGCACTATGACATTATTTTCTCCTTAGTTATGATCTGAAACAGAAAAAACATTCTTGTGATAACAAGGTCAGATTGCAGAGGAGAATTATGGGAATGGCTAGCTACGTTTATGGGAATGGCTAGCTATGTGTATGGGAATGGCTAGCTATAGAAAAGAATGGGACTTTTGCCACAGCGTAACTTAAAACGTCTCTGAGTTTGGAGAGATGTATGATATCAGCAAAGAGTGAATGTGAATATAAATGACAAAAGATGAGTTGATTGTTTATCTGGAATTTGTATCGCTGCAACAGATATTGCCCAAGCAGTAAGCAAGATAAGATCTGGGACAGTATTTCAGAGTGGAAAGCCAGGAGATCTAATTGTCATCTGGCATTTTATCTCAATGTGATGTTGTGTGGGTTTCAACAACTGATAAGTTCATTTCATCACACTGTCTATATACCTAAGGATTATAGGAAGTTCCAGAATTCTTTCTATTTACACAGGTCTTTGTTAAGTATCCTAGTCATTTTACGACTCAGTTGATTACCCCTCAGTGCAGGCTAATTGACAAAACAAATACACACACCTCTAAAGACTCAGGTCCAGCAACTCCTTAGAGACCAAAAATATTTGGGGGGCATAAGCTTTCAAGACTCAAAACTCCCTTCATCAAATGTCCCCTAAATCCCTAGCTCACAGTATGGGAAACATTGCCATAAGGGACTTAAAAGCACAGCATACTATCAGCATCAAAACAAGGGCCACATACTAAAGTAATGCTGCCTACCTCCAATATCTGGCCGAAGTTTGTTGTCATAGCCTTGGAGTAGAGAGTTCAGTATACGAGTTACATCTCCTTCATGGATCTTTGGGGACAGCACCCATGTCTTGTTGCTGGCTAGGTCTTCATCATCCTCATCATCATTTTTATCAGTGCTACTGGTAATGGAGGAGAAGCAGAAAACAACTCATTAGACAAGTGGGGAGAAATGAAATTTTAACAATATCAGTGTTGCACACACACAAAATGCAAAAGTCACTATAGTTCCACAGTTTTTTACTCAGGCAAGGTGAAACGCCGATGTCAAACATACGTTTCATTGCTAATTTTTAAAGGTGGTGATCTTTATCTTCTTGTAAAAGTGCTTTATTAATCTAATTTAGAGATCCAGTAGGCCCTAGGAAAGTGTATTTATGTGTGACTAATGTATATTTGACAGTTCCTCCTATTTACGTATTTTGTTATTTACAGCTAGTGCAGCAAACTTGACAGGAGATTGGGGTGTGATTCATGATATTTCCAGTTCAAGCTTCATCGGTGTTATGAATTTACTAAGCCTCAGTCCCTTCCCCTCCACTGCAATATGAGGGGTAACACTATTTTCTTTGCCCTTTGTGTCTTTTGTAAGAGGACTGCCAAAGATCATATCAGTGAATCACTTTGAATGTTACAAGCACTATATAAATACTAAGGAATATCTGAAGATGTTGCCAATCAAAAGCAGTTCCACAAATTACTGGCTGAGAAGCAATTCGATTGGCTTTGTTTACAAACTGGATTAAAGAATCTCAGGATCTTTTTCCTTTTCAGACAACAATTGATGACAATCCTTCCTGCTATTAAGATATCCCTATGGCCAAGCAGCAAAACAAGAGCTGTAACCCTGTGTGTTCTTTCTAACTTAATTTTCTTTTCTTTAACATATTCCTTTAACTCTGGATAAAGTCCCGTCCCCACCTTACTTTATATATCTTAATCTTCCTGCCTTCTTTTTCTACGGCTGCAGCATTCAAAGCATTTTGCTCAAAGTGCTCCAGGGCTTTCAATGCTGATAGCAGGTTTATCTCCCATTCTTCTCTCAGAGATCAAAATCATCTCCTGAGTGACTCTCCAGGCTGGTGGGAACAATTGCCATCAAACCAACACCTTCCATAAGGTATATAGCTGTACCATTTGCACTACCCCGTGTTCTCTCACACACTTTCAAGGAAGCCTATTAACGGATTCATAAAACTTGGGTCCAAAGTATGGGGCAACTAATTCCTTACATTGATGGTGGCTTTTAGATTGGTGTCTGAGACATCAGCCCCTCATCCCGATTACATATGACAATGTCCTTTCAAAGCTGGGAAGATTCTGCCATTTAAAACAAATATCAGAAATTCCACTGGGCCTACCCAAGGTACCTCTTTGGATCTTGACCATAACCGTGTTGTTTAGCAATGTGGGCAGTTAGCTAGTGTATTATTTGCAAACACATTATAGCCGGACTTGTCGTAGTTCCATTACATTATTATCTGATATACTTCGCAAGATGGAAGACGACAGAGCTACAGGGGCGGAAAAATTGCACGTCCATTTATTACTTACCATTCAATTGGATTAGGTATAAATTGCTGCTTTTCACACACTTGCAGCGGGAGGGGGAAGTGCAGCAACAGCTTGAATGTGTCTGCAAATTCATTCAGAGGATCGCCTCAAAGGTCAAAGAATGCCTAGAAGTAATTTTCTCTCCATTTGAATCAAATGAGTGTGGACTTTAAATATTCCTCCAGTGCTAAAGTTTGCCATCTCCATTATTCATCCCTGCAAAATTTTGAGCAATAGCTAGAGGCTTCAAATCAAACAAAATGGATCAAAATTGAAAGTGGTCACCATCTTGACAGACAGACAATGGCAACTATTAATTGATGTGTAGAACCTTACAGAATGCAAGGAGGCCATTTTAAAGCTATATTAAGACCAGTTATTTCTGGGTAATAGAGAAAAAAAAAAGCTAAATTATACTTGATAGTCAGTGAGTGCTAATATAGTTGGCATTTGTGGGATACAGAGATCCATGATTTCATCCATTTGTATACGCGCTCTTCAAGCCTTCAAAGAATATTGCATACCTGAGGGGGCAGCAGAGCTTGCCCACACAATCCCCCTTGCCCCGCCCACTCCTTCCAGGTACACATTTGTTTGTGTTCTGATGAGGGATATCATCATTCCCAAACCTCCTTACCCACGCTCCTCCATGTTTTCCCATGAACCCAGTTCATTGACACATCTGGAGCAGGATCAATCCCCTGAACAAATTGCTCACCTGACATGCAGGATTTGTTCACTGCTTTGTGGTGATCAAGTGCAAGGCCAGCAGCTACCACCCTCCTCCATGTATCATGGCTACACATATAAAACAGAATTTTCATCTTCCTGTCCCTCTCATTCGCCACTTTTACAGCCTACTCTGGGGCAGTGAAGACAGTGAAAAAAATCACTTCCCTGCAGTTACTGCCCTAACCTGAATGGTCCAGACTAGGGTGATCTGGTCAAACCTTGGAAGCTAAACAAGATTGATCTGGTCAGTATTTGGGTATTTGACCATCAAGGGATTCCAGAGTTGCTGTGCAGGGGAAGGCAATAGCAAACCACCTCTTTTAATCTCTTGCCTCAAAAATCCCACCATGTCAGCTGCAACTTGACAGTACTTTACACACCAACACATCACTGCTTCTGTTCAGTGTTGTCCAGTAGATTATTTCTCAGCAGGGAGGCTGTGAACTTTGCACACACACAACATGCACGTGACATTGGAATGCACCTTGTTTGAAATTACTGTTGATTGTCTCCCCCGATCCCGAGATTTGCTTGCAATTCAAAACAGCAGTGATGCATGTAATTGTAACACCAGAATAAAGGCAAAATTCCTCACAGCTGATGGTAAGGTAGCTGCAAGTCACATATACTCAATTAGGATGTCCAGCTCATCATGGGATGCTTCTCTTAAGAGCAGGTAAGTTGTGCTCTACATGCTACTTTTGAGCCTATGCTGTCAGCTGTTTTCTTTCTTCTCCTCCTCTTCCCTTGCATTCCCTAGCCAGAAGTCTTTCCTTCGTTTGCTGTCCCGTTATTTCCCAGTGTCGGGGGAAGACTTGTTCAGTTTCTTTCCTAGTCTTGATGACATGCTCCCATCCAAGCTAAAAAAAGGTGGGATTTCCAGGGTATGTGAAAAGAAGCTGATGAAGATTTGCATCCACTAACAATGCAATCCTGTGCAGAGTTGCTCCCATTTAAATCCATCTATTTCAATAGACTGGAATGAACTCTGCCTGGGGGTTGCACTTTCAGAAACCTTTGGCCATTTGATTTTCAATTAACTCCTGGCTTATTAATTTGGATGGGAGTGCAATTGCAAACCCAGAAACATAAGGAAGCGGCCGCAATTTACCGTGGCCACCATTGCTGACTGAAGAAGGGGCAGCATGGAGTTTTGGGCCGGCCCACAAGACTTTGCAGGCCTTGCGCACTGGCATCTGATGTTGGGGATCACGTCCTGATGTCAGAGGGGCGTGGGCCAGCCCGGCTTTTATAAGTCTAGGCCAGTGGTGGCGAACCTTTGGCACTCCAGATGTTATGGACTACAATTCCCATCAGCCCCTGCCCCAATTGGCCATGCTGGCAGAGGCTGATGGGAATTGTAGTCCATAACATCTGGAGTGCCAAAGGTTCACCACCATGGGTCTAGGCCCAACAGTGCCCAGGCCAGTCATCTTTCCAGAGCCAGACACATTCCCATCCTCCTCTCCCTTTCTTTCAATGTTGTTGCATTATTGCATGGTATTTTGTCATGGCCGTGTGGCAGGTTGCACGTGGGGGACTGATCTCTTGGTGTGGGTGAGTGGGTGAGCTACCCACTTTGATGGAACCTCCCTAAGAGGTTTGGGGTGGAGCAAGCCAACAGGTAGGGTGCCCAGACGTGGGCTACTAAGGCTTGTGCCCCAAGCAGCAAAGGGAATCTTCAGGCAGTGGCCCACTACCCATCTGGAATTTCTCATCACTGCTTCAGCATTTTGTGTTTTTTCCTCAGCAGGTGGGCTTGAGGAAATTTGGTAGCTGGGGGACAGCACTTGGGCTGCCCAGCACACAGATCAGACCCCCATGTTGCGCCTTTCGCTTCTCTTGACTTTGAATTGATAAAAATATGGCTATGGCAGATATGTTTTCCCCACCCAAAATGTCTGGTGGTTTTATTTTACTGCTTGCTGACAGATCCTTCCCTCGGTCAGCAAATAAATTGATCAAGCATTTTTACGGCAGTGCAAACCAGAACCACCTTTTATTTCTGGCTATGCAGAGCTTATTGCCAACTCAGAGAGAATCTGTTTTAATAGTTCCTTAAAAAAATCTTTTGAGCAAAAAATGGTTTTTCTTCAGAAGCAGCTGGGAATTGGGGGGAGGAGAGTTGGTGCTTTGGCCAGGCAGCTGCAAAGAACACAGGGAAAGGAAATCTATGGCAAAGCAGTGCAAGATATAACATGCAAGTGTGCATACACACAAAAAAAACACACATAATTCAATTCCAGACATTTTCAAATGTTTATTGAGGGGGTGGGTGACTATCTTTTTTTCAAGTGTTCAGGTATACAGATGATAATTTTCAAAAAACGGAGTGATAAACAAGCATCTTCAGCTCAAATTACTGAAGAGTCTTCTACATTCTGAATGTTGTAATGCCATTACGATCAGTGAAAATCAAGGATATTTGCACTGACCTAGATGCAAGTGAAATTTTGACTGGGTCCATAACCTATCACACTTGTCCTTGAATGTTGGATACTTTTTGGTTTGTGCCACCTAAAGTAAGGTAACCAGATTGTCACCTTTTTAAACCGGGACCAGGGTGGGCGCACGCGCGCGGCCGCAGGAGTGCCCCAAAAGGCAGTGCGCTCCTGCGGCCACGTGTGCAGGAGGCTGCCGCACTGCCTTCTGGGGCGCTCCCCTGTTTCCCGCCCTGTGACAGAGTGGGAACTGTGACAGGGCGGGAAGGGGAGCGCCCCAGAAGGCAGTGAGGCAGCCATCCAAAAATCGGGACAGTAAAAAAAAACACGGGACAAATTGGTTTAAGGCGGGACTGTCCCGCCAAAAGCGGGATGTCTGGTCACCTTGACCTAAAGATAAGGACAGGATCCTTGGAGAGGTGAGACTGACAAACTGAATACTTGACACTCTTGGGTACTTATAGCTGCCAGATAATGGTCAACACTGGTAGAGACTGAAAATGTATCTTTGTTGGAGAGTCAGAGTCTGATTAAAATAAGCCATGGCAAACCCACTCCTAAAGAAACCTTCCTTCAGTGCCCCTGATTTTAATTAGTTTTGGCTCATTTCCAGTCTTCATACACTGACAACATGAAGCCCCAAAATATAAGTAATATCCTTCTTAGACTATTGTGGTGGGCGCCAAAAATGCAGAGTTCGTTTGTGGGGTTTTTTTTTTGGTATTTTAGTGAGTTTTCAGTTTTTGGCCTGCCGAGGGCGCAGTTTTTAGGCTAGCAGCACAAAAATTTCAGGGATGTTTCAGGAGACTCTCCTGATGCTTTCACCCTAGTTTGGTGAGGTTTGGTTCAGAGAGTCCAAAGTTATGGACTCCCAAAGGGGGTGTCCCATCCCCCATTGTTTCCATTGGGAGCTAATAGGAGATGGGGGCTACACCTTTGAGGGTTGATAACTTTGAACCCCCTGAACCAAACTTCACCAAACATAAGAGGTATCATCAGAAGAGTCTCTTACTGATAACATCCAGGTTTTGTGAAGTTTGGTCTAGGGGGTCCAAAGCTATGGACTCCCAAAGGGGATGTCCCCATCCCCCATTGTTTCTATTGGGAGCTAATAGAAGATGGGGGCTACACATTTGAGGGTCTATAACTTTGGACCCCCTGAACCAAACTTCACCAAACCTGGGTGGTATCATTAGGAGAGCCTCCTAAAGATACCCTGAAATTTTGGTGCTGCTAGCTTAACAATTGCACCCCTGACAACAGGCACCCCCTAAATTTCCCCAGATTTTACTTTTAACCCCCCCCCCCTTTGGCATGGATTTAAAGGGAGAATCTGAGGTCCCCAGTTTAAACATTGAAAGTGATGCTGTTTCTGGGTGGGGGAGAATCAATCCCAAAATAGCATCACTTTCAATGTTGTTCAAACTGGGAACCCCAGATTCTCCCTTTAAGTTGGACTTAAAAGGAGAATCTGGGCTCCCTAGTTTAAATACCATTGAAAATGATGGGAGTGGATTCCAGCATCACTTGTTTAAACTAGGACAGTGGTGGCGAACCTTTGGCACTTCAGATGTTATGGACTACAATTCCCGTCAGCCCCTGCCAGCATGGCCAAATTGGCCATGCTGGCAGGGACTGATGGTAACTGTAGTCCATAACATTGTAGTGCCAATTGTAGTCCATAACATTGTAGTCCATAACATCTGGAGTGCCAAAGGTTCACCACCATAGAACTAGGGAGCCCAGATTCTCCTTTTAAATCCACCTTAAAGGAGAATCTGGTGTTCCCAGTTTAAATAACATTGAAAGTGATGCTGTTTCTCCCAATTGGGGGGACTGGATACAACACCATAAAATGTTTTCATAGCAGTAATAAAACATTTTGAAAGCATTTTGAAAATGTTTTCAAAAAATTATTTCTGCTGTGTGGCATGGCCTATTGCTGTGTTCAGATTTGTGAGTTGGGGCATGTTCTATAATTTGATGGTGACTTTGAAACGACCTGGTTGCTTGGTCACAGTGGGGGAGGGCAGCTGCCCATGGGGGGCGCCAAACTCCAGTTTGCCTAGATACGCCACTGAGTGTAGCTTCAAGGGGGCCGGGGTGTGCACGTTTCACCGGACATGCGCCTGTGGGGGGCATCAAACTCAGGTTTTGCCCAGGGCTCCAGTTTGCCTAGTTGCACTACTGCCAGAAACTAAAGTCTATTAACTACAGTTGGGTCTAATCATTTTGTCTCATGTATGGTTGAGGATATTCTGGCTTAATCATGGTTTGCTCTTCAGCAATGTCCTTGTAAACTATACAGAGCAATGGAAACAACATCTGTTGAAGCAAAACAGTATTTGAGTGATGGTGAGAGGAATCCTGGTTTCACAAGCTGACCAAAGTTAAAATAAACCACAATTTTATGCCATGTCTGCACTGAACGTCAAACTGTTGCATGTGTACACCACTGCGGGAATAACTTAGACTGTGAAGTCAAAATTGGAGGGTCCTTGGGCACTTTAGAAGCAAAAGTAAGATGCAGAGTCATGGTTTTTGAGATATTGTCTGCCATTTCTTTGAAGGAATGAATTAATCAGCCTGCATGACTGAATTAATGACAAATACAGATAAGCCAGTTTTACCACTATTGCTTATAACTTCCTGCTTCACTGGAAATAGGAGATCATTCTCCAATTAATTCTCTTGAAATTGATATTTGCTGTCTCCTGTATTACTTTTTTCTCTTCTAGAAGCTCCACTAACAGCTCAGAGATTGTTTTTTATTACTCAAACAAGACACAGTATCCTCTTATTAATAACAAAAAAACACAATTCTAGCACCATGGTTCTTCATTGGCAAACCCAACACCATAACCTTACATTCATAATCTGGGTTCAAAGCCCAGATTCTAAGCATTAAAGAGACTTCAGGTGCCATGTGTTTTGAAAGGTCTTTTATTTGCCTGAAATTGCAGAGAACTACTGTCAGTAGACAGTACCAAACTAGGTAGACCAGTGTCTGACTCAGTGTAAGGTATTGTCATGCATCCTTTGTGAACAATGCCCATCCATTCAAGTGACTAGCACTTTATGTTTGAAACCAGCAGGCTTCTATTGCAGTAACTCTGCATAGAACTGCACTTTGAATTACCCTGAAGTGTTTCCTGACTGCCACCACCCTGTGCATCATAAAGAGCCAGCTGTGTAAAAATACAGATAAGCAATTCACAATTGACGGTGCTGTATATGCGTATTTTGTCACTGAGAACACTGCTTAAATGAATTTACTTCATTTGTCATCTGCTGCTCTTGTTGAGACTCAAGGCTTATTATTGGATCCTAAAAACAATGCAACAAAGACTAGTCTAATGCATCCAGTAAATTATGCTACAAGAAGGGAGAAGAAAAAAAAAGTGCTTAAAATGTTCACATACAAATTAAAATTATAATCATATTACCTTTGTAAAATGAGTCCTCCTGCACAATACCATTTATTATATCCACATTCCCTTTACAGCAATGTCCTCATGAACAGGTCTACTTCAGAGGCATAGCTGGACCAAACCAGCGCGATTCTAATTCTTCTGTAGTCCATAACATTGTAGTGCCAATTGTAGTCCATAACATTGTAGTCCATAACATCTGGAGTGCCAAAGGTTCACCACCATAGAACTAGGGAGCCCAGATTCTCCTTTTAAATCCACCTTAAAGGAAGGAATCTGAGTGTTCCCAGTTTAAATAACATTGAAAGTGATGCTGTTTCTCCCAATTAGAGGGACTGGATACAACAACACATAAAATGTTTTCCATAGCAGTAATAAAACATTTTGAAAGCTTATTTTGAAAATGTTTTCAAAAATTATTTCTGCTGTGTGGCATGGCCTATTGCTGTGTTCAGATTTGTGAGTTGGGGGCATGTTCTGATAATTTGATGGTGACTTTAGAAAACATTGACCTGGTTGCTTGGTCACAGTGGGGAGGGCAGCTGCCATGGGGAGGCGCCAAACTCCAGTTTGCTTCCTATAGATCACGCCACTGGAGTGCTTAGCTTCAAAGGGGCCGGGGTGGCTTGCTGCATCGTTTCACCGGACATGCGCCTGTAGGGGCATCAAACTCCAGGTTTTGCCCAGGGCTCCCAGTTACTGCCTAGTTGCACTACTGCCAGAAACTAAGAGTCTGTATTAACTACAGTTGGAGTCTAATCATTTTGTCTCATGTATGGTTGAGGATATCTCTGGCTTAATCATGGTTTTGCTCTTCAACTAGCAATGTCCTTGTCAAACTATACAGAGGCAATGGGAAACAACATCCTGTTGAAGCAAAACAGTATTTGAGTGATGGTGAGAGGAATCCTGGTTTCACACCAAGCTGACCAAAGTTAAAATAAAACCACAATTTTATGCACCATGTATGTCTGCACCTGAACGTCAAACTGTTGCATGTGTACACCACTCACAGGAATAACTTAGACTGTAAGAAGTGCAAAATTGAGAGGAGTCCTTTGGGCACTTTAGGAAGCAAAAGTAAGATTTTCTGCAGGAGTCATGGTTTTGAGATATTGTCTGCCATTTTCTTTGAAGGAATGAATTAATCAGCCTGCATGACTGAATTAATGACAAATGCACAGATAAGCCAGTTTTTACTCACTATTGCTTATAACTTCCTTTAAGCTTCACTGGAAATAGGAGATCATTCTCCAAATAATTCTCTTGAAATTGATATTTGCTGTCTCCTGTATTACTTTTTTCCTCTTCTAGAAGCTCCACTAACAGCTCAAGAAATTTATTAGTTTTATTACTCAAACAAGACACAGTATCCCTTCCTTATTAATAACAAAAAAACACACAATTCTAGCACCATGGATTTCTTCATTAGGCAAGACCCAACACCATAATCCTTTACATTCACATAATCTGGGTTCAAAGCCCAGATTCCTAAGCGATTAAAGAGACTTCAGGTGCCATGTGTGTTTTGGAAAGGTCTTTTATTTGCCTGAAATGTACAGAGAACTACTGTCAGTAGACAGTGATACCAAACTAGGTAGACCAGTGTTCTGAGCTCAGTGTAAGGTATTGTATCATGCATCACTTTATGAACAATGCCCATCCATTCAAGTGACTAGCACTTTATGTTTGAAAACCAGCAGGCTTCTATTGCAGTAACTCTGCATGTGAAACTGCACTTTGAATTACCACTGAAGTGTTTCCCTTCTGACTATGCCACCAATTCTGTGCATCATAAAGGAGCCAGCTGTGTAAAAGAAATACAGATAAGCAATTCACAATTGACGGTGCTGTATATGCTGTGATTTTGTCACTGAGAACACTGCTTAAAATGAATTTTACTTCCCATTTTGTCATCTACCGCTCTATTTTTGTTGAGACTCAAGGCTTATTATTGGATCCTAAAAACAATGCAACAAAGACTAGTCTAATGCATCCAGTAAATTATGCTACAAGAAGGGAGGAAAAGAAAAGAAAAAAAAGTGCTTTAAAATGTTCACATACAAATTAAAATTATAATCATATTACCTTTGTAAAATGAGTCCTCCTGCACAATACCATTTATTATATCCACATTCCCTTTACAGCAATGTCCTCATGAACAGGTCTACTTCAGAGGCATAGCTGGACCAAACTGCGACCAGTGCGCATTCGAATTTTCCGGCCCCCCATAGCCCCCCCCCACGGTGCCCCCCCCCACAGCGGCCCCCTTCCCACATTTACCTTAGTTCCTTTCCTTTTTCAGAACTTTTTCAGGCTGCAAAAGGCCTGTTCACAGTAAAAAGTCCTGATGGGAACTATACTTCCCAGGAGACCTTGTGAGCCCCAAGGTCTCCTGGGAACTGTAGTTCCTCAGACTGTTTTTACTGCAAACAGGCCTTTTGCAGCCTGAAAAAGTTCTGAAAAAGGAAAGGAACTAAGTGTGGAAAGGGGGTGGGAGGGCGCCACGGGGGGCAAGGAAAGGGGGTGGGGCCTGGGGGCAATTTTCCACGCCCCCAGGTGTGCGCTCGGTGCACAGCATACCCCCTTGCCCCCTTGTAGCTCTGCGACTGGTCTACTTTACACAATCTGTGATACAATGTATAAAACTAGAAGGGCCCGGCCACACATTGCTGTGGCTTATTGTGGTGAAATGGGAAAGGAACAGTAGCAGCAAATCAATTGCAGAGGCCAGCACGGCGAGTACGGTATTCTCCGTATTTTGCAAACACGCAGCCTGATACTAAAAGGTCGCGATGTCAGTGATTTGTGTGCCCGCATTCCTTGGGGGAGGGGGAATGGAAAGGCACCCCTCCCACACATCTAGGCTGGCTGATCATGATCCTTTACCTGGGAGTAAGTTTGGTTGGTGGCAATGGGTGTCGCTTCTGAGGAAACCCTCTGAGAGGTGCGATGCAGCCATTCAAAGTATGTCACGGTTGCTGTACCGAGCTTACTCCTGAGTAATGCGTGCCTGGTTTTCTTAACTGTAACCGCTGTATTCAGGGAATCTAGGGTGCCTGGCCCCTCCCTCCCTTCCCTTGCATGTCGCCCCTCCCTCTCTTCCCGCCCTCATTTCTCTTCCCTTGCATGTCACCCCTCCCCTCCCTCCCTTCTCTTCCCTTGCATGCCACCCCTCCTCCTCCTTCCCTTTTCCTCTGCTAGGGTGGGTGGGTCATATCAAGATGCTGGGCCCCCTGCCTCACCCCCCTTGCATGCCACCCCTCACTGTCTCCCCTCTCACTTCTCTTCCCTTGCATGCCTCCCCCTCCGTCCCTTTCCTCTCCCTCCCTCTCTTCCCTTGCATGCCATTGCCACCCCTCCCTCTCAGTGGCAGTGGCGTGGGAGGTTAAGAGCTCGTGTATCTAATCTGGAGGAACCGGGTTTCATTCCCAGCTCTGCCGCCTGAGCTGTGGAGGCTTATCTGCACTCCCACACATGCCAGCTGGGTGACCTTGGGCTAGTCACAGCTTCTCGGAGCTCTCTCAGCCCCACCTACCTCACAGGGTGTTTGTTGTGAGGGGGGAAGGGCAAGGAGATTGTAAGCCCCTTTGAGTCTCCTGCAGGAGAGAAAGGGGGGATATAAATCCAAACTCTTCTTCTTCTTCTTCTCCCTCTCTTCCCTCTCCCTCATGTGTATGTGTGTGTATTTGTTTCACTTCCACTCCAGTTACTGCCTATGCACTGTTTTCACTGCTCATATCTGGCCGTCTGAGTGAACATTTTAAGCAGCACGAACATTCTAAGGGTGACAGTTACCACAGGCAGCTGCATGTCCTTCACCAGGGAGCGCCAGGAAAAAGGCGTTTTACCTGGGCCAGGTGTGAAATTTCAGGTATGTGAACATCTAAAAACACTCTCGCCTGGCTGACTATAGTGGCTGGGAATTTTCAGAGGAATTGGCCCAGCAGTTACTGAGTTATACTATCATCAACAAAAACACAGTTAGCTTTTTATATAGAGAGATGGGAGACCTCTTGATCTTTTCAGGAAAACCATTCCACCTGCGGGGAGCCATACAGAGAAGTCATCTTTTGTTTTACCCATTTGCAGGGTGAATAAATTGACTTTAAAAAATGTGTACATGTTAATATTTTAGGACATGAATTAACATTCTTGCATCCTGTACACTTGAAGTCATCAACGCATGGATTGGGATCTTCAAATAGATCATGGAGCCCTCCTGCTGTGTTGTGAACCTTTAAAGATCACAAGTGTGGTACCCTTTCTGGAACATCAGTGGTTCAGAGAGCAAGAGAACCTTTTACAGGTGTGCTGAGGGAGTTGAGGTAAGGGAAGGTCACTCAGTGGTGGAGAGGAGTCCTCCATGACTGACCCTTCTCTTATTTCTAAATATTTATTTATTTATTTATTTATTTATTATGTGATTTATAAGCCGCCTCACCCCCAAAGGGCTCGAGGCGGCTCACAGAAATATGATACACTTCCTACTGGTGCTTGGGTTGTGTTTCCTGTCATGTATTGGGTTGTGTTTTGATCTGCTGCTCATGGGCCTGACCTGGTGAGGTCATAGTTCAGTTCCTGTTTCTGGGACAGCTGAAGACCACTGCTGAAAATAATAATGAAGGCAACTCACTAGAAATTGTGAATCCACCCAAGTATAACTGTATCTCTCTTCTAATGCAGATCTGGGGAAACACACAAGACTCAATCCATTGTCAATTCTCCTCATCAATGCATATGTGTGCAAATTTTATGTTGTCTCTGGAGAAAACGCAAGCTGGCTTATTGTTTTATAATAGCCCGTCTACAGAGTATAAGACTGAAGAAGAAAATGCAGAAAATGAAACTCAAAAAGAATTGATTTCCCAGGCAGCCAAAGCCTGTGGGAGATCCTCCCATCCCCTCACTTACGCAGGATCTTACTTAAGAGCTTCTGAGGGAAGTAATCAGCAGTGCCAGGGAAGTTTGCAATGGCAATACAATTAGAGGATAACTTTTCTTCACTACTTAATAGCCACTTTTGTACAATACGAGAAGATGCGAAAGGAGACTGCAGTTTAAACATTCTGTCTAACAGAAAGGGACTTTTATGTATCTCTGCCACATGAAAATCCTTCCATTCACACCCCAAATCTGAAGGCTAGTAATAAGGAATTGACTTACTGGATACAATGTGAGTATAATCCAAAATCCAGCGAGATGCCTTTGCATGCTCACAAGACAAGGCATGAAGGCAGCAGCAGCAGCCTTTTCCTATTTATTTCTGGAAACAGGGAGTCAGAGATAGGCTGCCATGGGCATGGCTCATGGTTGGTTTGGTAGGATGTTTAATCAGGGTTATGCGGTGTGCGCACAGTTTGGCACCACATCACTGAACTTGAAGAACCAGGCCATAGTTAAGAAGATCAGACGGGATGCCATTGACTACTTATATCCAGTGGTGGGATTCTGCCTATTCGCACCTATTCAGTAGAACCGGTAGCTAATTTTTTTGTCTAGTTCAGAGAACTGATGTAATCCCACCACTGAGTCCTTTTGGAACTGGTTGTTAAATTATTTGAATCCTACCACTGCTTATGTCACCTGATCCCAGCTCCTACCACTGCTCATGTCACCTGATCCCAGCTGGGTTGGTAGTTGCAGTACCACCTTTCTAGTTACCTGCAGTTAGGAGTACCAATCTCAGAATGGGGTCAGCAGTTCTCCCAAGATGGCAACTGAGGCCGTTTCCCCACTTTTAAAAATGACGTCGGTTTCATCCAGCGTGGATCTTTTCAGCACGGGGATTGTGTTCCCCGGCTTCCCCACTGCCCCGCGCTCTGCGTGGGGTCATCAAAAGGCGCCATTTTCAGCAGCGCCAGTAATGACGTGCGCTGAGGGGGCGCGAGAGCGGCAAAGTCGGGGCGGCTGCGTTGTCGCTGCCCCTGTAGTGGGGAGTGCCACTGGACCCGGCGCTACTTGGCAAGAGTAGCGCGCAGCAAATGGTGAGTGGGGAAAGGCCCTGAGTTCCAGACTAGAGAGAATGGCTCTTTTGGAAGAGATGGCAGCTGTGGAGAACCGACTATATGGCATCACATCCTCCTGAGTGCCTTCTCCAGACTGCCCTACTCAGGCACTGCCAGCAAATCTCCAGGAACATCCAAAACCAGAATTGGCAAACCTATTTGCCTTGATAATGATGCTACAACACAGCAGAGAGCAGGTCTCAATTCCTTCCACCTTCAAGTCACCGTATTGGAACAAAGAATAGATGCCTAGACTCTACTGGCATAGCCTCCAGATCAAGACTCCTATACTGTTTTCCACTGAATGGTGACAGTAGAATTGTATATCAATCTGCCATTTCCTAGACCTTCTTTGTTCTAGAATGCTCCACTTGGGTCCTGGTGCTTTGGGGAGAGAACTAGATAGGCACTATACATTTCTGCTGTCATCTTTTGGTGGAAAAGAGTATAGCAAATTGTATTAATCTGTGGAAACAATTTAATGTCACAGCGAAAATCAACCACACATCTACTTTTCAACCCCTCCAATAACATGTGAACCAAATCCCTTATATCAAATAGCAGCCAAATTTACAAACCAGTTACACCCTGCATAAAAACAGCAACTTATATGTTGTTTTCCTTCAACCAGGCACCTGATTATATTATGCTGGGAATGAGGACATTTTCAAAGATTTTTTTTCCCCTCTGGAATAATTCAAGACATGCAAAGCATTTGTGGGGAAAGTAATGAATTAATAATTGAAAAAGAAGCCGGCTATGGTGAGATGCAAGAGGAGAATTAATATCAGAGTTTTGCATCCTAATCCTGTGTTATGCTAATATTTGATAGAATTCTTATCCAGACACTTTAGGAAACAACTCAACATGCCTGGTTGTTCATGAACAAAAGCCTCAGGCTGCTGAGGCGCCCAAGCTAAACAGGGGAAGGAAATTCTATCAGACCCCACTCAAATGCCAGTGTAACCCCCATTCTCAGAATGGGTTGACCCAGAAAGGGGTGGAGACTCAAAGCAGCAGGAGGCTGCAGAGCTCATGTAGTTTGAAGGAGACAAGGCTACCAGACTCAGACCTTGATTTGTATAAGCCCTTAACACCTTGTTAAGGTAACTGCAATGTTGTTGGGAACTAGTGGGAAGGTAGTTGTTTATTTTTGCTATGTTGTAAATGTTGGAGTTTATTGTTTCAGGGAGTTTTTATGTTTGTAATGGGTGAGAGTTCTCCTGGAAACCTTCATCATGTTGAATCCTGTTCATCAAGCCCTTGGAGTCTTCAGGAGCCAACCCACTTGCAAAGAAGAATTGGACTTGGCAGTATCAGTAGACTGTAAATAAATATAAGGACTTGAAAATGAAACCTGAACAGGACCTTGAAGTGTGATGTTAAATGTTGATGTTTGATGTTATATGTTAAGAAAGTAAACCATTTTGGTTTTTTTTATTTGTTGTTGCAAACTCATTCCAAGTTCTGCCCCACAGAACCCACAGATAGAGGTTACACCAGCAAGCGCATTACTCAAACCTTCATTTTCACTAACTGCTTGTTATCTGAATCCAAGGCCCAGTTGACCCTTTAACTTACCAGGAAGTTCCTGCTGAGCTGCTGCCCAGGAAGACCACGGGCAGTTCAGAGCAAACCAACTGAGCCCAGTACCATTGGTCAACACTGCAGACTTCACATGACTTCGTTGAGCCCTAGGTTGTTTTAATAATCCCGTCTGCTCCACTGTGTGACTTTCTCTGTCAACGTGAACGTTTATTCTTGTTATCAAACTGTTTTGAATGTTGCCCCAGGTATTTGGAGTAATTAAATCTTTAAAAATTAATGGCACAAAGTCAGGAGTTCCCTGCAAACAATTCTTCTTGGAGAAACACACAGCTATCATTCTGTAGCTCCTAGCTACAAAACTTAGTACATCTCTCCCTCTAAGATATCTTTGTCAGATTTGCTCCCAAGTGATATCCGTGGCACTTATTATTGCAGGAACTGGTGGATGAAATTCAGTAGTAAAAGTAGGACTCCTAAATGGCTTTACTCCGTGTGCAGCAAATCAGGTGTGATGTGTAAAGTATTGTACAATCAATATATTGCAGTAAAAAAGAAGCTCCAAAGATCCTGCAAACGAGCAGCCTTCTTACAACAGATTTCCACAATAACACCACAAAGGCATTGTCAAGGACTGGGTCCTTAACACAGTTTTGGATGCAGAAGGTCTCAAGTTCAATTATTGGTAACCATGATTTTAAAAGGATCAAGTACTACAAAGTGCAAAAGACCTCAACCTGAGACCCTGAGGAGGTGTTGTCAGAATGAACCGGACTGATTTACTTTGAGCAGTGGTAGTGGTACTCAGTATAAGTTTTATTCATTTATGTGGAATAATACCCTGTGGACAAAAAGCTACCCTAAACAGTGAGGGACAGGGATCAGTGGCCCTTTCTCCACTTGCCCTTTTCTGAGGATTGCTGCGCGCAATCCCGAGCGCGCGGCATCCCTGGCGCGTGCCCGGGCATCCCCACGACCCCGCGCAGAGCGCGGGGTCATCAAAAGGCGCCCTTTGAAAGAGCACCAGGAATGCCTCGTGCTGAGGGGCGCGACAGCAGCAGCGTCGGGGCGGCTGCGCTGTCGCCGCCCCTCTCAGTGGGGAGTGCCGAGGGACCCCGCGCTACTCTCCTCAAGTAGCGCGGGGCTTAAGGTAAGTGGGAAAAGGGCCAGTGAGATTGTGGACAGAGGTAAATATTGTTCTAACTGCAGCTCCCTTGCCAAGTCCTGTGGTTCCTTCTGCACAGAGGATCCTCTCAGTCCCTGGCAATGCATTTGGAGGGATCACAAAGAACTGCTACAAGAAGGGGAAAGTGGAAGAGGCTAGCCTGAGCACTTGTTCATTAGATTACAACACAGGCTCTTTTAAATTATAATTCAGAAGTACGGTATATATTCCCTGATCTGAGCAGCCCAGATTAGCCTGATCTCATCAGACCTCAGATGCTAAGCGCTGCCAACCCTAGCAAATATTTGGATGGGATATTTCCAAGGAATACCAGCTTCATGATCCAGAGGTTGGCAATGGCAAACCACCTCTGAACTATCTTGCCTTGAAAATCCCATTGGGGTCGTCCTAAGTCAGATGTGACTTGATGGCAAAAAAGGGGGAGGGAGAAAGATGTATTGGTTCAGAAATGTCTGAATCTGAAACTAATTATCACTGTTATCCATACCACTGGGTACCCTCTTTTGAGAACTGCCATGAGCTCTGTTGAGGAATAGTAGGATACATAACTATGCCGTTCAAAGCTGCCTATAAAAACAGTTACCAAGGACCTCCTAGATGTGTGCTGTCTGCCCTGACTTCATCTTGGCTAAATTCACCTGGGCAGCCATTTTTGGAGCTAGTAATACCCTACTTCAGAGAAATTGAGGCCAAGGCTAAGCCAATGAGTGGCCAAAAGCCTTGGGCAGGAGACTGACTCGCTGACAGGAGGACATCTGCATGCCTACCAGTCACCACAAGGGGCTCGCTTACTATAGGGGCTTGATTGCTTCTACTGACCTCACCTGTGTTAAGCATGGGTGAAGCCTCCATCCTGTCAACCCTTTTGTTCACCTTGCCTGGATACAGGCATCTTTTGACTTTCCAGGAAGTCAATCAGTCAGGAAATCCACAGATTCTCATTCTGGACTTGCCCTGAATTCATGGACTTCACAATTATTTATTTGCTATTCTTTTCTTCTAGCCCCTATGTCTATTACTGTTCTGTCAGCCCACATGGTGAAGTCTCACTCCTCAGCTGGTTAAGAGACTGTCAACCCCATTTTTTCTTCTAGAACCAGCAACTTTATAACTATTTTCATGGAACCTCTGGAAGCTCTTCTTAGAGAAGCTCTTTCATCTCTCTCCCACTTCTCCACACATGTGCATTTGTGAGTGCAGAAGCTCGCCTCTCTTCCATTTTACCTCCTCTCATGTAACTCTTCATTTGCATGTCCTTTTGAAAACAACAATTTCACTGTTCTTATGCTTGATTATCTTTTCAAGGACTGTACCCCTATATTTCCATTAATAAATTCCAAACATTGTCTGGACACTTCTGCTTGTTTTGTTATTGGAACCCATTAGAACATAGGTGTCAAACTCATAGCCCTCCAGATGTTATGGACTGCAGTTCCCATCATCCCCTGCCAGCATGATGCTGGCAGGGGATGACGGGAACTGTAGTCCATAACATCTGGAGGGCCACGAGTTTGACACCTGTGCATTAGAAGCATTTTCATCTGACTTGCACACCAACAGGTGAAGCACCCCTAAATCTGTTTCTCCCAGCTGGCTAGTATGTCACTTTTCCAAGCTAGCTAGGCTGCAGAACAAGGAAAAGGCTTCCCCTAACTGTCCCCCAAATTGGTTGCAGTTCTGGATGTGTGTTCTGAGCCTAAGTTAAAGAGCCCAGATGTGAAAGGGAGCAGATGTGGTAACACATTAAATGTCTTAGGGATTCCCAAGAGTAGGTGTGATAGCGACATGCTCTACTACCCTTGGTTGGCTTCACTGGGGCTGAAAGTGGAATCACAGTGGGATGATGTGATACCATGTGCGAAATAGCCCTAAAAATTACAGGGGATATTGGTAAAACAAGACTGAGGGTGCATTTTTGTCCATAGACAATCTAGCTCTAGATCTTTTGATGCAATCAGAAAAACAATATTCTGGGCATATTTATACGATGGTCACTTCTGCTATGAGCGGAGGGGGGACTGACCTAATTATGCTTATTTTGTGTTCCAACTAATTGAAAAATGTCCCATGACTAATAAATCCCCAGGCGCAAAATGCCCAATGGCTGAATT
This sequence comes from Sphaerodactylus townsendi, assembly GCF_021028975.2. Lineage (NCBI taxonomy): Eukaryota > Metazoa > Chordata > Lepidosauria > Squamata > Sphaerodactylidae > Sphaerodactylus > Sphaerodactylus townsendi. The sequence continues at coordinate 21,676,681 of NC_059434.1, forward strand.
GTTGTTTTTCTACTAACCAGTAGCAAATTAATCTTTTGACTTGAATGTCACAAGGCCTGTTCTCGAAGGCAGGATAACGGATCAGATGATATTTAACTTGTCTAAAATACCTGCCATATTAAATGCAAATGGAACAAAACAGAGCAGTGATGCTGTTCCGGGAGCATCACACATGAGGGCTACACGAGAAGCCTAAATGTGAGTGCCTAAATGAAATTAATGACCATGAATTGTAAAGGCTTTAGCTAGACGTGACCTCTCAGTTTCACTAAACAATTAAACGCCTGAGATGACATTTGATTTTTACACAGTGCAAGCTTATAAAATGTGTAGGACCAAAGGCAGCATGCTGAGTCCTTGCCTTTTCAAACAGTTAATTGGACAGCTGTCGGTGTAATTTAAAGGCACTGTAGATTTTTATACTACCGCTTATACAATACCACAAAAACGTATTACGAAACTAATACCAAATATCCCCACAAGTCTTTGGGGTAGACTCATCACATCAGCCAAAGATGGGTCCACAAGTTATACCAGTGGTGGCGAACCTTTGGCACTCCAGATGTTATGGACTACAATTCCCAATTGGCCATGCTGGCAGGGGCTGATGGGAATTGTAGTCCATAACATCTGGAGTGCCAAAGGTTCGCCACCACGGAGTTATACATATGATCTCAGCTATCTTTCTCCTCCCCACTGCTGAAACATCTTCCCCTCAAAACAAATGTTTAGTGTGTGGACAGTCACGCCAGAGGGATACCAGGTGTTTCAGCTAATGTTGCAATGTATCATACATCCACAACCCTTCCCAAAACAAACAGAAAAATACACACAAGGTTAAGCATGACAAAACTTACCCAAATATAATCATTAATTACTTCCAAGCTACAAAAAAAAGCTCTCCTAGATGAAGTGATCTTCCGTTTACAAGAGCAGCCCTAAATGGAATTACATCCTGGAAGTCACTGAGTGTAGAAATGTGCAACATTGATATCTGCAAGACAGGTGGCAAAAGGGACCCCTGAAATCCTAAATTTATTGCTCTACATTGGATGATTGGTAGTTAAAATTCTCCCCCAAGTTACTTCTGCCAATACATTGGGTGTAAGCTCTGCTAAATATCACCCAGTTAGTCACATAAGAGTCCAAAGAGTGGTCCACAGCAAGCCTCCCTTGACTGGGGCTTTGCTAAAGGACAGTCACCCCCCCCCCACACACACACAAAGGTTCCTATGCTATTAGTCCCTGCATGAAAATGTATTCAAGATACTACTGGAACCAGGGGGAGAGGACCATGTTTGGTGCTTCCAACTGAACACTGAAGGTCTATCTAAAGAAGAAGAAGAAGAGTTTGGATTTATATCCCCCCTTTCTCTCCTGCAGGAGACTCAAAGGAGCTGACAATCTCCTTGCCCTTCCCCTCTCACAACAAACACCCTGTGAGGTGGGTGGGGCTGAAAGACCTCCTAAGCTGTGACTAGCCCAAGGTCACCCAGCTGGCGTGTGTGGGAGTGCACAGGCTAATATGAATTCCCCAGATAAGCCTCCATAGCTCAGGCGGCAGAGCTGGGAATCAAACCCGGTTCCTCCAGATTAGATACATGAGCTCTTAACCTCCTATGCCACTGCTGCTCCTAAAGACCTATGAGCCCAGCAGCAGGCTGCTCCACTGCTGGGGGGAACCTTCATGTTTCTTCAGTGCACACACCCCATTCCCCTTTTCTACCCCAGGAAGAATGACAGTGTTCCCCGTACAACTGAGTCGGGTTAAGATTTAAATGCCATGTTTTGCGTTGCTGTAGCAATGTGGTTGTGGGTGAGGCAACATGATTGTGATTGAAAAATCTTTTCTGTGGGGTCCAGTTTCAGGGTGCCACAGAAAGGCATAGAAAGGTCATGCAATTCCTCATCACACCCATAATTCTTCTAGCAGTTGGAGGGTGGCAGCAAACAAGTAACAATATGACTATGACTAGGACAAGCCCCTGCCTGGATGGGCAACATGGAGTCAGAATAATGCATATGAGTATTTCCCCGCCCTTTTTTGGCAACTGTTGTGCTACCATGGCAACATACATATTGCCCATGAGTGACATAGGAATTCAGAGCTCCATCTATCCATCCAAATAACCTATGCATTTTATTTTGCATTGAATGCTTTCATGCTTCCATGAAACACAGTATTTTCACACTTGAATTTCACTCAGCCTAGCTGTCCCTGCTTGCTTAGTGGTACCATTTAACTTAAAATAGAGCCCATAATTTAGTATACAATACTGTAACCTTTTACCAACACACTTTTGTAACATACACTATCTGGACACAGACTCAATATGACTATGCTACACCTACCATTACTACAGAAGGCTCATTGCAGCTATTCTTTTTTATGATAAAGGCGTGACTCCTTTTCAATCCCAAGAAAAATGTTCAACCTCACTTTCAATGGTGTTTAACCTAGGGAGCCCAGATTCTCCTTCTAAATCCACTTGAAAGGGAGAATCTGGGGTCCCCAGTTAAAACAACATTGAAAGTAATGATGTTGGGGTGGATTATCACCCAACCTGAAACAGCATCACTTTCAATGTTTAAATTGGGGACCTCAGATTCTCCCTTTAAATCCATGCCAAAGGGGGTGGATTTAAAAGGAAAATCTGGGGAAATTTGGGGGGTGCCTGCTGTCAGGGGTGCAATTGTTATGCTAGCAGCACCAAACTTTCAGGGTATCTTTAGGAGACTGTCCTGATGATACCACCCAGATTTGGTGAAGTTTGGTTCAGGGGGTTCAAAGTTATGGACCCTCAAAGGTGTAGCCCCCATCTTCTATTAGCTCCCATTGGAAACAATGGGGGATGGGAACACCCCCTTTAGAAGTCCATAACTTTGGACCCCCTGAACCAAACTTCACCTAACTTGGGTGGTATCATCAGGAGAGTCTCCCGTAAAATCCCTGAAATTTTGGTGTGGCTATTAGGGTTGGAGATTCGGACAGTCCAAATCCGGACTTTACCTAGATCTGCATCGATTCCGGATGGATTCGAATGAGCAGGGGCCGAACTGGTTTCGTCCGAATCTCTAACAGAGATTCGAGAATCCCATGGGATTCGATTACCAGCTTCGAATTGCGCTTTATTTTTTTGGTGTTTTTTTCACATTTCGGCCCGCAGGGGAGACATTTAAATGATACCAGCACTGCCTTTTCGTAGAATCACCAGGAGACTGTCCTGATGATAAATTAAGTTTGGTGCATTTGGTTAAAGGGGCCAAAGTTATGGACCCCCCCAAAAGCAGTGGTGTCCTATCCCCATTCTTTCCAATGGGAACTAAGGAGATGAGGGCTACCCTTGAGGGTCCAAGGAATCCTTTGGCCCCCTAATTAAACTGCACCAGAACTGAGATATTACCGATCTGAAGCAGTCTCCTGATGATACACTGAAACCTATTGGTACCATTACATCTACAATGCACTTCTGGTAGGCACCCCCAGAATTTGGTACATAAGATTCTTTTGTTCTGGGTAGTGACTGCTTAAACATTTGCTGTCAACAGGGAATTTCTGAAATAGGCGCTGTGGAGTGCACAACTTTCATGGTAAACCCACAAAACTTAGGGGTATCTTCAGAGAAAGCCTCTGGATGACACCATTCAGGTTTGGGGAAACTCTTACTCAGGGGAAGTGGGAGATGGGCCCTACCTTTTTTGGGTCCCATAGAATTAGAACCCCCCTGAAGCAAAATTCCCCAAAACCTGGATGGTGTCATCCAGACTTCCTGAAGATACCCCTGAAAGTTTTGTGACCATACCTTCAGAAATGTGCACCTCACAGCATCCCTACTGCAGAAATTTCATTGACAGCAATACAGCACTAAGGAGATCACTGCAGGCGCAACAAAGAATCTTAGGTACCCTGGGGGGTGCCTGTGTAATATCTTGAGATGTATTAAGTACCCAAATTTCAGGGTATCATCAAGGTGACTGTCCTGATAAGTTGCTCACCAGGTTTGAAAGTGCAGTTTGGTTCTGCAGTATGGACCACTCAAAAGGGTCTGCAACTATCCCCCCCATTGCTTCCTAATGGGGGGAGCATTTGAGTAGGGATAAGTTACATTTTGAGAGTTCATATCTTTGGTTTCCTGAATAAACTGCACTGAATCTCTTGTGGGGTATCATTAGGACAGTCTCCTGATGTTACCCTGAAAGCTGAGTGTCACTCAGCTTCTGTGCTGGTTTCAAGTGTTTCACCGGGCTCACTCACTCCCAGCAGGCTTCATGTGCAGGAGGCTGTGAAACATGAAAACCGGAATTTTTAAAGCTAGTGGCACTTTTACCAGAGGTATCATCAGAGGAGACTAGTCCCATAATGACCCCCCCCAAGTTTGGTGCAGTTTGGTTCAAGGAGCCATGGACCGGCAAAGACCTTTATCCCTATTGTTTCCAACGACAGCTAAGGAGATGGTGTTACCATTTTGAGGGTCCAGCAACTTTGGCCCCCTAAACCAAACTGCACTATAGTGTGGGGCTGTCATCAGGACAGTCTCCTGATGATACCCTGATATTTTGGTGCTGATATGTCTAAAAATGTGTTCTGAAGGCACCCCCAAAAATTTGCCCAAGGTTGTTTCTGCAGTGACTTCTGCATTGCTGTCAATAATGGAATTTTCTGGTGGAGGGCTGTAGGGTGCACATTTATCGAAGGTACAGTCATTAGGGGTCACTAGGGTATCTTCAGGAGAGTCTTTGGATGACACCATCCCAGGTTTGGAGGAACTTGCTTATAGGGGCAGTGGGAGATGGACCCTACCCATAACATTGAACCCTTGAAGCAACGTCACCAAACCTGACCTGGATGTCATGAAGAGACTCTCCTGAAGACACCCTGAAAGTTTTGTGGGTTTACCATGAGAAATGTGCACTCCACAGCCCTCCCACAGCATTTTCCTCTGAGCTGCAATGGAGCCAGCCAGCCACTACAGAGCATAGAATCTGGGGAAATTTTTTTGGTGACTGTGAGGTGCAGTTTTAGAGCTACCGTCACCAAAATTTTGTGGTTCCTAGTGATACTCCTGTTTGGTGAAGCTTGGTTCAGGGGGGGGGTCCAACGTTGTGGACTCCCCAAAGTAGCCCCCATCTCCTGTTAGCTTCCATTGGAAACACGGGGATGGGGTTCCTTTGAGGGTCAATAACTTGCCCCCCTGAACCAAACTGCACCAAACTTGGGAGACAATCATCAGACAGTCTCCAGAAGATATCCCGTGTACTTTGGTGCCGCTAGCTTTAAAGCATCCCCAGGCCAAAAAAACGTGTAAACACCCAAAATTCAAAAAATAATAAACGGACTCCGAATTTCGGATTTCTCTACCTCGAATTTTCGGGTATATCCACTATTATTGATTCGGGCATACAAATAATTTTATGCCCCAAAATACCCAAATCCGAATTTTACCGAATTTTTTTAGTATTGACCAACCCTAGTGGCTATCCTAAAACCCACACCCCCTGTAGGCCAAAAACCAAAAAAACCACTTTAAAAATAAAAACCCAAACGGGGGCGGAGCTTTGGACATGTAATGGAGTGGTTGAACCTGAGGAAACCCCCCCTCCCTTACCTACGTCTTTGCTTTCAGAAGACCTGACTGTTTGCCAGGGCTTCTGAATAGCTGGCATATTTTAACAGGAAAAAGGGGTTTGTTACCTTTGGTTTTAGACAGGAAAGTTTGAACTATTGTCATAAGAAGCCTTGAACCTATGTTTGTACAACCTATGTTGAACTATGTTTTGAAAAATAGATAAATAAACCCCATTCCCCAAATCACCACTGAAGGTGTGTTCAGGGGGTGGGGTCTCCAGCTTTGCATTTGGGCAGATGTAAGAACTCAGGAGTGCCTTTTAGGTAGAGTCAGTGAACCTACTTTCTCTGCTGGTTTTAAATACACCAACAGTTGACTCAGGGATGACAGTGATAGCATACTCAGATCCTAATCTAGCCATAAAACCATCTGCTCAGCTGCTGAGATATGTAACCTGGTGAGGAATGTATTTTACAGAGTCAAGACAACTCATTTCTGTTATCAGGTCTCAGGACCAAGTAAGGTAGGAGAAAGCCAGCCCAAGGGCAGGAGGAGGAGAAGGAAGCTCTGCAATTCACAGCTACTGGCATGAATTGGTTATGCATTTAACATCACAATCCCCACCAGACAATTTGCACTGGAACCATACTCTCTCTCTAAGCCTGATCTTACCCAGTTTGTAGTGAGAATACCACTTATCTTCCTAATTTCTGAATAGTGCCTTCAAGTCATGAGTAAATCGTTAATTGCAACTGGAATGAGTGACAGGGCTGAGGGCTTCAGGATTCAGGCTAGGTATGTTGCTGTCCAGTTAGCACAGGAAAACTCTTCGGCCATCATGTGTAGAAATACCTATGTGATCCTGGTTTATAACTCGCAAGATGACAATAGCATGGTTGTGTTAAACGGAGTAACATTCTTTTCACACTGCAGAGTGGAAGCAGGTTGTAGAAGTATGCAGCCTTTGTACTAGGTCCGTGGTGGCGAACCTTTGGCACCCCAGATGTTATGGACTGCAATTCCCATCAGCCCCTGCCAGCATGGCCAATTTCTGGCAGGGGCTGATGGGAATTGTAGTCCATAACATCTGGAGTGCCAAAGGTTCACCACCACTGTACTAGGTGAATGACTGATCGTCGTACGAACAGATGAGTTTTGCCAAATGTATTTCATATCCCTTTTAGAAGGAAAGGGAGGAGCCAGATTTCCACCAAACAGTGGACAAGTGAAGGCAAGTGAAAGGCTAATGGGATGAATGTCTTCACTGGTCTAAAATCCTACTGCTTTTCCTGTATTCATATTAAGCAATGAGGTCTGGTCTCATGTTTTCATCTTCCTATTTAACTAACCCATCAGACTTGATGGATGCAGCAGGTGCCATGAAGATCAAGTCTCTTCCGATTAAGCGCAGCTGTGAAGTATATTTCCAAATGACATTAAACATTTTCTTCTCCCCACGATAAGCTCAAATAATTAACTAAATTCCCAGCAAGCTCCACACTTGAAAGACGGGTTCCTGTGTTTCCAGTGAAATTATTTCCAGCACATCAGAAATGCTCTCATAATGTGCAGTCTCCTCAGAAACAACTTCAAAAAATTTCTAAATATATGCCACAGATAAATAACTTAGGCTAATGGAGGGAGTGAGGAGGGAACAGCAACATGGAAAAAAATTCTACTTGTATGTATTGTCGAAGGCTTTCACGGCCGGAATCACTGGGGTGCTGTGTGGTTTCCAAGCTGTATGGTCGTGTTCTAGCAGCATTCTCTCCTGACGTTTCGCCTGCATCTGTGGCTGGCATCTTCAGAGGATCTGATAGTAGGAATGGAAAGCAAGTGGAGTATATATACTGTGAGGTCAAAAGGTGAGGCCCTCTGAATAGAGTAGCCTGGTATGTGAGTCACAAAGAAGCACATGCACATGGACAACTTCAACTGGAAGGAAGAAACCATGAAAATGAACAGAATTTGGCTGCCAGTGTTGAAAAACTCTAGAATCAAGACAGTGACAAATCAGCTCCACACACACACAGGACAACTACAGACAATATCAATCAAAGGAAACAAAGACCAGGATACTTCTATTCAGATCCATTCACCTATTGTCCTTGCTATCTTCATTGTTACTCCCAGGCTACAGACTTCTTTGTGACTCACATACCAGGCTACTCTATTCAGAGGGCCTCACCTTTTGACCTCACAGTATATATACTCCACTTGCTTTCCATTCCTACTATCAGATCCTCTGAAGATGCCAGCCACAGATGCAGGCGAAACGACAGGAGAGAATGCTACTAGAACACGGCCATACAGCCCGGAAACCACACAGCACTCTACTTGTATGGTTGCCATGGAATAAACTTAGAACATTTCCCCCTGCACAGTTCTAACAGCAAAGTAGACAATTAGTTTAGGAAAGAGCGGGAACAAGCTTACTTCGCACTGTCCCAGGCAATAAAAGATGAGGTGATATTCTTTTTTGGAACCGTTTATGTTATGTTTTGCAAATTTTTTGGCTATACAGAGCTTTTGTCAGGCTAACATTGCTTGCTGTAAACCAAGCAAAATCTGCAAATACATTTAGTTATTTAGCAGTCTCAGCATATTTTGTTTTCAGTACTACACAGAGATGTAGAAAAAGTTTAGCCTTTTCCGTTGTCTTCCCGTGAAATTCCTCAACTTCGACAGAAGAACTTCCCAAATGAAATATATAGACTGCAGCAAATTCTACTGGGCACAAATAAGGATTTACATGCAGAGTCCCTGATGCTTCATCAAGCTTTATTATAAAGTCACATCAAATGTTGAAGATGCATTTGCTGATTGAGGTAGAGCCAGTTGTATTTCTTCAGACTGTCCCATAGCAATTATTCCAGCTCTCTAATGAATCCATTTCCCATCTAGTCAGCAAAGTAAAATGCATTTTAATTCCCAGGCACATCTCACAGTGCCTGTACATTTCAGGAACGGCCATTCCCTCTGCTTAGAGGACTCCGTGATGGGGACTACGGACCCCTCTGGCAATGGTTGATTCTAACCACCGAAGTAAAAAGTCAGCAAAACCGTCACCACGGTACGGCTCTTGCTGAGTTGTTCTGCTTAAACTGCAGATAATGAAAAGCGTATCACACATTGAACGTTCTCCTACATTAAGAAAAATGTCAGGCAAGGTGTTCTATTCTCATGAAAAAGACTGAAATTTTGCAATTCTCTTGGAATCATCCCAAACTTGCGATGCATTTTTTGAAAATGTTCAGGGCCAGATGGGGGTTTTGCCCATGAGGCTTCTGATTAGCCAACTGGTAATTTGATTCTGCAGATTTTTTTTAAAATAAATCATTGCTTTGGCAGTTGCTGCTACTACTACAACACCACAACGGAAATATTTCACAAGAATATGTTTATTTTAAAAGGCATCCTGTGAAACAGATAGTCTGTCTTAAATGTTAACGCGTAATTAGTATGCCTAACCTCACTCCCAGATATTTTATGGTTGGCTCTGTCTCCTATGGCAGCCATTTTGTGTCTGTGCCACCATTTTGAGACAATTCCAAAGGTGCCTGCCGGGTTAAAAAAAATCAGGCAAGCCCACCCATCTGACTCACAAGATTTTCTTCAGAGTAAATATGCAGATTAGAGTAAACAAATATTCATTCCATTGTTCTGATTCTGTTCTAATATTGCACTAAAACCATAGATTACACTAACATCTGGGATCCAAAAATTATTTGAACTTGTTGGTATATCTGTGATGGGCTTAATCCATGAAAAAAGGCATATGCTGGATCTTTTTGAGTTCCAAGTATCTGCCTGGACTCATTCACTATCTGGAGCATTGCGTGCAGATATGTAGAATTAACTTGCTGGCCATAATAACACAACACCATATTGGAATAAATTGGGCTACAGCCCTTTATTGTTGGTTAGAAGCTGGGCGAGCAAGAGGAACACATCCTGCATTGGGGCAGCACCCTTGCTGAGCCCAGAACCATCCCCAATCCGTATTGGGGAATGGGACAGGAAGTTACTGGAAGGTGCAAACCCATTTCGTGACACCCCTTCCTGCTGGGGTGGCGGGCTTGATTGCAAGACACTGTGGCCTGCGCCATGAGCCCACCTCACCCCAAACCTCTTAAAGAGGCCCCCAACCGCAAAAATGTCTGGCTCGCAGACTTGGCTTTTCCACAAAAGGATGTGATCCTCTGCCCAAACCCACTAGGCTGCAACAACTAACAAATGTATAACCATATAAACCTGTAAACATAGGGAGGGAAGGAGGGAGGGAGGGGGATCTTCAGTACCTCAGCCAGTGGAAGAGGCCAAGGCAAGCCACACACTGCCCTTTAAGGCAAGCACGCCCCTTTCCCCCTGCATGTGACTCGGGATCTCACACAAGACACTTACACCCAGCCCAGCAGCGCGCGCCTCTTTCCGGCCTGGAAGGAGGAAGCCATCAGCCTCCCTTCTGCCGCAACGGCAGCCCCCAGTGAGTCTGGGGACCAATATTTAGAAAAAATCAGTTTTGGGTGTTTTCACCTTCAAGTAGGTTTCCAATGTTCTTTAATAATTAGTTCAGGGAACTGAATGAGATCATCCAGTGCTTTCGGACGAGGGAGGGGAATCACCAATGTGTTGATGACACCTTCCTCTACATTTCATTATCTGAAATTGGCTCTAACCAGACATTTTGGAGGTATGATTATGTAACCAATGTATCCTGCATTTTACTTTATGCAGGGTCAGTGCCATTAGCAACTCAACAAAACAATAAAAGCCATCATAAATAAATTTTAGACATACAGATAAATTAATGTTTGTAGCTCCCTGTCTGTTTTCATCTTTACTTTGCTCAATTCCTAAATGCTATACGCTGCAGAGAAGGCACAAAAAACTATGGTTTGTTATTTGGACATTAGCCAACACAACATAAAGACTGGTTTAAAATCTCATTTCAAACCCCTTCTCCACTCACACAAAGAACGTACAATCCTCCTCAATTTCTCTCTTTCAGGTTCAGGCAGTCACACATCACTACACTTCTTGCCTCTCTTAAAATCTCTAGAGAACCATGACCACTTCATATCTTAGGACAGGTCCTCTCTCTCAATCACAGAGACATCAGCCAATAGGGCAGCCCAGACCCTTTTAATAACAATCCTTCACTGACAGAGTTATTGGGATACGGAATTCACACACTGTTCCATTCATATGCTGCCACCATTTATTCATATCCTAAAACATGAAAGAACTTATATTGTGTGTGTTCTTTTCCAAGACCAGGGGCACAGCTTTAAAAACCATGCCCAGGGCTTGCTCGGGGCACAATGCCTCAGGTTTGCCCGGGGTGTCGCACCCCTCTTAACAGCTGTGCCACCCACTGCTCCACGCCCCCTCAAAAAAAACCCCATGATGCCTTTAAAATGCATCTAACTTCTATCCAAGTATGTTTAAAAGGCACTTTAGAAATCCAGGCACTTTAGAAATCACTCATCACAGTATTACCGTAAGTGCACATAAAACTAATATATTGAATCAATAAAAACATATCTTGTAACACATAATATATTATGTAGCATAATATATATTAGATCAGAGTTTAAGAAAAGTGTAGCAACCAGTCAGTTCTTTATGCTTTACCTTTTCATTCCAATGTGCTTATTCTAATGATGGGGAGATAAATTTTTTGTTAAAGAAACACAAGCCAGTGCTGGTAAATCCTTCCTAATGGGTTCATTTTAACCTTCCTTCAATGACTTTTGGAATTCTTCTTAGAAATCTTGCTAGTAATTACATTTTTAACCCCTCCAAAATTCATTGTCTGTTTTGCCTCTAAGAGAAATTTAGAATAAACTTAGTAATATGTTAAATTCCCTAGATTCAGTTTCAACTTATTCACCCTTCTTCCCTTGATACTGGGTTCTAAGTATTGGCTCAGAACAGAAATAGCAGTTAAAGGCGTTTTCACCATGGCCAAAATATCTCAGGGGAAAACCAGGATCATACATACAGGGATATTTTTATCTTGGTTTCTCCATCTGCATGGAAGCCCGTCAATGTGTTCAGGTCGGGAAAAAGAACTCCAGGAGATTACGCATGGCCCCTGGTTTACTTTCATTTTCCTTGCTGATGTTCCCACGCACGCGCGAACTATCCCATTTTTCAGCTGTTCTGATTGGCTGCAGCTGGCGAGGTGGGGAAAATCAACTGATCCGTCTCCCACAATGTTTGCATGGGAGAAGGGGTGGTGCATTTTTAAACCCCAATTTCATCGTTCTTTGAAAGACATGGGATAAGGGAAATCTTTCAGGGCAGGTCCAAGTTAGACCCGGAAACCATGCGGAAATCATGGCTGAACCGGGATGATTCACCTTCTTAGCCCAGGATATATTGGCTGAGGAGAAAATGCCAAAGACAGAAGCAGGCAGATATCATCAACATATGAATGACACCCAAGCCCCAAAGCTACAAAAAATCTAATTCAATTACCTCATAAAAACATTAAAGAACTCAGGCAAAAGGAACTCCAGTTTGAGAAAGTCATGAAAATTTGGGAGCAGTGCCTGGGGAGTACGGAGTTCCAGAAGGTGAAAGAGCTCAGTGGGCAGTGATGCCACAGTCTACCCTAAAAATATGTCGTTTTCTTCGGGGGAACTGGCTTCTGTAGGCCGTAAATCAGCTGTAATTTCAGGAGCGCTTCAGGCCCCATCAGGAGGTTGGCAATGACAATTACACCCTTAGTGTAGGTCACAAGAATGTTCCCAGGATGGTGATTCATAACCACTAGTGAAGCTCTGTATTGCCTTTCTGGGTTTTTTTTTAAAAAAAGACAGATGCCAAGAGAGAATAGTTCCTCATTTCTCCAAGCTGTGTTTCACATGGTCACCCAGGGATACTTCTCATTTTCTCTTTAATTTTTTTTCTTTTTGGGGGGGAAAAACAATATTTTAACAGCATGCACTTTTTACCAGCATATACTTTAACAGCACACAGTATTAAGTTAGGTTCCTGCCATGCTACATGCCATATAACTGCTTTAAACTATTTTTGAGGCGCTTTATAAAAATACATCTGGGACTTTCATCTGATCAGTATAACGGCATTTAAGACTAGACATTGAATTATTCTCGCTTCTTCTACTTCCAGGTTTAATGAAGATGATATATAATTGTTCATGAAATAGCAGACTGCTATGCCAATCACCTTCACGTTTCCCTCACAGCTCTTCCAGGAACCAGTGGCGAACCTAGGAAGGACAGAGGGGGCAGATGCTCTAGGTGCCACTTGCAAGGGTCACATGGGGGCACCTTCGGCTGCCCCTTCCCACCTGCATCCCCACCCACCAGCCTCTCCCTGCCTGCTCATCCTGCCCACTCACGGCCCACCTAGAGAAAAAGCTTGCCAGTTGGGGCACACCAGATGAGCCAAGAGAGTCACGTGGAACACCCTCACCTTTGGCCTCTCCCTCAGGATGCATCGTAAGGGGGCAGACTACGGCATACAGCCTGCTGCAGCCGTGGCCGTTGCAGTGAAGAAGGTGAGCTGCTCCTGAATTAGAGGCACCAAGGGGCATGTCACTACTGCATCCATCACTTTCAGCTAGGTGAATTGGGGTGGCTGGAGAAGAAGGGAAGAGGGAACGGAAGCCTGGTGGAGCTGGAACAAGGAAGCCACCTAACAGCAGAGTGATGAGGCAGAAGGCCAACAGGAGAATGATGAGGCGCCACCCAGAACCATGTGAGGAACCTTGCTGCTGAGTGGGTGGGCTGTGCTGCCCTGCTGGGGAAATTGCTATCTTAGCCTTGGCCAGCTGGCTGGCTGCTTCGCCCACACCATGCGGGGGGACAGGGGCAGATTGCCATCACCAATTCGGGGAGCAAAGAGGCATCAGCAAGGTCCCTCCCCCTCTGCTGGGCACTGCAGGCCTTTCACAGATCTGTGTTTACATGTGCATAGAGCTTTTATAATGCGGGATTATCGTTGAGGCAGTAGGAAAGTAGAAAACTGTGTTCTGCAGCAACAAGTACCTGCAAAATGCTATGACGTCTTGCAAGCAGGGAGGATAAATTTGGAGGGGGAGGGGGAACACAATTTCAGAACTTCAGGCACAATTTCCTGAAGTTACACCACTGCCAGGAACATATCACATTAAACTGTTCCTCCTGGCTTTATCTTCCAGATTTTCAGCTTACACAATAAAGCAGCTTAAAATGATTCTCAAATATTCAATTTCTTTTTGGTGTTTACATACACCTTCTGTATTGTACTATAATAAGCTCACCTTCTAAATTATCTTGTTTATTTTTAATTATGCTTTCTTATCCGATACCTCAATATTTTCATCAGATACAGCATTTTAATCTACCAGCTTTAGATTTCTTGTTGTTACTCTTCCACTGTAATTGTAAACATAGCTTCCTGTTGTCTGTTGTCTGGATCTTTTGAGGTAGAATTGTCATAGAATGAGCAGCCCTTTTTATCAGAAAAAAAGCCGGAAGTTTGGCAACCTCCTTTTTTGAAAACAACCAAATACAGACTACAACACAATCAATCAAATCATCCCCTCACATCTAAATTACTGTTCTTCAACCCAAACAATACAAAATCAGTCACCCATCAATATCGTGCTCAATTAATCAGATTTAACAAAAGTAAATCAGCTCCTGCCAATCTAGGGAGCATTCCAAACAAAATGTTACAGATATAGAAAATACAGCTACAAAAGATGCTATTTATAATCAGCTGTTGCAGAAATAAACACAGGAGCCTGATTAGCCAGAACAAATGTCTTCTGCTTTCACTTTGGAACTTGTGGGAAACGATCCTAAACAGATCTACTCAGACATAAGGCTCATATTATTCAGTGGAGCTTAATCCCAGGAAAGTGCCTTTAGCATTGCAGCCGCAGAGGGCTCTCTGGGAGATCTATGCAATGCACAGTTGACAGTATATGCCCAAAGCAAACTTCTGAATGCTAGATCCTAAAGACAGCTAGTACTGCTAATACAAAAAACACAAGGTTCTCCCACAAGAATAAAGGCAGTGATCCAAAACTGTAGCAGGATCAACACAGTCACAAAATATTTTTATTTAATTAAAAATTATACTCTCCCTTTCCCAGTAGCTCAGCAACTTACAAAACACAGCCATAAACTATCCTCAAATAGCAACAAATAAGAATAAGCAGTGATGGGATTCAGCAGGTTTGCACCGCTTCGGCAGAACCGGTTGTTAAAATGGTGCTTGTAAACAACCAGTTGTTAAATTATTTGAATCTCACCACCAGAACTGGTTGTTAAATTATTTGAATCCCACCACTGAGAATAAGGTTGCTCTAAGATACAGTCACATATATGGAAAACTAAAACCAGCTACACATCAACGAGACATCAATTAGCAATTCACACAAGCCCTTTGAAACCAAATTGTCTTCCATACCTTCAAAAAAAAAATGAAAAGGAGAATTTACATCTATCATGTAGTGAGGTATTTCATATAGAAGTGATGAACAGGAAAACAGAATTTAATGTAGAAGATGTACAACCACTGTTGTTCCAAGCTGATGTTCAGGTTCCTATCAAGGAAGGCAGTCCTTCTGACATGCAGGCCCAAGATCATGAAAGGTTTCAAAGGTTAGAATTAGCACTTGGAATTTCACCTGGAAGCAGAGTCCCAGAGGTGGGATCCAGCAGGTTCTCACAGGTTCCCGAGAGTAGGTTACTAATTATTTGTGTGTGCCGAGAGGGGGTTACTAATTGGTGATTTTGCCACGTGATTTTTGCCTTAGTCCCTCCATGCCCGCTCCCCTCAGCAGTAAAAGCGCTTGAAAGAACTTGAAAACAGTCCTATTAGGAATGTACACAGCGGCGTAGTGTGGCAGCCTGCTTCTCTACGATGCATTTGTTCCATGGGACCCGGTAGCAGCGGCTACATCCTTGCCACAGCCCCGCCCAGCAATGCTTTGCCCTTGGAATGACCGGCCATGCCCCGTCGTGCCCTCCCAGCACCATTGGCGCTATGCCACTGTTTGAATCCCACCACTATGGGAACCTGTTACTAAATTTTTTGGATCCCACCACTGAAGCAGACTAGTATCTAGAGTCATTACTTTACAATGAATGTGTTCACTATGACCAATTCCTGTAAGCAAACAAGCTGCTACAGTTTTTTTTACCAGTACAGTCTTCCAGAATGTCCCCAGCAGTAAGGGCTAGCTGGACGCCATTAAAAGTGGGAAGCACAACATCCTTCAAGACCTCAGCCTTCCCAAACAACGTTACCTCCATGCTGTCAGGATTCATTTTCAGCTTGTTCACCCTTCACTATTAAACCAGAACAGTAAGGCCCAGGACTTCTACAGCATCATCTGGCAACTGGATAAGAAATATAGAGCAAGTTCAGTTGCCATTAACATATCGCAGACAGGCCACTAGAAAACAATGAATGATTTCCCCAAAGGCACTACATAGAGACTGGATAGTATAAGTGGATAAATCTGAGACAACTGGAACACCACAAGGCAAATCTCACATTGATGATACCTAGTCTCCAACAGCAACTGTAGATGTGACATGATGATCTTTAGCAATTTGATCAATATTATATCCTCACAATTACATTAATGGAGAATGGCTGTTTAGTTATGAAAGGCTGTCAACCCCTGTCCTAGTTCCAAGGGACCTGGCATTTGAATTCTTCATTCTTGAATCACTTCACTGGGTGTCCATATAATATGTGCGATATAGCAGGCGGTGTGTATTTCACCTGCCTACCAGTCAAGGTATTTTATCACTGTGCCTTGAACATTTTTCATCTGCAAATCTAATTTACTATTTTCACTAGTATTCTGTGGGATACCTTAACATTATTTTTGTGACCAAGCTTATTCCCTGCCACTGGAAATTACTCTTTTTGTTTTAACACAATCCTAATAAATGGATTCAATGTAATACCTGGGAAGTATTTTTTAAGAAATGAATAACAATCATCACTGGAAGTTTCTCTTTTGTTTCATTATAATTTACTTTACAATATTGTTTAACATCAGCATTGGGTCTAGTAAGTATCCTATCGAGTATTTTATGATTTCCATCAAGAATATTAGAATAATTGCTATTTCTTGCCCTTTATTTTACTGTCATTTATTGCTCGTAATTGTTATCATCATTTATAGTCTATTGCTTATTATATCACTATTTAATATATTATATGTGCATATGCATGTGTGTGTATATATATATATTTGTTTCAGAATGTAGGTAATCGCAATTTGGTAGGACATGTTAATTCTTTTTTCTTATTTTTTACTCTTTTTCATTCTGCTCTGTTTAAAACTATTAAAAATACATAAGAATTAAAAAGCGCAAAACAAACTCTGTGCCTTTCATGTTCTTTTGCCCTCGCAAACAACTGTCAAAAGCATGTATCATAATTTACAAAGTGTAAACATTCTGTCAATATGTTTGAGTCCCCACATCATGTGGGATAGATGTAATCTAATCCTGACAAGTAGCATGGAAGAGAAGAGATCATAAATGACAGTGTGGATTGTATTAAAACAAAAGGCACCAGCAGGCCTCCTCCCAAGGCTGCACCACCGGCCCAGAGGGGCAAGGCCCACTCAGTGGCTGGCCAGCCCCCCCCCCAGGGGCCTCTGGAGGCTGCTGCCCACCCTGGCCTCCAGGCTAATGCCGGAGAAAGGCCCCCTGGGCCGCACAGTTGGCCCCCAGGAACGCAGCCTGCTCCAAGGTTGGCCACCTCCAACAGCCGGCTAGTAAAAGAAGCCAAGCCGCAGCTGCCACCTTCCCTCACCTCCCCCCGGAGGCCCAATATGGAAAAGGTGAGTAGATGGAGAAAAAGGCCCTGGTTGGGCCAGCCACATTCCTCCGCAGCAGCCAGGTAAGTGGGCAGCGGGGGGTCATGGCGGGGGTGAACCGATAGATAAGTGAATAGAGTCCCACCTGTAAGGCTGAACACACTCAAACAAAGCAGCTTTAAAAAGAAGAACTTTATTGACTCATGTCGCCTGAGGTACAGGGTGCTGGAACTGAGAATTTCTGTCCTCAGTTCCAGTATTTAAACTATTTACAAAAACAGACAGCAACCAATCAGCTTTCCCCTCCTCCCAGCTCCTGGTCTCCCATTGGTTCTGACGCTCCGGTGGAATGTAGCTTCTCAGTTCGTTTTCCCACACTTTTTGGAAAAAGGCGGGAACGGGTGCATGTTGGGAGTTGCCGTCCTGACACCACCACTGGACAAGGACCTGGACAGCCAGGGAGGATGCTCCCATGTAGCTGTGGCCCAACTGTGGACCTGCTCGCCTTGGGAAAAGGTCACTGAAGTGCAGCTGAACCCAGACATCCTGCTGAGGCTGGAGGAAGGGCGCCCCAGACCCTGGGGAGCAGCACCCTGGGCAGTGCCGGGACTCAGAGACTCAACATGGGGGACTGTATTCAAACTTAACTGGAACATGTGGGTCAGAGGAACCTAATTCTGCTTCAACCCACATCTTACTCCGGCGCTGACTGATGGTATCATAGGTAAGCTGTAATAAAGATTCTGAAAGAAAGGTCATGTAGAGGGAGCATAATTTAGCTCTTCTTATCTGTGTACTCTGATTGCTTAAGAACAAATTCATTCCCCTCTCCTGGAGACCAAGTAACCCAAGGCAAGGCTCATAGCTCCTGGTTTCATGCTCCCTCTGCAAATTAGAAGTTTAAGTTCTTGTAGGAAGGGGGCAATTTCTCCCCTTCCAGCAGTTCCTATTTATTTATATTTATTCCCTGCCCATCACCACGGTCTCAGGGAGGCTCCCTTACATAAAGTGTAGAACTCCTTAAAATTCGTCTTAATTTTGTTTTCAGAGGAATAACATTTGGCATATAATAATAATAATAACAATAGTAACAATGGTAACAATAGTAACAATAGTAACAACAACAGGCAGCCCTGCTGGGATCCGCAAGAATACTACACCAATACATTACAACTTCCTAGGCCTCTGGGTGAGGCTCGAATTGTAATGAAGGCCAACAACCAGCTAAAGATCTGGCAGCTGTGAATCAACAACAACAACAACAACAACAACAATAATAATAATCCGCCCACCCCCGAAGGGCTCTGGACAATGTACAGCAGAAGCTCTGCATTTAAATCAGGAGAATTCACTAATTGTTTTCCTAATAAGACTAGTTTTTAACTTTTATGTTAAAAAAGCTGACTCGGGTTTTTCAGAACAAGAAAGAAGTCCAATCAGGCTCCTTTCTTCCATTAGTTTCCAATTCCATCACATCCGATCTAGACCCGCCTGCCCCTCCTCAAGCTCTTAATTTTCTTTGCTATCTTTGTGCCTTCCAAATAATACATTAAGTGATGGGCTAACATCTGCTGTTTAAAATGCATGTTCTTTCCCATCCTTTTCACAGAAAACAGAGGATGGTATGATATGCAAGGCTGGAGATCTTTATTCATTTAGTCATTTTGATGTATGTGTCTGTGCTATTGTTACCCATCATTTAAACTACAGAAGCCAAACATTCCACTGTTGCAGAATACTCTCTTCCCTATTCAGAAAGAAGCTGAAGTTTTGCCTGAACAATGCCTAAGTGCACCAACAGAGACTTCTGGTAGTACCTAGTCTTCAGCTTCAGCTGAAATCTTCAGCTGAAGACTTAAGGCTATAAACTATGGCTGTAGTGGTTGTTTTGGGAAAGAGTGGATTCTAATTTTTTTCCTTCGGCTCATTCCGCACCTGCAGAATAATGCACTTTCAAACTGCTTTCAGTGCTCTTTGAAGCTGTGCAGAATAGCAAAATCCACTTGCAAACAGTTGTGAAAGTGGTTTGAAAATGCATTATTTTGCGTGTGTGGAAGGGGTCTTCATTTCATCCCCAACCTAATGATATTATACCCCACGCCCCCCCCCCCCAATGCAAATTGATGGTAACAAGCAAAACGCATCAAAATGGCAAGCAAACCCACTTTGCTTATGGAAGATCGCAGTTCCAGAAAATTGGTTCCCAACAGCCTCTGGTGCCTGCAAAAAATGGAGGAGGAGGAGAATAACAACAACAACAACAACAACTTTGGATTTATATCCCACCTTTCTCAAGGTGGCCTACAAGCTCCTATCTCTTCGTCTCCTGACAACAGTCACCTTGTGGGGTAGGTGGGGCTGAGAGAGCTCCGAAGAGCTGTGACTAACCCAAAATCACCCAGCAGGAATGTAGGAGTGCGGAATATAGGATGTAGGAGTGCGGAATGTAGGCGTGTGGAAACACACCTGGTTCACTCTGGTGGAGCAGTGGGGAATCAAACCTAGTTTTCCAGATTAGAGTCCACCTGCTCTTAACCACTACACCACACTGGTGGTTTTGCAAAACATTTTGTACCTTTATGCAAGATTATGAATAGCCAGTGTTGTACAGTGGTTAAGAGCAGTGGACACTTTTCTGGTAAAATGGCCTTTTCCACCTGCTCATTCACATGAAACCTTTTGGGTGATCTTGGACTAATGACCGTTCTCTCAGAACTCTCTCAGCCCCACCTACTTCACAAGGTGTCTGTTGTGGGGAGAGGAACGAAAGGAATTATTAAGTCTTTTTAAGATTCCCTGTGGTTGAGAAAAGAGGGATAAAGCCAAACTTCTCTTCTGCTTGTCTACTACACATTTATGCCTGTACAAAAAAAAGGCAGATGGATATTAGATGCACACAAATTTAAAATTGTACTGAAATATGGGCACAATTATTGATCCTGTTGCAGATGCATGTTGGCAGAGAAGAAAGAATGTCATCTGCTTGTTTGTTTCATTGCCTTAAAGAGAGCGTCAACTCAGCCATGTGTACAGACATAACTTAACTGCAGCCTTATGGCTAAGAGGCTGGTGGGGAAATCTAGAAGTCTACAAAGTATTCAGTTCCAGGGCTTAGAGCACTTGATGGTAAATAAGACATAAAAGCCAGTTCTCCTGTTTTATCCCATATAAAATTGAATCCTTAGCAAACAGCGCCAAACATTTTTAATTTGTCCTCTGGTTGGTAGATGCAAACCTTCAGTTGCTACAGCAGGTGTCTGTCACACTGCACAGCTGTTGTCACAGAACTGCCTGCCAACACACCTTCAAGGTTTCAACATATGCAGGATATCCCTCACAAAGAAAGGCACTTGAGAGTTGGCATAATAAATATTATACAAGTTGCCGTTCCACCATGTATTTAAAAGCAAGTATTTGCACAGTCACAACTCACTGTCTAGGTACAAAGCAATGGCTTTCAGACTAGGTTCTGGGGCTGTTTCTTGGAAACTTGGAGAGGATTAGAAATGAAAATCTCCAAATTGCCAGTTGGTGCAACATTACTAATCTTTTCCATCTAGAAAGCCCAATCACTGCATTGGAATAATGGGATCAAGGTATTTATTTTTACTGATTTTATAGCAACAACAACAAAACTAATCACAACTATTACACAATAGTGATCCAGTCACTCCACACTATAAAGACAATATAGGTGAAAAACTTTCAAGTAACTATTTGGACTTTCTGCCCATCGCCCATTGTTGAAGTTATCCATAATATAATAAACTTTCCCTACATATCAAAACCAGAACGCTTTAAGATTTTAGTAAGTACTTTAAACCAAATTTAATTTCTAAAAAATAGCAAAGTAAATGCAGACTGTATTATAACCTTATCTCCCTTAGTTCAAAAATTGAAGACTTATACATGAAAATCCTTCATCCCACCTTCAACATCTCTCCCACAAATGTATACAGTTAAAATTGACATTTAACATTTCTCTGTGAACATCAATACTTAACATTTTAATCTATTTTATCATCTTTCATCAAAATATTTCAATAATTCAACAGCTAGATATTTTTAAGTAAAATCCTTATTGTTCTTCTTGAAAAAAATCTTTAGCACTTGTAGAAGTGAGTCTCTGTTGCTGTCCTTTGTATGTAAAAAGGTCCTCCCATTTATGTTAAGTAAATCTTATCTGTTTCTTTCTTAGAGCGTCAGCTTGAAAAGCATAGTCTTTTCTTTTTGTTAAGACTCTCAATGGTATTTCCTTCATCATGAAGACATCTTTATCTTTAATAGTGATTTCTGATGAGTGAGTAATATGTGATCAGCACTTTCTTTTGCAAAGAAAAATGACAATATCTCTGCAAAATCTCTGATTTTGGATTTTCTGAGTTAACGCTGTAGACTTTTCAGTCTTTGCAGCCATCACTTCCTCTTCCATCTTCAAATAATTGGGGCAGTACTGAGGCAGTTTTCTTTTGAAGAATCCTGTTCTGGAATCCATATCAGCGTTAAGGCTTTCTCTCTGGTCTGATATACAACCTGATTATGAACTTTAAGTTTTATTGGACAAAGTCAGTACTTTTTTTCCAAACCTTTGACCTCCTCCTTTGTTATTTTTAAGTCTTCTCCCAGCTGTACAATTTTTTTAGATCAGACTTTATTTCTTTAAACTCCTTCAAAAGTTCAGCCATTGTTGCTGGGATATTTCCCAATTCTTTTCTTGGAATATTTCCAATGCTGCTTTTTAAAGAGTCTATTTTAGACTGCAAAGTCTGTATATTAGCAGACATAGCTTTCACATTTCCAGATAGCTGCATTATCTCCAACCAAGCCAAGCCTTTTCTGGTTGTGGCCATTATATCGCTTACATCACTAATGGACACTAGGTGGCTGCACTATGCAACAGTCACCCACAATCAGTGGTAACCTAACTCTGGAACCACTCTGGCCTTCCTCTCTTATGGAATGCCCCTTTCTAATTAGCATTTCTTTCCCAGACTTACTCTGGTAAACTGCCAGCTCCAGAAACCATTAGATAAGTTTTGTTATGCAGTTGCAAAGCAACACTCGCTCTCCAACGTTTTGAATTCAAAGAATCTCCCTTCGGTTAGTATTTTTTACATTTTTTAAAACCTTTCAAGTTTTCCATATCTTCCATACTTTCAGGGAGTTCTTCTGATTCTTTCTGGAATTATCTGCAACAGGTTTTAGACACCTCTTTTAATTTTCTTTTTTTTTCATCTTCATCCCATCAACAAGAGGTATGATGGCTTGGATACAGTCCTCCTAGAAGAAGGGGGCAGGCAGCTCCAGCTGGGAATGATGGTGACGCCGTGAGCTCCGACATCTCCACCCCCATTGGTCTCTCCAGTTTGAGTTTCTTTCCCAGTCAGGGGAGATTGCCTGAGAAGAATATGAGGATTTCTCCTGGTCTCTCCTTGCTCCAGAGAGATATGTGGCTCTCTTTGGAACTGCAAGGAGGAACTTTGGATCTCAGAGCAACTCTAAAACCAATCATCCTGCGCCATTGTTCAAACCGGTCTAGATCAAGATCTGAAACAGTGACAGATTTCGATGAAGAGTGGCTCTAGGTTTTCCACTTGTGAGGTCCTTCCCAATCCTCCATCCTCACAATTGGGGGAATATAGAAGAGTTGTTTAAACAAAATTGAGTAAAGCTGAGGATGGTAACAGATGTTTAAAATTTCGCAGTTCACAATTCCTCCTCTAGACGTAAGATCTTATTGTTAAATACCACACTGATCTGAACCAAATCACACTAATTTTTAAAATATGCCAGTTTTTAGTATTCAGTACTTACAGAAAACGTTTTGATTTGATCAACTCACCGTCTACATGGAAGAGAACTGTGCAGCTCAAATGTGTTCCTGACATGAACACTGTCCAGCCAAACTAGCTTGTAAGTGTTCCCACCCTACAAACCAAAGATCAGACCAATCATCTTCTAGGCATCAACAAAGCAATGCACTAGGAGAGCATCACTTCAACAAATAAGCCAAAACTTGAAGAAAAAAGCACCAGCTGTGAATTGTTTTGAGAAGGCAAGTGCAGATACACATCAACAGTGGGACCCAAAATGTTTTCAATATGGGGTACATGAGTTGTATGGAAAAGGCCATGGTTTGCCTAGTAAACATGATATGATGTCATCCCATGGGTCATTAATGCCGCAGGGCTTCCACAGAAGACGATCTTTACCTATACACAAGCTCATCACTTGGGCAGCCAAGAAAAGAAGACAAGACACATCCAAGCCTTCTGCTCTGCAAGAAGTAACTTTGTCTCAAAGAGGGGCACTGCCTGTCTGCAAACTGGCAGGGAGGATGCCTTGGATGGAAGGGTATGAACTTTAGAGATGAACTTGCAGCTCTGTGGAGTGCTCCATTGCAATGGCCTCTGGGTTCCATATGGGACTTGGTGGCCAGGACGGGTGCAGAGTTCCACTTCTGCAACCTCCAAGTTTCATATGAAACTCAGAGGCCAGGACAGGCTCAGAGCTCCACCCCCACAGCTTCTGGGTTACATGTGGGACTTAGAGGCACCCACCCCCACTGCTGGAGTTCAGGTAAGAAGGAGAGATGGAGAGTAAAGATGATATGATAATATTGAGATGTGGATCTAATGGACCTAATTTATTCAGGAATCATGGATTTTCCAATATGGAGATTCAGAAATATCTGGGATTTTTTAAAAAATTCAGGTTCCTTTAGATCCCAGTCGAAATTTTGCCAGGTTTTTTTTCCTTTTTTTTGCAGACCCCTTGTTTTTATGCAGGGCAATACACCATAGACCAGGAGTCTGCAACCTGCGGCTCTCCAGATGTTCATGGACTACAATTCCCATCAGCCCCTGCCAGCATGGCCAATTGAAGCTGATGGGAATTGTAGTCCATGAACATCTGGAGCGCCGCAGGTTTCAGACCCCTGCCATAGACATACTCTATGGTGTATTGTGGTACTCAGGAGGTACACTTCTTCATGCAATGTGTGATTGGTGTTTGGAATATGCTGCCACAGGAGGTGGTGATGGCCACTCACCTGGATAGCTTTAAAAGGGGCTTGGACAGATTTATGGAGGAGAAGTCGATCTATGGCTACCAATCTTGAACCTCTTTGATCTGAGATTGCAAATGCCTTAACAGTCCAGGTGCTTGGGAGCAACAGCGGCAGAAGGCCCTTGCTTTCACATCCTGCATGTGAGCTCCCAAAGGCACCTGGTGGGCCACTGCGAGTAGCAGAGAGCTGGACTAGATGGACTCTGGTCTGATCCAGCTGGCTTGTTCTTATGTTCTTAGGTATATTCTGAATCATCTGCTGGAGACAGGAATTCGGGGGGATTGTATCTCCTTGCCACTTCATTAAAATCCATCTCTGCCCTTTGAAAGAATATAGCAATGGATTGTGTCGTGTCAACTCCATGGACACTATCAGAGTTCTGAGCACAGTAATGGGTGTAACAAAATGCCTACCACTGGGTCCAAGTTCAATTACAAATGTAGGGAAGTTTCCCCCAATGTTAGTCAGTGTCAAGCCTATGATTAAAGCTACCTGCTTCCAGAGGATACGCCTGCTGGTACAAATGTGATGCCTTTTGGGGCTGTAATGAAGAACTGGGTTTTTGCTTTGAGGAAAGAGATGCTCTGTGGGGGGAAAGTCCAGGGTGCCAGGAAACACTTCAACAGGAACTATGTTGTTCAGAAGCATCATGTTGAGAACCACAGCAATGTAGTGTACACTAGCATGAGAGAAAAGCTGCCTCTGACAGAGAGAGGAAAGAAAGAAGAAACAGCATTTGGATTTATATCCCTCTTTTCTCAACCATAAGGAGTCTCAAAGCGGCTTACAAACTCCTTCTCTTCTTCTCCCCACAAAGGACACCTTGTGAGGTGGGTGGGACTGAGAGAGTTCTGAATGAACTGTGACTAGTAGGCTTTGTGATCACCTAGTAGGCTTTGTGTGTGGAAGCAGAGAAACAAATCCAGTTCTGCAAATAAGAGTCTGCTGCTCATGGGGAGGAGTGGGAAATCAAACCCAGTTCTCCAGATTAGAGCCCACCTGCTACATAACCACTACACCATGCTGGTTCACAAGAGAGAAGAAAGCTACTCTAAACTCCTTTCAGCTCAATGAATTGTTATTAGTGTACCTCAATATGCCCAAGCACTGCTCCCTGGCCATTGGTTTGCAATAAACAAACACTAGGCTTAGAGGTTAGAATTCAGTGAGACATGGGGGCTTTCCCCACTGACAAAGTTGAACTGGTTTCTACCTAGGTTCGCCTCAGTGAATCCCCACTGCCACAGAGCTCAACATTGTTTTGTCTCAGTTCCCCCCTCCCTCAGAACTGCGACATCCTTGTTGCAGTTATGAACTACACTTTTCTGCCGGAACAAGGTCAATACCGCTTCGAAGCTTCGAAGTGGGGAAGCATTGAAATGACACCTCATCCATTCAACCAATGATGCTTTTGTGGCATGCGCAGAATGGGAGAGTTGTGGCGGGCAGAAAGTACATGTAACTGTAAAAACTGGGAAAAAAAAGAACGCTCCCGTTTCCCGCCATAACACAAGCGCCAATCACGATCGAGGAGCGAAACAGGCACCAAGATGATCCCGCCCACTTAGCTCAGTTCCAGGGGGCCAACTCAGTTGCTGTGGGGACAGCCTGGAATCGCCCTCCACTGAAGGGAACCGAGTCGACCTTAGCTCCCTTCCATAGTGGGGAAAGCCCTATGACCACTCAACTAACCAGAACAAGCTCACAGTTAACTTGCTAACATTTGTCATTATCCTCTGAATAATAATAATAATAAAACCTTCAGCCAAGCCAGCTAATTCAGGTGCAAGTGTTTATACTGAACAGTCAACTACAGAAGTTCAGTCTGGAACAAAAAAAAATCATACATCAGATTATTCCCCCCCTCCAAATGTAATTGTTTTCTAATGTAAAAATAATTACATCTAAACCTCTTAACAAAACATGTCTGCAATTAGAAACAATTCTCTAGCATATGTCAGTTTAAATCTTCACTAAACACACGACACTAATGGTTTGTCTCACCCCAAAGTTTTCAAGTACACTTCCTTGCCAGTTCTTGCTTTCCCAACAGTCTTTCAACCAGCTAAATGAGCAACCAGCTAAATGAGCAAGCAGAGCAATTTCCCCCTCCCACATTCAATCCACTTGATTTTCTGTAATACCTACAATGCAATGTGTTCATTAAGAATAATTCACATGCAGCACACTGCTCTGTTGGTATAAATTCTACCAATGCCTTGGAAAGAGAAAACGTTGCTATCCCCCACCCCCACCCCACACTCTAAGAAAATCCAGAGTATGCTACACATGTAAGAAAAGAACAATCCGTGGCATTTCTTGCTGGGTTCCTGTAGCATCCTTCGAAAGCTGAGAGATATGTTTAAGATCAGCACCCTTCACAGAGATGGATAACGATGGCCCAGAATAGAGAACGTCAAATATAGCATATTTAAATACATTTTTGTTACCACTCTGGCTAGAACCCATCTTCCACGGCCCACCCCATCCCCAAAATGATAATTTGCTCTTCCTCATCTAAAAGAGCAGACATGCTCAACTGTTAGACTTGTACATCAGCTTAATGTCTTTAAGAAAAACACGCTTGGGGAGCAGTGCGCGTTACCTAAGGATCACAAAAGGGGTGGAAAAGTATAACTGATTCCATTTCTTTCTTGCTGAAACCTTCTACCAATACCTACACATTCACACTAATAAGGAAACAGCAGCTTTCCCCAAGGTCAGCTTCGATCTTGCACGGCACTTACTAGTTCAGCAAGCTTTCCAAAACCTCTGTAGGACATCCGCACAGGTGTGCAAAGGGATAGGTTTTTTTTCCAGTGGCACCTGTTCGGGAACCTGTGTTAAGCTGCAGGCACAATTTAAGAACCGTGGGAGGAGGAATACAGACAGCCCACATAAACAGCTGTCAATTCAGTTTCACTACAAGTAAGGGGTTTCTTTACTGTTGTAAAGAATGGCAGAAAGGGAGGGGATTGTTGTAGGAATTAGGTGTCTAGTCCACTTCCGAAGCTCAGACTTATTCAGCCACATGCTCTGCAAGCAAGCATCCTTTTCGGGCAACAGGTTGCTTGTTTGGAGAGATCAGCTGAAGATGATTTGTACAAACATGCCCATAGCTAGCTGTTTCTCCATCAGGTGTGCCAGCTAGAATTATGGAAGCCAGAGTACAGATTTTCTAATAACTTGTGTTATTCGCCGACCCCCCCCCCCAAAAAAAAAAAGTTGTAAGAAAATTCCTAACAGGACACTCCCCTCCATGGTAGACAGACATGTCATTACACACAGGACAGAGCCCATAAAAAGATCTCCAGTGAGGGGGAAATAACTCATTTCTTTACCTCATCCTAAACCTAGTCACCTGGCAAAGAACATTCAGTTGCTCCCTGTAGGATTTACTTAGGCATTTTCTTTCATACACTTAAAGATCAAAGTAGATGTACAGAAAATCCCTCTAAATACAATACGGCATATTGCCTAATACCTGTGGTAAACCTCATCCTTTTAAAAAGAGCTGTATACTCCTAAATGCATTCCGGTGTTTTTGATGGCACATTTCTGAATAAACATGTCTAGGGAGTGCCGCAGAGCAAGTCCCCTTGACCCGGACCACATGCATGAGCAAACGTTTACTCTAAATGTCTTAGAATTGCAGACTCAAGAATAAGGAGGCTCAGCTGGCATTTCCTCCGAGTAAACGTGCACAGGATGAGGGTGGATGATCAATAAATAGACATTGCAACCACTTCTGTTGCTTCTTCACAACCTCGTGCAGAGAGAAAGTTTGCTTCCTTCACATGCAACAGCTTAATGCGGGGCTAATCCGGAATCCAGTAAGGTTTGCTTCCAAACGCGTCTAGGGAGGGCAGCCCTGCCAACACTTTACTCAAAAGTAACTTCCCCCCAGGAAACACAGACATCGGAGGAATTTGCTCAGTAAGCCCACCCTACCAACTTTGAGCTTCCCCACCTTCAGCTGCAGGCAGGTTTCTTGGGAAGAAGCAACTCCGGAAAGCACCGCAGCCTGGGCAATGATCGGCATGCGGAGCTGCTTTCCAGAGCGCGCTTCGTGGAACTCCCGACGGTCTACTCCCGAGTAGACCGGGCCGAAAAGTAGCAAAGTTGGCACCCGATCGAGGCAGCCGCCGCCACAACACTATTTCGCAGTTAGAAGCCATTCCCCTTTCCTGCCCCACTGAGCCCCAGAAATAGTAAGGAGTAGGGAAACATACACCCAAAGAGGGAGAAAGGCGTGCCTTTGCGGAGCAGGGTGCAAACCTAGCGGGGAGGGATTGTGGCTCGGTGGTAGAGCATCCGCTTGGCATGCAAAAGGTCCTAAACAGATTCAAACCCCAAGGAATCTCCCTTTCAAGGGAGCAGGCAAGTCGGGGATGGGAAAGACTCTACCTGGAGAGCCGCTGCCAGCCTGAGCAGGCGATACTGACCAAGATGGACCAGAGGTCTGATCCACTCCGGTCTGATCCACTCCGAGGCAGCTTCACGAGTCCCTGGAGTCAGCCCCCCGAGACCCTTCACTAGCCAGGAACAGCCTCCCTCCCTGCCAGCAGCCACTTCTGGTACCCTCGCCCCTACTCCCCCGGTGCCACTCACCAGTTCCCCAGGCGCACCGTCAACAGCAGCAGCAGGAGCCTAGCGCGGCTGCGGGGGCTCCAGAGGGGCAGCGGCAACGAGAGGCACCGCCACCACCCCATGCCAGGCGCTGGAGGGACGCCCTCTTCTTTCACCTGCCCTCCAGCCGCTGGACGAGCCGCGGCAGGACTTGAGGACAGCGCATCAAACAGGTAGCCGCGCCTGCCGAACCGAGCCGTCAAAGCCGGGCCAGCCAATCGGCGGCGGGGGGGCCGCGCTAGAAATTAGCCAGCCGACCAATCAAGTCTGGCGGAGGGGTGGGTCGCTTCTCAGCAAGGAGGGGAGGAAAAAACTTGGCGCGAGTGTTTCTTGAGAGGGGAGGGAGACGATGGCAGAACCCAGCTCTGGCTCTGTCCTTTGGGGAGGGGGTTTGCCCAGGGTCGGAGGGAGCCAGTTGCAGGCGCTGCTTCTTGGTCTCTTGGGGGGTGGGTTCTCACCCAAGGAAAACTTTGCCTCAGGAAGGCTGGTGGGCAAGGTTCTTCCCTGAGCAGGTCTACTCATATTCTTCTCTGGTCATTCCAGTGGGGCTTACTCTAAGGAAAGCCAGTCACAGAAAGGGAGGGTAGATAGGGGTGAATATATGGTCAGTGGCACAGTCTTAGGTTTCACCTGTTGGCATGCCTGAGATCTTTACGGGAGGTCGCATGTTCATAGCCTGTTTCTGTTGATCCAAATAACTGGCCCCAGAAGTCGCACCCACTACTTGCAAATAGAAATCGCCCTTTTATCCATATGTAGCTTGATCAGCAAATGGCAACATCCATTCCCTAACCACTTTTAAATTATGCAGGCGGTATGTCAGAGACTGAAAAGCACAGCTGAGACTGAAAAGCGCAGCTGAGCATCTTCGCTTTACTGCTTTTAAAGTTCTGTATGAATTTTGATAGCGGAAGACTTAAAAGACGCTGCGGTTGATTTAAGCACAGGCTGATTTGATCTGGAAGGACCAGGGCAGTTAAAAGTTATCTCAGGGACGGCGTGGTTAACAGCACTGGATCAAGTCAAGCTGAATGGCCCCTTAGACCAGGCCAATGAGAATGACTAGGGGAATTTGTTCCGCATTACTTCCACCTGGCTATGAACTACCCCACCTGGCTATGCCAATTGTCCTCATCAGGGCTGGCCAGCTCCAAGTTGAGCCCCCCCCCCCCCCCCGCATTATTGTAGCTCAGTTTGACCCTGTCCTGGCTACTAGTGGCCCTATGGGGCAGTAACCAAATGGGAGCCTTTTCTACTAAATTAAAAGAGCCACACCTCACCAGGTTACATTCGGCAGTTTCAAGGATGCAGCCAAAAGGCAAACACAGAAACACATCTTAAATGTCCTGAAAACGGGCCCTGCTTTCCAGTTTAAACCCACCAGATAGCATAAGGAAGAAAAATATCTCTTTGCTGCTATTGTGCTGATGGGGCTGCTGGCCTAGATTCTGCATCTAGTTTAAAGGAATGCTCCCAGTCTCATGAGTGACATATGCAATGGCTACAAGGGATTTTTGACTCATAGACTTGGAAGGGATTGAACAAGCCATCTAGGCTAGCCCCCTGTTCAGTGCAGGATCGGACGACAGTATCCCAGGCATGTGATTGTCCAACTGCTGCTGCCAGACTGCCAATGAGGCGGAGTGACCGTCTCCTTAAGTCCTCGATTCCACCGCAGAACTACTCTCACCATACATTTTCCCCTAATGTCCAGCCAGTACCTTTCTGCCCATAATTTATACCTATTATTGTGGATTCTATCATTCACTGCCAACAGGATTAGCTTCCTGCCCTCCTGTAAGTGACAGCCTTCCAAACGCTTAAACCTCAACCTCCTCTTCTCCAGACAAAATATTCCTGAGTCCCTCAGCCTTTCCTCATAGGGCTGGGTCTCCAGGTCCCTAGTTATTCTTGTCGATCTCGTCTGCATCTGCTCCATTCTGTCCACATCTGCCTCCAGAACTGCACACAGTATTCCAGGTGCAACCTGATCAATGCGGTGTAAAAAGGGACTCTGACACCTTGTGATCTGGATGTTATGCCTTTATTGGTACACCCCAAGACAGCATTGGTTTTTGTCACTACATCATACTGAGTGCTAATATTCCGCTTATGGTGCATCCATACTTCTAGACCTTGTTCACACACAGTGATTTGCAGAAGTGTATCCCCTATCCCAGTGGTGGCAAACCTATGGCACTCCAATTGGCCATGCTGGCAGGGGCTGATGGGAATTGTAGTCCATGAACATCTGGAGTGCCATAAGTTTGCCACCACGGCCCTATCCAGTATGCATGCTTTTCATGTTTATTTCCTAGATGTAGAACTCTGCACTTGTCCTCGTTGAATTGCATCTTGTTCACATCCACCCACCTTTCCAGTGTACTCAGATCTTGTTGAATTCTGTCTCTATTTTCCACAGTATTGCCACTCCTCTCAATTTGGTGTTATTGTTGACAGCATTCCTATGGTGCACTAAGCTCATCACAAGCAAAGAAGGAAATTAGGTTGGCCTGGCAGGACTTATTACGGACAAATCTATTCAGACGTTTCTGGATCACCAAGTTGTTCTTTAGAAGTTTGTAGCTTGACCAGATGTGTAGCAGCAGTGGGGACATCCAGGGCAGCTTGTCCCGGGCACCGCCATTTCCATCATGTGTCGGGGGTGTGACCTTGGGCATTTTGGGGTGTTTCAGGGACAGGGCAGAGCAGGGGCGGGAGTGGCATGTGGGCAGCTTATGTCCCGGGCCCAGTTCTTCCTCCCTTCGTCACTGAGCTAGACTCCTTGAAAGTGTGTTCCAGTATCTTCCTTGGGACAGAGGTGAGACTGACTGGCCTGTGGTTTTTTGGGTCATCTCTATTCCCTTTTTTGGATAATGTGCACTCTCCTCAAGTCTTGTGGCACATCTCTCATCCTCTGAGAGGTCTTGACGATGGGCAAGTGCTCTGCAAGCTCTCTAGAAAGTTCTTTGAGCATTCTTGGGTACATACCATGTGGCCAAGGAGATTTGTACACATCCAGTGCACCCAGGTGCCTCTCAAGAACCTCTGTTCATGTCAAGTCAGCCAGCAGCCTGGATGCCATGCTTTGCCTACCGCCACCTCCAGATAAGCCAGTTGTCTTCTTCAGGGAGAAAACTGAGCCAAAATGGCCATCAAGCCTTTCTGCTTTCTCTCTGACAGAGTTTTCCCAATTACACTCAACAGTGGGCCTATTGCCTCTTTTACCTTGCTTCTCATACACCTGAAGACGCTTTTCTTGTTTTACTGAGCCTTCAAGGCTAACCTCAAACTTGCTCCGAGCTTCGGCCCTTCTGATGGTTGACCTACAGTTCCTAGCAACCCTCTTATTAGAGATATGTCTTTGCCTGCATTTTGTGAACATTTCCTTGTTCTTCCTCAGCTCATCATCAGTGCCCTCTTCACCCATATTGGCTTCTTGGATCCCCTGCCAGGTTTCTGTCTTGTTGGAGTAATATAGGTATCTAACCTGGAGAATTAGCACGCTCAAAGAGACCAAATGATATCAAGTATCAAATGACAACAGCAAGGAGGAGGAGGAGGAGAATTGGTTTTCACAGCCTGCTTTTTTCTACCTTTATGGTACAAACTCCTTCCTTTTCTTACCCAAAAGAAACACTTTATGAGGCTGAGAGAGTTCAAAGAGAACTGTGACCAGCCCAAGGCCACCCAGTTGGCTTCTGAGACAGACCCCCACATTTTCATTCAGGCAGGTAAACTACTCATGCAGGCAGGCTTGTCAGATTTTCCTCCGCCTTTTTTCACCTCAGGAACTGTGCTGCTTCTAATATAGTACAGTTTGAAACAGAAGTGCTTTCTTTCTTATACTCCTAAAAGGTGAAGGATGCCAGTTATTTTAAACTTTTTTGGGGGGCAAACCTATTTACATAAAACACCCAAAACAATAACGAGTCAGATGTAAAACTTAAACAGAATAACAGTCCCAACCCAACCCAGAGGCAGTGGGCCACCATGCCAACGTGGCATTGCCCCACCACCTCCCAAAGAGCTTTTTGGTAGCAAGGGGAACAGGGGGAAAGCCATGAAACCTCCCCACCACTGAAAAGCCCCATAGGACTGAAAGGACATATGTCAGAGAAAGTGGGGTGTAAATCTGAGGTCCGGTGCACTGCATTACCAGCCCCAGGAAGGGAGGCAACTAAAGTTAGTTCTGGCTCTGGGAACACCATGGCCTGCCCTCTCCCATGCTGGCATCCAAGGGAGACACCAGTGCATCTCCACCGCAGCCCAGACAATCTGTTTTCTGTGGTGGTGGAGCTGGGGGTCAGCTGGCCACCGGTGTATCTTCCCTTCTGTCAGTGTAAGTGCCCTGGGGAGGGCAAATGTGTTGACGACGCACAGGCCATTTTGCAACCCCCCCCCTTTGGATGGAACTGTAAAATATTTTTTAACAGATAAAGAGAGAGAGATTGGCATAGGAGATGAATAACTTGGAGAAAAGGAATGAAGGAGAAGAAGAGTTTTATACCCCTATTTCTCTCTTGTAAGGAGACTCAACTGGGCTTACAAACTCCTTTTCCCATTCTCTTCCCCTGTCGGGTAGGTGAGGCTGAGAGAGTTTTGAAAAACTGTGACTGCACCCAAGGACATCTGGCTGAAATGTAGGAGTGGGGAAACCAATCTGTTTCACCAGATAAGACTCCACCTAATAGTAGAAGCCCTTCACTCCAAGCATTGAAGCACTGTTTATATCACGTAAGCCAAGAGGCAAAGTGAAAACGGAGCCTGAAAATGGAACTCAAAAGCAAGTAGGAAGACAGACATGCCAGCAGCAACAGGAAGCTTCTGTAGCAACTACCAAAGGTGAAGCCAGCAGAAGAATACATTTGGGGGCAGTTTCTGGTCCCTGTTATAGGGCAGGCTACTGGCTCAAAAATATATAACCCATTTTTTCCATGCTTAAAAAAACAAAGACAGGGTTTGGGTGGGAAAGGTGTGTGTTTGGGTAGAGTCTACAGTCTGTAATATGTGACTTTGACAGGTAATTGCAAATAGTGTCAATTAGATCAATCTAAGGCAAGATAACCTTTCTTTGAGAAATGCCAACATGACATCAGTGAAAGACCATGATTAATTATCTGATACCCAGGGATTAGGTGAGGCATGGTTTCTTCCTTATGTTACTCAAGCCAGGGTTTATGATTGGCATTTAAAAAAAAATTATGATAAACTCCTAAAATGTTCAGTAGCTTTCCAATTCTGTTAATATTTGATCCCATCTTTGAACTCACCATCTTTTCAAGCACTATGCCTTGTTTCCATAAATTATTTTAGTTTTTAAAATGTCATTAGGTCCTTAAAGCTCCTTAACTCCTCTGTGGTCTCAACTAAGAGCTTTTCATGTCTAAATGGTGAAAGTCTTCAGGTGACTGTGACAGCCATCAACTGCAGCCCCCTTCCAGATTTCTATCAGTGCTGGTACTGGATCTAGTACTCTATGGATGAGTCTAGCAGGGTCTGCAACCTGTGGCTTTCCAGATGTTTAATTGGCCATGCTGGCAGGGGCTGATGGGAATTGTAGTCCATGAACATCTGGACAGCCGCAGGTTGCAGACCCCTCAACTCTAGCTAGAATAAAGGAGCCATGTTTTTGTAATTTCTGGTTCTTCTACTGTTATTGCTGTTAGATGAGGCAAAGATTTGATGATAGATGTATAAATGAGTAGATGGAACAGGTGATGGAAAAGAGCTCTCTATCAGAACTGATAGCTGCAACAATTACTAGGGTTTTTTTAATGATGTGGACACTCCATTTAGAATTATATTTTCCCACAATGTTGGTAGCACTTCCTTGAGGTGATGATACGGAGGCAACCATTTTGAATGAACAGGCCTTTGGATTGTGAGAAACAGGGTTTTGCCACTGAGGTGCTGTAATTGGATAATTCTTTCCCCAAGAACATCCTCTATTTGACAATTTGGTTCAAAAAGTAAAGTCAACCATATTTTATTTTCCAGCCTTTTTAATCACCACAGGACTATCTTGTTGTGTTTTATCAATTTGTGTTGATGCTTCAGGGGTTTAACTGGTGCTAAGTCTTCAGTTAGTAGATGATATGAAAGACTTACCTGTTTGAGAGGTGGTGCCCATCAGAGTTGATAATACCAATCATTGTATGGACCTATGTTCTGATTCAATATGAGGAGGATTTGCCTTGGCTTACTTAATTTGTGTGGACTTATGGCTCACAGTGTTTTAAACCATTAGTTCTGGACAGTTTTCTTGGTTGAAAGGTGGGCAAAATATTTTGTCAATAAATACATGCTAGATATTATACCTACCATCTTGTGCAAAGGATGCACAGGAAGCAGAATCACAAACACTGGGTGTGATGCAGCCAAAATTAAGCACTTAGAAATCCTACTGACTTCCTTGGAAAAGTATTAAGCATATGTAACCATCCTTGATGTAAGTTGAGAACTGGCATCTTTCCCATTCTTGCGCCTGCTTTCACCATTATGGTATCCTAATTGGAAAATGTATCATGTTAACTTTTGAGCTAAGAGCCTCCAAAATATTGCTCTGCAAAAACAAGTCTCCTTTTAGGGTAGGCCTTACAGTATTCTCTCATAGTGGTCGTTTCTCCACTCACCATTTGTTGTGGGCTACTTGCAGCAAATAACCCGGGGTCCTGCAGCACTCCCCACTACCTCAGCGGCAACAACGCAGCCACCCCGATTCTGCCACTCTCTTTCCCCCTCAGCGTGTGGTATTTCAGATCCTGGATGGAAGAGCATCTTTTGGAAAACCCCACGCAGAGCGCGGAGCAGTGGGGAAGTCTGGGGGGTGACTCCGGGTTTGAGTTTCCCGCCGTTGCTGGTGACGTAGAGCCATCCGTCCAATTAGGCCATGGCGGGGTGTGCACAATGTGTGCGCAGCTTGTTTTTTATTTTTAACACTAGAAATCCAAGTCTGCACATCGTTTTGAGCGCACATGGGCATAAAGACGCATATTGTGTGCTCAAATAGACGTGGATTCCTTGGCAAAGTGTGGAGATGTTGATTCGTTCTTTTGAAAATAAAATAAAAATTCCCGCTCCAGCACAATGCAGCAGCCAATCAGGACACCCAGCACAATGCAGCAACCAATCAGGACAGCCCCTGAGTGGATCGTTGGGAGTCCTGCATGGCTGCTGCATGGCTGCCACGTTCATTGGACCAAGGGGGCAGAAGCTGCGGTGTGGACCATGAACCCGCTCTCAAAAGGTCCTGAAGCAAACTCAACCAGTGCGTATTGACCTCCACTTTAGAAGTGGGGAAATGACTAGTGTTGCTTGGTACTAGGACTGGAATTTTTGCTCGCCTGAGTGGCTTTCATCCTTCAGTAAGCTTCTTGACCCTAAACCAGAGGAGAAGAATGCAATGTAAGTTGTCCTGGGTCCTCATTAAGGAGAAAGATGATGAATAAATGAAGTACATAAATAAAAGAGCATAGGGACTACAGCAGGTCTTAAACTCTTTTCCTGAGGAATATTCTGCTGAGCTTCTTGAGCCTTAGCTATTGTTATGAGAATGGAAGAAATATGGTGGCAGCTGCACATAGCGTCCGAAAGCCTTTTAATGCACAGTGTGCTTAATTCTGGCATCTTGGCAGTTCTGTATGGGCCAGAGAGTTGAGATTATGCTGCTGGTCAGCTTAATCATTCACAACACGGAAAGGACTGCTATTCATCACAACCCTGTTGGGCTGGAGAGCTTCACAACCTTTTGTGTCTCTTTGGTGTGTGTCTGCAAGCAAACATTCGAGGGGGCCTCAAGGATTCATAAGATGCATGAATTATGGCACAAAAAATAGCTAATTAGTTTCAGGCCAGTGAACGCGTGAATGAGCGGAAGATTTTCTTGTTGGCTTCCTTGCCGTGACAGTCCTCCTTGCTTGGTCTCCTTGGAAAGCTCCTGGCCTGCATTTTGCCCTTGGTGTGTTTAAAAGATCCTGTGTTGTTCAAAATTGAGCTTCCCCATCCCTTCCTTCAGCCTTGTTGCGTTGAAAGTCAATTTGTAAACTTTGCTGCTTCTCACATTCCCATGGCAGTAGACACAAAAACTGTTCAACCCTCTTTCAATCAATTTTTGCAGGCATACATTTGAGCTGCAGTCCGTGAGTTAAGAGAGATTGGCTGCTGCACTAACAAAGCTATAAAAATTTCATTCACAGGCCACTAATCATCTGTAAATTCACAGTTGAGACTTTTTTTAAAAAAACCTATGAAACCCACTGTTTTCACTAATGGCTATAAAATGAATGTGCATTATCGAAAGCTGGTCATAAGAGTAATTTTCTTTATAAAAATGCTAGAAAGCTCTGCAGAAAGGTGCCAAAAGATAGCAGAATAATGGTTCATCCAGGGAAACACAAAAAAGGCGTAGCATGGCAGTTATTGACTTGATATTTGATTTTCCTGTGTAGGAAACAGTGTTCATTTTGTATACAGATCTATCATACGATGCATCTTATAACATCAGGGGATCACAAGCTGGCCATGTGCCTAGAGGATCCTCACTCTTCTCAGTGTGGAGGCTACAGTGTTAGGAATCAAAAGAAAGTATCCTATCACTTTGTCTGCAAGGTGCCCCCTTTCCATACATTCTTCTCTGCTTTTGTAGCCCCTTCTGACCCCTGGAAAACTCATTCCGAAGGTTCATGGGGCCACAGAGGAATACTTGTCAGGGTTGCAATGGGAAGCTAGAACACTGGCTCACTCCGCACATGCAGAATAATGCACTTTCAAACTGCTTTCAGTGCTCTTTGAAGCTGTGCAGAATAGCAAAATCCACTTGCAAACAGTTGTGAAAGTGGTTTGAAAACGCATTATTTTGCGTGTGCGGAAGGGGCCACTGAGAAGGAGGAAACAACATTGCTGCTTTTTCCTCTTCCACAAGCACAGCTTTGCTGAGGAGCTGCTTTCATCCCCTTTGTCTCTCCTCACTTCAGCCCACCAGCCTTCATAGCTGGTTCTCTGCACATATTCTCAGTGGTGGGATTCAAATAATTTAACTACCGGTTTCAGTGGTGAGATTCAAATAATTTAACAACTGGTTGTTAACAAGCACCATTTTAAGAACCGGTTCTGCTGAAGTGGTGCGAACCGGCTGAATCCCACCGCTGCATATTCTGCCAATCTGGGAAGGATCATTTTGAGGGCTGGGAAGAACTGCAGGAAAGGAGGGGAATGTGAGGAGGTTCCATGATGAGCCTTTTGCACATGGAAGAAAGAATCCGCCCTGGTGCATTTTGAAAACCATACCTAACCTGTTAGAAAAACCTGGGTTCTCTTGAGCTGAGCATTCCATGTGCTTACATTGATTATTTGTCCACTAAAGGAGGAATATTTCGAGTGGTTTTGCATGTGTACAATTGGTGACTCGGCACTGTTGGGTGCACACTCAGTTTACTAGGGAGATTAAATGATGCACATTGCTGGATGATCATGGCTAAGCTGTTATTTAAAATTGGGAGCTTATGGGCGCATGTCCTGATTTTGTGCAGTTGACAGCATTGATCTATTAACATTTCTCATGAGGTTTGTGCAAACACAGAACTAACTGGGTCAAACAATTGAGTTTGTATGGTGTAGTGGTTAAAAGTGGTGGACTTTAATCTGGAGAACCAAGTTTGATTCCCTATTCCTCCATATGAGTGGTAGACTCTTATCTGGTGAACTGGATTTGTTTCCCTTTTTCTACATGTAAAGCCTTCTGGGTGACCTTGGGCTAGTCACAGCTCTTCAGATGTCTGTTGTGTGGAGAGGAAGGGAAGGAGTTTGTAAGCTGTTTTGAGACCCTTGCCATTGAGAAAAGTGGGGTATAAATCCAAACTCTTCTTCTTTTACTTGCCTGGGACTATGTTTTGGAACTGGACAGAGTAGGTACCCTTTTAACAGCATGATGGGACCTTTATTTTTAATGGAGGAAAACCCACAAACAATATTTTGCTAGACTGAAATAGCCATAAGAGGTTTACATTTTGATGTCATTTTTTTCAGCATTATGGA
Source organism: Sphaerodactylus townsendi (assembly GCF_021028975.2). Classification (NCBI taxonomy): domain Eukaryota; kingdom Metazoa; phylum Chordata; class Lepidosauria; order Squamata; family Sphaerodactylidae; genus Sphaerodactylus; species Sphaerodactylus townsendi. The sequence continues at coordinate 21,715,793 of NC_059434.1, forward strand.
GCACAGAACCTGGTGTTGGAACCAGCTCTCTGGAAGATAAGTTATAAGCCTGGAGGAGTGGAGAAATATGCTGTTCAATTACTTTCTGAAGAGTCAATTCAAAATTTATATTTCTCCTGAAGCGTCAAAGTGCATAAAATCCATGTTTGTCAAGGAGACTTTATTATTCCGGTTTAGAATTCAAAGTTCCCCTTTTAAAATTAGCTGAACTGTTCAGGAATAAATGAGTTGTAGATGACACAATAACTGGTCATGTAAACCACTGTCAATAGATGCTCACAATTGACTTGTTTGCTTGGATTACATATACTTCAAGGAAGTTGTGCATAATTTAAAATCAGACACACTTCACGTTTCTTCAATATATGTTGTTGAATCTTAGAATCCTACATTTGCAAGAGGAATACGCAGTCAAAACACCCTTGACAGATGGCCATCCAGCCTCTGTTTAAAAACCTCCAAAGAAGGATACTCCACCACCCTCCAAGGCAGTGTACTCCACTGTCAAATAGCCCTTACTGCCCCTTCCCCCACCTACCGTTTGCTGCACGCTACTGCCCCCAAATAGTGTGTGTTCCAGTGGTGCTCCCCACGAGTCCGGGTGGCGACAACGCAGCCGCCCCGACTCTGCGCTGTAACGTACCTTCATTTCTGCACGCTTCATTTCTGACGCTGAAGAAACGGTACCTTCTGACTGCCCCACGCAGAGCGCGGGGCAGTGGGGAACACGACCCCGGGGCAGAAATCGCTAGTACTCAGACTAGCGCGCTGCAAAACGTAAGTGGGGAAAGGCCCACTGTCAGGAAGTTCTTCTTAATGTTTAGGTGGAATTTCTTTTCCTGCACCTTAAATCCAGTACTCAAAGTTGTACAGATAGTTGTACTTCCTTCTGTTTACTGTCAACAGTTTTAAATACTTTACATTTTTAAATACTTTACTATGGCCTTATTATCAGCCATTTGATGTAGTGTTGGTATAAAACTACTGAGCAAGATTCACAGCCAGGTTCCAACAGAGGCATATGGGGGCCAAATGGCGCCCAGAGACTAAAACCCCTATGGGAGAAGTAGTGGCGTAGGAGGTTAAGAGCTCATGTATCTAATCTGGAGGAACCGGGTTTGATTCCCAGCTCTGCCACCTGAGCTGTGGAGGCTTATCTGGGGAATTCAGATTAGCCTGTACACTCCCACACACGCCAGCTAGGTGACCTTGGGCTAGTCACAGCTTCTCGGAGCTCTCTCAGCCCCACCTACCTCACAGGGTGTTTGTTGTGAGGGGGGAAGGGCAAGGAGATTGTAAGCCCCTTTGAGTCTCCTCCAGAAGACTTCTTCTTCTTCTTCTTCTTCTTCTTCTTCTTCTTCTTCTTCTTCTTCTTCTTCTTCTTCTTCTTCTTCTTCTTCTTCTTCTTCTTCTTCTTCTTCTTCTTCTTCTTCTTCTTCTTCTTCTTCTTCTTCTTCTTCTTCTTCTCCTCCTCCTCCTCCTCCTCCTCCTCCTCTTCTTCTTCTTCCTCCTCCTCCTCCTCCTCCTCCTTCTTTGGAGCCAAGCCCCCATGCCATGCAGTGCCACGCTGCACAGAGCCCCAGCCCTTCACCCTTCACGCCCCACTTACCTGAGCCAGCAGCGAATCAGCGATCCAGTGCCAAGGGGCACCCAGCAGGCCTGTGGAAGGCTGCTGCCCAGGCCACCTCTGAACTGGCACCTTTTCAGAGCTGGCTCCAACGAAGGTGGGGTGGGGTGGTCCGTCAGCAGCCTGCCGTGGCCCGACTGGGCACTCCTCAACCCCATTTCCATCAGAGCCTGCTCCAAGAAGACCCGAGTTTGAAGGTGGGGTGGGCAGCAGCCTCCCTGAGCAGCTGCTTGGTCTCCAGCCAGAGACCAAGCAGCTTACTCATGAGTCAGACTCCAGAAAGAGGTGCACCACACCTCTTCCTGGAGCCTGAGTGCCAGCCCCTCATCCTGGCCCAGCAGCCACGGTGGGTGTAAGGCTTCTGGGCCAGGAAGAGGTGCCAGCTGCACCACAGCTAGCCCCTCACTCCAGCCCAGCAGCTGCGGTGGGCACAAGTTTCTCTCATGCTGAGGCTGCTGGACCGGTAAGAGGTGTTGGTTGCACCACGGCCAGCCCCTCATCCTGGCCTAGCAGCCACGGTGCAAGGAAAACATCTGGTTTTGCGCCCCTCACTTAACCAGATTGGTTGCGCCCTGAGACATGGACAGTGATGGGATTCTCTTCGGCAGAACCGGTTGTTAAAATGGTGCTTGTCAACAATCAGTTGTTAAATTATTTGAATCCCACCACCAGAACTGGTTGTTAAATTATTTGATTCCCACCACTGGACATGGGTTACCCCATGTCCCTGGGCAAATTCACCACTGGGTTCCAATGCCAACTCTTGTATATACTCAATAGTATATTGTAACATGATAAACAAACACACACACACCCATCTTTAAGATCATTTGTTGGTGCTACATTTTAATTATAATGTATTTACTCAAATACAGTACTAATTTTTTCCCTCCCCAATATGCCATTTAAAAAAGAGGGGATCCTCTTAAATTTGCATGCAAATTACAGTTATTCCAATAATAAAACTACCTTTGGGTATAAGATGGGGGTGGGGGGTGTCGTCATACATTTAGGGTCATCTTCCATTCAATTAGATGCAGTAGTGATACTCAGAGATACTAAATAACCAGATAATTTATATTTAATAATCAAAGGTTCTGGCAGTCTTGAAGTGTAATAATTTGAGGCTTGAAACATCCTCTATTTTTGCTTCTTAAGTGGAATCCCCTTCTTATTGCTGACCCAAATTGTTTCCTATGAGGAAAAGTAAGAGAACAATCCTGAGAATTGTTTCCTGTGTTTTTTATAAAGTAATCTGTCCATGCTAGTCTTGTGTACTTGGTTTGTATATGTCCCACCCTGCCTCCGTAGAATTGCATTCCAAGCAATGGAAACGTTCTGTTGCCTTTTCCCAAATGAATATTTCCTTGTAACTATCCGTGCAAAGTAATAAAAGGTATAATGTCTTCTTAAATGTTTCCTTTCCGAGTGCTTTGTTAAAAAATAGAAAAGAAGGACTTCTCTGTTCAGGATTAGCACCGTCATTTAATTTATAAGTGTTGCTGCAGCCGTGCTGCTAGTAATCATGTTAATGAGTAATGTAAGCAATTGAGGCAGCTAATCAATGTATCAGGGATAAAATCTTAATTAAAATGGTATTTAACTGTAGGAAATAAGAGCTTTATATAATTTCTTTTAAAGCAGATGTATTGGCTGTTTGGTGGAATGTAATTGTTTCACATTCTTTTATCCCAATACAAACCCAACAATGAAGAGTTATATGTTTATGGCCTGTTTTCTTTGCCCTTTAAATTACATATCCTCCTCTTCATTTGCAGAAGAACAGTTCAAAAGGTCTGTGCAATGCGTTATATATATATATATTAAAAATCAATATTATACAAACATTTTGGAAAGCTGCTGATGTACTAGGATTATATATCAATTTTCTCAAGGTTAAATATACTGTAGATTTGTTACTTTCCCACTGAAAGTAAACGAAGTGTCATCCCTGCCTTCAGTTCCTTACCTTCAATTATTTGAGGTGGAGGAAAAATTGGGGGTGGGGGGTGTAGCATTGATGGTACTGCTCTAAGGATTTCCTCAGTCTTTATGGTAAGGACAACAGAGACGGGAGGAATTCCTAGACCAGTGATGGCGAACCTTTTCAAGACCGAGTGCCCAGATGGCAACCCAAGACCCACTTATTTATCGCAAAGTGCCAAACACGGCAATTTAACCTGAATACTGAGGTTTCCATTTAGAAAAAACAGTTGGCTCTGAGGCATGTGTTACTTGGGAGTAAGCTTGGTGGTAGTTGGTGGCTTTGCTTTGAAGCAACTGTGCAACTCTTCCAACGGGTGAATCACGACCCTAGAAGGGTTTACTCAGAAGCAAGCCCCATTGCCAGCAACCGAGCTTACTCCCAGGTAAAGGATTGCACTTTAGTTCTTTGCATGAAAATCAGTGGGGTTTAACTGCACTTAACAGGGTTACTTACACTGCTTTCCCAAAACTAGGTCTCAGGTTTAATGCTAATAATCAAGCCCAGCGGCCCAGGCCAGCCTAGATGTGTGTGTGTGTGTGTGGGGGGGGTGACTCTGTATGCATGTGCCCACAGAGAGGGCTCTGAGTGCCACCTCTGGCACCCATGCCATAGGTTCGCCACCACTGTCCTAGACTGTCACTCAGAAGTGACATCACACACACACATACAACTTCCACCTCTGGAAGTGATAGTACATTCTCCCTGTCACTCAGACTTTTCTCAGTCTCTTGAAATGTGACATCACATCCCTTAAAACTCCACCTCCCCCGAGCCCCTAAGATGTCCCAGGATTTGCTGGCACAGGGCTGGCAATCCTAAATCGTATTCCAGTTCAACAATGAAGCAGCAAGTTCTGATCAATAGGCTATATACCCAGATGGATCATGTCAAATGTAACACAAACAGAGAGATGAAACCTATTAAAATGCACTTTTTTGCAGGGTGGGGGAGGGTGTTCTGGGGCAAGAAATGCCCTTATTAAAAAAAGGAGTAGTTCTTTTGACTCAAATAAAGATAAACATATGAGATGAAGGGTGAAAAAAAAACCAGGAGGGGAATGAGTTTCCTTGACCATGGCAATGCTAGAATAAGATCTTCCTGACATCTTAAATTGCAGTTAAAATAAACAGTTAAGGAGGAACCCAGTATGCATATCTGCCTACTGATGTGTTATGTAGGCAAAGGTCTTCTTTTTGTTTTGCACAAAAGTGGAAGAAGCAGATGAGGGAGGTAAAACTCAATCCTTCCGCCTGGCCTGGATGTACAGAGTGCTTGGCTATTTAAAGCCTTCCCCCCCGCCCCTTCTAAGCTAGTCTGCAAGTGAATTGTCTCTCTATAACGGAGACACGTTCTCCTGCTCACCAAAAACTTGGGCAAGAAGATCCCTGGAATGAAGGTAGGGCTTACAGTTGCTGAGAATTTCATCCTTGTTTGTCAGAAAGCAGAAAGTTGCAGCTGGAAATCTGTTTACCATAGAAACCAGTGGGAGTATCCTCAACCTTTAGTAACACCAAACAAGTCATGAGATCAGATCAGCCAAGGAGAGCTGAATCTCAAACCAGATAAAATGTCCATGCGCATGTTTGCCTTTTTTGTGTCTTCTTGCAAAAAGCTGTAACTGCAGGCTTCTTTTAGATGTTTTGAAAGACTTCTACGTCTGCAATATGGCACTTGATATTCACTGACTGACCTTAGGAGGGGACAGGCAACTAGTTAGTGTCGAGTGGACACATTGTGCCTGTTCTCATTTAGTGGCATTTCAGCTTGATTTAGAAGAAATAAATTCATCTATGCAGGAGCACAGAATGATCCAGCAGCATAATAAAGAATTTAGGATAACATGTCGTGAATTTGATTGCCAGTCCAGTGTAGCCTTCATGTGCCTCTCATGCAGAAATAGCTTCTGTTTTTGACCCTATGAGCTGCCTTTGTTGAGCGATTTTTATCACTTAAAGTGATTAACTGGAAATAGAAAGATGACTTTTAAATCTATAATCTAGATCTTTAATTTACACACTTATGGTCTCATTCACACTGAGATTAGATTCCCTTCGGGTTTGATTCTCGGTTATGCCCATGTTTCCCCTTCTTCAGCTGTCACCCCACTTTCAGATCAAACAATCACCATGGTTTTTGAAAGCTCTGAAAGTGTGACTTTTTCTCTCCCTACACTGCGAAAGTGAAGGAGATCAGCATACATTTAGCTTTTGTATTGTCGAAGGCTTTCACGGATGGAATCACCGGGGTGCTGTGTGGTTTCCAGGCTGTATGGCCGTGTTCTAGCACAGGGGTAGGGAACCTGCGGCTCTCCAGATGTTCAGGAACTAGAATTCCCATCAGCCCCTACCAGCATGGCCAATTGGCCATGCTGACGGGAATTGTAGTTCCTGAACATCTGGAGAGCCGCAGGTTCCCTACCCCTGTTCTAGCAGCATTCTCTCCTGACATTTCGCCTGCATCTGTGACTGGCATCTTCAGCGGATCTGATAGTATGAAAGGAAAGCAAGTGGAGTATATATACAGTATATATACTCCACTCACAGTAGGGTGGTTGGGCCATGTCCAGATGCTGGCCTCTCCCTCCCCTCCCTGCATGCCACCCCTTACATCACCCAATGGGTCAGTAATTTTTTTCAAAGAAAAACCGAATCTTGTTTATTTAGAGAAATCTTGTTTAAATGTGTAACACTCTAGCAAGGGAGGAAGAGGACATTCAGATCACATGGGGACCCTATGAGACAGTTACATGGCAAACAGGATGAGATAAGCTACCATCAGAATAAGTCCATGACTTCCTCCCATATATACATTTTGGAATATTGTTTCTAGTCTGGGTAATATTGTTTTGATCACTTGATAACTTGAAAATGTAGTTAATGAACATTTGAATTATTTTTTTATTTTTTGATACAATAAAATATTAAATTTAAGGTAATGAACAAGCTGGATTTTTATATAAGAAATCAGACATTTATTGTCAATTAATAATCTGATCATTTAAAAGATTACTGTGGCTGGAAGTTAGTTCAAACTTTTCCAACTGCTTATTGTCATCACGTGCAAAGCTAAATAATTTAGGAAATAGATTTGAAAAAAACAGCGCAACAGAATTTTACTGTATTTGACAAGTGCAGTAACTTCTTTTAGCTATTGTTTTGTGACCTCTTGACCAGAAGACAGATGGTATGATGGTACTGAATCAACACTGTCTTTGCACCTGATCCACAGACTTCTGTGCAGAGAATTTGATCATATGTGTGCTGCATCACATGAAGATTTTATGTTCAAATGTGTCGAACAGATGAGCAGTTTGAAAGGATAGACATTTTGGTCTGCAATACAACAGGCAGATTTCACTCTAATAACACCCAACAAGATTTTGGCGGCATGAGCTTTCACGAGTCAAAGGTTCCTTGATCAGATATCTACCTGACAAAAGGAGGTTTAACTCCCGAAAGCTCATATTCTGAAAATCTTACTAGTCTTTAAGACGCTACTGGACTGAAATCTAAAGGAACACAGTGGTCAGCTCTGTCAGCTTACGGGAAAGACGGCTTTTCAAAATTCTAAATTAATGCCATCCATAATAAAATAAAGCCCTATTAACCTTCTCCCACAAAGAAAATGCTGACAGCGCTGATCCTGTTAAAAGTGCTAGAAAATAAAACAGCCTAGCAACCTTTCTGAAAATCTTATGAGTGAGGTAACCGCCCTGTTCCATAAAGCGGAAGTCAGAATTCAAGAGCAAATGGCTTCCAATAGATGCCAACCAGGCAAGGTTAGATAAGAGGACGACTAGGTGACAGTTAGAAGATTGTAACTGGAAAAAAATAGAAAACAAAATGAACATTACTACTGTGGGTAGCCACATCTGCATGTTCTAGTTGCAGATAGTACATGTTTTTTTAAAAAGCATTTGAAGTGGCAGATAATCCCTGACCCCCAGATGTCCACAGTGGTAAACAAAATAGCAATGCCACCTCCCACCTTAGGTGGTCCCTCTTAGGTGGTCCCCCAGATCAGGGGTAGGGAACCTGCGGCTCTCCAGATGTTCAGGAACTACAATTCCCATCAGCCTCTGTCAGCATGGCCAATTGGCCATTCTGGTAGGGGCTGATGGGAATTGTAGTTCCTGAACATCTGGAGAGCCGCAGGTTCCCTACCCCTGCCCCAGATGTTCACAGTGGTAAACAAAATAGCAATGCCACCTCCCACCTTAGGTGGTCCCCCAGATGTCCACGGTGGTAAACAAAATAGCAATGCCACCTCCCACCTTAGGTGGTCCCCCAGATGTCCACAGTGGTAAACAAAATAGCAATGCCTCCTCCCACCTTAGATGGTCCCTCTTTAAATCAATACTACTGTGGTGTAGAATTGGACCATGTGGGTTTTCCCCCTTTCTGCCATGGTAATGGACGAGTTGCGGCTCTCAACTAAAAATGAAATATAAAGGGGCAATATGTAGGCTAAATTCTTACAAAAAGGCAATGTGAAAAGAAATTGTATTGATGATATTGTAAGGCTGTGGTTAACTGTAACCATGCCACTATATTATCTAAAATAGCTGGGGTAGAATCTATGTCATAATTTTATGATGTATATAAAAAAGAAACATTGTGGATTTTATGAAATGCAAATTTTAGCATACCTTATATATGAAATGTGTGACGCGTATCCTTTCCAGTGTGTCTATTAATGTTTTTCCAGAAGTAACCATGATCCATATTTTCCTGAATGAAAGACAACTTTGACTGCAAGACGATGCCCTAAATGAAGGTTGCACTAAAAAAAAAAGTATATTATCCTACACGACTGCAACTTGTATGTGATTTTAAATCATCCTTTATTTTTCTTAATAGAACTCTTGGCAGGAAAAAAAGCAGTAATCCTTTGTATTTCATAGCATTAGTAGGACTTAACATATTTATTCTGACTTGATAAGAATCCGGTTCTCTGGAAAAGCCTCGTGTTGGAGGTTACAAGGAAATTCTGCCCAGTATTGGTCAGGACTGACTGCAACTCCTCCACACATTTAAATTTCCAATTGTTGTGGCGGTTGTCATGAATTCATAGAGTACAATAAGAATGTTACGACAAAAATGCTGTGTCAAGGCTGAGAAGCATAAATCAGGGCAGCTTGCTTCACTGTTTTTATGTATTCATTGTGAGGAATTCATTGAAGCTGCACGTTGCTCGCTCGGGTTCCCTTGATGTCTCCTCTTGTTCATAGTTCACACTCAAGTCCCTGGCAATTTTTGCTTGGCACCTTTCCTTTATGAACTGCAACAAATTTCCTCTTACATTCTACCTGATATGTATGCTACAATTCCACAACCCCCAGCCATGAAATTTGCTTCCCAGATTCCTTAACTTTTGTTTTCAAGATGCTTCCATTATTTATCAAGGCATCCATATAAATATTAATCATGCTGGCATACAAGGAAAATCCAGGAGGAGATGTCACGTTCTGCTGTATGTCTTAAAGAGGTTTGTAGAGATGATGGATCCTTGTTGTGGTCCCACAAGAGAGCACTGGGGTTTCCAAGGTGTTTTTTTTTTAATTGATCTGGGCAAAAATGAGGAACATTTTTCAGGAAAATAGGTCATTGTTTACCCATTTCACTTCACAATCAAGCCCATTCACCCATTGCTAGCTGCAAGAAGCTCCTGTAAGGAGACTCAAGGTGGCTTTCAAGCTCCTTTCCCTTCCTCTCCCCGCAACAGACACCTTGTGAGGTAGGTGGGGCTGAGAGGATGCTGAATGAACTGTGACTAGCCCGGTGGGAATGTAGGAGTGCGGAAACACATCTGATTCACCAGATAAGCCTCTGCCACTCTGGTGGAGGAGTGGGGAATCAAACCTAGTTCTCCAGTTTGGAATCCACCTGCTCTTAACCACTACACCATGCTGGTCAGAAACTTGTATATTCATCCCAGTAACTGAAAGTGCATTCCTAGAGTCATTCTGACTATGGGCTTCAACGGGCTTATATTAGAGTAACTCTGTATATGATTTTTCTGGTATGTCTGGCTAAGGAAAACAATGGGGACAGGCAGAAAGATGGGTGGGGAAGCAAGCTAAGTAATGGACATCTGAACTGGGACTCTAAGGCGGTTTCTGCATGGGCTGAAAGCAACGGCTTCAGCCCGGTAAAACACTGTTTTGGCAGGGACCCTTCGCACAGGCGCCGCTGCCAAATCGATGCAGCAGCGCTCTGTGCCTGCCAAAATGGTGTATTAAAAACTCATTTGGGGAGCAAGTTTTCCTGCAAACACCGTTGTGGGGAAGCCAGCGTTTTCCCCTCCCCTCCCCAGCCCCAAACACCTCGTTACCTTCTGCTGGCAGCCGCTTCACTCTATCATCGCTCTGAGGGAAGGGGACACACTCCCTGGTCTCCGGTGCTTCAGCCATCGCTCTGGCCATGGGGGCGTGTCCCCTTCCCTCCTCAGAGCGAGGATAGAGCGACGTGGCTGCCAGCAGAAAGTAACAAGGCGTTTGGGGCCGGGGAGGGGAATACGCGGCTGTGCGGAGCTTGCTCCCACATGATTAATGCCGATGCAGGGTCTCTCCCTTGGCTGTGCGGAAACCACCTAAATTGAGGTAGGAGGGCATTTGATCTTACACAATGGGCGCTTTTTTTGGTGCTTCGGGATGCCTGTAGGTCAGATCGGTCAACAGTGTGCCCTGCTACTGACAAAGTGGAAGAATTTCTTGACCCAGTCCCCCGGCTCAGAAGTCAAAGGTGTAGAGTTCCCAGGACCCTTCCTTATGAACTGAATCTTGCAGCCCCCCAGCACCTTACAAGATGTATCTCTTGTTGTTAGCTCAAATCAGTGTTGTGTACTGAGGCCATGCAGAGCTTGTTTAGCTCATTTCCCTGTGAGTATTTAGTAACCCTTCTGCTCTTCTACAAAGCTGTAGTACACAGCTGAGTCACAACCTTTCAGGAAGACAGAGGTGGGGTCATTAAAGAGCAATATCCGCAAGTCAAAGACACTGCTGCAGAAAAGTAAAATTGAACAAGTGACTAAGTTCCAGACTAGATCCAAATTGATTCAGCAAATTTAATTATTTAAACAACCACACTTCTGCATTAGCACATTCATCTTAATAGTTCCGGGCTAACTGCAGCTTCCCAGTTATTCTCGAAGTGTTATATGGGCAAGTTTATCATTCCTCAGGGACTTGTAGGTTACAGAAGAATAAACTCCCATTCTTTTTACAACTTTTTAAAATGATTTTTTTGAACTAGAAGCAACACAGATAACGTGATACGGGAGACCTTTGGAGACATATATATTAATTTTTAAATATTTAATTAAAACCACTTTGGGTGCTTGTAAACAACATCTTTTGAAGTTGTCATCTTTGTTGCGATGTTGTTAGCTATGATGGAGACCTGATTGAAGCAATGCTAAGAATGCTCCCAAAGAGTGTTTTTTGCCCAGACTTGCCCAATCTTGTCAGAGTGCCGAAGCTAAGCACAGTCCTTCATGGTTAGTACTTCCATGCAAAACCACAAAGAAAGGCCAGGGTTGCTATGCGAAAGAAGTCAATGGCAAACCACCTCTACTCACCTCTTGGCTGAAAAGCTCATGTAGTGGAACTTATGGAGACCCCGTGAATTGGTTGCAATTTAATGGCAGACTTTACTTTTAGATAGAGAGAGGGACTACTCATGGGCAATTGCATAGGAGGGAGGGCATCTTCAGTTAAAAGTATGGTGATATGAAAGAACTCGACCTAAAGCTTTGAAGAGCCACTTAAAGTCTGAGCAAACAAAATCAACTTTAATAGACTAAGAGTTTTGTTCAGTAAAGGCAACTTTGGCCCATTATGAATGGACGTATGCCTGTTGAAGTCTGCTGGGCCTCTAATTTTTCTGGTTCTCTTAACTCTGCCCATCAACTCCTTCTTAAAGACACACAGTTGCAAGATTGCTGGCTTTTTAAAAGCCCTTTAAATTGCAATTATATTGATATTGAGGCCTCTTTCCAAAAATAAAACCCCTAAATGAAAGAGGCAAAGCAATTTCCTGGACCATACTCTGTTGAAGACAGGAACCATGTCATAGAATTGATATTTTTTCTTCCCGCTCCCTCCACACACACACACACACACACACGCACGCACGCACGCACGCACGCACGCACGCACACACACACACACACACACACACTTTCTGTTGCTGCTGCAGCCACAGGAGGAGAGAAAGGCTTGTTCTTTTGATATTCCTTGTTATTTTGATATCCCTGCATTAGATCTATCCTCACATCTACTCTCTGCCACCCCTGTTGTGTATGGGGAATTCACACCATCCCTGGAAAAGGGGGAGGGGGCTGAGAGTACCAGAAAACTGGGTATATGGTGGGCCCAAACACTGTTATTATATTGAGATATCAATATGAGAATTTTTGGCTAAGCCCATGTGATTGAGCTTGCTTTCTTTACTTCCACTTGTGGGCTACCCAAAGATACTAGCAGGATAAGTAGGAAGCAGGAAGGAGCCAGAAACATGGAGGGGGGAGGGGGGAGGCATGGAGTGTGAGGGGCAAAGCTGTGCTTATTGGTAAATCTGCCCCATTCTGGCAGCAAAGCAAACTAATGTTGCTTGCTGAAGAAAGACCATTGAAAGTGGGGCTCCAAAAATACACCCATACAAGGAATTTTACAGCAACAGACATTCACCCATGTAGAGCAGCAGACACCTTGTGTGTAGTTAGCTTTTGTTCATGTATTCATTTCTGTGCACTAGTTAAAAGGGGGGGACTTTACAGGCAACGTTTGCATTCTGGGTCTAGCAAACGTTTGTCTCTTGTCAGGTCTGCATGTGGACGGAACTGAGAAGCTTTCTGCCGCCTGCCTAAAATTGGAACAGTGGGAATCCCTCTGTGAAATGTGGACTCCCTGAGTATGTTGTAACAATTACATGGATAACAAAGAAATTAAAGCAGTGGTGTAGTGATTAAGAGCAGGTGCAGTCTAATCTGAACCGGGTTTGATTCCCTCTCTGCCGCCTGAGCTGTAGAGGCTTATCTGGGGAATTCAGATTAGCCTGTACGAGTGACTTTGGGCTAGTCACAGCTTTTCGGAGCTCTCTCAGCCCCACCTCACAGGGTGTTTGTTGTGAGGGGGGAAGGGCAAGGAGATTGTAAGCCCCTTTGAGTCTCCTACAGGAGAGAAAGGGGGGATATAAATCCAAACTCCTCCTCCTCCTCCTCTTACTCTTCTTCTTCCTCTTCTTCTTCTTCCTCTTCTTCTTCTTCTTCTTCTTTATTGCCCATAAAATTCAGACCCTTTCTCCTGTCTCTGTGAAATCTGGCAGTGAGGGTCCTTTGAGGATCTCTTGAAGATATGACTCAACTATGTGGAAACCAAAAAGGTACAGCCAGAACTATCTTTGCTATGGAAAAGGCAATTGAATAACAAGTATTGCAATAATGAAATGAAAATTGCAAACCAAACCTACAACCTGGTCCAGCTTGCTCTTGGTCACCAGTTGCTCTCCAGAGCAGTGGCCCATTAGGAACCAGTTGCTCTCCAGAGCAGTGGCCCATTAGGAATTTTCCCAGGAAGTTAATGGGCCAGTCCACTTTTGATTGGTTGCCTAGGCTGGTATGAAATTGTGGTAGATTGGGGTGCTTGCATCAAATGATGCAACTCTTCTGTTGTACAACAGTCAGATTGCGAGCACTCTCTGATAACAAACATTTTACGAGAAGAGCTTCAAGAAAGCAGCGGAGTCTTTCCCCCCCTTTTTGCAGCTTCTGTGACCATTTCTGTGCAACAATTTAAAAAGGGAAAATGCCTTTTACCAAGAGGATTTCTGCAGATCTGATGGACTTAGAAGAGAATTACTGACTCTTTCGTGACATAGAATTTCTGATACCATGTAATATTTAAGGAGCACTTGGGAATTGGGCACGACACAAACTGAACATTCATTGCTGCTAATTAACTGCAAAGACAAACATTTGGCTTCCTCCCAATATACTATGATTAGAATCTGAACATGCAGAACAGGGCAAACCTTCCATCTATGGATGTCATTCCTGTAATCAGTTATAAGGGGTGTTGCCAATTTTGGGTTGGTAAATTGCTGGAGATTTGGGGATAGAGCAGTGCCTGATTAATCCTGTAGCAAAAGCAGCATATGCCGTGGGCTCCACATTTTCGAGAGCTTGGCACTGAACAAGCTGTCTGGTGACACTGGTGCCTCGCCGTATTCTCATGCTCTGGAGACACTGTTGCTTACATGTCAGGGAAACTGCCTGCTGCATGGTCTGCATTTTTTCATTGAACATGAACTTCTGCATAAGATAGCTACTTCCAGCGTCACCAACAAATTTGCTCGTGCTAAATCTAGAAAATGTAATTTTTGTATTGTCGAAGGCTTTCACGGCCGGAATCACTTGGGTGCTGTGTGGTTTCCGGGCTGTATGGCCGTGTTCTAGCAGCATTCTCTCCTGATGTTTCACCTGCATCTGTGGCCGGCATCTTCAGAGGATCCTCTGAAGATGCCAGCCACAGATGCAGGCGAAACGTCAGGAGAGAATGCTGCTAGAACACGGCCATACAGCCTGGAAACCACACAGCACCCAAATGTAATTTTTAATTGTAGTTTTCTTACTTTTGGCACTTGAAAGTGATACCTGTATGTAAGTAGTAGCATTATTGAAGTGTCCAGTATTCGTTGTATTATCTGGCTGTATAGAAAATGAAAAAAATGAGTTACTTTACTATGCAAATAAATGATAGATGTTTCAATATTTATGTGCATTTTTTAAAAAAGACCTTAAAGGTTCCTACTGTAGTAAGAAGAGCCTTGAAACACTCATTTTTTTAAAAAAAAAATAGGGCCCCACATTAGCTTAATTCAGCTCTGAAAAGGAAAGGCACCTCAGTGGGTTATGGTACTATAGAGTCCACCTTCCAGAATCATAGGATCATATAGTTGGAAGAGACCCCAAGGGACATCAAGACCAACCCCCTGCAATGCAGGAACACACAATCAAAGCACGCCCGACATATGTTCATCCAACCTCTGTTGAAAAACCTCCAAAGAAGGAGACTCCACCACACTCGGAGGGAGTGCATTCCACTATTGAACAGCCCTGACTGTCAGGAAGTTCTTCCTAATGTTTAGGTGGAATCTCTTTTCCTGCCCCTTGAACTCATTACTCCATGTCGTAGTCTCTGAGGTAGCAGAAAACAAGCTTGCTCCTTCTTGGCATCCCTTCAAATATTTAAGCATAGCTTTCCTGTCCCCCCTTAACCTTCGCTTCTCCAGATTAAACATCCCCGGCTCGCTAAGTCTCTCCTCGTAGGGCATGGATTCCAGACCTTTTACCATTTTGGTTGTCCTTTGACACGTTCCATCTTGTCCATATCCTTCTTAAATTGCGATGCCCAGAACTGAAGAACAGAGCTTCCATTTTCTCTGTTGTCTGAAGATCAGTTGTAATTCCCAGAGGTATGCAGTTTCCACCTGGAGTTTAGCAACCCTAGTTATGAGACAATCAATTATGAGATTGGGGTGCTGTGTGGTTTCCGGGCTGTTATGAAATTTGTGTACCACTACGAATTACCAGTCCTTGGATGCTCCTGCTGTAGTAAGAAGAGCCTTGAAACACACTCAGATCTGCAGACATGGGCAACAGAAGTCCAAATGTTGCTTCCCAGGAAGAGGGAGGCAGTTTTATGGTCATCTATGAGCTAACTAAGAAGAAATTGAAACCTCACTTTGCCATTCCATCAAACTGTCAGAAAAGTCAGGGTGAATAATAGTTAATTTCCTGCTGTGGAATGTTGAAATCCTTGTCCAGACTTTTGAGGTACTTTAGTTCTATTTTGCTGCTACAGACCAATGCAGCTAGACACCTGGAATTAGCTTGTCATGGTGTTTGAAGCGTTGCCTCTAGGAAAATGCAGGTTCGGACTGCTACTATACCATGAAGCTTGCTGGATGACTTCAGTTCACCCCTCCCCTCCCGACCATTATGCACAACACAAATAATACATATAAAACATTTTCTGCTGGAATTCTGCCCAGCTTTTTCCTCAAAACATTTGTTTTATTTTCCCTGAAAATGTGTTAATTTGAAAATGCTAAATAGTGGTTCTTATTCCTGAAGACTTTTTCAAAATGTTCCTTGCTTGCTGTGCAGAAAGGAGGAAACATTTTATTTTCCCTGCCCAACTTAACAGCTTCCACTTTCATTTTCCCTGCAGCTCACGCCCACCATTTTGTGCTGCTGCAGAAATTCTCCATGCCACCGGCCAATTGCTGAAGGTTTCCAGAGGAGGTTTCCTCTGCTTACAACTCATCTGCCTGTGATTTCACTGTGTGAAGTACGTGAATAAAGTTAGTGTGGACTTGCAATCCTATGCACGTGTTTTTCTTTTTCCCCCAGTGAGACATCTTTGAAGCTCACCATAGCTTCTAAGATGTCTAATTGAAAATAAAAACGGAAAAATGACACATGAGTGGGATTGCCAGTCCAAACTAATTTTATTTATATACTTTATAAAGTGAAATTGCCGGTGGATGAGTTGCAAGCAGGAAAAAACCTCTGTTGGAAACCGTCAATGAATGGCCAGTGGCACAGAGAATCTCTGTAGCAGCACAAAATGGCAGGTGGAACAAAATGAAGAAGAAGAAGGTTTGGATTTATATTCCCCCCCCCTTTCTCTCCTTCAAGGAGACTCAAAGGGGCTCACAATCTCCTTGCCCTTCCCCCCCTCACAACAAACACCCTGTGAGGTGGGAGAGAGCTCCATAGAGCTGTGACTAGCCCAAGGTCACCCGCCAGCTGGTGTGTGTGGGAGTGTACAGGCTAATCTGAATTCCCCAGATAAGCCTCCACAACTCAAGCGGCAGAGCTGGGAATCAAACCCGGTTCCTCCAGATCAGCTTGATAAGCTTCAGCAGGTGGGGGAAAAAAAGAACTGTTTTGGCCTGAAACGCTTTATTTTCCTGCACTGTGTGGGGATAAAAGGCAGAACAGTTCTTTTTAAAACATCTGCAAGATGTTCTGTGTGGAATTGGCCACTCTCTCAGCCTAACCTACCTCAAAGGGTTGTTGAGAAATAAAATGGAGGAAAGACCGATATAAGTTACTTGAGTTTCCGGAAGAAATAAATCAACAATCCTACCTAAACTGGAATTAAGGAGGAGTGAAACTTGAGAGCAGAGAAAAATTCCAGGACAATAGAAGGAACACTGGGAATTCTTGCATCATTTGATAGATCCCCCCACCCCCCAGTACAGACACACCACAGTGTGAGGCAGGCAGCACAACAAACGGAGTCTCTGGTGAATCTCTGCACACAGCTGGTGGGGAGTTTAAGACTTTGCAGCCCACAGCTGTGCTGATCTATACCACATCCCAGTCTTCTTATTTGTTCACTTAGGTCAGCATGTATTAACTGTCCTGTTGATGGATTTGGATGGCAGGGAGGATTTCAGTTCCTCTGTCTGATGGGCTCAAAAGAACTACTTTTGTGTACACTGCTTTATCTCTCCTGTCCCCAGAATTATGTTCAGGTTGGGCTTGTGGGTAGACAACAAAGAGAGAGAGAGAGAGAGAGAGAGAGAGAGAGAGAGCTGTATAGGGTTGGCATTTCAGATACTTTGCAGGGGGATTTCATTCCATCTTAGTGAAAGCTACAGCACCTAAAAGTTTGTACCTCTCCTTAGTTCTCCCAATGCAACCTCTCTGTGCCACACACACCTCTCATGGCTCATTTATTTGAAAAACACAATCTGAATGTTTCCCATTATCCATTGCTACCATTTCTGGCTGTACCTTAGGTAGCAAGCCACATGATTATCCCAGCCCTTAATGCTATGCAAATGAAACAGAAACCTCATCCGTCGAAGCAGCAAGTATTCAGCATAATAGCCATTATATCCAAAGCAGCACTATGATTCCATAGCAGCAAGCTATAGCCACTTTCCTAGTGTTCTGCAGTTAATATACCCTGAATAAGTCCAGCTGCTTTCCAACATTTCTTACAATAGGGAAGTTTTAAAAGCTACTAGTTTGGTATATTGCCTTCTTAAATAAAACAATGTGAGAGATAATATGCTGTATTTCTAATTGTCTTGCCAACAAACTAGCAAGATGAAACCTGGAACAGATAGTCATAGGAGACAATCACAGGATTTTCCTTTTCTTCCTGACATACTTTGAGAAGTCATTGTCCAATGAACTTTCTGCAGCAAGTTTGTCTGACAAGGTATGTTTACCACAGAGACTAGGAATCTTGGGTTCTCTTTCCACAAACTAACAATCCCTCAGAACTGCTGATGGGCTTAATGTAGTACTGTTGCCCACCTTTAAGAAAATGGGAAGCAGGCAAATCAGCCATGATGTAGGGTGCTTATAAAATACCTGCATGGATTTTGGAGCCAAAATACAACTTACAGCAAGTGGGGTTTCTGAAATCTCATAATATTTTTGCAACATGGCTTACTGAAGCTAAGGCCGTACATCTCAGACCAGTCTTAACATTCATCTCCGAGGAATAGATTTGAGACAGGATTTCCTGGCCCAGCATGGCAGGATATGCCTTCGATAGCAGCAATTTAACACAAAACTCTAATCCAGGCTAAACATTTCTCCCTAAACCTGCTTTTGACCAATCACTTCAAAAGTTTGTGTTATGGAGGTTAAGGCTCATTCCGCACACGCAGAATAATGCACTTTCAAACTGCTTTCAGTGCTCTTTGAAGCTGTGCAGGATAGCAAAATCCACTTGCAAACAGTTGTGAAAGTGGTTTGAAAACGCATTATTTTGCGTGTGTGGAAGGGGCCTAAGGCCGTTTCCGCACGGGCAAAATATGACGTCGTCGCAGGAAGCGTCCAGGCGAGGCGTTAAGCCGCAGCTGTGGCGAGGTCTTGATCCAGCGATGTGGCAGCTAAACGGCGCCAAGACGTTGTATGCAGAAAACGCAAAACCACTCTTTTTCCCCATGACGACGCGTCGGCCCGCCCTTTTTTCGATGCGTAACAGCCGCCACGGAGCTGTCAGCCACAAATGGCGCCGGGCCTGCAACCATAAGTCTTAGTATAGCGTCGCTGACGCCGCTTCGCCAAGCGCTTCCGTCTTGAATCGTCACATTTCTGCGGAGACTCGCGGGCCGCGAAAGCTCCGCCTGTCTGTGTGAGAGCGCTTTTTTTGGGATAAATTAGCAATTTGCGGCGCCATCTGGCGTCGCTTTAACTGGCGTCTTGAGGAAACGGCCATAGATTCAAAGTAGGGAAATTAACATTGATTCATGATGGTCCTTTTGATAGCTTAGTCCAGGGGTAGGGAACCTGCGGCTCTCCAGATGTTCAGGAACTACAATTCCCATCAGCCCCTACCAGCATGGCCAATTGGCCATGCTGACAGAGGCTGATGGGAATTGTAGTTCCTGAACATCTGGAGAGCCGCAGGTTCCCTACCCCTGGCTTAGCCAAATGGTTAAACGAGCCTCGGATTCCATTCCATTCTTAGGCTGATTCCGCATGGGCCAAAAACAGCGGTGTGAAAACGGTGTGAAAACAGTATAAACCCTTTTACACAGTTTTAAACCCTTTTACACCATTTTCACACTGCTGTTGTCAGCCCATGCGGAATCAGCCTTAGCTTCAACCATTGTCAAAAGGGTGGTCTTTGGGTTGCTTTGTTACTTTTCCTTACTACTACAACTATTTGGAAAATAGTTTTCAGTCTTAAATCTTTTACCTTTTTTTTGAGTGTGGCCATTTCCCCCTCTAAAATATAAGCTATACATAGACTATGAGTTGACTGACAGTTTCAATCATGTGTGGGGATTGCTATGTGCTGCACATTTTATGGATGTGTAGAAACTTTTTTTGAGAAAATATGCTAGTGTATCAACCATGTGCTTCTCTCAAAATTCCGTAGAGTTTTACCTGAGCATAAACCTCCAAACTTCCTTGAAATCTGCCTTAGGGGGAATTTGGTTGCAACTCATCATGACATAGAGCAGCGGAACACAATGATCTCCTCGGAGGAAGAAGACTCTCATGGTCTAATTGCATTCTAGGGGTTGGCTTTTGCATACACATCACTCCAGGCACAAAGTGTTGCGCTAAAAATTCTATATCACCAAAAGCTGTTGGGACAAACACTGTGTTGAATTGAGCATTACCCTTCTGAAGTGCAAGTATACAGACTTTTGGAGATATATGCAGCAAGATTGTTTTATTGGCATGAATTGTAGCGTGTGACATGAATTATTTATTATACTTGATTTTGAAACCTGTCATCAACAGCCTTGTAACAAGACGCTGGAAATTCACTTAGCCTGAAGTTGAAAAGATTGTATTTCATACGCATCTTGAAAGGATAACCCCACCAGCACCTTAGTTCGATGGAAGTTGAAACTTTGAAAACTTTTGCTATTGCACAATGTAAGTCCTCATCCAGGAAGTAAAAAAAATGCCCATGTGGGAATATCAGTGGGAAAGTTAAATATCCTTCCATGAAGGATATTTTTTGATGGGGCCTGTAGAGCATTTCTTATCCATAAAATGCAAGACTGCAACACAGCAAATTTATAGCAGAGCTTGGAACCCACATCCTGTATCTGAACAAGACTTCCTTGTTAGTTACACACACATAAAAAGATACTCTGGTGCTCCTGCATTTTCAACAAAAGCCACTTCCCACATATCATCATCAATTGCTTGTGATGGGTATCCAAGTCTTGGGGGGTGGAGGGCAAGAGAATGCCTCCAAAGGTGATAGCCACACTTGCATGCATGGTGCATTTTGGAAACAATTGTCTGTGTTGTGGGCTTGCATCCTCATAATATGATAGTACTGATTGCAGCAGACCATTATGTGCAAGTGGGTTATTCAAACACAACCATGTATTTCCCCACCATTATTGGAAAAGAGGGAGAGTATAGCTTGATCTTGTCAGATCTCATAATCTAAGCAGGACTAGACTTGGAAGGGAGGTGGCCAAGGAAGGCTCTGCAGAGGAAGAAGCTGGCAAACTACCACTGATTCTCACTTGCCTTCAAATTCCCTTCCTGGGGTTGTCATGCCTTGATCACGACTTGGTGGAAGTTGTGTACATACTGTCTTTACCTGAATACAGTGGCATAGCGCCCACGGGATGGGAGGGCACAACGCCCTGGGCGGAGCAGCGGCAGAGGCATGGCCAAGCCGTCAAGGAGGCATGGCAGGGGCATTCCAGGGTGGCCAATGCTGTGGCAGGGGCACAGAGTGCATGCGAGCCCTGGGCGCAGTTTCCCCTCACTCCGCCTCTGCCTGGATGGTCCAAATTAGCCCATCAGATCTTAGAAGCTAAGCAGGATCAGCTCTGGATAGCATTTGGATGGGAGATCAACAAGGAAGTCCAGGATTGATACACAGAGGCAGCCAATCATCTCTTGTCTTGAACACCCTACGGGGTTGGCATAACTCAGCTGCAACTTGACAGCATACTATCACCATGTACTTACTGGAAAAGAGCACTGTCACTCGAGGAAAAGTCAGCATTGCTCTTGACCTTTCAGTATTTTTACTGAGCTTATTTAATTCCTCCAACCCCCACCCAATAAAATCCCCAAAAATGTTGGCAAAGAATCTGAGACTTGGATTCAGTGATATATTAGCAGAATGGAAACCATATTCAGCATAGGTTCACTGGCACGGACAAAAGCTGCAGCAACACACAACACAACAGATTACTTTTTAACAATATCCATTTAAAGGTATGGAATGTACAAGACGTCCACATGATTTTTATTTGCTTTTGAAATTCTATCATGAGAAATGCTTTGTGCTGTGCCTTGCACAAATGGAAATTATAGTGAGTATACAATTGCTTTCATTTAGTACAAGGAGAGAGCAAGGAGTAATTTTCATGCTTCCGCTTTCGTACGGACTGTTGTGCATGTAGAAATATTCTGTCATGGGAGTCAATATCCTGGATCTTTGTAGAGTTTCTTGATATGAGAAAAAGAATAACCAGAGATCAGCCATATCCTTCCTTCCTTTTTAACCCTCCATTGAAGACAGGAAGTGATGTATGACCATAGGGTCATGTCAAAAAGAGCATCCAATGTTGATCTATACATCTTCTGCTGGGAAAAGATTATAATAGTGCACTGAATACTTCTGGACATAGTTTTGGCAATCTCAGGTGGTCATGTAGCCTCTGGGGAAACATATGTGCTCGAAGTTCAGACCAGCAGGTGTTCTCACTTATCGTAAGGGGCTAAAATATTTGCCAATTTGTGTATTTCAAAAGAGTGGTTAGGAGAGGTTCTGATCTATCCAGAGCACAAGAAGAAATGACCCAAATTAGAATCCTAATTGGTCGTGACAATGGGAAATCACTGATCAGTTTATTTTTCAGAGCAAATATCAGCTCCATGTTTGGGGCTATGGGGGTGTGCGTGTGTGTGTGTGTGTGTGTGTGTGTTTAACTCTTCAGACTCTGCCCAGCTTTATCAGCAAAACTGGATGGGAGTGGAAGAGTTAGTTAATCACCTCTAATCCCCTTCCATTGTGACCCCAGTCTGCATTTAACTTAAAAACACCAGGAAGATCCAGTCACAGATTTTTCAGCATCTTGTCTACTTCAGCTCTAAAGTTCACCTCAGGGTCTAGCTTTCAGAGGTGAAATTAACTTACATTTCTTACCAGTGCAGTGTCTCTGGGGCATCTTGACGCAGAAGATGAGGAATCCACTTTCTTACCAGTACTCTGTCCTACCCCTACTGGCTTACTCTCTCCCTTAGTAAAACTAGTCAGTTAGGAGCCCGGGAACTCATTCAGATTGTATACAGGAGTATACCAAGACCTGAGGGACAATGTGAACAGCGCTAGAAAACATGGAACAGTCCTTCTGTCCAACTGATGGTCTTATAGGAGCATCTTCCATTACTTTGATTTCATTCTGCCTAACTTACAAAACGCTCAGAGACGATACGCAAGTATGCCATCAAAGCCAAAACAAAAAACAAATGTCATATATTTAATTTTAATTGGTACAAAAAAGAGAAAGAGAGAGAATGTTAAGCAATATTTTGTGTGGGGTTTAATAAATATTCTTTAACAGCAAGCAAAGTGACACATTCCAACAGTGGTCGCATTATTTCTTTTTACACTTTCATGAAAGCAAGAACTCCCCCTCCCCCCAGCTAAAACAAGGTCACAAACATCATAATCCCCATTTTGTTTTGTCGTTTGCTCTATAATTAAGGAACAATAAAAAGTAAACTGTCACCCAGAGGTTTTAATGACACTGATGTTCAAAATTACATAGACTACATTTATCATGCAGAATTTTTTTTTTCGTATTGTGCAAGTGTTTAACTCTCTTTAGAAAACCAAATGATTCACTTCCTGGTATTCCTTGTTATTTGGCCAAAAAAGTCAAAATTGGAGCCGGCGTTCTGTCCTCGTGTTTTGACCATTTTCTAATTTCAATCATCCTAATACAGCAAGGAAAATCACATGAGCGGAGCTTCAGAGATGTTTTCTACATTTCCAAGAGAGAGCTAACCAACCTTTAAAAATTTCCCTGTGCCCCGTTCCAGGAAAGCATTCTGAACAGACTCTGAAATACATATCCTGGGAGCTGGTAGGTACAATCAGGCTGGACATTTGTTCAGGAAAAAAATGGTGCTTAAGGGAAATATTTATTGTCTGTACATTGATTTGTAGGGTCACCATGAGCTGAAGAGACTTGATAGCACTTAAAACATACAAACATGAACCATACACCCCTATGTGTTTTGAATGAGCTTCCTTAGGGGAAACGTAACTTCAAACGATTGCGATGTTCTTGTTCTTTTCTAAAAACGCAACACTGCATACTGTCTTTGAAATGTTGAAATCTCATAAAAATGCATAGGGGTGAATAGACAGTATTTCCCCACAAACACCATTGCTTTTTTTTTGCTTTTCCTGTATTTTGTTTTGTCCCTATCTTGTTTTTTTCAGGAAGAGCAGAATACCCTGTTCAGGCTTTAATCCTTCCTCACCAAATCAGCAGCCATTTTGCACCTGATGGTACTATCCATTCATCTAATGCAGGGGTCTTCAAACTATGGCCCTCCAGATGTTCATGGACTACAATTCCCATCAGCTCCTGCCAGCATGGCCAAGTGGTAGGGCTCATGGGAATTGTAGCCTCTGAACATCTGGAGGGCCATAGTTTGAAGACCCCTGATCTAATGCATGCAAGGGGAAAGGTCCTTGCTCCTTGCACCACACCTGCAGCTGGGCACTTGGCTATGTGGATCAGGGTTCCTATGTTTCCAAAGCCAAGAGACTAAACCAGCCATCTCCAGCTTGTCACCCAAATACAGGCAGACAGTTCATCTTCTCAGGGATTCAGTTCACTGGGAGCCACAAAAAATGTGGGAGATTTCTCCCCCCCCCCCAACCTCCTTGCAGCCTCAATAAAAAGAGCAGTGAGTTGCATTTGAGTAACAAGATGTGCAGACCAGCTTGAACACTTGAAATGTGTCTTATGGTTGGCTTGATCAAAACAAGCCATGCCAAGCAATTATTTCCTTACATCAAACTTTGTCTTGTTTTAGACAAAAGTGATTTAATATATTCAGTGCAGTCCCCTGTGTTGAACAGAAGTGCCATCAAACTATTATCTGTAAAGTGACTATTCTTCTTCATTATGCTTTATTAGCATAAAATAACTGCAAAGTGACTATTGACTGGGTGTTATAGGGAAATCTCTGGTAACGAAAACATTTCTGCCCATGGAATGGGACTGTCTCCTACTGCGGGTCCAAATGTCTCCCCAAATGTAGCTTTGAGGGGTAGAGATCTGCAGTGGAATGGGATGCCCCCAAATGCTGATCGTGGGGGGACAGGGGGCCTCAAGGAGAACAGGATGAGGGAGGAGTTGGAGATCTGTTGTAGGAAGGGCGTAGCCAGTAGAAATTGCCACACTTTCTATTGGCAGAAATTGCTATGAATCCAATTTGATGTTTTCTTTAGCTATTCTTTCTCCCTCCCAACTATTGATGTAGCATGTGTACATACTTCACATATACATATTGATGAGAAAAATATAAAGTGCTATTGCATACAGTCTAAAAGTTAATATACTGTCAACTCAAAAGTAAATGCAGCTAACACAGTCATCTAAAAGATAACAGCCCAAGGGCAAAGGATCAAAACAATTCCTTGGTCAATTTCTTGTGTGAACTGAAGGAGAAGGGGCAGTGGGGGAAAAAAACCCAATGCACAGAGGAGCTGTTGGCCACATAGGTCATGGAAGCGCATCTTTTTTGACATAACTAACAAAATTTAGCACAGTCATGAGCACCTTGAACATGTTGCATCAGTACAGGCCACTTGGAAGCTTCAAAGATCTGCAGTGCTGCAGATAATACTTGAATGTGAATGATAGGCAAATTTTAGAGCCAAAAGCATGAATAAAATGTCTTATGTCTGAATTCCGGGACAAAAATGCAAACCATCTCATATATATATATTTAAAAATACATGTTTATAATCATTTTGCAGAAATATATTAAGCCCAATACATGGTAATTCCTTAGTATCCCTAAGCGTGAGTGTCCTTTACACCTGCTGCAATAAAATTCAAGAGAGAGAGAACATTTACTATCAAGGCTCATCTTGGAGTATATTCCTTTTGTTTCAAGAACCAGAGCTACCAAACAATGAAACTGGCCATGATGATAGTCGGCAGGAAAATCCTCATTAACCGTTATACTCATCTACATTATGTTTTATTACCGCAGGATACTGCTTCTGTCAATCGTGAGTGGCTAGAAGTCACATAGAGTTAATACACATTTCTGTCATTAAGAATGAGAATGAAAGGGGTACACAGAGGTTCTAGAAACAAAGCTCGTACAAGGAAAAGGACAGTGGATCCCCCTAAAGCAGAATCTTAAATACAAATACCAACTGTGTCACCAGTTACGAACACCAAATTATGGGCCTCAGGTTGAGTAGCTGGTAATGCAAACTGAAGGTATATGAACATTCAGACTGTAAAAGCAAACCCTACCAAGTTTTAAACACACTAGCACATTCAATTCCTAAAATGGTGGTTGTAGTCCCAAGGAAAATATAACTCTTGGATATTTCACAGATGCACAATTATCTGCGTCATCAAGTGACGGCTTGTTATGTCTAAATGAGCCACTGCAGAGGTGACCTTACAAACTAAATTTTCATATGAGAAACTGTCATGTCAAACATAGTGCTTTTCCCAAGTGCCCTTTATATCTTACAGAAGCGTGATGGCAGAATCTTTTCCAGCAGAACGCTGATTCCAGAGGAAAGATTCACACACCTGTGAATTTTACAGGGCCATATGATGAGCCCATGGAGAAGTGTCTTCCACAAAGTTCATGTGCTCTTTAAAGGGCACTTCGATGAATCAACAAGTGCAAAGAAATCCATACATAGAGGTGTGCTCTGGGTTTCAGTGAAATCAACAATAATTATATCATAGTTATGTACATAGGTCCTTAGAATTATCCCATATAGTTCACTTGAATTACTTTTTAAAGAAAATATGATTTTAGAATTCATACGTAGATGCTATCACCCATGACAATCCCTAATACACACAAAAAAACAACGGGATTTTAAAAAATTAATATAAAATAATTTTTTCTTAGGTTTTGGATTCAATAATCAGACATAAGGAAAAATTGGACAAAGGGGCAGAAACGAAACTTAAAGTAATCTGGAACATTATTAACTGCAAATTAATAGTGTCCCAATGGAAGACATGCTGACAATACCCACAACGCACCTACAGTGATAAAAATCCCATTTATTTTAACAGGATTACTCTGAAGTAAATGGGTTCTGGTTTGCAGCTATTATAAGGCTTCTGAGAGAAATCTCTGTAATATTCCCCCCCCCCCCAGTAACTTGTTTCCTTTATTTAAGGAGCCCAGTTAATAGCAGCTTCTCTAAAGTACATTCTTAAGTCAACTTCTGGCATCTCATTTTACATTTTGCAAGACCAACTTACATATTCAGAAGGTCTCCTGCTTGTAAAGAACTTTGTACTTCTGGGATCAGTTGTAAAATTTGTAATTTTGCATTCAAATCCGCGTTTAAAATGCATCCTCAACCTCCTTACATAAGCCACATTCCTTAAATCTCCCAGTTCAGAATTATCTCAATAAGGTAGTTTCATCTTCAGTGCCTTAAAGAATACAACTCTGCATTACTTCATTTCACACTGAGTTGTCTTTCACAGACAGTGTCCTGATGATAGGTCAATTCACACATCACACAGCAACAAGCCTTGAACTTCCAAGTGGACATTCAACAAGACACTGCAACCAGTCCTGACTCTTGATTGTTTCCCGTTTATATTCTTAGGTGTACACTTAAAATCTTAGGTAAACTCCTCAAAAAGTGTAATGCACAAAAGGGGCCCTGAGACTGTTTGACTGGGTTTTTTTTTCAAAATTAGTTGTAACTTCTGCGGTCTTTGCAGCAGAAACTGCACCTTTCAAGCATTTCCCTCCATATAACTTATTCAAGAAGCAGGCAACCCTTTTACATCAGGAACTGATAACATTGATTAAAGTTTGCTCTGACTGCAATTTCAGTTGCATATATGCAGAAGAAACTGTGCTTCAAGCAATTATGAATAAGCACTTGACACAGACTTCCGCCTAATCAGACCAGCTAGCTCAGTGCTTTCTATGTTGACTGGAAAGTCTTTTCCAACATTCTCCATGCTTCTAGAGATCCTTCAACTGGAGATACTGGTACTGAACCTGGGATCTTTCATGTACGTGTCACGGCCCTTTCCAGTAGCTGCTGTACTATATAGCTACACTTAATAAAACCCATGCAAAGCTCCTCTTGACTTGCATGATGTAACAATACTGTTCCCAACAGTCACAGTTCATCACAAGCAAACTTTATAAAGTGCGACTGCAATTCTTTTGACAAAGAAAGTGCCACTTTCTCCCACGTGGATAGCAGCACCACAAATCCTCTGAGTCACTTTTAAAAGGGTAATGTATGCCTTGCGGTGCTCTCTGGACGTATCATGCAACCTGAAGGAAGTTAACAGATTCTTACCAAATCTGAAACGTCTTTTCCTAAAATTTCAGCTACGTATCCAATTTGGGGGAAAATGTAAAGCAGGTTAAGTGGAAGAGGCTTAACAGAAAACAAGCTAAAATTGTGACAACTAGGACATTCTCATGCTTACTTTTTCAGTTACCAAAGGAAGCTATACAGATTCCTATTTTTGTCAGTAAAAATTAACTATTATCATCTGAACCATAGGACAATAAATAATGGGCCATTAAGAATCCTCACCAGTAACACATCCTTAATTAATAAAATGTACACTTCCTTCTCATCCTAAATATAGTTTCGAAAACTCACTGCATTTGAATACAAATAAGAATGGTCATTCTTTGCTATATCTTTTTCCACAAAAAGAAGACAGTGCAGCCATGCGTTCTTCAACGGAAGCCGAATGTGCATGCCTATGCATGTCAAAGAGGTCCCAATTCTCCTTTAAGAGAATCTTATTTGAGAACCGCCTGCGTCAAAACCACTATCCTTTTAAATGTTAAACACAGCACTTCGATAAAAGAGCATTTATAGTGCTCTGGATGGCAACCAGCAACACCTTTTTACAGCTGTGTCCGCCATTTTGTAGGCTCCATGCTGCCACTAGAAACAAAATGGTGGTTGCAACTGTAAAAAAGCAAAAGTGTTGCCAATAGCCGTCTGGAGAACTATAAATTATATTTTATCAAAGTGCTATATTTAACATTGCAAAGAATAATGGTTTTGACAAAGCTGCTGCTTAAATACGATTCTATATAGTCTTAAAAGAGAATTGGAAGGTGTGTGTGTGTGTGGGGGGGGAAGTACTAAGACCACAGTGAAGCATTCCTCCACAAAAAAAGTCCAGGAAGATGTGGCATATTAATTCACACATCTCTTGTCATCTTTTTGTGGAGTAAGGTATAGGCTGTAAAATCCAGTAATCCATCTGTATTTCCATTCCTCTCTAATTCTCTCCCCTGAAGTTCTTCAATGTTACTTATTATTCAGACAAACATTTTTCCTTCTCACTTCATGCTTTGATCCAGAGGTAGAGCGAGGGGAAACTGCGCCTGGGGCACATGTGTGCCCAGCGCCCTTGCCGCGCGCTGCCCACCCCTGCCCCGGAACACTGCCTCCATGACCCGGCCTGCCTTCACCGCAGCCCTGCCTGGGGCGTCGCATTCCCTCCCATCCCATGGGCACTACGCCATTGCTCTGATCCTATGCACACTTAAGCTCATTTCCAGCAAGGACCCATGTGCAGAAACAAAGTTCCATGTTTGGCATGTACTTTGGGATGTAGTCTTAAACATGCAGTGCAGTACAGCATGAAAAGAAAAATCCTTTAGCCAGCACCTGATCCAAGAATCCACTGCACATTGAAACAAGAATCCACTGAATATTGAAAATCAAACTGAATGTTGGATAGCTAATAACCGTATGACTTGCAGGGTTATTCTTACCATGGCCTTTGTGCTCTCACACAGCCATCCTGAGTAGTTACAACTTTCTAAGCCCATTGACTTCAGTGGACTTAGAAGGGTATACATCTGCATAGGATGCCACTTTTAACACTATATCATTAAACACACCATCAGAAAGCTATTCTTAAGGCCTTTATGGGAACCCTAATGGACTTAATCCAAACATGATTATACTGACTCATTGTGTAACACACCAAGGGTGTGACCCACAATCCTTTCTGAACTGCACTGCTATAATTTCTTATTTCTGGTACATTTGCATAACCAGTGGTGGGATCCAAAAATTTTAATAACAGGTTCCGATGGTGGTGGGATTCAAACAGTGGCACCGGCGCACACACACACCTCCAGTCCCTATTGGGCAGGGAGGTTGCTTTAGTAACCCCTTCTTGGCACTCAGAAAAAATTAGTAACCACTTCTAGAGAAGTAGTGAGAACTGGTTGGATCCCACCTCTGTGCATAACCCAACTCAATCTACACACTGCTTTTCTCTTTTCCTCCATTTGATCCTCATAAGAGCCCTAGGAGGTAGGTTAGGCAGAATAAAAGACTGTCCGGAGGTCACCCAGTGTGCTTCCATTTCAGAATGGGGACCTGAACTTGGGCTGAAACTGGAGTGTGTCCCCCACTCCCATGGGAGTAGGTTTGCCATTTGCCTGCCCATAGCAGCTCAAGCTCTGCCCTCAAAAAACTGAGGAGCAGGAGAAAAAAATGGCCAGAAAATGGCCTCCATACTAATGTGCTAGGAATTTTCCCACCTCCCTATGCTGTTTACCATACAGTGTGTGGAAAATGCCTAGAGCATCATCTGGAAGTGACATCACATCATCATCAACCCCCATCCTCTACAGGCGCTACCCTCCAAATCTCACAGCATTTCCCAAGGCAACAATGGCAATACTGTCTGAAGGTGATGTGATTTACTAATACTACTCCTGCTCACAGGTTTGGCAAGTTTATGCAGTGTCAAATTCAACAAATGCTGTTTGATTAGATGATAGTAGGATAAAACTAACAACTGGTGTGTACCACAGGGGAAAATGGCTCTTTTTTATAACCTCTAGAAACTAACTATATGAGTGAATCCAAAGATTGCCTTTCATGGTTGCAAAAATGGAAGGAAATCCCCCTTTAGATTAATGACCTCAATTAATAAATCGATTCATTCATTAGATTCTATCCTTAGATCTCTCCCATTTTCTGCCTACAGGTTTTCTCACATAGTAACGAGTGTCAAAGGAGAAGCGCTGGAAAAACGATCAGCTAAGGAGCATCACAAATTCGGCTTGACCGTATCCATACACAAGGCTGGATCTACATTTTTATGAAGGGGAGCAAAAGTACAAAATGATGCTACCCATATATTATATGTACATATTTTCTTCATACATACATATGTAATCAACATATATAATTAACAACTCTTTTAAATGATAGAATACAGTTAGGTTGACCTCTCTGAACTGTTAATGAATAATTAAGCTTTACATTATTCCTTCAACCCCTCTGCACACCCAAGGAAAATGTTTTTCAGCCTAGCCTTTTCCCTTTTTAAAAACACAGCACACATAATTTTGACATGGGAAATATAAAACTCACCTTATGCTTCTTCGTGGCCTGATAAAGTACATCCCAAGAAAGCTTTGTTTGGTAATTATGCTGCTGGAAGTTAAAATGACTGAACTGAAGCTACTGTACTTTAGTAACTGGGAAAGACAATAATGCTTGGAAATGTTGAAGACTGTAAGAAAAGAGGAAGACCCACCGTGAGATAGATTGACTCAACAATCAACAAAGGAAGCCATGAGAAGCCACAACACTTGGTTTGTGTGACCTGAGCAAAGCTGTAAACAATATGATGTTTTGGAGGTCAGAAAGTGACTTGATGGTGCATAATACACATGAACAGCTGCTCCGTTTTTGTCCCCCCCCCCTTTTCCCAAGGTGTAAAATCAGAATCTTTGAGGAAGCCCAAGTTTATCAGATGAGGGTGCAGGTCTACTTGTGCCCTTTACACAGCTCCCTATTTTAAAGCAGTAGGTCTGGGGGGCTGATGGGAATTGTAGTTCCTGAACATCTGGAGAGCCGCAGGTTCCCTACCCCTGGTCTGGGGCAAAGAAAGGAGGTATCTACTTCACCTCCAACCCATTCAACTCCCAGCTGCTCCAGGGCTTGCAGCACCTCAGCAGAGCACAAGGCAGGGAGGCAGGAAAGAGGGGCACATCAGGCATTCTAAACAATTAATGGGCACCAGCCCCCCAAACCCTGGTTCCCCATGAGTGTCCAGAACATGCCCTAAGCTCTCCCCCGCAGAAGCCTCATGTGCCCAAAACCTTCCAAGGTCACTGTCAACACATGGTCCTTGAAAAGGGTAGGGGTGGAAGACAAGGAATTAAAAGGTCCTGCAGGTGGAAAAGTGGAGGGTGCCTCAGAAGGAGGAACCTAGCAAGGCTAAGGCAGGTTACTTGGGGGTCCGTGTCCCTCTGCATAGAGCTTGAACAGGAACCTTTAGCTCCCCCTCCTCTTCACTCACCTTAGTCTCACTTGACTAACAGCCACAGTTTCTGCCTTACCAATGGCTGCAACTCCCCTCTGAAGGCCAGAATCTCCCTCTCTCTTCCCCTCCCTCCCACCTCCTAGCAGCAGCCTAACCAGGGGAATGGTGTGTGTGCTCTGCAAAACAGGCCATCTGTGCTTGGCAACTGAGCCTCCTCCACCTCCTAGCAGCATCTTAACTGGGGAACAAAGGCGTATGCTGCAGAATAAGCCACCTCTGCTGGGCAATTGACCCTTCCCTACCTCCAAGCAGCAGTGTAATCTGGTGAACTGACCATGCGGACTACAGAATGAGCTATCTATTCCATGCGATTGAGCCTCTCCCACCTCCTAGCAGCATTCTAACTGGGGAAATGGGCATGCATACTGCAGACCAAGCCATCTCTGCTGGGCAATTAAGCCTCTGCCATCTCTGCTCGCACCTGCCCCCTCACTCCCCTCTTAGATTCATCCCTGTCCACACAACCTCCAAAATTACTATTTAACAAATATATTTTGCATCCACAATCTGCCATACATCAGAGTCTGCAATATCATTACAACCATCTGCTAAGAGTCACATGAAGCAATAATTCATCACAACACTATCACAGTTCATGGGCAGCAGCCCAGGATGGATTCATACCACTTACATCCTGTGGGATACAGCTATAGCTTGGAAGGTAAAAGTACCCTTCTCTTGTTGCAGCTACCCGTGTCTTTAGGATAGGGAATTATTGTATAGCTTTGAGGCAAGTGTTTTTCTTTGAGGTATTTTTTTAAAAAAATAATCACCACACCATTTGTTTAATCAGGAATGGGATGGTTATAACAAAAGATAGGATGCATCCTTTCTCCATAAATGTACTGATAGAGGGGTTCACTATTGTAAACGTAAACTGTAGTATTTCTGATGCAAGTACATGAGATGCACGCGTGCAGCCTGCTCTGTCCATGTTTACTAAGTACCCTGTGATCAAAAGAAGATAACTACTGGATAACCATGCATCAGATTGTCATTCAAGTGCTATACAGGTCTATGTGTAAGTAATGACTTTGGCCTGTGTTTGTTCCCAAAGCTCCTGATCATTTCAGTTGGGACAGGATTAGATCCTTTGTGCGAGAAGAGTTTACAAAACACAGCGATCCACATGCGGGAATTACACTATGATATACACTGATCCAAAGGAACAACAGAAGCTGGACTGGTACAAGTTCTTTATGGGGACAGTGTCTGTAAGACCATGTGTCCTATATCACATAACTAAATATAGTTCTAGTTCTTATGATACCTCCTTTTTCATGCCCACTTCTAGAAACAAAATCAGGATTTATGTTGCTTCAAGGAGAACTGTAGCAACTATCTGCCTAGATCGTACAAAAGTTTTGAAGAAACACTCAAACATGGATGCAGCCAACCCAGTGGAAGGCACAGGTGGGTGCCGACTTTTACCACAGTCTCCTTCCACTAGCAGTATCATTAGACTCCTGAAATATTATGCTTAGAACAATACAATCTGTATGGACAAACAACTGTGAGGAGGGAGAAAGGGGTCAAATGGCTCCTTTCCCTCTCTTGACAGGGCCTTCTTCTGCTGGTTGGCTGATCCCAGCCTGACAATGTTAAATACAGCCCACCTCTTTATTTAACATTTTTTAGTGCTGGGAGCTGTCAGCTCCCATGGAACTCAACGAAAATGCACAGCAGTTTGTGCTAAAGAGCCATACACTCCAACCTAGCAGCACACAGCCCACTTCAAGTAACATTTAAGTGTTACGTTCCCAGGAGCTCTCTTAGCCCACTTTTAGTCTCTGACTCTCTGGACTATTAAAAACTAGCCTTTTATCAAATTACTAGCGGGGCCCGGCCACGCGTTGCTGTGGCTTATTATGGTGAAATGGGAAAGGAACAGTAGGAGCAA
Source organism: Sphaerodactylus townsendi (assembly GCF_021028975.2). Classification (NCBI taxonomy): domain Eukaryota; kingdom Metazoa; phylum Chordata; class Lepidosauria; order Squamata; family Sphaerodactylidae; genus Sphaerodactylus; species Sphaerodactylus townsendi. The sequence goes on from NC_059434.1 coordinate 21,749,428, forward strand.
ATCAATTGCAGAGGCCAGTGGTACGTGCTCATGGAAACGCGCAGGCTGATACTGTGCTATGTCATTGAGGTGTGTGACCGCATTCTCCCTCACTTCTGTTCCCTTGCATGGCACCCCTCCCCCTACCTCCCTCCCCTTTCCCTTTGCTAGAGTGGGTGGGTCATATCCAGATGCTGGGCCTCCTCCCTCCCCTCCCTTGCATGCCACCCCTCACTCTCTCCCCTCCCTAACTTCTCTTCAATTGCATGCCTCCCCCTCTGTCCCTTCCCTCTCCCACCCTCTCTTCCCTTGCGTGCCACCCCTCCCCCTCCCTCCCTTCTGTCTCCCTCAGCTAGGGTGGGTTGGTCATATCCAGATGCTGGGCCCGCTCCCTCCCCTCCCTTGCATGCCACCCCTCACTCTCTGTCCCCTCCCTCACTTCTCTTCCCTTGCATGCCTCCCCCTCCATCCCTTCCCTCTCCCTCCGCTGAATGTGTATGAGAGTAGGTGTGTTGTGTGGTAGTAGTGCGTGAGGCACAGAGAATGAAAGGTACCTGCGCATGAGGGAGGGACCCCACCTGACATCTCACAGGGCAACGTGTGTATGTGTTTCACATCCACGAGTTATTGCCTATGTACGGTTTTCACTGCTCATATCGGGACATCTGAGCGAACATTCTAAGGGAACGAACATTCTAAGGGTGACAGTTACACACAGGCAGTTTCATGGCCTGATGCACCAGGAAAAAGATGTTTTACCTGGCTCAGGTGTGTTGTTTGACAGCGGGAGGTATGTAAGAACACAGTCGGGGGAATGAGTAAGTGTCTGTGAAATTTTCAGAGCGTTTGGGCCAGCAGGTGCGGGATTATTCTCGAAGCAACAAACACATGGTTCCATTTTTATATACATAGATTTGCACATATTTCTCTAACCAACTGATAATGTCTTGGGAAAGTGTGAGGGTCTTTAAAGCTAGGGAGAAATGGTGTCACTCCCATAATGTGGTCCATCTCAGTTTTCTTCCCATGAGGAGCAGTTGAGAATGTAACACTTAAAAAGAACAAGACAATGTCAGTGAGATGGGCCCTCTGTAAAAATTACTTTTGGTCAGAGCCCTTTGTCAAAAAGGAAAGATAATATTGAAGAAAACTTTCTACATTATCAGTATTTACAAATGTACATATTTATATATTTATTGTACCTGGACAGTGTAGTATTAAAGGGTAAATTTTTAATTTACAAATAAAACATTTTAGATGTGTTTATCTATATCATGAAGTTCTCTTTTTATTGCTCACCTTCCATCCTTGTACAGATTCATCACACTATTGCACACATTTCTGTATTACACAGATCTACATTTATATATAAATAGGTATGAAAATAAGGATTTTCTATATTTATGTTTCAAATAAAGTGCTCATTTTTCAACTATCCTTGATGACAATGGGTGGAATTTATTTGAGAGGGGTCAAAGGACTATACCAAGGGGAGTGGTAATGGTTCAAATTATTTCAACCTTTTCCCATTGTAGGAAATATCCTATTTGATTTAACCTCAGAAGAGCTGTCTCCTAACCAATAATTTGTGACCTTGCTGTCAATATTTCTCATGCAAAGCAAAAACCAGAACTCACACTGGATAAAACAAATACAGAAAAATTAAAACAGCAAATAAAAAATATTGTTTGGTTGTGCATGGTGTTTTGCTTTCACATCTTAAAGTAATTTTAAAATTTGTTTTAGAAATATTTATACAGTGTTGTTAAACTTCAATATTTAGTTTATGCACTTTACTCAAGTACTGTACAAAACTGCAATAAATGACACTATACGACTACATTGGTTTCTACTATAAAGACACCATTGTAAAGGTGTATCTGTTGTTTTTAAAAAGGTCAACTAATAACTGCTAATATGTATGTGAATCAAAATACTTTTGATTGGCCAAATACATTATTAAAAGCTAAATGTAGTATACAATGTTGGTGATATGATTTAAAGGGCCTTTGAGGGTATAAGGAACATTTGCAAAGGTTCCAGAAGAGACAGTTAATCAATCAGTATTAAATGTCATACAAAAAATTTCAAATAGCAGCTCCATTTTTGTTTCCATTTGTTTTTAAGTACCGGTGACGCACTGAAGTTTAGTTTTTTAAAAATAACCTTCACCTCTTAGCAAAATCATTTCTAATATATAAAGTTGTTGTAAATTTATGCCAGCAAAATGTAAAAGTGCAATTTACAAAAGCAGCAATAATTATTTAATGCGTGAGGATGCCCTCATGAAACTGAAAGTAAAAAACAAACAAACGCTATTTCCAATGGCCTCTATGGACATATAAATAGTGTAGAGGAAGCCTTTTCTTTCAATTTAAGGCAGATTTCTCTGAAACTGTAAATTGGAAACTGTGAATAAGGAATTCTTATATTTCCAATATACTGAGTTCTGAATAATATCTGAATGTTCATACCAACACTTCCTTATTAAAAGGGTTCACAAAATGAGAAATATTGAAAATATTGAAAAGTGCCTTATGAATGCTGTCATTTGTTTTGAGATTAGCCTATTACTATATAATCAAGCATCTCTGTTTAGGATTTTGGGAATCAAATTGCCTAGGCATTACAACCTGGATACATCTGTATCTAGTATTTAATACAAATCACCCCAGATCTGAAAGTGACATTTTCTTAATCTAGTGAACTTGTTCGTCCTTTGAATGATCTGCATGTCTGAATGACTCATCACAGGTATAATAGCACAGAATGAAAGTTCCTCAGATCACTTCAAAAAGCAGTACTTTTCAGTGAATCCATTTATACAGTCTGCTGCAAGTTATCCAATGCACAGTAATCAAGTATAGAGATGTACACGCATGCATAAGCCAATTCTGAGATGGCTCACTTGAGAAATCCAAAATTTATACTACTGGAGGGTATTCTTACTGCACATCAACTAATTGAAGACACTGACTTTGCTCTTACTATTTACACCCCTGATCCTGAGTGGTAATTGGAAATAAATTCTGATTTTATGCCATTGCCATGAAAATGAGACCTCCCACTTAGAGGGCTCCATCCTACTTCTCAGACAAACACCACTGTCTGCTTCCACCTGTCTGAACAAACAGCCCTTAGGATGTCACACAGGACATTTTGCACTCGGCTGTCAATGGAAAACACCAAGTAAATGAGACATGGTGACACTATTATCAATCAACACAGCTTCACTTTGAATAATTTGTACTTATTACCCTTGGCGAAGGGTTGCCGAATCTAAAACATATCAGGCAATTTATATAGGTAGAAGAATATTGGGGGGAGTTGGAATTTGGGGGGGGGATCAAGATCAGTAATCAAGGGTGGTGCTATTGTATGCTGTTTGCTTTGGTACAGCGCAACTATTTTGAACAGACAGTGTTGATTGTCACTGCAGTATAGAAGCCTTGGTTCAGATGGTGCCCGATTGCCTCCATTTCCCACACCCACCAGTTTTGGGCAAGCACTTTGGTATGACACTTGCACAATGGACCAAAGGAGAAGGCTCTTGGTAGAGCAACAGTTGTTGGCTCTGCTGCACTGGACTAAAGCTGACATCTGTTTTCTTGTTGTGGCAGAAGGACCCACAAGCACCAGCCACACTACCGATCAGCAAAACTCAACTCAAAAGTAAGGAAAAAGCTAACCTTGACATTCCAAAAGCTTTTAAATGCAACTAGCAATCGTAATGATTGAGAATAAGAGAATACTTGATTTTACCACGCATCTATAATATTTACATGGGCTCTGCTACCATAAGAAATTATTAAGATTATTTTGTTAAAAAAATCCCTCTCTTTTAAATGATAGCTTCTTTGCATTAAAGTAGAATCAGTCATTTTATAGAAAAATATCTTAAACTTTAAATTAAAAAAATAGTGTTATTAAATAGTCATGTAGGACCATATATGGTTGTATGGATATAATTCAGCATACCCTAATCCCACTTTAGGAGGAGAACTCACATGGACAGGAGAGCAGACTATATTTGCCATGGGTACTATCTGTTTACAGATCCCAGGAATAAACTCTGCGTACCTCGTTTGGGAGATACATGGACAAAGTACCTATATACATTCTGTACATATTGGTTCACTGATTAGCAGTTATTAGTCGTGCTATACAAAGGAAAACAAATCTGATTATAATGATGCTATACACCCCCGGCAGAAAATTAAGGTCTTATTGCGCTGGTTCAAATCCATGTAAGACAGGTTCCCTGTTGAGATATGTAGCCCAGTACACTAAGTTGAAACTACCGAATAAAACTGGAAAGACTATTCTTGACATCCTGTCGATTTTACTAACGCTGTTGAAGGTTTTCTTTGCTTCCTGTGGCTTGGCTTCTGGCTTTGCCTTGTTTGGCTCCGAAGTGGTAGCGCTTTTGGAGATTGTCGGGAGAACCGAGTCCTTGGTAATATTTGGTGCGTAATTGGCCACTGCCACTGCATAGGCATTGTTTTTCTTAATGACAGATGCTTTCTCTTTTTTCTGTTAAAAGATGGAAAGTGGTTAAAAGAAATTGGCTTCATGCATATATCAGCATATCTTTGACAAATAAGACATGCGTAATGAGTTAAGATTATTACAGGAATAGTACAATCGTATCAATGAGTTGCATGTTTAAAAGCCCAAAAGGTGCCACTGAGTGAATCTGTCAAAGACAGAAAATAACTTTCAAGATAATCGAAAGAGGTGTGGCAGAAACATTGGGCTGGATTCTACAGCTGTGTTCCCCTATGGTGGCATCTACCTTTCTCCGCTGCAAAGCACTTTCTCCTGATGTAAAAGGCTAACAGAAGAGCTTCTTGCATCAGGGGAAGGCATCATTTTCTGGAGTGAAGGAAAGCCACAACCATCCACAGAATGGATCCAAAGGATCCAACCCATTATTTGCCCATGGTCTATGTTCATCTCTACAATCATCTCAACTTGCAAGGTTTTGTAGCTGCATCAAGCTATAAAACCTGTTTGATCACAATAGGAACAACAGAAGTGTATGTATACCATTGAACTAATGTGTTTATCATACAACCTCCAATTTCATCATTTAAAATAATGGCCTAGACCCAGCCAGCATTTTCACCCAGCGTTGCCTAATTCCCCTTTTTAATACAGCGTCCGTCCTACATGACAGTTGCTGATTTCCACTTGAACACTAGTCATCTAGTCACATTTGAAACAGCCCTTATTGCAAGTATACTTTCATTTATGATCCAATGAAAAGTGCAAGCAAATGTTGCAACTGGGTTGCTTATAAGAAAATACCAAGCTAGACAGAATACATCTTACATTTTTGTCTTTGCAACAGCTTTGCAACATTTTAGAATTCAGTAGTGCCTAGAAATGGGAAAAACAGCATGCCTGAGTGATCTTGTTAATAGATTCCGCAGATACATATTATTTCTGTTCCATGGGATAGTGAAGAGACAGAGAGGGAGAGAAAATCCGGAAGGTTAGCAATAGCCATGTGGACTGCAAGAATGAATGGCACAGCAATCAAGAGCCTTACAGCCTATAAATTCAGTGAAATGAGAATAATACATGTTTCATACACTAGTGAAAAACTTGATACCAGGAGTACACAAACTTTAATACATGTACCCATATAACTTGAAGGTGAATTCTGATGACAGTATGTTGCATGGCCATCTGTATGGCAGGTCTGGTATGAATATATGCAAACCTAGATAAAACACATTCCTACAAATAGCCTTTCTCCCTACATACAATGTAATACCCCAGGCTTCAGTATAACTGGCATATATCATACTTTTTGTTTCATTTTTGGATCCTTCCAGGGGAATTTTAGATTTTCAATTTTGCCCTATATTGACTGACTGAGCGGTATATGCATGCTGTCCAAAGATAGTGCCAATATTTGCTGCTTTGGTGACTCTGGTTAGATTGAAAGTTGGGCAAAAAATCTTTTAAATGAAATAAATAAACATATAAAATAAATCTAAACAAACGTGAGTACAATAAGACCAAACTGAAACAACTTGCTGGTATCCGGGATCACTGGTGGCAACACCGAAAAATGCACCCCTGCTTCTAGGACTCCTTGCAAAAATGTTTTCATATTTGTTGATCTTCTCTTCATTTGTTCTCAGTCTCTTTTGCCCTACAGTGGCATAGGCAAATATGATTGGTAGTAAATTTATAACTGAAGTCTGCTGATGTCATAACTTCATAATGGGCATGACATCATCACACTGCTTACAAGGTGACTGGGTTCGGCTTCTCATGTGAAAATTTCAGAAAGAAGAAATGGAGGCACAGCTATGGAGGACGTGTCATTAGCACAGCAACTGAAACTGAAATTTGCAGATTTTTACTGCAGCCCTAAAGTAATATGAATCTTTGTCAAATGTATTTAATAGTTTCGTCCTCATGAAGCACTAACTAGCCATGAGGAGGAACAGTTGTGACAAAACTATCATAAATGGGTGACGCTGCACCTCCACCACCACCACATAAGAAAGTCTACTGAGGCTGTGCAAAGCCTTCATCTAGCTAAGACATTGATTTAAATGTAGCCTGGAAAAACTGGGATATGGAGGCAGCTGGGGATGCTTATTTAACAAGTATATTAACAGTCTGGTCATTGCTTGAGCCCAAGTACAAACTCATGATCCTGAACATTTGTAGGAGTCTTCTATAGGCATTAGCAACTGGTGTGCAGTCTACAGAGACCAGTTTGCCTCCACAGCACTTATTGTATAGGATTGCATTACGCAGTAAAGTTAGCACAAACTAACTTATTCATTATTATTATTATTATTATTATTATTATTATTATTATTATTATTATTATTATTATTATTATTATTATTATTATTATTATTATTATTATTATTAATAATAATATTAATATTAATATTAATAATAATTCGATTTTTGTCTTGCCCTTTCCCAATCAAGGAGGCTAACAACTTAAAAATTTAGGCTATCAAAGTATTTAATATTCAGTTTTAAATTACAACAGTAAATTCCCAATTGGTTTCACTATCTAGGTGACGATCCAAAGAAGAGGAACAAAAGGAAAGAACCAACCAAAACTGAATCAATTTACAAAAAAAATAAGATGGTAAATAAAAAGAATCAAGGGAAACAGAATATAAAGATAAAATAAGGAATAGGGAGGCCAGCAATGATGTAACCATCACTACTTCAATCACAGGGCCTGGTAGAACATCTCTATCTTGCAGGCCCTCTACAACTGAGCCAGGGCCCGAGTCTCAGCTGACAGAGTATACCCCAGGCTCTGGCTATGATTCAAGACAGCCGGATACTTCTAGGGCCAGGGTCTACCAGCAGGTTATTTCTTATGGTGTGTCATCAAGCATTCTGAAAACTAATTGATCCATAAGTCTCCATGAGTGAGCATAAATCCACTCACCACCTACACAGGGAGGGGCAGGGAAATCCAGATAGGCCTTCAAGGGAAAGTGATCTAACTGGGGCATTTTGTCAACAGAGATCAGATCTATATCCACTCCTCATGGATTTTGACCCCCTTCCTCATTGGGATTCAATTACAACAATACACTCAGTTGATTTACTCCTTAACCTTCAATAAAGCCCCAGGGGAAGATATGATCCCCCCAAAAGGTATATAAAGTTCACAAGTGGTCCACCATTTTCACCTCATTGTTTACTGAGCTTAACATGTGTAAAAACTCCAAATTTGAAGCAGAGCTTAATTGTCCCTATTACAAAAAGGCAATTGTGAGGATTCTGCAAATTATTGTCCAATCAGTCTTCTTGATATCTCCTCCAAAACGTGTGCATGCTATCCACTGAATAATCTTAGTAAAGTGAGCAGATTCCTCAAATTCCTAAATTCTGAACAAGTCGAAGTCAGAAAGGGACACAGTACAGTCAATTATTGCCTGACCCTGACCCAAAATTACCCCAAAACTTGAGATGCTGGTTATTTGCCACGTTTGTTGATCTATCTTCAACCTTTGAGTCTACACACCATTCTAGGCTGTGGCAAAAGTTAAATACTAATATTGATAGAAGGTTACTTAAACTTTTCAGGGAATTACATTCAAATCTCAAAGTTAGGATTAAACCAGGAACTCTGAACCAGTTCACAAATCCAATCCCATTAAGTAATGGGGTCAAACAGAACTGGGTTTTTTAGCTTCTTTGTGATTAAACTTTTATGTTAATTATATAGTACAGGCTTTGGATTTTCAGGAGTCTGATTCACCCTCCCCTCTCCCCGACCCTTAATTCATGACTGGTGAAGGATCAAAAAACATTGGAAGTCCAGTTCTTTCAGGGAGGCTGTCTCGCCTTCTCTCATCCAGGCCTCAGTCACACATGCTAGCTCTACTTCATGCTGCGCAAAATGGCTCCACAGAGTATCACAGCTTTGCACATCTTAAGGATTAATGTATAAGAAATACAAGCTTTGGTGTTTTCCCTCTTCTTCTGTTTTTGATAGCCCTATCCATTAACCACTTGTGTGTGTGTTCGCCAACTAGTCACAACTGCCTTATGGTGACTCTGTAGAGTTTTCAAGGCAAGAGACATTCAGAGGTAGTTTGCCATTGCCTGCTTCCCCATGGGCTGAGAGGGTTCTGAGAGAACTGTGACTTAACATTAAATATAGCAAACAGATGCATTTCTTAGCAAAGACATTCTTCCTTCTCCCCTTTCATGCAGGGGTGAATGCCTCTTCTGAGATGATATCTGTATAGATACATGCATCATATAAAATGAAAGAAATAATGTTTTTTTTCAGAACCACAAAGTTTTTTTCTAGGGCCAGCTGTTAACCACTGGCTTGTTGTGAGGAAAACTGGATCATTCCACAGGCACTGCCCTAATTCCTTGGAGGAAGGGAAGGATAATTTTTTACAATAACCGTATAATTGTTCATGCACCCAAAAAGAACCAGTTTATAATCTGATGAACAAATTTGTTTCAGGTGGGAAAGTCCGGAAGGAAACCTGGAACTAGGCTCTGAAATGAGATTGAGAACGGCTTTTCAGGTGCTTCATAAGGAAAGAATAAGGTGACTTTCTTCTTCCTACACACCTAGCTGCCTGACATTTGTCCTGGTTACCAAAATCAGATATTGCATTTTATATGTTAAGCTATTAGTACCAGTGGTTTAATGCAAGATGCTTTGTTTAATTAAGCCTGATTAAAGATTTTTCAATGGGAAATGGCTTCAGCTTCATTCATTTTCACACAAAGAACCCCTGAGGATAATAGAGTGCTGCCTAAGATTATTTTGGATATTTATCAGGTAAAAATGGACCACTGTTTAATTCGTTGAAAGCCCTGGAACAATATTTGTTTCCTCAGAGTGACAGATGGAGAAAGACTCCATATGTACAATTTAATTTCTGCAGAAATGTGTGCCCAAACTGTCAACTTCTCGTCCTATCTATTCTGGCTTTAATCGACTCTGTCTTTTTATTGGCTTAAGACTTCAATTATTTTTCAGTAATAGAAAGCTATCAAAAGTAGATGCTGCTAAATTGATTTCTTGGAATCAGAAGGAACTTTAAACACATTTTATTATCACTCACCTTATCGTTGATTACACTTTTCCCATCCCAAGCCCATCCTCTTTTTGTGAAGTAATTTACAGTGGCAAACTCTATCAAGGCAGAGAATACAAAAGCATAACAAACAGCGATGAACCAGTCCATGGCTGTTGCATAGGCAACTTTGGGCAGGGAATTTCGAGCACTGATGCTTAAAGTTGTCATAGTCAGTACAGTTGTTACTCCTACAGGAAAAAAAATAAGGGGGGGGGGCATCAGCCAGGGTTAATTCAAAAAGGGATGCTTATCACAGGGAGTTCAAAACATGATTACAAATTACTTAATTAGTATAATTAGTATAAGAGCCAATGTGGCGTCGTGGTTAAGAGTAGGTGCACTCTAATCTGGATAACCAGGTTTGATTCTCTGCTCTGCCACTTGAGCTGTGGAGGCTTATCTGGTGAACTAGATTAGCTTATGTACTCCAACACATGCCACCTGGGTGACCTTGGGCTAGTCACAGTTCTTTGGAGCTCAGCCCCACCTACCTCACAGTGTGTTTATTGTGAGGGTGGAAGGGAAAGGAGTTTGTAAGCCCCTTTGAGTCTCCTTACAGGAGAGAAAGGGGGGATATAAATCCAACTCTTCTTCTTCATATAATGATGCTGGAAGAGCTTGATTTGGCCTCCAATGAAAAGAACCAAGGGAAACCAAAATTCCAAATGATAGATGTATTATATGATACTACCCTAGGAATATTGTATGAGTACCACCCAAACACATCCAAAAATACATGACACTTGGCTCAAAATTATAATCAAGACTCATTGACCATGTAGGCTAGTACAGCAAAAGCTTTGGTATTGACAATTCACTCAGAATGGGATCCCTGGTTAATCAAATGTGCTGGATACTCAAGCTTATTGCTGTGCCCCACACCCTACTTAGAAGAATCCACAGCTGCAGAACCCCACCCTATTGAGAGCACCATAGCAACAGCCCCCATGCCTGGCAGTTTGCTTCCCCTTCCACCTGCACCATGTAGCCTTCCTACATGGCGGGAAGGAAAGCAGGCCAGCTGCCACCGAGCTTTCCAGCAGAACTGATTCCTGATAGCCCAAGGGAGGAGGAGGAACTCAACAAGGCCATCAGTTGGCAGAAATGGCTTTCAGAATAACAGCAACAGCTGGAAGAAGGAATGAGGCACATATGCACCTAAAAATGCAAGGCTAATTTGGCTAAAGGGGAGGAGCAGGTGAACTGAGCCTTATGGATAATCAAATGCTGGATAACAAAGCTTTTACTGTACTAATATAATTTTCTTATAACTGCCAAAGTTCCCCCACTCCAATCCCTACAAAAATCAAACTATCAAAAAGCATATGACTGGAGGTATTGGAGGGCTTACCAATGGTGTGATCCTGTTTGGCTGTAGACTGCACATGACTGACACAATTCATCATCTTGAAATCCAGTGTAATCAGATTTTGTCATCAAATCACGTTTTCCTCCTTTTTGGATTTCTCAACAGATCAGATCCATATCTATGAGACTTCTAGTCAGCAGTCTATTAAATGTTGTGTTATTTATTTTTTTTCAAGCTAATAGGTGGTGTGCTCTCTCAGAATGTTAAAAATGAAGCTGACCGAACCTTTTTTTAGCTGTTGACAGCCCTGGTCAATTTCATTTTTTTATTTACTTGGCAGCACACTCAGTGCATTAGTTTGCATGGGAGTATTTCAGACCCGAAAAAAATTTCCAAAAGCAGTTTGTGATTTGATAGATGAGAAACCTGCTTTTTATAGAAGTTTTTCCCCCTCAAACATATGCCCAACATACCCACACTATAAGACTGTAAAAAAAAAAAGCTGAAACACTGTTAGGCATCCAGTTCTATCTTCATGTCGTTGCAGGTAAGAACAGGGAATTATTTGTGGAGGAGTACAGTAGATCCAGAGATCAAATCAGATTATGCATTTGCCAGAGGATGCTACCACAGTGTCAATATCTGCTTCTCAGGGACTGGAGTGAGTTTTTGCTGAACAAGTGCCGTCTGATCTCTGGGCAGTTCAGTGGGAGGCAGTCAGCTGAGCTAGTTTGGCAGAGCCCGGAACAGAAACTGTTGGACCTTACACCAACAAGGACTATCAAGAGATGAAGCTTCTTAGATCAAAGTTACAATTTGATAAAATCCCAAGTAAGTTGGCCATAGCTGTCTATAGGCATCAACTGACTCGGATGAAAGGAGAAATAGATTGGAGTGTCATCAGTACACTGATATAAAATCTAACTACAGATCCTTAGACAACCTCTCCCTACACTTTCTCATAAAGGTGGATGAATATAGAGAACAAGATGGAACTCACAATTCACAAGACAAATTCTAGAAGTCCAAGCTGTTATGTGTCATTCTCAGACACACACACACAGACACACACAGACACACACACACACACACACACACCTTTTGATGCTGGACAGCTCAACAAGGAACAAATCAGCAGACTGCAGTGGCCCCAACTGATGTCTCAGTCATCCTGATCAGAAAGACTCCATGGTTGATGGCACTGAAGGCCACTAAAATGCCCATGAAGTCTCAACAGGGTCAAATTCTTTTGGCCATTCTCCCAGAAGAAAACCTTCCAAAAACCAGCCACAGATGCAGGCGAAACATTAGGAACAAGATCCACCAGACCATGGCCACATAGCCGGGAAAAGCCACCAGAACCACTTCTGAAAACCTTTTAAAAATGAAATTCTGAATCAAACAAACTTTGTGTCGGCTCCATGTCTAGTTCTTAGAGCTTCAAACACTTTTCAAAGGCAGCTTCTAGAAAGACTACATTTAAGATTAATTCAACTAACACTGCAACTTGGTCCATGGGATAATTTGAAGCATGGTAGAGACAAACAAATCGTTCAGTTATGATTCACCATGGACAGTTGAGGTCAGGCACATTAAAGAGATACCATAAATGAAAGGAACTGAAGAGCTTGAATATTAAAACTGTCTCATTGCTGCAAGTTCTTAAAAGTTTTCTGCTTTTTTTCCTAGAGCAGATAATTAAACAGACAGCCTGCAAGAACTTAAAAGGGAATACTGTGATCACTAAAAGTCAACATGGGTTTCTCAAAAACAAGTCATGTCAGACTAATATTATCTCTTTTTTGATATAATGACAAGCTCGGTAGACAAAGGGAATGTTGTGGATGTAGCATACCTTGATTTTAGTAAGGCCTTTGACAAGGTGCTACATGATATTCTTGCAAGGAAGCTAGTAAAATGTGGGCTAGCCCAGGGGTAGGGAACCTTTAGCACACAAAGAGCCATTTGGACCTGTTTTCCACGGGAAAAGAAAACACTTGGAGCCGCAAATAATTTTTGACATTTAAAATAAAGATAACACTGTATATATTGGGTTTTTTACCTTTTACTCCGCTCATTCTAAGAAGTGCATGGATGTGTCCGCCCTGCTGCCTGCAGGGCGGGCAAGGATGCAGCCAGCGGCTCGGCCTCACCTCTCCAACGGGGCGGGCGAGAGGGGAAGCTGGGCAATTGGTGCGCCCACCCTGCTGCCTGCAGGGCAGGCAAGGATGAAGCCAGCGGCTTGGCCTTGCCAGCCGGCAGGAAAGCACCCGCCCCGCTTGAACAGGCGAGAGGGGAAGCCTGTGGTGTGGCCCAGCCGGCTGCGGGCAATTGGTGCACTTGCCCTGCTGCCTGCAGGGCAGGCAAGGATGGGGCTGGCGGCTCGGCTCGTGGAGCCGCAGTGCAAGGGCAGAAGAGCCGCATGCGGCTCTTGAGCCGCAGGTTCCCTACCCCTGGGCTAGCCAATGCTTCTGTTAGATGGAATTGAAGTTGGTTGACTGACTGAACCCAAAGGGCATTCACCAATGGCTAATCTTCATATTGGAGAGAAGTGACTTGTGGCGTGCAACAGGGTTCTGTCCTGGGCCCAATGCTATTCAACATTTTAATCAATGACTTGGATGATGGAATAGAGAGCATGCAAATCAAATTTGCAGATGACACCAAATTAGGAGAGGTAGCTAATACCCCTTAGGACAGGGTCAGAATTCACAATGACCTAGACGGATAGAGAGTTGGACTAAAACTAACAACATGAATTTCAGCGGAGATAAATGTAAGATACTACACTTAGGCAGAAAAAATGAAATACACAAATACAGGATGGGAGACACTTAGCTTGACAACCGTGCATGTGAAAAAGATCTGGGAGTCTTAGACCACAAACTGAACATGAGTCAGTAGTGTGATGCAGCAGCCAAGATAGCCAATGCAACTCTGGGCTGCATCAATAGGAATATAGTGTCTAGATCAAGGGATGTAATAATAGTACTCTATTCTGCATTGGTCAGACCTCACCAGTGGTGGTATTAAAATAATTTATCAACCGGTTCCAGTGGTGGGAATCAAGTAATTTAACAACTGGTTGTTTACAAGCACCATTTTAACAACCGGTTCTGCCGAAGTGGTGTGAACCTGCTGAATCCCACCACTGGACCTCACCTGGAATACTGTGTCCAGTTCTGGGCACTGCAATTCAAGAAGGATATTGACAAGCTGGAACGGGTCTAGAGGAGAGTGACCAAAATGGCAAAAAGTCTGTAATCCATGCCTTACAACGAGAAACTTTAGGGAGCTGGGTATGTTTAGTCTGGAGAAGAGAAGGTTAAGGGGTGACATGATAGTCATGTTTAAATATTTGAAGGGATGCCATGTTGATGAGGGAGCAAGCATATTTTGTGCTGCTCCAGTGACTAGGACAAGGAGTAATGGATTCAAAGCACAGAGAAAGAGATTCCACCTAAACATTAAGAAGAACTTCCTGACAGTAAAGGCTGTTCGACTGTGGAATACACTGCCTTGGAGTGTGGTGTAGTCTCCTTCTTTGGAGGTTTTTGAGTAAAGGCTGAATGGCCACCTGTCAAGGGTGCTTTGACTGTATATTCCTGCATGGCAGGGGGTTGGACATCTGTGACTGGATCCGTCTGAGAGGGGCTTTTTAAAAATCAAAAGTAGCCACAGATTGTGTGTGCTTAGTAACATACATGACAGGGCTGCTATTTGCTCCATGGATAAAAACATACAGCTACTAAAAATTAGCCCACTAGGAGATTTGATAATGGATCTCACTACATCTTATCAAGTTTGTCCTTCAGGAACACAGAAAATGAGAGAATGAGAGAAGGAAACACCACTGAGCAACCAATGAGGTATAAATGAGAGTAGGGCTCCACAAGCCAACAGGAACTGTCATCTGGGAAGCAGGAGTTTTGACACTTAAGTTTTGACATTGAATCTTGGACTGGAAGTGAGGCAACTGTGTTTGGTGGAAGGATTAGTACAAAGGAGTGTGGGCTAAGAACAAATCTTGGAACTGGAAGAATGCCAGAATTACAGCTGAGTACTGTGTAACATTAACATTTAACGAGTATAATGTAATAAAGAGTCTCCCGAGACCTATCCCTCCACACACACGTACTGTTTAAAAGCTACTCCTCCATATCTCTGTGTCCACTGTTTACACTTATCTCAGTCTGTATCACCCTTATACTTGTACAGTTTTATTTTAAAAAATCATCTTGTCTCTGTTGGTTTACTTCAGACCTCAGTTTGTGTTTTGTGTAGGGATTTTTTACAACCGAGCCAAATTTTCTCTCTCCTTGACCCTTTATTCTCACTGGGATTTTCCAGTCCATTTGGGAAGGTGGAAAAGTGATGGAAAATCCTTGGGGTGGTATTTTAACACTAAGAAATTGTCACAGTTGTGTACAGGATTTTGAGGTGTTGCTCTATAGAGGATTTCAGTCCAGAGACAGTCGTAACACAGGAACACCTGAAGGTTATGTTTATGAAAGAATGTGCAAGTGTACACCCCAGAAGATTATCTATGTTGGACAGCTGAACTCAAAACTCTTCACAATTATAACTTCCTTAAGAATTTAAGTCACATTTTTCTCCTCCAAATTTCAACTGAATCTGCAGGCTTGTCTTTCATACATTAAAGCCTCTGTTCAACCCTTTGGAATGCTATAGCCTATACTTGAAGCATTATTAGAGAGAAATAACAGCATTTCGGCACACTGAACTTTCATCCCACACACACAGATTGTTGACAGAAAACTGATTTAGACAAACTAAATGTGCTGCTGCTGACACCTGGAAAAACAGAGCTGTATTTGTGCTAACACAAAATTCAAGTGCCCATCATAATACACACCAAAAACTGTTCTTGCGGGGACAGATTCTCTGTTCAGCCAAAATGACACCTGGGATAGGATGACAGTCATGATGCAGGGGAGATAGGTCTGAATCACAAAATAGCCAATCTTCCTCTTCAAATGAAAATGTGCTGTCATTACTTTGTATTCACCTGGAGAAATAAAATATAACAAATAATGAATAATACTATAAATCTTTATGAACACCTCTACAACTATTTTTTTTTAAAAAGGAGGACTACAATTTACTGTGAAATCCAAAGGGGAGTGACTGAAGTCACATTGGAAGTAGAGGAAGGGTTGCGCTAGCGCCACTGCCTCCAACACTGCACACATGGATGCTGGCACGGAGAGACTTACCTTGGCAGTAGGGCACCACAGCGCTGGAACCCAAAAGTTTCCTCCCATGCCATTGCTTCTGCACTAAAGGAGGCTGCACTGGAATAAAGGGGCAGACCTGACTAGTTGGCTCCCAAAGGAGTTTCAGACTGGAAATGTTCCCCCTTCAGCAATGTAGACTTAAGCCATCAAAAAGGGTGGTGTGAGTCATATCTTTCTATGGGCTTTCCAGGGAAAGAAAGCAATTTCTCCTTCTCCACTTGTACATGTGCTGCCAATTGCCTCTTTGGAAACAGCGATGTGACAATGTCCCCAGCCACCTCTCTACCACTGCCCCCCTTTGGATTGGGCTGTTAGAGATACATTGTTTGACTTAGCAAAACAAAATCCCTGTAAAATTATTTAAAAACCCAACAATTCTGTAAATTGGAATATCCAAATGAAGTTCAAAATCCAAAAATGCTTCTTAATTCATACTCAAAGATTTATGTGACCACCAGCTGGATTCATTTTTACTTTGTAAACCTTTGAATAGCAGACCCAATGTGTCATCTGAGTACCATACTTCTGATACCTCAATCAGTTACAAAACCATTTGCTTCTCAGAAAGGTGTAGCTGAACAGCTGGGGTTGAGAAATACTACCTGAATCAGCAAGCAAGTCTTTATTGGCAAAGACAACAGTACAACAATAGTAAAAAAACTGATTAAAAACATATATAGTACAGGAAATAAATGTTAAGTGGAGGGAAATCTACTGGCATTTAGTAATTTCCAGGAGAAAGTCTGCCACTATCATACAGAGAGAAGGATCAGGATTGTCCAGCAAGTAGTGTAATCTAAATAAATCAGGGAAATTGGGTAAATGTAAAGGAGTAAGATTCACATAGTTGGATCTGATTTCCTTGAATCTGAAACAGTGTAATAATTGGTGGGCCAGAGATTCAACTGAGCCATCATTACACGGGCACAATCTTTTAGCCTTTTCTTGCTTGTTAAATCTGCCATGTAACAAGGCAGAAGGCATAACATTAAACCTGGCGAGCATTATGGCTCTCCTTTGAGCAGGGTTTATTAAACAATACAGGTAGTGTGTCAAGTGGCCCTGTTCAAATGGGAGAGAAAAATACAGGGGGAGCATGTTTTCTTGGCTGCGGTGATTAGGGTAGAGAACACTCTATCCAATAGTTGACCTTTTAATTTTCTATAGGCTTCTGAATAGGACAAAGGGCAAAGTGAATCCACTGACAGTCCAATAGAAGCCATATTTTCTTTGATTATGGAAAACCAGGGGTTGGAATGGATGTCAGAGAGCAGACGGTGGAACAGGGAATACAGTCCGAGAGAAAATGGATTTGCAGCCAGAATCTAAAAGCCCTCAGCCAAGCAGCTGATTCCAAGGAGTTTTGACCTAACTCCAGACAAAGGGCTGCACAGGGCACACAATTTGGGAGTCCAGTTATCTTATGAAAAAATTGGATTGAAGGGAATTCAAGGAGTGGTTAATAGCTTGAATCCAAATTGGGACTCCGTAAAGCAATCTCAAGGCGACTTTGGCATTGAAAAATTTGAGGGCAGGAGGGATAAAGGAATGGCCACAGCTGTAGAAGAAACGTAGTAATGCTGACATACTGTTAGATGTAGCAAGGAGAGCTTGAGAAATACTAGCAGAAACTCTCATTGGGAGCCCAAAGTCAACTAAATCGGGCCTCAACTTTACCTTGATTCTGAACATTAGTTGGTTGCAGATTATAGCATGATGAAACAGACT
The DNA here is from genome assembly GCF_021028975.2 of Sphaerodactylus townsendi. Classification (NCBI taxonomy): domain Eukaryota; kingdom Metazoa; phylum Chordata; class Lepidosauria; order Squamata; family Sphaerodactylidae; genus Sphaerodactylus; species Sphaerodactylus townsendi. Next base: position 21,767,313 of record NC_059434.1, read on the forward strand.
ATGATCTGCCACGTTGAAATTTGAAGCACTTTAAGTTTCTTCTTACATTACACAAATTGTGGATGTTAAGTGATGTCAAGTTGATTCTGATGAATCCTCCTATTGTTAATAGCCTTGCTCAGGTCTTGCAGGCTGAGAGCTGTGGCTTCCTTTATAGAGTGAATCCATCTCATGATGGGTCTTTCACTTCTCCTGCTGCCTTCAACTTTTCCTAGCATATTGGTCTTTTCCAGTGGCTCTGGTATTTTCGTAATGTGACCAATGTATGCCAGCTTCAGTTTTAGTCATTAGGGCTTCTTGGGAGAATTCAGGCTTGATTTGATCTAGAACCTTTTTATTTGTCTCTTTGGCTATTCACATAACACTCTCTTTCAACGCAACAGTGCAAATGAATGAACCTTCTTCCTGTCAGCTTTCTTCATTGTCCAATTTTCACATCTATACTTAGTAACAAGGAATGCTATAGTGTACACACACACACACACACACTTATTTGCAGTCCAGAGATCCAACAGTCACAAAATAACCAAACAGTAAAATGCTGAAAATGACATAAAAACATCCATATTTCACGGATAACAATGTAACTACAAATTAGGACACATTTTTCAATGTTCCAGATAATCATTTTGTAAGCAACAGGGTTATCTTAGGATTTTTATCCTCTAGTAAAAATCTAACATAAAAATAAGATGTCTGTTTTGGAATTGGCTTCAACAGGGGAAAAATAAATTGTCTATATAGCGATCTGCAGGCATCAAAATTTAAAAGAATATGTTCCACCGAATTTATGTCCTTTTTGCACAATATATAAAATTCTAAGTGCATGCGGAGTACTGGTAAATCAGCCACAGAGCAGTTCCAAAGGTAATACATTTGATTTGGCTTTTGCAAAAAGTAAATGATATCTAGAAACTGTCAGATTTGCAAGCTGAATTGCTATTCAAAAAGAGCTTGAAATTTTGCTAACTACGGTATGAGTTATCCTTACACTCAGTAATGTTTTTTAGCTTCTTCATGGCTGCCCTTGTCAGCCTTGGCCCATTTACACATGTGTGGTCTCCTTCACATGGAGTGTACATTCCCTTTGAGTTTGATTCTTGCTCATGCTCAAGTTTTCCCCTCCTCAGCACTCACCCTGATGTCAGATCAGAGAATCCCCATGGTTTCAAAAGCTCTGAAAGGGAAACTTTTCATCTCCCTTCACAGGGAAAGCAAAAGAGATCAACATGCATTTAACTTTCTTTGGGTTTTCTACCTTTCTTCCCTTGCCCACACCACTGCAGTCTCTTGCACTTTTGGGGTCACCATTTCAAAAGGATCAAAAAGGCTTTCTTTTTTATTATTTCTACCCAGTAAAATTGACAAGAAATTGACACAGTCTAACAAACTAACACTAGACCAGTGATGGCAGGGGGAAAAGACAGCAGGCAACCTCCCCAAATGGATCTTGCATGGAAACAATGAGGAAGGGGGGTTAGGCAAATGATTGATTGGCCTGGCTAGGAACATTTCACAAGAGGAGAATCCCTGTGCAAACAAAAAAAATGGGAAAACCCCATTGCAAAGCAAACATCCATGGGGTAAGTAGTTTACATATAAATGGTCTCTGTCTCCTTCTGACTTCTTGATTGCAGTCTCCCTTCTGGTTGAAAATGGAGTCAAATAATTCTTTAACAATTTCAATTTCTTCACTGTCAACCCTAAAGTTGTGTAACTCTCAGTAGTCATTACTTTTATCTTCTTTTTTTAAAAAAAATGCTTTATTATAGAAAGAGAAATGAAAAATAATACAAACAAACCAATAACACAGAATTGTAATTAATTATACATAGCTAGTACATCTTCATATCATACAAATTAGTAATTAATGAAGATTAATCAAACATCCAAGAAAGGAAAAAGAAATAGTAGAAGAAAGAAAGAAAAAAAAACCATTCTAACAATACTTGAACAATTCTATTCATTATTCTTTAATTGTACTTCCTTCTGTGCGTACTCTATTTTTAATTTAATAACTTTAACAAAATACCATGCTTTGGATATGGTATTTCTTATTTAAATACATTTTCCATTGTTCCCATTGACTTTTGGTGTTATAATTTTCTTCTAACACCTCCTGTCCTGGCAAATGCGCTATCTTAATCAATTCTAACATCTTCATGTTCCAATCAAACATTGATGGAATAGTTGGACTTTTCCAATTTTTTGCCAGAACTATTCTAGCTGCTGTTGCTAAATATTGAAATGTTTTCCTTTTACCCATATCCGTAATGCTATTACACATCCCCAGCAGATATAGTTCTGGGGAACACTTTATTTTTATTTTAAGCATATTCTGTACCTCAATATGAATTTGTGTCCAAAACCTCTTAATTTTTTTGCAGGCCCACCATTGATGAAAAAAAGAGCCATTTTCAAAGTCACATTTCCAACAAAGCGCAGGTTTCTTCGTAATTTTAGCTATTTGGGTCGGCGTAATATACCACCTATATCTAATTTTATAAAAATTCTCTTTTATATAATTACTATGCGTAAATTTTAAACCTGTGCTCCAAGTTCTCTCCCAATCTTCTAATAATATTGGGTGGCCCAAATCCTGAGCCCATTTAACCATGTAATCTTTTACAACCTCCTCTTCCAGCTCTAATTCTAAGCACATACTATACATCCTTTTAATTAACTGCTCATCTTTTTTAATTAAATTCATTTCTAATTTATCTACTTCTCCATGTGTCCAGAACGGCTTAGGTTCTTTTGAGAAGATATCGTATAGTTGATGGTATACCCACCAACCTAAATTCCAACCCTCCTCTTTCAGTTCTTCAATAGTTTTAAATTTGTACATAATTTCATTATTCCTCTGATCTTTTTTCAATAAATCAGAATATTTAATCCATCCTTTATCTAATATATTTTTATTCAATAAGGCTATTACTTTTATCTTCTTGATGTTCAGCTGTAAACCTGCTTTGGTACTTTCTGTTATAACCTTCATTAGGAGTCGTTTCAGGTTTTCGCTATTTTCTGCCAGTAATGGAGTGTCATCTGCATATCTCAAAATTGTTAATATTGCTTCCGCCAGTTTTTATTCCACCTTCATCTAAATCTAATCCAGTTTTCTTTATGACATGTTCTGTATATTGATAGAATGGACAGGGAGGTAAAATACATCCTTCTCTGACACCTTTGTCAACTGAAAACCATTCTGTTTCTCCATATTCAGTGCTAACAGTAGCCTCTTGTTCAGAGTACAGGTTTGCACATCGAAGGACTTAGATGTTGTGGCATACCACTTCATTTAATAACCAACTATAGCTTTTCATTAATCAATCAAATTATGAATCCACATTAAGTAGGGGGCCCACCAAAGAACAAAATACAAAAATTCAGAAATCTAAAACAAAATATGCCAATATGAAAGATCAAGTCCAAACATTACATCCCAAGCACAGCCTGACACAACAACATGTTATTTTTACCACTCTTTTTCATCATACTAACCTGTACTTGATTTACTTGTTTCTTGTCCAACTGTTTGACCTAAAAGATCATACTGATTCAATCTTGAACCATCTTCAGCTACCTCCACTGAATTAGATGCATTGTAAGTCCACTTGTAAGTCACTTCTGAAATCGTATATGCGTCTGCAGGAAAAAGTAACAATAAGATGATGCTTTGTCACAGCCAAAATACAGATATATATATTTGGTATGAACCTCTCAGGATAAATCAGTAAAACCTCTGGCTTAGACATTCTCCCTAACCTTTTGATATTTCAAATTATCTTGGCTGTGTGAGAACACACAGGAAGGGTGAAATCTCCTGTCCATGGGCTGGATAAATAAATGGAGTTAGTGGAGTTCTGTTTGTGCTAGATCACATGCAACCCTTTCCCTCTTTACACATTATAGCACTTTCCTCTTTAAATATTATGGTGCCCAGAAATGATTGCATAAAAACTTTCACAACAGTTCTATTGCACATGGACATTTTGTACTGGATCCAACGACAGGATGTACTCATTACTTTCCAATCCAATAGCTGCCCTAAAGACCTGTATGGGTAGAAAGGCCATATAAATGCACAAAATATATTAAAATATGAAGCCAACTTTAACGGAGTTTGAGACATAATTATCTTCTTTAAAGTCTTCTTTGTGAGCGCCAGCATGGCATACTGGTAAAAATGTGTACTAACAGTGCAATTCATGGGGAGGCAGGCACATTTGCTGTGACTGGGATATTTCGAAATGTAGCAGGTGACCAACTTACCCTATTAAGCTTGCATTTCGACTTAATTAACCTTACAGGACTAACCAAATTCCAAACGGCAGGAGAATACACCTATGTGTCATCTCGTGGTTGCTGTGACTGGGGATGGTGCAGGTGCAGCACCGTCTTATCACCTTTAAAGGAGTTTCAGGTGGCACAGGAAGTTGGAAAAAGAGAGAAATCCCCGATTATCCAAAAAACCTCACACAGGCCAACGGCTTAAGCCATGTTTTTTAGTGGCATAAGTCCATGGCTGCTGTTGAGGGTGTACCTGGGATGAAAGCCCTTTGGAAGCTGACTAAAGATGGCTCCACCATTGGAAAACCCCCACCCACACTGGTGTGGACACTTGCACTGGTCGAGTGGCAATGCAGCAGCAACTTATAGTTTTGGGTGCCGCCAAGTCATATGGTGCGCTGCCGCCAGCATATTTGCCTGCTGCCACATTTGTACCTTACAACAGCAGAATGGGCACCCACATTGGTGTGCCCTCATGCTGCTTCCAGGAGTCCTTCTCCCATCTCCGCCCCCCCCCCCCCCCCCCCATAAATTGCACTGTTAGGATCTAAGTTTGAATCCCCACTCTGCAAGAAAAGTAGGTGGGGAATTTTGGGCCAGTCACTCTCTGAGTCTACCCTACTTCACAGGAGTTTTGTTGCGTGGAAAACACGGAGAAAGGGAGAAAAATAAAAGCCACTTTGGAGTTGTCACTGGGGAGAAAAGTAAGGAATAATTATTGAAATACATTTGAAGTGTGAAAAATGATTATCTATGTTTGTAGTTCTTAGAGATATTTTTCCTTACCTTCATAACAGCCCATATGGTGACAGTATTTTTTTACATGAATATACTGAATGTCCTAAGAACAATGCAACCTAATTAGCTTTGGCTTTGAAATCAAGCCAACTGTAATCTAAAAATGAAGAGCAGATGGATATATATTTTGTCTGAAGTATCCTGCGTCTTTCTCTACCATATTAATCTTAAATACTACTTGTCAGACCATTAGTTTAATTGAAAAAATAATCGGACTGCTGTAGACCATTAATAAAACCACTAATCTTCAATGGATCTGGTACAAAACAGTTTTTTTCTGTTGCATTATTTTAAAAAACACTCACCATTAGTTGAAAATCTATAACAACAATTACATGTTCACATTAACCAACAAAATAATGCAGTTTTTGCAGCATGAAAATATAATATACAGTGTAACACATTAATATAAAATATACAAACCATAATCCACAGAAGATACTGTGCGGGTAAGTGAAAAAAGTTATTTCTTACAATAGTCATATACAATTTGTTTTGCTCCGCTTGCATTTTTACAGAACCTGCATAAAGTAGCAAAGTTATTGCTACCATATCTTTGCAGCACATGAGGAATTTTGAATACGATCTGTAGCTCCAGTCAATCCATATATAACTTTGTTTTATGAAATGGTGCTACTTCAGATGATATATTAAATTTTACAATGCCCTTGAAAAAATAATCCTAAATATACTTTGATTGTTTTCAGATGAGTTGGCTATCACTACACAAAGGCAGAGAGGGATCTTAATATTTCAGTAGAAACTGCCAAATCAGTGCTGACAGTGAAAAATATAAGTTCTATGCTAAAAATTAACAAGAAAGGAATCTTTAAAAAAACACCAGGAAGTTGTCAAAAATATCTACCACAAATTAAGAGAGAATAGGAATATGTTGATTCTAAGAAGGCCATTCAAATGCAGCAAAGTGCATTTTGAAAAGGTCCCAGAAAATGTGGCAGTTCCAAGCACTCTAGTGTCATAACATACCCATTCAGAATCATAAAACAGCACTTTGGGGGCATCCTGAAGACTAACAATTTATTCCAGCATAAGCTTTTATGAGCCATCACTTACAGCCCCGTCCAAGCGGTCAGGACGGCAGCCGCCAAGCCAAGACTGAACTGCCCTGCCGCTCCGAGAGAGGCTTGCAAAACACAACAGCCTCCCAGCTGCCAAAAAGTCTCTATGGGGATGAATTTTGGGTTGCAGAAGTCTAAATTTCCTGCTACTGCCATAATCCGGCAAATGGCTAGGTTCCTCCTCCAGCCATGCCCCCGGACTGCCCCTGCTACACTGGTGGTGGTAGGGGTGCTGCAGTGCTGGGTGATGCACTGCTAGAGACCAGCAGTGGCCGCATGCCAGCAGTTTCACCTCTTCACTGGGTTGCCCGGGGAGTGCAAACATGCCAGCGTGAAGGTGTGCCACTCCCACAGTTTTCCTCCCTCCGCTAATTCATTGGCGGGGCTTCAATCTTAACATGTCACCATTTAGCGATACCAATCCTAGTCCAGCAAGATAGCCTTTCATGGTGGTAGGGGTGCTGCAGTGCTGGGTGATGCACTGCTAGAGACCAGCAGTGGCCGCATGCCAGCAGTTTCACCTCTTCACTGGGTTGCCCGGGGAGTGCAAACATGCCAGCGTGAAGGTGTGCCACTCCCACAAGCCCTCTCCCCGCCCCCTCCGCACCATTGGATGGGGCTCTCAATCTTTAACATGTCAAACATTTAGCGACTAATCCTAGTCCAGCAAGATAGCCTTTCATGGTTGGCCTTGGGCCTCATTTAGTGGTGGTACTCGCAGGATCAAGAAGATTGTGGAAAAGCGTAAAACAGAAAAACAGCACCACCAGAATGGCTGTTTGTATTAACACTACTACAATTTACCACATATCATATGGGCTGATACTTATTGCCTTCATCGACAGACTATACCGCTTTCATACTGGCCCGACGCGCGTATGAAACGGGCTGGAGTCGGTATGCAGCATTCGCGTGCTGACCCGAAGACGCTGGGACCGTCCAACCACGGGGCCCGGTCCTGGGAAGAGGCGGGATGTCGGGCGCCGTGGAAGCGCCGGGCGCCCCACCGACCCAGAACTTGTCCCTGGGCCTCCGGCATGTAAAGCCGAGGCCTGGGGACATGCCCCCTGGCCCTGCGTTGCCTGCTTTCGAGGGGGGGGTATGTCCCCAGGCCTCGGCGACGCGCCGGAGGCCCAAGAGGGTACAATGCGTAAGTGCCGGGCGGGAGGGGAAGCGTGAAGTCAGCGCTTTGCCGTTCGCTTCGGCAAGCGAAGCTTCCGCAACGGCGTATTCCCGAAAAGAACGCTTCCCAGCGTTCTGGGAATACGCCGGCTTCAGGCCAGGCGGGCGGCGCGAGGGCAGCGCGGCTGCGCTGCAGTTGCGCCCCCCCCGTGCGAATGGCGGCCTGGAGACGGCGTTTTTACCGTCTCCAGGCCGTCATTTTCTGCCCGTGCGGAAACGGCCTATAAGAACTGTACCAGAAGCAACTGCCACATCAGCATATTGACTATTGGGAGCCAACCTATACACAAATACACTTTGGAAGTGTATTTGAGTTTACAGCTTTATATGATGTATATCTATTTGCTTTAGGAATTCTTCCATGTTAATTTGTTATTTCCAGAATTAAACATACATAGAGGTTTAATAATCTTTATTTAATTGTAATAGTATTAATACATACAGCCATTCTGGTGGTGCAATTTTTTTTGGTTTGGTTCTTTATTATTGTTCTGCATGTTTCCCCTTTTTTTGTAATTAATAAATTGAATGGTTTTAATACAGCAATAAGCCAGCTATCCACAAACTATATACAATATACATTACAAATATTAACATATTATAAAATATGTATAAAACACTTACAAATCAAAATATTGTGTTCTAAATGAATAAATCTCATAACAGGACACATTAGTACTTAATCAGCTCCCTATTTTAACAAACTCTTGTGCTTTTTGTATGCTATTGCACAAAACTTTGCTACCTGATGGGGGACATTAGTCTTTATCTTCTAACAGTCTTTATCTCCTAACAGACATCAGTCTTTATCTTCTAACAGAAATTCCCTGACCTCCTGCTCGTGATCTTTAATTGCTGGATTACAGTATTGCAGCAGTAAAGGTTGAATTAGTAGATTCTTTTTTGTTTTAAGCAGTTCACATTGTAACAGGATATGTATTATGGAATCCACTATTCCTGAATTGAATATGTGCTTCCTCATATACTAGGGTTTTTGTTTTCAAATTTACCAGTTAACATAGGCCCCTTCAGCACACGCAAAATAATGCGTTTTCAAACCACTTTCACAACTGTTTGCAAGTGGATTTTGCCATTCCGCACAGCTTCAAAGAGCACTGAAAGCAGTTTGAAAGTGCATTATTCTGCATGTGTGGAATGAACCATAGTTGAGGGAAAGGCATTAAAACGGGCTCTAGAAAAAGCCCATTGAAACTTTGCAGTGGTTATGTTTTGAAGATAGGATGCCATTGCTAAGCCTACCCAAGATTTTAAAGGCTTGTACATGACAGGGAGAACAGCATTGTCTAATTGAGAATCAATATAATCAAGGTGGCAATAGACAAATTTAGTTGCAGAGTATTATCAAAGGCTTTCACGGCCCGATTCAACTGTTTGTTGTGGGTTTTCCGGGCCGTGTGGTCGCAATCTGGTAGATCTTGTTCCTAATGTTTTGTCTGCATCTGTGGCTGGCATCTTCAGAGGTGTATCACAGAGAGAAGTCTGGACACATTGTGTCCAGTGTCTGTTACACCTTGGAGAAATGTTGGAATACAAATAGGAGAGATAGGTACCAACTGAAGTTGGTTAAAGGGGCTGAACCAGTTGTGTCCCTTCTTGGCTCTGATTACATCCAGTTCAGATTACATTTGGTTTAGATTACTGTACTTTGTTTCATGTTTGTCTCTGAAGACTGCTTGGAAAATGAGTTGGTTCATATTGCAGCTGCCAAAGAGCTGACTGGTGAAAGTTACCGGGAAAATGTACCATGAGTATTGAATGAACTTCACTGGCTGCCAATTTGTTTTGGGCACAATTCAAAGTGCTGATTCTTACTTTTAAAATATTAAATGGCTGGGACTTGGATAACTTAACCGTCTGCTGTGCAACTCAGCCCAATTGTTGAGATCATTATCAGAAGCCCTATTCCATATGCTCCAATCCTCAGAAATTAGACAGGAGGGGGGAGTTCTGTTGCATTGCTTTGCTTACAGAATTCTATCCCAGCATCCATTGTTTTTAGTTTCAGATGTCAGGTTAACACAGTTTTATTTCCCCAGGCTTTTAATGATGGATAATATTTTTTGTGATTCTGTTGCCCATTTGCTGCTGCTGCTGCTGCTGACTTTTGCTACTGTTATCAACAGTTGCAAATTTAAATGCTGCTGGTTTTAATTTCAATTGCATTGCTGCTTCTGTTTGTTCTTCTACTTCACAACAGACTGTAAATGGCTTTAGACCTTTTTTTTAAATGAGCACAGATATGAAATAAATGAAGTTTAGGATAGCAGCATGCAGCCTAGCACTGGGAGAAAGATCTGGCAGAGAGAGAAAGAGAAGACTTGCTCTGCATGCAGAAGCATTTCTTTCCCTCCTGTTTGTTTCTATTTTGTGTGTGTGTGTGTGTGTGTGTGTGTGTGTGTGTGTATTGTAAGCTCCTTTGGATCCCACTATAGAGAAAAGCAGGATATAATGAATAATTTAAAGCAATGCAAATGTCTGCAAGTGCTGAGACTGTAAATGTTCTTCACTGACCCCACACATATATACCTACCTACCTGGTATGAGAGTATAATTTCTAGGTTTAAAGAAATGATTTGTGTATAAGTATCTAAGTGCTGTCAAGTTACAACTGACTTATGGCAACTCCTACATTAGAGGCACATGAGAAGCAGAGGTGAGTTGCCGTTGTTTTCTTCTGCCAAACCTTGCTTTGTGGCTTTCCATCCAAGCACTGTCCCAGCTTAGCTTCTGAGATCAGATGAGATTGGGCTATATACTATGTTGCCTTCCTTCAAAGTGATTTGTAGACAGGTGTAATCTAAGATTCTCCCAGTAATTAAGGGACTAGCTGATTGTTATCTCTCCAACCCAACCAATGTTCACACTACAGTTTTGAATGTCACCCACATTCTTGTGGCCAACAACATATTTTTTGAGAGATAACTGCAGGGATACTAATTAATTATTTTTTTAAAAACCTCTTGAGTTATGATCACAAGCAAATGGAAACTAGCGATGTGAGGCAATTATTGGAATGAAAAGCTCATCTACATTTTACATTTAGCACACAGATAATGTTATTTGACTGTAGGATTTTGTATACATTTTGACTGTAGCATTTTGTACGCATGTATCATTTTGTACGCATCTATTGGTGTGTAGATGGACAACTGTAATAGCTCAAAACATACTTATATATTTGGATAAAACAGTTCACTGTGATGTCACTGGGATCAACTGCCATGACATCATTGAAACCCACCCATGACATTATCAACCCCCACACAATGAGTCTCAGAGGTTAGGATGGGACCTGGTAACCATAGTCCCTTCAGTGCACTCATGCCCTCTCTTAACAGGCCTGGAAGAAGGTGACATAACAGGCCTGGAAGAAGGTGAACTTTTGTTCAGAGTATATCTACGCTAACACCCACCGGGGGTGGGGGCAAAAGGGCTTGAGGTAGTGGCATGGCATTGCAGCAGCATGTTTACTCTCCCTGGGGAACTTACCTGGACATAGGAGGCAGACGTGCTGGAGGTCTCCTGCCCCTCAACCCAGCTGCTGCAAAACCTAAACGCCGGGGCAGTGGTGGGGCTGTTCTGGCATACCATTTAATGCCAGTGTGGGGAGGGCAGGCCGAGACATTTCTGGTGGTAGAACTGAGGTTAGTTGACTCCATCCAGGGTTTAAGTCTGGGAGCATGGTGCCCCAGCCCTCGGACTTACACCACCCTTTGGATGCAATAATGTACCCTTTGGATGCATTAAATGCCTGGGGTCCTCATACCTTCATGACCATCTGACTCCATATGTCTCTGCATTCTACAGAGGTGAATTTAGTGGCAGTCCCTCACCCCTCAATGATGCAGCTAGCTTCTATCCGGGTCAGAGCTTTTACAGTTCTGGCTGCTGCTTAATGGAACACTCTTCCTCCAACCGTTACAGCCCTGCGGGACCTTGGTGAGTTCCGCAGGGCCTGTAAAACAGAGTTGTTCCACTGGGCCTTTGGGGAGGCTGGCCATGGATTGCCTGCCGCCACCTGATGCCCCCTATATCATCCATTGTACCATCTTCGGCATTCTGTTGGTCCCCTCCTGAGCGTGGGATCAGGCGCCACCAATAAATATGTGGGATACTGCTGCTGTTTTTAAATAATTTTAATGTGCTATTCATATTTATGTATTGTTGAATATTGTTGTTTGCCTTCTTGGCCTTAATGTACATTGATCAGATTAATAATAATAATAATAATAATAATAATAATAATAATAATAATAATAATAATAATAATAATAATAATAATAATAATAATAATAATAATAATATAAGCCTTATAGAGGTTTTCTGGCAGCAGGGTTTTTTCACCTTTTTTTGCTCCTTGCACTGCTGGAAAAACCCCTTGGAGGTGGTGGGGTGGTACTAAAGCAGTGCTGCACCGTGCCACCGAGAGTTTTGGTTGTGACTGTGTATCAGGTACTGAACTGTGTTTATGGTAGCACTAGATTTCTTAGCTATATCGCTCCCATACTAATAAACCTGGTTAATACGCTGCAAAAAAGTTTGTGATGAATTAGGTTTCTGAAAAACCAAAAACCCAGGGAGTTAGCAGTATGTTAAAAGTGCAAGAAACAACACCCTCAGAATATACATAATATGGTATGACATTGCTGAAGCACACATACATTTGAGCAAGGCCAAGAGAAATAATGAAATGTTGAACTACATGAAGTATTTACTAGCTGGAGGTCACATATTTAGCTATGTTACTTACAGCTGCCAAATTTCAATGGGCATGAATGGGCGTCCATAGGGAAGTCTTCTAAGTGCATTGGACATTCAGCCTGGACAGTAAGCCTGGAAGGCAAAATACACACTTCAGTATGCAACTGACAGGTCAAGAAAAACAATTCAACAAAAACTAGATGTGTTCGTGTTGGCCTCTGAGATGAAACTGTCATTATGGTAAACTAATTAAAATCTAAATCATTCTTCCTTTGTGCAATACACTGTCCTTCACATGATACTGCCTAAACTTAAAAGGAGCCATTTGAATGAAATAATTATGTAGTTCTAGACTGTCAGGCATGAACTCCATAGGAATGAAGAGCTGCGGTCTCCAGTGTAGAATGTGCCTGTCTGCAGAGAAAATGATTCAACAACTTTGTTGTGGTTGTATACCAATCAAACAATCTATATGTATAAAAATCTATCAGTGCATTTTTCTGCTGACAGGTAATCTCCCAAACTACTGGACTGATTGCTTTGAAATTTTCACACAACGTCGCATTTGTGTGTGGCCAGGTTTCCATACGGCTTCCACACCTCCTGTTGTGTACATGCCACACCTGTGACAGTTGGAACCACAGTTCTGTTCTGCAACAGTGCCATCTGCTGGCCATCAAAGCAACACCCTCTGATACAAGGGAACCAACCATGACTTCCTTGAAAACCGCTGCCATCTGGAGTTAAACGGATGGGGTCTGCCATCTGGACATGGCCCACTCACCCTAGTACTACATAAATAACTTAAGCAAAGCACAGACAAATCTTGAGGTTGATGTCATGAAAAGCACCCATCATTACCTCAGGCTACCCACTCCATTAGAAGCGACATAGGACATGTACAAACTTCTACGCTGTCTTTCCATTGTTAAAGAGAGATGACCATTTGCAAGAGAAGCTGTGCGTTAAATAATTCCATTGTGTACGTGGAAAATATAGGCTATCATAATGGCTTGTATATATGTGTATCTTATATAGTTAAGAGCTCTGGTGGGGATGGAATGCTTCTCTGTATCAAGGGCTTATGTGAAAAGGGCAATTTGCTTTGTCATTATGGGCTCCTCCTGCACATACAGATGAAGTGAAAGGCTGAGTAAAAGGATTAATGAGTTGACACTAATATGTAAGAAGCCTGCCAGAAAAATGACTAGAAAAAGATGAAGCAATCTACCTCATTGTATATAAAAGTGTCCCATCGTCTTGGATTCGTAGCAGCTTGTTGGGCATTGTCATGTTATGGGCTACTGACTTCTTTCCATTGTGAAAGAATGTATCCGGAGTCCAAATTTTGCTGGCCATTAAGTTGTTCAGCCGAAGAATATTCATTGGACCCTTAAACTTTAATCTCTCGTCTTTCCACTTTTGGCGAAAGAAAACATCTATTGTATATTCCTATGATGGGAAAAAATGATGTCTTTACACAATTATCATATAGCAACCGTTTCACATGGACAACTTTGAGTCATCAACAAAAGCAAGGAGGAAAGGGAAATACTTTAATTTCATTGATTGAATTGATTGAATACAATTTTAATTGAATTTAATTGAATACAATTTCAATTTTTTTGCCTAGGAAATTCTGAACAATTTCAGTTGGGTGAAACGTATATCAGTGATAACAACCAGACCCAAATCTAGGCCAGAAGTATATTTTCTTTACCTGAATGTCTAGTTTGTTTCCACAGAAGACTGCAATTCTTTCACTCAGTGTTTATGGATAACCTTGATAACATCACAATCAATATACTGCATTCCAATGCTGGGTTGTTGTTTTTTTCACCTTTTTTCAGGCTTGATTTGTAGTGATTTAAAAAAACAACCCTTGAATCACAATTTCAGCACAATTATGTTCCACGAAGACAACCCAAGTACCATTTAGACTTTCCAGGCAACTGTTCCCTTAAAATGTTGTCTTTCTTCTTTTATATTATTTCCAGTTCCACATAAGTGGTGGTCTCTAATGAAGCCTGCTGAGTGACCTTGGGCAAGTCACAGTTCCCTCAGAACTCTCTCAGCCTTAGCAACCTCACAAGGTGTCTGTTGTGGGGAAGGGAAGGTGATTGTAAGCTGCTTTGAGACAGCTGAGAAATCCAAACTCTTCTTCTACTACTACAGTTTTGCACTTTTCACAACCCACTGTTAATTTAGTGGTTATTTTGTAACTTATAATAAAAATAAACAATGTCATAAAAATACAAGCAATTATTTGGGCAGGCTACCATACAGGAAGCAGTATTAAGCCCTTTGTTCCCTCCACATTCCTAAAGTGCTATGAATGGATACAATAACAGTTTATTCATGAGTGCCACAGGAGAATTAGAGCCAGCCAGTAGAGAACATGAGGTAATTAGACAGACAACAGTGCATCAAAGGCAAAATCATAGGGATAGCCAGAGCCTCTGCTGAAAGGGATATACATCTGAGTATTAAGATTGCCAGCCTGAGGTTAGCAATGGGCAGGGTATTGACAAGTCAAATTTAACCATAGACTTTTGGCCAAATTTCAGAAGATTGATGGTAATATAATTATGTCACTTTTGGGCACTTCTGGGCAATGTGATAGTACCACATTGCCTGCAAAATCAAAACCCTCTTATTTATTTCTCACCACCTGGCTAAACAGTGTTGAGGAAGGCCAGTGAGGGACATGCCTGGTAGACATACAGAAGCTCCTCTCTGTGGGGGTTATTTTTTTTTTCAATTCCACCAGAAGCTCAAGATCATTCTGGAGCACCCATCACTATAATCATGAAGAGTTCCATAAATAACTGAAACTCTGCAAATCAGCTGATTTGGGGACACCAACTATCAGTACAGCACATCACTCTGAATGGTTATGGGTAATACATTCCAACTTACAAGCATAAGCACTTTAAAGTTGTTACTATACACTTGAGATCGGAGTTCATGGGACAGCCCTGAATTGGCTGTCCTCATTTCTCCACAACCAGGGATGGTAGGTCGTGTTGGGGGGAGAGAACTCCAAACGGCACCCCATGATCTGTGGGGTGCCGCAAGGGGCAATCCTCTTCCTGATGATTTTTAACATCTACGTGTGTTCCTTGGCTGGGTTAGTTCAAAGTTTCAGGCTGTGGTATCACCAATATGCAGATGACACCCAGCTCATGTTCATGATGGCTGGTTGCCTGGCTGGCCGCATTCTGCCCCTGGGACTCTCCAGCTTTGTTTAGAGGCTGTGGCTGGTTGTTTGACAGCGAGTTGGCTGAAGCTGAATCCAGTGAAGATGGATGTTCTGTCAGGGGAAGAGGCCAGTTAACGTTTGCCTGCCTACGCTGGATGGCGAGGTCCTGTATTTGGCCTCATCAGCCAAAAGCCTGGGGGTGACCTTTCGTTGGAGGCCCAGGTCTCCAAGACCACCTAGTCTGCTTTTTACCACCTGCGTCAGGCACGGCAATTGGCTCCGCACCTCTCCAGTTCTGACCTAGCCACAGTAATTCACGCAATGGTCACCTCCAGACTGGATTACTGTAGCTCTCTTTATGCTGGCCTTCCTTTGTCCATGACCTGGAAACTAAAGCTTCTCCAGCATGCGGCAGCCAGGCTCCTTTCTGGAGTGCAAAGTGGAGACCGGATTATTCCGGTCTTATCCCGCCCCCACTGGCTGCTGACTGAGTACCGGATCATGTTCAAAGTGTTACTGTTAACTTTTAAGGCTGTGAGTGGTCTTGGACCTGCATACCTATGAGACCATCTCTCCTCATATTGCCCCATTAGGTCCCTCCACTCATCAGAGGGAAGCCTACTGGAGGTCTTTGGCCCAAAGGAGGTCTAGCTGGTTTCCACAAGGGCCAGAGCTTTCTCAGTCCTGGCCCCTACCTGGTGGAATAAACTTCCTGATGAGATCAGGGCCCTGTGGGACCTGAATGAGTTCCATAGGGCCTGTAAGAGGAAGCTTTTCTACCAGGCATTTTCCACCTAACCAGCCGGCCTGAACCATTATAGTCACTGGCCTCCCATTGGTGTAGTAGAGGTGGGTTTTCAACGCCATCTGTCAGTTATTTTAATGTTTTAAATGTTGGATTGATGTGTTACTGTTGTTTTAATTCTGTAAATTTTATTGTTGTTTGCTGCCCTGAACCTGGTTGGAAAGAGCGATTGTAAAAACAAACAAACAAAATAACAAACAAACAAATGAAGTTTCTTAACTAACTGCAGAATACAAGTGTAGTTTCCAAATTAAAAAAAACACATCTTTTATAACAGTCAATCCAAATACAATTCCTTTGCATACAGAATTTTGTATAAATACTGTTTTGTTCACACCAGAACAGAACAACTGAAGCAATATCTAAAAATGGAAAATAATAAAAGTACCTAAATTAGGACATGATCCTGCTCCTCAGTTCTCATTAAATGGACATTTTCTGTGGGACACATACACATGTGTACATGCACACACTTGCACACATGCACATACTCTCTCTCTCTCTCTCTCTCTCTCTCTCTCTCTCTCTCTCTCTCTCTTTCTCTTCCAGACTTGATATTGCTGTATGAATTCACATCAAATGGAAAAGAAGATATAACACAATTTATATATATGATAGCTGCTAAGGCAAAAATATGAGTATATATAATCATGTTGCTTATATTCATGTAAACACAATTAAATATCTCTCACCTCTACTATGGTAAATTTACTTTAAAGAAAATGATCAACTTCAATAATTGTAAGAATTGTTTTCATTTCAGAGGGTTGATTTAGGCCTCTTAATAGCACACCCTTTATGATAATTACAAAAAAAATCTTGCTAAGTTGTGCGAAAAGTTGCAGTTGCTTTATTTATTTCCCTCATTAAAAATCTGCACACAGTGATAAACTTATATAACTACATCTTCACTGGCTGATGTGTGTCTTCTCCAGCGTTTCTTCCCTGTATTCCTAAGTTAGCTACAATTTCCTTACTGGTTGCTAGGACAATGATTACCTATCTAATAAATAGAAGACTAATCGCTAAAAGTGAGGGAATTGAGGTTTGTTTTTATTGTGCAATGCATAAACATCATCTTTTAATATGATCACATGAATAAAAGAACTGCATGTATATATTCCCATTGTGCCACTTCTAGTTATGTAATTGTGAA
The DNA here is from genome assembly GCF_021028975.2 of Sphaerodactylus townsendi. NCBI lineage: Eukaryota > Metazoa > Chordata > Lepidosauria > Squamata > Sphaerodactylidae > Sphaerodactylus > Sphaerodactylus townsendi. The sequence goes on from NC_059434.1 coordinate 21,784,550, forward strand.
CTTCAATTTCAGTTGTCTAGAAAGAAGGGAAACATCTTCAGAATAAGAGTACCTCAGTCAGGAATAGGGGGAATATATCCCTCTCATTTGTTTCCTTCACTATACATGCCGGCCCTTTCTGCACACACCAAATAAAATGTTTGAGGCAGGAAATAAAACATGTGGTTTTTAGCCCAAAACATTTCATTTCCTGCTTGCAAATGTTTATTTGCATGTTGATCCCTAGCATTTCTTTTTTAAAAAAACATTGTGAAAATGTTTTCACTTGCTGTGTGATCTCTTTAAAACATTGTTTGTGCCTCTCCACAATCCCTGGACTTTTTCATTGACACCATTTTCTGAACTTGCGCTGGGCTTCTCATCTGTATTTCCGTCAGGTTTTTTTTATTGGGGGGGGGGGATTGTGTCTATGTAGCTATGTAGGCACGACCCCTAGAACATTGAAGCTTTATAGCTATGAATCCATTAAGAGGTTTTGTAAAAATGGAACCACCACAAAATGGTGGTCAAGAAACATTTTGCAGCCAAACTGGGGATTTTGAAAATGTTTTGAAAACATTTGCCAAACATTTTCAGGGGCTTGTCCGGAATGGGCTATTGTCATGCCTCAAGTTCAAACACAGCAGGTTTGTGCTGAATAAACACTGTTGTGAAGCTCAATGTCCTCTTTATAAATTAGGACAAGCTCAATAAACCTTGCCCACCCCAAGAAGCATCCTCCAGTTCCATCCTCACTGCTCCAAGGAGTGCTCTCTTGAGCCTCAGTATGGTGAGGGTTTCCACTTCCTGTTACCAATGCAATGGGATTTACCACCCCCTGTGATGGCCTTGGCCTGAACACAGGCCTCAGAAGTTGCCTGCAGCCAATGTTGGGCCCAGCAAGAGTACAGTATTGGAGAAAACAAGAGGTGGAAGGCATATGCTGCCCTCTGTCCATAATAATCCAAGTAAAAAAATTCCTAAGATCCAATAGGTTCAAAGGCAGAGGTGCACTAAAAGAAGCATTGGAAATCTAGGAAATCTGACAGGTCTCATCAAGTAATGCAGAGATGACATTCTGCGAAAGTTTTAAGATGGATTCCAGCTGAATATCTTGAAACTGATTGGTCCAAAATAGGAAGGCAGCTTTGCACAAGAATTCAAAAACTCTTGAAATAATTTTAAGTTTACTGATTTTTGTCTTCTAATTTGTATTTAGTGCATCTATATGTTGGCCCATCGGAAAAGCAGTGTGGATCTAGTTACTTTACTTGCCTGTACATTTTGGTATAGTATTCTCTTAATAAACCATTAGGATGATGGGGTTTGCATTTCTTGCATGACAAATAGTGAGGATCCTTTTTTAATAATCATATTATAAAGGTTTTATAAGCTGAGAGATACTTGGGCCTTTTTTTTGGGTGGGGAAAAGGCAAAATATAAACATCCCACATAAATAATTGAAATATTTTTCACTAAACCAAAGAGTAGCATCCGGGTTGTGACTCACTTGAAGCATTAAAATCTCACGAGGATCCAGACTTGACAGCCTTTCACGTTGCTTGTTAATATTTTAGGCATATTTTCCATGAGTCAAGATTTGTATAGAATGTGACAGAGCATTCCAATCACTAGTCAACTAAACACAATCCAAAGTACATACCCATGGATGAGATGAATGTTGAAAGCAAGGGGTCCTCAGGTACTAAGCAAGCCCCCAAGAGAACCTGTATCAACATCTCTCATTTCAAGGAACAGGAAAGAAATGAAAGAAGGCTGGTCACCAGCAGAAAGGTGCTGGCTACAATGAAGAGGAGTAAAGGGGAACAATGAGAAAGGATGGGTGGGTAACATTCAATATCCTTTCTGTTCATTACCTTCCATCCTATCTGGGAAATTCTGCAATAGGTAATGCTATTAAAACACATTAAATGAAAACATTCACACGTTAGTCTTCAGAAAATTATCTCAAGAGTATTTATATCCTTTTTTAAATTTTTATGTATTTTACTAAACATATATCCTGCCTTTCTGCTCTCACGAGGATCAACAAATTAAAACATACGTAATAAAATTGCATTTAAAAACCTTTAAAATTGATTCTCCAGAACACATACCTACAAAGACACAAAAATAATAATCAAAACATTGGTCAAAAAGGAGGGACCACTGAGGAAACACCAAGCCAAACAAACAAACAAAAAGTTTTCACCTACAGTTGAAATATGGCAACAGATGGAGACAGATGAATCTCCCTGGGGAGCAAGTTCCAGAGTTTTGGTACCACAACTGAGAAGACCCTCTCCTTGGTTCCCACCTGCCTAAACTCAGAAAGTGTTGTTATGGAATATTTTCTGCCCAAAAATACTCATGAAGAAGGCGGTCAGCAGTAAGCAGTTTATTGAAGACACGAATGCAAGCATGGAGAGAGAGAAGCAGCTCAGGCGTCTCTCTCTGGGGTCTGCGTCGCAGCACAGCTCAATATTAAGGCTCCTACTCTGTCCCAGCGGCCCCTTCCTTTGGTCACGGGGCTCACAATCTACCTGCTTCTAACACATCTCCCTAGATACACTGGGGACTTTCCATATGCAGGTCTTAGCTAAGCTAGCATAGAATACTTTAATTAGGAAATTGGCTAATTCTATATGTGGCAAAAGCATGGGGCAAAATCCCGTTTTTCAGGCTACCATAGGCCTAGTTCCCTGCTCTTTTCTCCTTTTAGTTCCTCTTTTTCCTCTGCCTCATTTCCGTTGTTCCAAACATCTGTGACCTTCACACTCAGCTAAGTCTTTTAGGTATTTTTCCATATCAGTGTGGGCAAAGGTGCCTACAAAGATGACTTACAGTGGAGTAGGCAGTTCTTCATATATATGTTTGTTCCAAGCCACTTTAAAGGTCAACACTGCTACCTGGAATTGTGGCTGAAAACACATCTGCTGTATTGCTAGCTGGGCTGCCAACCTCCAGGTGGGGTGTGGAGATCTTCCAGAACTACAGAACTACAACTCATCTCCAGACTGCAGAGATTAGATGTCCTGAAGAAAATGTCTGCTTTGCAAGGTCAACTACATGGCTTTATAACCACTGAGGTTCTTCTCCTGTCTGAACACCATATTTTCCAGGCTTCACCCCTGATTCTTTAGGAATTTCCCAACCCAGAGTTGACAGGTCTGGTTGTTAGTAAGATTTAAAGTTCTCCTTCTAAAATTACTTTATTTGCACTCTTTTCTTGGAGCTTAGAAGTTTTATAAATAAGTGTTGTTTTATGAAACAATAGCTATCTGGACTCATGCTGGACAGATGGGTGGAGTGAGAGATTAGCTGCTCAGTCAACTGCCCACGGTGACTGCCCAGTTATTTAAAGCATTGTGCAGAGATGCCTTGTGGGTCCAAGATTGTGCATGCTTAAATCCCTTCAATAAAACAAGGGACTGGTTAAAAAAAAATCTGACCTCATTTTATTGGGATGCAAGGCACTATCTCCAGGTTATGCTGTGCCTTACATGTTGATCCTTGTGGGCCTTGGATATAGGGAAGGGGCAAGGTTTTTAGCATGCCTTCTCTGTATAGGAGATTCTGCATGGAATGAACTGCTATGGATGGTACATGCCCAGATACTGCATTCTGGGTCTGTGGCTTCCAATTCTTAAAGAGAGTGGCAACCTAAAATAATCCAGAAGTGGCTTCAATTTATTTTTATTTTATTTATTTATTGTTTGGACTTTTATACCGCCCCATCCCCGAAGGGCTCTGGGCGGTGTACAGTATAAATACAATATTAATATAGGTGAATAACTAAAACCATTAAAAACAGCGATAGCAACGATAATAACAATAATAGAGGCGTCCGACTAACCCCATTTTTAAAAATTCTCCCCGGAGGAGGAGGACAAGTCCCAAGATGACAGGCCCAGATGTAAAGAGCCAACTGGGGGGGGGGGCATTTCAGCGGCTGGTCCCTCCAAAGGCCCGGCGGAACAGCTCCGTCTTACAGGCCCCGCGGAACTCATTGAGGTCCCGCAGGGCCCTGACAGCCGGAGGGAGGGTGTTCCACCAGGCCGGGGCCAGAGCCGTAAAAGCCCTGGCCCATGTGGAGGCCAGCCACATCATTGAGGGGCCAGGGACCACTAATAAATTGGCGTCCACCGAACGGAGAGGCCGTGCAGGGACATATGGGGTGATGCGGTCTCGAAGATACGAGGGTCCCAGGCCGCGTAAGGCCTTGAAGATCAACACCAACACCTTGAAAATGATTCGGAACTCTACTGGGAGCCAATGCAGCTGGCGTAGCACAGGCTGAACATGATCATAAATGGCGCTGCCTGTGAGCAAACGCGCTGCTGCATGCTGAACCAGTTTTAGTCTCCGAATCAAATGCAAGGGAAGGCCCGTGTAGAGCGAGTTACAATAGTCTATGCTATATCTTATGCCCAAGGAGTGGAAACAGGAGGGGAAAAGAATACTTCACCATTCTATTTATTTCAGTCCTCAACTTATTTTTTTAAGCAGCCCAGAAACCACAGGGAATCAATGGGCTCAACACCGAAGTGTTTCTCCAAGCCAAAAACCACAGTTTTCCATTTCAGATTTTAGCAGGAGCAGAATTTTTCCCCATCTTAGCATTCAACCCACCTATGTGGTTATTGGTAGTCACCATGGGATCAAAAAGAAAAAGGTGATTTTATGATTAATTTAACAACCAATAATAATTCAATGACACTGAATCCCCATTAAATGGCCAACTTTAATAGAAAACAGTCACTGGAAAAAAGTGACTCTTCACACCCATCACTCCTTCACCCACATTTAGAAAAAATGCTACACATTTTTCTGAATAGAAGACCCTGCAATTATCAACTTAAATTAATAACATTTTTGTTTATGTTGATTACCAATTCAGAGTTATGGTCTTGTTTTTCAGTTGTTTTTCACTTGCGGGAGGAAGTAGTTTTCTTTTTTTTCCCCAGTGAACACAGCTTTTCCTCTCCGGCTAATGCCACAATGAATTTACATCACTGGCCTCTTTTGTAATTCTTTAGGGCTTTTCATCACAACACTGAGCTTACACATTTCATAAAAACAGCTATGAGACAGCTGAATCTCCAAAGGTGCAATCTGCTTTATCCTTGCACTTTGGCTTCCTTTTGTTAGTTCCCATTATTCTACATAATGAAGTTTAAAATCATCTCCGCTATATCTCTTCCGACTTTCACCTTTGACACAAAGCATTATTGCTAATGCACTTCTCTAAACTTGCAATGGAGCTACTAAAAGGAAGTCTGGATTTGGAAACAAAAAGAGGTAACTGGGGTTTTCAGCAGTGTCTGAAAGGTAAACTAGACATTACCCTGTGGCCATGTGTAATGAAGTTTCATCAGCCACTTTTTTTTTGGTAGAATGCCCTAACAGGGGGATTTTCAATTGAAGGAAAAAGAGAAGGTTTAACTGCAAACCCATCTGTCTGTTTTTCCTTACAGTAAGCTACCCCAAAACTTTCTTGCTTCCTCTTGGGATTCTAGAATACAAGAGAAGGGATAAGCTAGGGAAACTGGCACTGTTGGGGAAAGGAAAATGGGGTTTCAGTACACTTTGTTTTGAGTATGGGGAAACAGGCTGTTGCATCATTGAAGTAATCTCCCTATAAGCATAAAATGTTTGCTAAAATTCAGCCTCATCCTTATCTCATTAAAAATGTTATATTCCTTTTGGAATGTCTGTGCAGAAGTGTAGCTTCAAGGGGACAGGGGGGATGGGCCAGGCAGGCGCCCCTGTAGGGGTGTGGCGGGGGTGTTCCGGGGGTGTAGTGTGGCATTCCAGGGTGGAACGGGGCGGAGGACGCACCTGTGTACAGGGCACTTTCCTTCCTTGCTACGCCTCTGTGTCTGTGCAAGGGCTTATTTGGGCCCTCAGTACATTATCTAGATATAATTAAAGTGCACTATTTCAGAAGGTAGGCTTACTAGGTTGTGAGTCACAGCAGGCAAACGTCTACTCTCATGCTCCATCCTCCAGAGAGCCAGTGTGATGTAGTGATTAAGAGCAGTGGATTCTAATCTGGAGAACCGGGTTTGATTCCCCACTCCTCCACATGAGCAACGGACACTCCACATGAGCTGCTCCTATACCTGATGCCAGTCGGGTGACCTTGGGCCAGTCACAGTTCATTCAGCATTCTCTCAGCCTCACCTACTTCACAAGGTGTCTGTTGTGGGGAGAGGAATAGAAAGATATTTGAAAGCCGCCTTGTGTCTCCTTAGAGGAGAGAAAGGTGGGGTATAAATCCAAACTTTTCTTCATCTGCCATGCTAGATCTATGGAGCAATGGGAGGAGAAAAAGGGGGGAAATGATGATGTGAACACTGTGAAATCACATCCCAGAAAGCATGTGATAAGGATCATCGAGAGTGGGTGTAATCCTATAGCGACACAGATGCTGTGACATCACTTCCAAGTGACCACTGGGTGTGATACGAAAGGTCTGTGACATTCCCCCTCCCTAGGCTTTGATGCCAAAATTTTCCTGAGCATTGCCATCAGAGGAGGTCTGGCAACCCTACCTGAAAAATATTTAGCATGGATGCTAGGGCTGCCATCTCTGGGTCAGGATATACCTAGAGATGTTGAGGTTGGAGCCAGGAGACGGTAGGACTTTGGGAGAGGAGGAACTTCAACAGGATATAATTCCCTAGAGCCCACCTTCTAAAGCAGGGGTCTCCAACCTATGGCCCTCCAGATGTTAATGGACTATGACTCCCATGAGCTCTGCCAATCGGCCATGCTGACAGGGGCTTATGGGAATCAAAGTCCATGAACATTTGGAGTGCCATACATTGGAAACCCCTGTCCTAAAGTATCCATTTTCTCCAGGGGAAATATCCAATTTTTCAAATTTGTGTACAATCCTATCTATGAGTTCAGAAGATTTCTACTAAAAGGTATGTGATGCATCATTTAAAAGGCTTTCCCTGTTGCTTTAGAAACTGGCTATTCTACATTACCAGTGCGCATCACATTTAGCAAAATAAAAATAAAAAGCTAGTTCATGAGTTAGGGCTAATAAGAATCCCTAACACTAGTAAGCACTTAAACCATTTTTATATAGCTGGCTATTTATCTGCCAACATTCCTGCGGCTAATGGCTTTGGCTGTCATTTTGAGTCACAGATTTTCATTTCCACAAGGGCCCTCTTGAGAGCTATCATTTTCATAAATGCTAAGAAGAATTCCATTCTCTTGGGGTTCCATTTACACCCAAGCAAAGCATGTGTGAAATGCTGCCAGATGCATCCTCTAGCCAGCTTTCTAGATTAAAAAAAAAGGTTCACACCTACATGCAGTGCAAAAATTGGCCCAACTGTTCCCAGTCAATGAGTTATCACATGGGGAAAACTCCCGCTATTCACTGGAGTAATTTGCTATCTTTAATCATTTTGCTCGAGCTAAACTTTACATGTGCTCCATGGCTAGCATTGTACTTGCAATGCCTTGTTAAGATCAGAATGTGCTATTTCAACAGGGACTGGGAAATTAAAAAAGAAACAAGAACAGAAGTGGACAAATTGAAATGTCATATCATTTAATGCATGCCAGGTGAAAATAGGCCTTCTGTGATGAAAATGAACTTATATTGTTAATAAATATGGGCATTTCTGCATGCTTAATCAGAACAGGCTTTTTTAAAAAAACTGGACATGTTGCCAACTTAGTGACTAGATGTAGTACAGAGCTATATTGGGAACAACTGGTGTTGGGGACCTCTTGATGCAAATTTCAGCCTCCAAAAGCGAGCAATAGCAATATTCTGCTATGGATTTGAGTCACAGTGCCAGAGTTAAGTGAAAGAGTTAATTTTCCACACTCTCACCAATTGAAAGTAACCTCTACTGGACTGCCTTTAGTTAAACATGAGTGATCATTTCTCTGTTTGGATTTCAGATCCACTGGTGAATACATACAGCACCCTCTAATACGGGAGCAGGGGATGGGGGCGGAGTGGAGTTCGCTTTTTTCTCCATACTCAAAATTATTCTAAACTGTAACACAAGATGTTTGTGTGAATACATGTTCTTACACTGCTTACTTTATAAATCTCCCCCATCCCCTTGCATGCCAAATTCGTATGACTGTTAATGACTTCCAGAAATGGTGCTCCCAGAGTGTGGGTAGATGAGGGAAAATAGCTTTATAGATTTATAATTCTAAACATGAACCAATAGTATAAATGCCACAAATGGAGAAACATCACTGACTGCATGGGCACAAAAGCAAGACACACACTCTAATATAGTTGATACTGAATGATCCTAGGGGTATCCATAATCAAAGTATGTCAGAAAACTGTGAGCATGCATCAAAGGCATCAGCTAGGCTAGTCATTATGTTCAATGTCACCACATCTCCAAAACATCTTGCAATGCACTTGATTTTAAATTGTGAACAAATCATTCATCTAATCCAGCATAGTGTTCAACCTGAGAATAACTGGGCATTTTGAGAAATTTTTTCGAAAATCAAACACATAATTTGCAAATATCAAATCATTCCTACTTCTAGATCCATTAAAGAAAAAGACTTGCAAAGAATGGAGCTAAAATAATCACCAGGATAGTTTCCATGGAAATAGCACAGTGTGTGTATGGGAATTAAAAGAAATCCTCCTCAGGGTTACAATACCTATCCATGGGACCTCTCTTAATATTGATGTTATTGCACAATGTCACGTGTCATTTGGCTGTTAGATATGACACTATTTGATAAATGATTGTGTTTTTTCTAACCAAAGCATAAGCAAGTTTCAGTGATAACTTTGATATTACTACCAATACTCTGATACTTGTGTTATAGAAACTGATAATCTCCAATATTGCTTACCATTATTATTTATTTTGCTACACTAATAGCATAATAATAGATGTCAGACTAAAATCTGGCAAACTCAGGTTTGATTCCTCACTCTGCCATGGAAACCTGCTAGGCGACCTTGGGCCAATCACAAGCTCTCAGCCTCAACCATGGCAAACATACATTAAAATTCAATAAAAAGGTAATATAAAACAAGGTGAGGTCAGTAAAAAGAGGATAGAGGAAATAAAACAGAGAGGATAGGAAAGAGGTAAAGAGCAAGAAAAGAGGTAAAACATGTTTTTCATGTGCATAGGCAACACTGTTGATGCTTAGAGAATTGTTTATCTTCAAGATGTTCAATGAAGGACAATTAAGGTGGAAATGCAGTAAAGACAAAGACATTTGGTCTTCGTTTGCAAATAAGGATGCTCTTGATCATGTACATCAGGGGTGTCCAACTCTGGCACTTCAGAGGTTCATGGACTACAAATCCCATCAGCAGGGGCTGATGGGAATTGAGGGGCTGATGGGAATTGTAGTCCATGAACATCTGAAGCACCAGAGTTGGACATCTCTGATGTACACTATATTCTCTTAAATAACACTACCCTAAAATAAATTATGAAAGTATTGATTTCCTGATTTTACTTTATTTATAGTATGAAGCTCTTTCGTCACTCAATTAATATGTTTCAGGCCAGCAACTTAACTGCCCATTTAACTTGCATTTTTGTCTGGCTCATGGCAAGTTACTTTTAGAGACGTTCCTGAAATTTGTGTTTTCTTAAAACTCCTCTAAGTTACCAATAAGTATGAAAACGTTATTAAACTTCTGCAAAAGAATAAACAATCCTGTTGTGACTTGTATGCACAGTTTAACAAAATACTTTTTGTGTGGTGTTTTACCAGTGTGTACCTGTAAAATCTAGAACAAAAAGACTCGCATTTGCTCATTTCAGGTAAAAAGAAAACTGCCCAGATTCCAATTTCACAATTAGTGATAGAATTTCTTCTACCTATGTTGATGTTAAGGAGACAAACAACTCAGGATACAGAAGGCTTCCAAAACAGTAGAGACAAAATTTGCTTATACCTAGTTGTTATCAATCTATTACCCTTTCTTGGTAAAGCTCTTGAGCTTAGACTACTCGTTGGTTAACCAAGAGAAAGCTTATTTTCTAATGTTAAAGACGGCCTCACCCCAAGATGTGTATTAACAATTTTAAATATTGCCAGTAAATGTTCCAGCATACCATATGATATTGATGTCTCTGACCTATCAACATATTCAATGAAACCTTTAATCCAGTAGGAAATAAACGTTAGCTTTCCCATTTGATCCCCATAGGAAAGTGGTATAAGTGGCTCCAAATCTTATGGACTCATTGATGACAACCTCCTCAAAACAGCCAGGCTGCAGTTTACTTAAAAGGCATGTCCTAAGCTGCCTGCAGGGTCTTCTGTCTTCATCTGTGCCTGACAGACCATGCTGCTGTAATTGGATTCTGTTAGTCTGACACTGGGTCAGGCTTGAGTTTTGCTGTCCAAGGTTGAAGGAGTAATTACTCCTGGAAACAAATCTATAAGTGTTACTTTGGTGTCTTAGGCTCCTGAATTGATAGACAGCAACTCTTGGTGCAATAAGAGAAAGCTCACCATTTGTAGGGAAATGAAATAATGATACCTCCACGTGCATTTCGAAGAAATGCCGCCACAGTGCCTTCGCACAGACTTTCTAAAAAATGCTAAGGATCTCTGCTGTCTGTTGAGAGATTCTATTTAAGAGGCCTCCAATGATGGGTGAAAGTAAGCTGATACAAGCTGGCAGTGGGTACTGGTAAGAAAATGACTGAAGTGATACCTCTTCTCTTCGGCTTCAAGCACCCTAAGGATATTCATGAGAGATTTTAGTTACCTCCGTCCTACAGTCAATGGCTTAACATCATTTGAAGAGATGCATCCCATATTTTTTAGCCCCTTTTGCAGCTCAGGTGATGTGAACACCTGACAGCTGAACAACCACATGTGTTCTCTGGCCATATACCAGTGTGCCTGGAACCAGAGCAGCCAGAGTTGGTTAATTCTCATATACTACACTCTCAAAGGTTCAACCCCCTCTGTAGTTTTCACCCATATTTAGTACACAATGACAAACCTCTAGGAATACTGGGCAGACTACTCTACTATCACAGGTGTCAAACTCGTGGCCCTCCAGATGTTATGGACTACAGTTCCCATCATCCCCTGCCAGCATGTTGCTGAACCCTAACACATGTATGGAAACTTATATAAACAAAGGGCAAACAGCTACACTGGGGAACCCATTTAGATCTGGGAAACAACACACATCCACTCTCACACAGACATACTTCCCTAATCTAATCCTTTACCCCAGCATGGGGCATCCATCCATCTGAGATATAGATTATGGATTTCATGTATTACTCCTAATTAAGCCTGGAGAAACTAATAGAAACTATTTAGCAGATAGTTGCCTTGCAGTTACTAAAGATATGTGCAATATATTCTAGATCAGAAGTTGGATGGAGAATCAAAACAAACATTGACTGTATGTCTCAAGCCACAAGTAAAATGCCTGGTGCATGATTGAAGGCACATGTTGCAGCAAACTCTTGCTAAGGATATGTAGAAACAAAGGTGGGTGGGGGAAGTCCTGGGAGCCCATTTACACCAGCTGGAGGTCCATGATGGAAGAACTGCAGGACATCTGTTGTGGGTAAGTGCCACCAAACTGTTTCTGACTCATAGTGACCAGATGAATTAATGACCTCCCAAACATCCTATTGTTGACAGTCTTGTTCATATCTTGCAAACTGAGGACCATGGCTTCCTTTAGAGAGTCAATCCATCTCGTGTTGGGTCTTCCTCTTTTCCTCCTGCAGTCAACTTTTCTTAGCAAGACATACAGGCAATAAAAAACACAATGTTTTACTTTTAGAACTCACCATGTCTGTATCTGAAACTGGCCCAAAACTGGTAACATAGATGTTCGTGAAGACTTCAGTTGTACTGTCTGCCATAAAAATAGAAAAACAAAGTATGAAGGCATGCTTTTCCTCCCTTTTGTGCTGACAGAGATTCTGAAGTGTATTTTTGCACACTCTAAAATGAATAATTGTTATTATCACAATATAGACAACTTGTTCAGTGTGAATTACCACTCTAGAAAGCCATCATTAATGGGGACTCCATTAAAATCATTGTCATTTGGGCAGAAGACAACATAGCAGGAATATCATTTTGCAAGAGCATGGTAAATGCAAAACCAGAAACTGGATATATGTTAAGTTTACAGTTGGATATTGCTATCCTTAACTCCAAGTGTGACATGTAGGGTAATATGTTTTCCAACATGTCACACATGAAAATGAGGAAACTGCTGTGTTCCAAGTGGACAGCACTATGGGAGAGTCTGACAGGCAATGGTTGTGTCACCTTAATAAACACTCATCCTGAAAGCAGGTGTGATGATTACCAACACTTAGGCCGGGTCCGCAAGGCCACGATTGGGGTTGGGTTGACATACATGACGCCGATCCAACCCCCCTGGGACCGTTCGCACGAACGGTCCCAGAAACAACAGGGAAGACGGTGCTGTGGAGCGCTGTCGCCCGGTCAACCTACCGTCGCCGCGGCCGTCCACTGCATCGCCGAGGCCTGGGGACAAGCCCCCCTGCCCTGCACGACCGCTCTGGCATCGCAGGGCAGGGGGGCGAGTCCCCAGGCCTCGGCAACATGCTGGATGGCCACAGTGATGGTAGGTCTACAGTTAACAGGGGGGAGGGAGGGCGCCTTCGAGCCGCTGCCGTTCGCACGGCAGCAGCTCAAAGCCACCATTTTCCGTAAACCTTGCTGGGGAAGCGAGGTCGGAAAACGGCGGCTTCGCGCCACTCAGGAGGGGCAAGGGCGGCACAGCAGCTGCGCCCCCTGTGCGAACAGCTCCCTGGGGACGGCGTTTTTGCCGTCCCCAGGGCGCTGTTAATGGCCCGTGCGGAAAGGGCCTTAGCCTTATTTTCTGCAAGCGGACTGCAGTACACAAAGATTTAAGTCAGGACTGCTTATGATTGGCTGGCTGCAAAAGGCATAATTCTAAAGACTGTGTGAGGAGATTTTGAGGAGAGCTTGTGAACAGGTGTGTGTTGATTGGGCTCTATTCTAAACTGGCTAAGCTACTCTGTTTGAGGGACTGGGGAATCAGATAAAAGGAAAACTGTACCTCATCCCTGGTGAAAACAAAAACAGTGACACTAAATCAACACATGGGTTGTTGAGGAAAACCTTATTCAGATACTAAGCAGTGAAGCTTATGAGAGTGTGGGATCTTGAACAGAGAGATAATGAGAGGAATTAGCTTCCTGATGATTAGCTGGAATTCCTGCTCTGTTAAGCAACTTGTGGAATAGACGTATCCTATGGAGAGGATTGTCTACAAGATATGTTTTAAGAAACGTTTAAAAATATTTACGTAAGGGTAAAAGGAAGGTCTTTGCAAATTAATAGCAATACCAACTGAGATTGAATCACCAAAACTAGTGCTTATATATATGGTTAAATACAACTAAATGTAACATCTTGAAAACAATTAAGCTAGTGACCTGAGTCAAGCTTGTAGTGCTGATGGAGATACTGTAACCTCTCATATATAGTAACCACTCAATACCTGCTTCTTGTTTGTTAATATTTGTTCCTTTGCCAAAAACAGTTTTCTTGGTATACGTAAATAAAAAGTTCCATTGTTTTTACTTTAAAGAACCTCTGGTGCCTGCTTTCCATTTTTTTCTGATGAAAGGAAACGGGGTTATTTTTGTGTGCTCTCAAAGTGGTTTATCAGATGGACTGTGAGGTATCCAGCTGAGAAGCTGAAGAACATTTTTACTGTTTATTATAAATATAAAGGTGGGAAAAACACAGAGTAAAAAAACAATAAGGTAAAATCACCACATTCATGCTACAGCATTACAATATTAACAGACCAAAGGACTGCTCAAGCAAACCATAGCGATGGTTAGAACTTTTGGAGGGAAAATCTTGTGGGAGTGCACAACAGCAGGCAATAAACTGAAAGCAAGCAGGTGTGTCCAGATGAAAAAACAACAGCAAGACTAGTCAAATGCATACAAAATATATTGCCAATATACATTTATTCCTTTTGTAGGACATTGGTCAACTAAGAAACACTGAGGTACAGCAAGAAGTGACTAATCCAACATCAGTCAGTGAATCCTTGCCACAGAATTCTTAAGCAGTCATAACAGTTAAATAATAAAGAAAGCTCCCTTAAACAAATGAGTGCTTTTCTCTCACCATGAATTAAAGCCTCCTCACACATAGGGCTTACAGAATGATGGCATATAACAGGCACCAAATGAAGTCTCAGCAACCCTCTGTTTAGCAAATAAGTACTGGCCATCAACAGTAAACTACAAACCAGAGAAGACATATATATCCCCTCCCCCCCTCAAAATCCCTAGCAACAAAGACAGGTACATAAATATTCCTCTTTTCCATCTTTTTATATAAGTCCCTTTCCTCTTCTTTCCCAGTTGCCACTATTTTTTTTAAACTTGTATGAAGACCCAACCATGGATTTCCTCAGGAGATTGTTTTCCATACTACAATTGAACTGAGGAAGAAAAGTACCTGGTAACATGGACAGTATTCATTTCCCTCACTGCTGACTGGTTTTCCAACCACATGCATTTGAAGGGCAGTTTGACCAGAGAGGTTTACAAATGTGTGGTGGAATGTAGTACTAATAATGTATGCTAATACAATTCATCTATGGTATTTATAGATATGTTTGATATCCAAGGCTTGCCTGCATCTTGCTTACAGAGTTTTTCACTTTTCTTGTAAAAGTTACTCTTCTTTCTTCATTAATGAACAGCAAGGCCAAAATGAAGAGATGTATTATTCACTGTTAGAATGGGATATAAAAAGCAGAACTTGCTGCCAAACTAGCTCTGATCACAAAGCACAATGGCATACAGTTGGTTTAATGCCCACAAAAACCCTATTGTGAAAATCGTGTCTATTGGAGCATACTTTGAGGAATATCATATCACATCTTTAGAAGGCACAAATCAGAAGGTTCAGCAAAGTCACATGTTTGTCTATGCAAGTTATATAACCGTTCATTCAATAAATTATATAATCCTTATAACTCCTTAAATTCTCTGATGTGGAATTCAGTGAAATCTACTTTCTCCTTTTTTGGCAAAGTTCTAGGAAAGAAACTCTGAAATTTAACCTTTTTTCTTAATGGCTACTTAAGTAGAATTATATACATTACATATATGAGATTGATTTCTATGGGGTATTCCAGTTTTAGGTGCATTTGTTCAATTATATTTTATTTCATCAGATTTATAATGATCATCTTATTTTAAAACTAGCAGGGCCCGGCCACGCGTTGCTGTGGCTTACTGTGGTGAAATGGGAAAGGAACAGTAGCAGCAAATCAATTGTAGAGGCCCTCAGTATGTGCTCATGCAAACACGCAGCCTGATACTGTGCGATGTCATTGATGTGTGTGCCTGCATTGCTTGCGGGGTGGGAATGGAAAGGCACACCTCCCACACATCTAGGCTGGCTGGTCATGATCCTTTACCTGGGAGTAAGTTTGGTTGGTAGCAATGGGTGTCGTTTCTGAGGAAACCCTCTGAGGGGCGCGATGCAGCCATGCAAAGTAAGTCAAGGTTGCTGTATCGAGCTTACTCCTGAGTAATGCGTGCCTGGTTTTCTTAACTGTTACTGCAGTATTCAGGGAATCTAGGGTGCCTGGCCCCTCCCTCCCATCCCTTGCATGTCGCCTCTCACTCTCTTCCCTCCCTCACTTCTCTTCCCTTGCATGCCACCCCTCCCCCTCCTTCCCTTCCCTTTTCCTCCACTAGGGTGGGTGGGTCATATCAAGATGCTGGGCCCCCTGCCTCCCCTCCCTTGAATGCCTCCCCCTCCGTCCCTTTCCTCTCCCTCCCTCTTTTCCCTTGCATGCCATCCCTCCCTCCCTCTCCCTCGTGTGTATGTGTGTGTATGTGTTTCACTTCCACTCAAGTTACTGCCTACGTACTGTTTTCACTGCTCTTTTCTGGCCATCTGAGTGAACATTCTAAGCTGCACGAACATTCTAAGGGTGACAGTTACACACAGGCAGCTGCACGTCCTTCACCATGGAGCATCAGGAAAAAGGCGTTTTACCTGGGCCAGGTGTGAAATTTCAGGTATGTGAACATCTAAAAACACTCTCACCTGGCTGACTATAATGGCTGGGAATTTTCAGAGGAATTGGCCCAGCAGTTACTGAGTTATACTATCATCAACAAAAACACTGTTAGCTTTATATATAGAGAGATGAAAATTCAATCATTACACTGACTATTGGTTGGGAAATACTGGGATCCTCTTTGGGCCGGGAACAAATAAATAAACTTCAATATCTCTTTTAGAAATTGAATCCTGCAAAGATTGAATGTTTTATGGTTTTAATCTCCATGTGATGGTTTCAAGTAATTCCAGCTGAAGGGTAGGTCCAACCAACCTCCAGCTATGGTTTTAGTGTCCAAGAGTTGAGCCCATAGAGGGTTCTCAAATCAGCCAATTCATTTATTTGTTAAATATTTCTATAGATGTTTCAGCTTGCTGGGGGGTAATGTGTAGATGACTGGGGAAGGCAACGGCAAACCACCCCATAAATACAGTCTGTCTAGTAAATGTTGTGATATGACATTATCGCATGGCCCAATAATGACCCAAGTCCTTGCAAGTTGGGTAGACATGTGGCATCCTGCAAGCCATAAACTTCCTACACTTCAGATTATAAGAGCAAAATTCTCATCTTTTCCATTCAATGAACACCAAAGCAACTTCAAAGCCTGCTTGACACACAATTCTAAAACCAAAATGTTTTTGTGATACACCCATTCTTCCCATCGTCACTATCAATGGGTACGAAGAAGGGAGGGAAGCATATGATTGTTGCTACAATACTCACATCGTGTTGCAAATAAGAATTTTTTTTTTCTAATCTAGGAGTTCTCAGAACTTTACATACTGCATTTTCTTATCTGGATCTCATTTATACAGGTAGCTCCAGCAGAAATAGGCTTTCCTATTACCTCTGGGGGTTGGGGTGAATGCTATTTCCACCTTTCTTTTTGGCTAGGGTTAAAGTATCATTTCCAAAAGAAGCCATCGATTCAAAACAAGAATGTCAGGGGTGTGGGTGGGTGTCATTTTAATTGTCTGAAATTCCTCGAGTATTATTTAAGAGATAAAACCAGTAATTGTATTCTCAAAACTAATGTCAAATAATTGTAAATTAAAGTGACAAACTAATATTTTTATCATAATTACAGCAACATAAGGAAGTTTAAGGTCCAGATAGTCCCCCTAGACATGTGAACTCAATTGCCCCAGATAGCATCTCTCAAGCAAAGACATTCTAATGCCTGAAAGCATTGTGTGGTCTATTTGTGGCAGGGGAACTGCAGGATATGTTACTCATCTGATCTTCCAAAGATCCATGGATATATATCCAGGGAGACAATTATATGAAGAAAAGTACAATGAATACTTCAGAATGTGGCTGAAGTAAGAACATAAGTAAATTACTATCACAGAAAAAAAAAGATATGAAATTTAGTTTGATTGAACACTGAATACTTGTGTTCCGATAAGAACAAGCTACCAATAAATAAATTATTATGTATCTACTTACTATACTTGCTTTGCACAGTAAGGCAACATAAATGCTGAATAATGTTCTTATTTTCAAATTCAGCTAATTTCAGTAGCCAAAAATATTTTTTTTCCTTACTTATTTCTGCTCTCTGCAGTATGGTATCTGATCTATCACAATTTTCTTTTTTCAATGCTTGAACACAGTTAACAGTGCAGAAAATGTGTTGATTAGCAAAATTTGACTTTATTTCTTTTGCTTACTCCCACTACAGAAACGATTTACTGTAATGTTACATTGGACATGAAGACAGTAATATATATATGTTTTTTTCTTCAGAGATCTTCCTAAAACACATTCTTTACATAGCGCTGGGAAGAATAAAGCAATAGATATGTGTGCCACTGCCCTCTACAGGGTGATATGCACACCTTAAGACATAAGAACAGATTTGCTAGTGCAAGCCAAAGATCCATTCTACTCCCAGAATTCTGTCTCAATCATTAGACAATCAAGATGCCTATAAAAAGTTCAAAAACAAAGCCACTGTCATTTCCTGACACTGTTTCTGCTCTCCCCAGTTTCTTCTCTAACTCTTCAGAGAAATACTTCCTCGCCTGGTGAATCACCAAGAATCCTTTTCTTCTAATCTCTCACTCGAGTAGGCTCCATAACTGTATTCTTCATTAATTCTCCTTATTCTTTTAAAGAGCTGCCTAAATGTGTGGTTACTACACTGTCTTCATCATTTTACATTTACTCCCTTTGCTCGTATCTTTTTTTTCTTCCCAAACTCAAAATCCCAAATCATTTTCTTAGCAAGGAAAATATAGATCCCAATAATATGAACTGCTATTTTTCTGTCACATTCTCAGTTCAACAGCATATTTTTTATTTTAGATGGCAGTAATCAGAAGTACAAGTATGCAGAAAGATTTCGGTGGCGAGACATTAAACAGCCTGGTATGGGCGAGGTGTTATTGTCCTCCAAGTCAATTCCAGAACAATCCCCCTCCTACTGGAAAATAAATATAAACCTGAGCTCACACATTTCCCTGTACATAAACTATGCCACACTATTTTAGGAATGTACATTATTTCCCGAAGATTATAAAAGTCCTATTATTGGAACCTATCATATGGAGACCACAAATACATACTGAGAGTAAAGAGATGCTCTTTCATCTGTGTGAGACACAATTGAACAAAACAAGACTTTCTAAATAGGTATTTGGCAGAAAGAGTCAGGAAATGTATCAAGACACCAAAGAAGTGCAGACTACAGAACACATGGGACTATGAAATTTGCCTTCCATTTTTAGGACAAACTCACAATACTGCTTAACAATTACATTAAAAACATGACAATAAAGCAACCAGAATTTTTTTTAAAAAATCTTTTTCTTATTCTGACAGAAATGTAGTAGCATGAAACACTAAAGAGCTAAACAGAATTCTGTGCTGGATCTAGACCAGTGATGGCGAACCTTTTCAAGACCGAGTGCCCAAATTGCAACCCTAAACCCACTTATTTATCGCAAAGTGCCAACACGGCAATTTAACCTGAATACTGAGGTTTTAGTTTAGAAAAAACGGTTGGCTCCGAGGTGCGCGTTACTCAAGAGTAAGCTTGGTGAAGCAAGCATGGAATGCTTTGAATAGGTGAATCACAACCCTAGGAGGGTTTACTCAGAAGCAAGGCCTATTGCCAGCAACCGAGCTTACTCCCAGGTAAAGGATTGTGCCCAGGCCAGCCTAGATGTGTGTGTGTGTGTGGGGGGGTGATTTTATGCCCCCCCACATGATGAACTCTGTGCACGCGTGCCCACAGAAAGGGCTCTGAGTGCCACCTCTGGCACCCGTGCCATAGGTTCGCCACCGCTGATCTAGACTATAGATTTGAAACCCCTCCACCACTCACAGCAGGCTTTTGGCAGTTATTATCACTGTGTTCTGCCCCGCAATAGAGAAGTTTACTTGCAAGCAGCAAAGTCAGAATAGCTCATTTGTTCTTGAGTCAGGGTGGCACCATACCAAGAAAAAGAAAAAAATCATAAATCAACACGGAATAATTCAAGCCACTGCAATATAAAATCTAAATGTGCCCTAGTAAAGCTTCACAACAGAAGCTTCAAGTATTTTATGACACAGAAAAAAAACAACCCAGAGGATAAAAGACATCCAGCTTATATTTTTGCTCCCCCACTCTAAATAGGAAGTCTAATTATACATTACAATAAGCATGCCAACCACAGCCATGCTAATGAGCTAAAAGAGGATCAATGTTCTTCAAGGATTTGCTTTTCAGTTAGAACGACAATGTGTCCTTCTCTGTAATGGATGCTCAATTCCCTATAAGTTCTAAGTTGGAACTAATCTAAAATTGCAACAATCATTATGGATTAGGGTTGCCAAACTTCAGGTGGGAGCTGGAAATCTCACAGAATTAACTGTTATCTAGACTACAGAAATCAGTTCCCCCAGGAAAAACAATGGCTGTTTTGGAAAGTAGGTTCTGGTATTATACCTCCCCTCTCCAAAGACCCCCCCCCCCGCTCCACCCCAAAATCTCCAGGAATTTCCCAACCCAGAGCTTAAGAAAAATCTTGGGTAAAATGTACTCGCCACAGGCATGGCTAGATACCCCCAAATGTCACATTTGAAAAGGACTGCAGGTACATTATATTAACTGCTGTTTTTCCAGTTGATGGAATGACTAATCCATGCTCAGCTCTGTTGCATTACTAAACTTTAACACATGCATTCAACACAGACATGGCTGGGATTCACTCAATAGTCAGTGGAGTTAAAAGAAAAAATTCAGCAAAAATACCTACAGCATATTCAAATGGATATTCCAGTGGATACAGAACATGCATGTCACATTCCTTCCACAGACACTCTGCTGGTCACTGATTAGTTACTGAGTTCAGTCAGGGGCATACCGGCCTAGGGACATGGGGACACCCATGTCCCTGGGTGCACGCCTTTCGGTCACGTGGGGGGGCGCCGGACACCCTCCGTGTGACAAAACAGAGTGCGCCCACCTGCTGCAGTGCCCCACACCCCTCCCAGCCTCCCTGCAGTCTGGTTTCTGCCATCCCCCAGGCCCTAGGGAGAGCATTAGTTGGTATCCAGGGACATGGGGGGGGGAGGAACAGGGTGCCGCCATGGGTGGCAGCAGTGCTCTGACCCTTCCCACACTCCCTGCAGCCCAGTTTCTGCCCTCCTCAGAGTCTGGGGGATGGCAGAAGCTGGCATGTAGGGATGCCGGGAGGGGGGCAGGATGCCTCAGCAGGTGGGCACAGTCTGTTTCATCATGTGGTGCATCTAGTGCCCCTCCCCCCACATGACCGAAAGGTGTACACCCCGGGGCATGGGTGTACCCGCCCCAAACCCCGCTCCTAGCCTACGTGTTTTTCAAAGCACGTCCCTGGAGGCTGGCTCCTGCTCTCCCCGGGCTCTGGGAAGGGCAGAAGCCAGGCTGCAGGGAGCCCAAGGGGCGGAGGGTGGGGCCACATCCTGAGCCCCGCCCCTGAGCATGGGGGGGCGCCTGGAGAAGGAGTTGTGTCCAGGTGCCATCCCCCCCCTCCCCATATGCCTCTGAGTTCAGTTCAAGGTTCTGGTTATCACCTACAAAGCCCTGAAAGGCCGTGGATTCTCATAAGGTGAGACAGTTTTGTTCATCTGAGGAAAGCCTTCTAACGGTGCCAAAGCCTTCTAACGGTAAGAGCAACAGCTCTCCATTCATGTGCTCTCTTATTGGAGGCTTCCCCTTTGCAGAATGAGGAAGTCAAGGTGCCTCTCACACTTCAGTCATTCCACAGAATGTGCAAAACAGTCATGTTAAAGAGACTGCAGTAGACTGATCAGTAGACTGATCAGTCTACTGCAGTAGACTGATCAGCCCACCTTTAAAACAAAACAGAATTGTAATGTGTGCAACCAACCAAAGACAGGAGGGTCTGGTTCCCCAGCAGGTCTCACATCTCCAGCAGCCCTGTTGAGGACACCCTGAGGAGATGCAGGTCCCCCTTAGAGAGAGCACTGGAAATTTCACAAAACTTGAAAGTCAACAAAGGGTTTTGGTGGCGAACCTTTGGCACTCCAGATGTTATGGACTACAATTCCCATCAGCCCTTGCCAGCATAGCCAATTGGCCATGGTGGCAGGGGCTGATGGGAATTGTAGTCCGTAACATCTGGAGTGCCAAAGGTTCGCCACCACGGGGTTAGGCCATGTCCAGTAGCGATGGGATTCTTCACATGGGGAATGCATCTGGGCATTATTAGGTTGCAGCTGATCCCAAGACAGGAGGCTACCTGTGTGCCTGTGCCCCACCATTTTGGGAACTCCCTTAAGGAATCTTGGGAGTGAAGCAGTTCAGTGGTGTGCCCAGTTCCGAGGTTGTCAACTGGTTCCATTCTCAGGCAGCAGGAGAACCACACTGTGGCTAGCACCCAAATGGGATCCCAGGACTTGCATTCCACATGGCTCCCCAGAAGAAGAAGAAGAAGAAGAGTTGGATTTATACCCCCCCTTTCTCTCCTGCAGGAGACTCAAAGGGGCTTTCAATCTCCTTGCCCTTCCCCGCTCACAACAAACACACTGTGAGGTAGGTGGGGCTGAGAGAGCTCCGAAAAGCTGTGACAAGCCCAAGTCTAGCTAGCATGTGTGGGAGTGCAAAGGCTAATTTGAATTCCCCAGATAAGCCTCCACAGCTCAGGCTGCAGAGCAGGGAATCAAACCTGGTTCCTCCAGATTAGAATGCACCTGCTCTTAACCACTATGCCACTGATGTGGAAGGGTTTGGCCTATCAACTGACAGGCAGACTGCCCAATTTGGGATTCATGCTGCATGGTGTTCCAGTGCTGCAACAGCTGTGATCAAGACTTCTGTGGCCTGTTTCACTCCAGTCAAGTTTTGACTCCATTTCTCTCTCCCCATCCCCTTTTGCCTTTGCTATCTCCCTTGCCCTTAAGACCCCAAAAGCAGACTTCAAAGTAAATACAAATAAAATAATAAAATAAATATTAAATGATCCTACATAATGAAAATTGAATTAAGCCTTTTCAGCTTGCTTGTATTGTTAATGGAAAAATACAAGATCCCTTTGTTTGCCTGGATAAATTAAAATTTGTACTGTCGAAGCCAGATTCACAGCCAGATTCAACTGGTTGTGGTGGATTTTCTGGGCTGTGTGGCCATGGTCTGGTGGATCTTGTTCCTAACGTTTTGCTTACATCTGTGTCTGGCATCTTCAGAAATGTATCACAGAGGGAAGTCTGCTACACACTATGTCCAGACTTCCTTCTGTGATACACTTCTGAAGATGCTAGCCACAGACGCAGGTGAAACGTTAGGAACAAGATCCACCAGACCACCACAGCCACAAAGCCTGGAAAACCCACCACAACCAAATTAAAATTTGATTTTGGATAAATACAAAAAGTTTTTTCATAAGAACATGTCTGAAAACATAGATATGTTTTACCGCCAAAATAAGAATATAGTCAAATGAACAATGTGCAGTGCTGCATATACCTAGAATCCTCTCATTTGAACACTGAAGTGTACTTTGAGACAAGTGGAATATATTTACATGAAATTAGTTGTGTACAGAGATGCATCCACAGAGCAAATCCAAAGCACCCACAGATGCAGCCACCAAAACACAGACCAACCAACCAAGTATAGATGCTCTGCTAACCTCATTCTCTTCCAGTTTAGAGGAATTCGTTTATCCAGAAGCAGTAAGAACAAAGCTGCTCATTAAATTTACGACTCAATCAGTCTCCTTCCTTCTCCCAATTTCGCAGATGCTACAAAAAACTAAGTTGGCATTAACTGCTTAGAAAGGTGCCGCTATGCACATGCACGTCTCTGTGTTGGGGAGGGTATAATACCTTATGTACATTACAAAAGGTTAACAACACAAAAATGCTATGACAAAATCTTTATCTGAGGTTATCCTTTTTGCCTTTTAAAATTTTTATGTTTGTTGTGTTTTGTTGCTGTTGTTCTATGTATGCCAATAAAGGCTTTGCTTTGCTTGTATGACAAAATCAGAAACTCTAGAGGGTGATTTGGGAGGAGAAGCAAGGATGGAAGATGCCAAAAACCCATGTGGTCATATATGTTTCTTTTCCCCGTTTGCTTTTTGAGAGAAAGAAAGAACTGATAGTGAGTCATTAGGGCTGTATTTCGTGTTTGCAAGAAACTGTTTTCTGTGCCAAAGACATGTTTTCAAGAGGGATAAACACCCTTTTCAAACTGCTATCATGCTCTACTGTTTTGTAATGATTCATGTGCTGTTCCCTGCCTGACAACCAGCTGCTTCAGTACTGTTATTTTAAATAGCATCTTTATTTTCCTGGTGATATGCTAAGCAATTGTGTAGCTAGTGAGATGACATCACCAAGTTAACATACTGCCATTCCCATTTGATGGTCTGAAAGCATAAATTCAAATTCAAAGCAATAGGAAGCCTTCTCAGTACTGATGCCTGCCTTCCTAGGGAAACCAGTCCTTGCCAAAGGGGGCTCGAACTCCTGACTGTGTGAGTGGCAGTGCAAGCACTTAGCCACTATGCCACATGGCTCCTAAAAATAACGGCTCCTTAAATAAAGCCCCCCCCCGCCCAGTTGGTAATTTCATCAATGTATGAGATTTATTTCACCATTGCTGTATAGATTTCCAGCTCACACAAAACAATTTTATACTTCCTTGCTGCTTACAGATACCAATCCTGACATAACATACAGTGCTGCCTGGTACAGTTAGTGACATATTGAGATATGTCACTGGATGGCCTGTGTTACTAAGCAGTCTTAGTGGTCTTATAGCTACAGCCTTTTATTTACCAATTTTATTGCTCTTCTATGCCTATCCCCTTTTAAAAGTTTTTAATAGTGCTTTTAATACAGCTTTTGTTTCCTTTTAATACTTATGCTTTTGTCCATAATACTTATGTTTCCATTTTCAGCCCTGGCTCCAACCTGGTGCAGCACTCTGTCTATTGAGACCCAGGTGCTGTTGGATATAGTACAGTTTCATACGGCCTGTGTGCTGATGGCTGGCTACGGTGGAATTGGCCAGTCCAAAATCAGGAACAGCCAGTGGGCAGAGGCATGGTCAGGCAGGTCAGGAATCAGGGCAGGCGGCAGAGATAGGTACGGTCAGAACAGTCTGGGGTAGAAAAGTTCAGGTCTCACGGCATGGAACAGGAAACCAGATGTGAGTAGCTTCATGGTGAAACACACACATTGCACTCAGGCTGAGTCAAGCCCCAGGCAGGGCTTAGGAAAGGTGCCCCTGCTAGTTGGGTCAGGCTTCTGTGGAGACTTAGTCCCCTTTAGATGCTGATGAGTGTACCTCGCAGAGCCTTCTGCCATACCAAGCAGCAATATGGGTGCTTCTCCTTTTAGACTGAAGCTGCAGCCTCTGCCTTTGTCTCCTTCGTACAGCTACCTTGTTACTAGGCTTGTCTGAAGTTCCTGGTACATGGCACCACAGTCTGCCTTGCTGCTGACTCTGTTACCTGCATCTCCTAATGAGGAGCCAGTTCTGCCCTCATGCAGAGGTGGGATCCAGCAGGTTTTCACAGGTTCTCGAGAGTAGGTTACTAGTTATTTGTGTGTGCCGAGAGGGGGTTACTAATTGGTGATTTTGCCCCATGATTTTTGCCTTAGTTACACCCCTCCTCTCAGCAGTAGCGTGCAGAACTTGAAGCAGTCTAGCAGGAGGTGCACCGGCGTGCGTGGCAGCCTGTGCCTGCGTGCATTTGTTTCCCGCACATGGACCGGCGCAGCAGCTGCATCCTTGCCACAGCCCCGCCCAGGAATGCCCCGCCCCCAGAATGCCCGGCCACACCCCCACCATGCCCCGCCCAGCCCTACTGGCGCTATGCCAAGGTTTGAATCCCACCACCATGGGAACCTGTTACTAAAATTTTTGGATCCCATCACTGCCCTCATGGTGTCTCCAGGCTCTATCTCTGACTCCTCGTCACCCGAGGACCGGCTCAAGACTGCTTGTAAGACATAACTGTTCCACCAGGCACATACTTGAGGCAGCTATGGCATAACATCTAGTCCTCCTCCTTCCCTCTACCCTTTTCCTTCCCCTTCCCCTTTCATTTTTACCCTGTCTAGCTTACATTCCTAGGTGAGTTATTAAGAAACTCAGTGCCTTCAATGGAAATATACTGACTATAATGTGATTTTAATGACTGTAATGAGATTTAAATTATTGTTAGTTTTAATGTGAGTTTGTAAATTGTTAAACTCCAAATGCTGAAATATTGGAAACTGCCCTGAGCCCGTGCGGGGAGGGGTAGTATTCAAAATGAATTAATAATAACAGCAATAGCAACAGTAGTGAAAAGAGGCAGCACTCTGGTTAGCATTTGGATGGAAGACCTCCAAGGAATTTCAGGGTCACTACTCAGAGGCAGCCAATATCAGACTCAGGCCCCTTCTGCGCATGCAGAATAATGCACTTTCAATCCAGTTCCAATGCACTTTGCAGCCGTGCGGAGTAGCAAAATCCACTTGTAAGCAATTGTGAAAGTGGACTGAAAGGGCATTATTCTGCATGCGTGGAACTCAGAACTCTCTTGTCTTGAAAATCCTATGGGGCTGCTGCAACTTGATAATTAAAAAAATGTCCAGATGCCCTGCTAAAAAAAGAGGTCAGATGGGTGCTATGTGGTTTCCGGGCTGTATGGCCGTGTTCTAGCAGCATTCTCTCCTGACATTCAGATCCTCTGAAGATGCCAGCCACAGATGCAGGCGAAACGTCAGGAGAGAATGCTGCTAGAACACGGCCATACAGCCCGGAAACCACACAGCACCCAAGTGATTCCGGCCATGAAAGCCTTCGACAATACAAAGAGGTCAGAGTTTGGCAGCATTTTCATTGCAGCAAGAAACCCAAATGGCAAGCAAACACTGGCAAAACTATGGGGCAGAAGGCCAACTCAGTGATAGCAAAAGGACAGCTGGGGGGCCGCAGCATGGGTAAGGGGTGAAGAAGATCCCTTGAGGGGGAAGTAGAACAGCAGTTACAGGAAGCTGAAAGGAGAGCATAGCTGAATGCCCTTGTGAATCCCCCCTCCTATTATTATTGTTGTTTTCCTAATAAGGCAAGACATTTACAAGTAGAGACTTCGGATTACAGCCTGCATATTTGCAACCCCTTCCATAATGTACATTATTTTAATAATAGAATTCTGTACTACAGCTTGGTAGAAGGCCTCCTAAAGCTCAAAACAGTATTAATTCAATTTTTTTAGGAGCAAGGACTCTAAAAAACATGATTGCTGGAGGAACTTGAACAAACAGCTTCCAAGCTTTTATAGAAACTGCCAACACTCATGCCATTTTAATTATTTGAGGGATTTTTAAAAACTAAATTATTTAAGTTGTTGTGACATTGTTCTGGCATTGTAAGATGATCTCCAGAGACACACTTCACAAGGTTGTCCAAAGGCAATGAAAATTGTTGCTCAAAATATGACCCTGAAACAGCTCAGGTGAAGTGATGTGAGCTCAATCCATATAAAAAAGCCCCAAAACCCATTCCTACAACATTATGCAATTTTCTGATCTGAGTAACTTGAGAATGAAGCCAGTTAAAGAAACATGACATGGCAGAGGTCAAGCATGAAGGAATACCATGATAAATCTCAAATTAGAAAAAAAACTATTAGATTATAGAAGAACCTGTTTGTGTAGTTTTATATGAAGTGAACAAAGACGTTGATAGTATGGTCATGAACATGATGTTCCCCTGCTAAAGTACTTTTATCAAAAGTGTTTAGGGTAGCCAAATGCTATCCTGTATGTAAGCTAGAACTATTCATTCTCCAAAATAAGTTTAAGGCTACGAACACAACCAATTAAACAGGGTCCTGGCTGCAGAACTTTGTGTGGTTGATTATTCTGTTCTGTTGGGCCTTTTCCCCACTTACCTTTTGACCACCCTTTGCTGCATGCTGCTCTCAGCGCGCGTCATCTCTGGCGCGTGCCCGGGCTTCCCCGGGTCATCAAAAGGCACCGTTTTGAGGAGTGCCAGGGATGCTGCGCGCTGAGGGGGCGCGAGAGCGGCAGCATCGGGGTGGCTGTGTTGTCGCCGCCCCTGTAGTGGGGAGTGCCCCGGGACCCCGCGCTACTTGAGGAGAGTAGCGTGGGGCTTAAGGTAAGTGGGGAAAGGGCCTTGGTTATTGGGTTTGTTGGCTGCTGTGACTACTCCCTCACCTCAGTTCTTTGTGGATTTTTAAAACATTATTTTTAAAATGATTTTGTCAGTTGTACTATGGAGCTGTGCAAGAAAGAAAGTAGATCTAGATTCAAATCCAGTAGCATTTTAGAGACCCACAGGATACCTTGGGTACAAGATTTCGAGATTTAAATTTCCCTTCATTAGTTGTATCTGACAAAGGGAGCATTGACTCTTGAAATCTTACACACACACACCAAACCCCCCCCCCCCCAATCTTGTTGGTCTCTAAGATGCTACTGAACTTGAATCTCACTCAGATCAACATAGCTATCCTTCTGAAAGTACAAAGATAAGGTATAAATGTTTTAAACAAATAACCGTATTTGCTCAGTCACATCTGTTAAGAGATTGGCTTGCCGGTGAAGGGAACTCACAAATAGCCAGCGGTAATCACCCCCCTCAGTGGAAATAGCTAGGAGCTGGCATCAAGAGCTCCCAACTCAAGGCGCCATATTCCCGGAAAATCTTCCTAAGAAGCTTAATGAACTATGTTGGCACATATTAACAGCATCAAGAGTAATAATTGCATCTTGTTGAAATACTGAAAAAGGTCTCAACACAGAACTCTGGGAAGACAAAGTTAGAGAATATGCTGTGATAACTAAACTAATAAACCTTGTAAACAGGCAGTCCAAACAAGCATTTGATGAGAAATGGGAACTTTGTTTCTTATTTGAGGCTAAACTGATTAAGTAACAATAATAATAACAGTAAGAGCACTAATTTGCTAACGATTAAGATTCAAGAAATTGTTTATTATTGATGCTTTAGAGCCAATTGACAGAAGGTAGTGAATCTTAAAATTGTGTAATGTTCTCTCTAATTATATTAGTTTTATAACTTTTAGATCCAATGTGGTAAAGTTAATGGAAACTTTATTTTTTAATTGAGGTCGAATTGATCATGTAAGAATAATAATAGTAAGAACACTAATTTGTTAATGATTAAGTTACACGAAATTGTTTATTATTGATGCTTTAGAGCCAATGGACAGAAGGTAGTGAATTTTAAAACTGTGCAATGTTCTCTTTAATTATATCAGTTTTGTAATCTTGAGATTCAGTGTGCTAGAGTTTACTCATACAGTTTTTGCATAGCTGTATTGTTATTTTTTCTTCCTTCTGCTCTATATTTTCATTTTTGTCTGTCAATTATAATGAGAAAATTAATAAAAATATTATTTTTAAAAGAGACTGGCTTCCCAATATCTCTTAGGTCAATTCTGCACAGTCCAAATATTCAGGCTTGAGCAAGGGAAATATCCCAGTTTGGCCAAGAAGTTCGCACAGTTCCCAGTCCTAAAGTGGGTTGGTCTGGCAATATTTCACTCATCCCGAGTTTTTCAAAAACAGCTAAAATTGAGATCTTTTCCCAAAATTCCATGTTGAACTCGCCTCCATGGGAACGAACACCATGGAAGCAAAACTGATTTATTTTTCCTGCCCCACCGCCTGATCTCCCCGTCCCACCTGGCCATCATGTCAGTTTCATTTCGGCTGAGCTGTCGACCCGCCCTTTACGAAAGGGCGGCCTTTATGAAACGTTCCTCAAGTTTTCTGTTTTTTGACAGCTCTTCCGGGAGCCAGGGAAGCGAACCCATATGGGAAAGCATGAGCACTCGCCAAGCGCTGCTCGCTAGCCGAGCCACAGTCCAGAGAGACCAGCTCCACAGCTCTTGGCTCATGTTTCCAACAGGGTCCTGGGGGAAGGGGCAAGGAAGCACCTGCCTGGCGGGATGCTCTCAAGCACCCCATGACCCCATAGATAAGTCAAATGTTATTTAGTATATCATGGAGGGGGGGGAGTGTCTCATGCTGTGGTTTCTTGCATACCTTTAAATGTGGCTGGGACATAGTGTTTTATTTATTTGTTTGTTTGTTTGTTTCATCAAATTTATATACCGCCCTCCTCCAAAGGGCTCAGGGCGGTGTCCAACATTAGCCATAAAAACAATTAAAACAAGTAACAACAACCAATAACCGATTAATAAGAACCATATATAACTTACAGATGGCTCCAGCTCCCATCCCTCCCCCTTATTTGTACCCATGGGAGGCCAGATGTTTATTATATGGTGAGAAATCCAGCATTGGTCAAAAGTTTTGCTTTGTATAGCACAGAAGTCTTCAAACTATGGCCCACCAGATGTTCATGGGCTACAATTCTGCCAGCATGGCCAAGTGATAGGGCTCATGGGAATTGTAGTCTCTGAACATCTGGAGGGCCATAGTTTGAAGACCCCTGGTATAGCACAACATGCTTGCTGTGTTAGTTGCTGCACCAGCTCCATTTCAAAACTAGAGAAAAGGGGGGGGGGTCCTGCTTGGTTTTCCCTTGGTTGCTGCGGATCTGCCTATCAGAAGCGTTGCCTTTGGGGGTGGGGGAAGAGCCAATCATGATGCAGCATGGCTGTGTCTACATTGTAAAAACAAAAAAGTCGGGTTTGTGTGAAAGAAATTGGAATATTTCCTCCTGATCTTGACTCGATTCCTTCACAGAAACAGCACCCATGAGAAGAAAGAAACCAGGAAAAAATAGACCTGGATTTTAAAATACTGAATTTAACCTGGTGTTATTCAGCTGTGTGGAATCAGCTTGTAGTCAGAGACATTGATTCAGGCTAAGCTTAGTAAAAATCATAGAAGTTCTCTCTGAGAACCCAAGGACAAGCAGACTGTAGCTCCAAAGAATGAGATGAAGAAGCTGGCAAGCTGGCACAGGTGCTGGGCAGACCTCACAGGTTCAAAGCCAAAGAATCTGGGAGGGCTATCCATCCTGTCTTGTTAGCACAAGGACTCAGGGGTGGGAGATGGTGCTTGAATATATGGTCTCACCATGGCAACTCACCTTATCGGTCAGGTCACCTAATTAGCAACACAACTGATTGGTCAAGTCACGTCATGTCATTCCCAAAACATTTGATTGGCCAACTAGAATCATATCAATGTGGATCATTAAGTACAAGGAAAGATTTCATTTTAGTTTTGCCCATTGTCTGCAATACATCTTTGGGATACCTCCTAATTATTTGTGGGCCAAGTTGGCCAGGATCCCTGTTTTGGACTTTGAAACTTTGTTGGACACAATCTTGTCAGAAAACATCTGGCTCTAAAGAACCAATGCTTGTGAATGTGCTTAGGTTAGATATTTGGTTTAATTATTTTATCCTTGGTGGTCCATATATTGTATATTTCTGCACATTCTTTGAAGAAACACAATTAATTATACTTTTTGATGCTCTTGGGTTTGGAGGCTTTAGTCTGAATCTAATACTTAAGTCCTTGGCTTAGTTGACCATGGTGCTATCCACCTAGATGTGATAGAGAATGTGCAGCATCTTTCTGCAAGTTCATATTTTTCAGAGATGCTTTTTCTTTCCAATTTAGCACATCCTGAATGGTCCAGTATTGGCAACAAGAAACTCAATTTTCACTATCTTCCTAATCTGGCAGATGAAATTATACAAATCAGATTTATTTGTGGAAATGCTAAATCTTGATATGTAAAGGGAGAAGTAACCACCCATTGTCTCCTGTTTGGGGCCGGCAGCACGTCTGCGCTACCTTGTGAACAGCTGTGTACTAATGGATCACAGGTGTTTGAAGAGTGTTGGATAAACTAGATAATGGTTTTGAGCCAGTAGGTTGGATTAGAGTTGTATGCATAACTCTGGGTTACCAACAAGCATAACAGGTATGTTGTATATTATCTCAGAAACTGCCTAATTGAAATTCAAAGGAGTGATTTACTTGTAGTTAAGTGCTAGGATGAATCTGATGCATCCAAAGTCTCCAGATGTTAACTTTTCCCCCTCAACCATGATGGTGAATGTCAGTTTCTTAAGTTACTGAAAAACTAGTACCTGATAGCGAAATAAAGTGATTATGATTTGAGTTCTTATTGGCTACAGCTAATAGAATAACTGTTTTCAGGAACTCAGGTTGCAAGTGTCCTACCTTGCAAGGTTGATTTCTTGACCTTAGACCTGGAACGGCTACAGACTTTGTGCTTTGGTCTCTTGCTTATGGGTTAGTTAAGGAGACTGCTGGTAATGTTACCCTGAGGTTGATCCATACCCTGGATGATCTTAGCACTTCGCAGTTTTGTCTTTGACCAACCTGACACCCTTAAGGAACCATTAAAAGCCTTTGACAACATCCTCTTAAATTCCAGTAAAAGCATTTAGGATTATGGTGCAAATCTGAAATAAATTCCACCAGTTTCCACCAAGCATGACAATTGCAAATCAGTGTCTCTACTTTGTCAGCAAGATAAAGAATGCCATCATCCTTCTAAGCTGAAACTTCAGACCTGCAGACATACAAGATATATGGGAATGTGTTTGCTCTTGGTAAGTACCTGTGTGATTATACATATACCAAGCGTTTATCATTCCAGATGTCACTTTTGTCAGATTTGACTTGGAAATCAGAATTTAGCTGATCTCAGATGCAGTGAGCTGGCTGAAAACATATTTGTCTAGGGCTCAATGTGCAGGATTACTCCACACTAGAATTTAAGAAAGAACAGGAATGTTCCAAAGGAGTTTAATGGATGTATTTTGAGTCAAGCATCATCTCTTAGGTTACAGATGTAAATGTGAAAGTGCTAAAGCCAAAAGATATACTTGGATGATCAGGATATTCCGTCTACATTCTGAAAGTCTTCAGCCATGGTTTTATGTGTTTGTTTAAACCAATAAAATCATCCAAAGGAACCAGGTTTTAAAGCATTGTAGTTACAGAGCAATAAGTTTACATACATTCACTGCAAATTTAAATGTCTGCAAAGCAGCAGCACTGTATCTAACTGCCAAGGGCTGGCTCGTGTGCTGGTAGAACAGACACAGGGACAACCACAGGTCTGACCTCGGAACCTCCAGATCTGGAAAAAAATCCGACTTAAAAAACCTTTAATTTGGTGGTCCAAAAAAATCTACATAAGTTGATATCTGGATACAAGCTGGCAAGAGGAAGAAGAGATAGAAGGGGGAAATAGGGAAGAAGGAACTCAGGCCTAGAAGGAAGAATAGGACATTACTATCCCCACAAGTCCTTGTGTGTGTGTGTGTCCCCTTGCATAAAACTGACACTACTTAATTATGTCCACCCCTCAACAGTCTATCAAAATCAAATGGTATAGTGGAGCTGAAACTGGAAAACAAAAACCTACTGCACCATGGCTATTGGCATGTGAATAAACATGGGCAGAAATTATTAAATAACGTGATAAAGTGCTCCTCCAAATATTAATACAACATACAACACAGATACCATTAACAAATAAACACAAACATGAGAACCACATCCAGGTCTCTACACAGAATAGCAATTACATGTATCACGTATCAAACACGTGTCAAGACCACAGAATACATGATAGGAAGGATTTAGGCAGAACTAAGCATTGTCCATTGGTAAGCATGGTTTGTTCACCAGATTTCTTTTGTGTGCATCCACGTGTACTTTCACACAGTCTAGAAAATTCTTGAAAAAAGTCTTGAAGATGGGGCTTCCAGATAAACTGCCCATTTAACAAAAAAAACTCTGAGGTGTGATCACTTCAAGTGACTATCCTATCTTGGGAGTTCCATATCAGGCATGTTAGATTAGTAGCTTCTAAACATTCCCATTCAGTATAGGGACAATGCATCACAAATCCATAATGTAAAGTGCTTCTTAGTATATACAAGGCGACATAGTATATACAAGGTACTTTCAAGTTGCACTGGGAAGCCCCCTGGATGCCCTCTGTGCCACCTCCCTGTTTGCCCTCCTGTTCACCGTTAAGTATCACTTATGCTGGCCAGGAGGCAAAGACATCAGGGTATGTCCACGCCACCTCCTATTGCCATTTAGCCCTGCTCCAATCCGGATTGGGCTGCCCATGGACAGTGAAGGTCATATTCTGAAGCTAAGCATACAAATCAAGGACCAAGGATTAAATTGACCTGGTTTCTGGTGCCCAAATTAAGCTTGATATTTTTATACTGAAACTACAAATGGGGATAAGAAGAGTTGGTTTTTATATCCCACTTTTTCTCTACCTTTAAGGAGTTTCAAGACAGCTTACAATTGCCTTCCCTTCCCTTCCCCTTCCCACAACAGACACCTTGTGAGGTAGGTGAGGATGACAGAATCCTGAGAGGACCGTGACTAGCCCACGGTTAGTCAGCAGGCTTCATGTGGAGAAGTGGGAAAACAAACCCAGTTCACCAGATTAAAGTCAATCACTCTTAACCATTATGCCACAATGGCATAGTGCATGCAATACAGTCTCCCCTCATGCAATACAGTCTCCCCTCATGGAGTACTGAATCAGGAAAATTGTGTATTTCTGCAGTTCTGAAGGGAACTGGGCTCTTACATGTAAACACACACAAAACCGCCTTACACCATTCAGTGGTGGCAAACCTTTGGCACTCCAGATGTTATGGACTACAATTCCCATCAGACCCTGCCAGCATGGCCAATTGGCCATGCTGACAGGGGCTGATGGGAATTGCAGTCCATAACATCTGGAGTGCCAAAGGTTTGCCACCATGGCGATCCATCAAGGACAGTCTACTGGTAGCAGCTCTCCAGGATCCTAGTCAGAGGCCTTTCACCTCACCTACTGCCTGGCCCTTTTAACTGGAGATACTGGCAACTGAGCCTGGGACTTTTTGCATGCAAGAGAGAGGCTCTTCCGCTGAGCCAAAGTCCCTCCCCGCTGATTTTTTAATGGCATGCTG
Organism: Sphaerodactylus townsendi; assembly: GCF_021028975.2. Taxonomy (NCBI): domain Eukaryota; kingdom Metazoa; phylum Chordata; class Lepidosauria; order Squamata; family Sphaerodactylidae; genus Sphaerodactylus; species Sphaerodactylus townsendi. The sequence goes on from NC_059434.1 coordinate 21,819,089, forward strand.
TGTAGCTCTGTAGTTTTGAGGAAAATGAGTCAGGTACAGGGAACCCAGACCAAACTTTTTCAAAAGCATCATGGCTAGTTTAGAAGCAGTATGCCAACTAGCCTGTTATTATAAAGTGTTTTGATTCAACCATGGACTTTCACTGGGGCTAATTACAAATGTCACCTAGTAGCTGTTGGTGGACCCCCGGCTATTTAGACAGTGGACTTAGCTGTGCCATTTTGGATAGAGGTTGGTTGCAGTAACCTCACACTGCCTTCTCATAACTATTCATGTGTAGGAGTTCCTGTCACTAGAGGTCAGCACAGCATTGCATCAGTTCACGCTGCCTTTCCTGCCATAAAACCATCTTTAGAAAGGCTCGTAAAGCCTATGGCAGAGGTAAGATGAAAAGTCCTACTTGATGAAAGTAGTCCCAGTGATTGGTGGGGCGTAGTGGTGGTTAATATAGGTCCTCTGAACCAATCAGTTTTAATTGGCACACATTGGAAATGGATGCAGTACTGATCAGTGTATCAAAACTCAGAGACAGTAGCCAAGCTGTAGGTCAGTTCTTTAAACACAGTTCTTAATATTACCACTATGCAAGGATACTTTGATTGTTCTTTTGAACATTTGCCTTTAAACCCAGCTTCATTTTTGTTAGAATTAATACTGGCAGTAACAGGAAAAAAATGACATGTACAGCATTTCAGCAAAAGACGGAGAACACAAAATATTTGCAACAATCCCTAAAACAAAATTTTAATCCACTTAAAAGTGTTTGTAATAACTGTTAGGCTCATAATATTAATCTTTATCTTTTAAATGTAAGGACAAAAATAAAGTAAAAGAAGAGACCACCTATTATTATTAGCATTTTTTCATGCATATATCTCGTCAATAGAAAAACTGGTTAGATCCAACTTTGCAGCTTGAAAGGTTTTATTATCATTGCTGAAAGGCAACAAGAAGCCATTTATTAGGCCTACAAATTTTCTGTGGAGAGCCCAGGCTAGAAGCGTAAGATGGTTACTGTATGCCACTGGGATGGGATGGATAAAGACCACTCGCAAAGTGGCATCTAAAGAGTGAAGACCAAAAAGTCCTGAACTATTTGAAAGAATAATGGCTAAAGAGAGAGGAAATTGTTAAAGACGTGTATCTTTTATTTTTTTTTAAATCAGAACTTGTCTTTCTCAAACCCGGTATTTTTCATGACAAAACACACATATAGTTGGGAAAAGCTACAGTTTTTGCATTGGACGTTTAAGCAGAAATGATCCAGATAACTGAGCCTTGTCATAGAGAGCTCTTATTTCAAGTAAGTGCATCCCTTTAGAATGGCTTTACACAATATCCATCTAGCTTTTTGAAGAATTTTTTTAAAAGAAAAGCTCCCCTTCGCTACATTAAACCGCTGCAACAATACGCTGTCATTTCAAAGGGGTTATTTTTCTTTTTAAAAATGTGTTTATGTTATTTAATTCCATGCTCTATCCCTCTCCAGAAAACTAAAAGGTTACCTACACAGGGGCCAAGAATATCAGATGGTCAGGGAAGAGTTTCCCTTGGAATGCTTCCTGCTGTCTGAAAGATAAATGCATGCTTGTTTTTATTTTTATTAACTCCGCTTTATTTCTCATTGCGACCATTTTAGAGAAGATGAAAAAGGCTGGATTTCTAAAGGCATGCTCTCAATCTAATGCATCAGTAGCCTGAAGAACCTACCATCTCAGAGAAATAGGAAACAGATATGCTAGACCACAGGAATAGATATGAGAGACCACTGGCTTTCTGGAAGGCAGGCAAGTATTCAGAAAACTGTAGGAATAGCCAGCTGTAATAAGTACAAATGCACAGCTCATCCATTGTAATTATCTGGCCATTATAGAGTAGTCTTTCTCTAAATAATAAAGGTCCCTGAACTTCATTATGCAAGTTCAAGGTAGAATGCATTTAACAGCCCAAAGACAGCTGGAAAAATTGGCAAAGACCCTTCGTAAATCTGACCAATTAACAGGAGGAGACCATCTTTTATAGTATGCTATATCAAGAACACTTCACCTCTCTCTTTCTGTAGATACCAAGAAAAGAAAGCAAAGGCTTTTGTAAGTGTCAACACCAACAAACAAAAACAAAAAATACCAATGCTCTATTGTTCATGGAATGCTGAGGTGTGATTCACATGTACAAAAAGGTTGCTGGATCCAGGCTTAGATCCATCATAAAATTTCCATGTATGGAAGAGATTTCCATCCACTGAGAGCAACTTCCCCATCCACTCCTGATGCAGTAACTCCAAAAGCACCCCCCCACACTGCTGCTGGACCGGTCCTCCCAGGAGCATGAGAGAGATCTGCCATGGGGCGGGGGGGGGGGGGCACCAGAAACAGCCCCACTTACACAAGGAGATTCTTTGGTAGAATCAAACTGCAAGTTTTTAAAAAAATACTTCCAACACTTGCTACTGTAGATGAACTGCCTGATTCTGAATCAAGACTTGGTAAATTGTTTTGGAATCACAAGTTCTTAATTCAAGCATCCAATTAACTGTGCAAGTGACTATCCATGCTCAAGGTGGCAACACCAACAATATGTTACACAAGTAAATCCTCATGCATGTGAACAACTGGCTACTGCCTGCCAGGGTTTGGGGAACATACAACAAATGCCCAACCCTCTGAATAGGGAGGTTGCTTTTAGCTATCTGTGCTTCTAGCTGGTTTTTAAACCACCAAGGCAACCATTCCCAAATAAATATTTTGGGCCTCCAACAAAAGTAGATTCTGACATTCTAAAAACAATTATGTCTGGGAATAAGTAAACCTTTCTTCTGACAGTTGATTCTCAAATTAAGCATTTAGACAACATGAGAAGGCAGTTCTTGGATTCCTATCATTACAAATTATATGACGATTTAATATTTTTATGCCAAAATGCCAAGTCAGTGAATCGCGGAACAAACCAAAGGATGGGGCAGTAGGCATCTCACCCAACTGCTTAGAGATTGATGAGGCTTCATCCAAGATAGTTACCAGTAAAACATTTAAATTTATATCCAGTATTTATGATACAGATTATTTAAACTGCTCTAATCTGACATTTTCAGTTGCTCACTTTGAAGCATGATCCTGTGCCATCTGCTAAAGACAAATTTATTTATGTAGCCAACTATAGGCAAGGAACAGGAGCAATGTACAGACAGAAGAAGCAACTGATAATTACTAGCCATCTGGAGAAGAGAAGGCACTGAACTTTTCTTCTGAAGCATTAAAATTGGATAAAAAAAACAAATTCAAAATGGTGACTGCCTCCTTTAAGAAGTGTCCCTTCAATATCTACTCATGAAAGTTACATAAAAAGAAGTGATTTCCCCCTCATCACAAAAAACAGACTATAAGCATTAAGTTAAGAAGCAGCATTACAAGTACTGGTAGATATCATCTCCCACACCAACTTCCACCTAGAGACTAGTGATCGCCTTTGGGAGTGGCAGAGGACTGTGCCAATGTGTTTGTCCTCTCCATCAGCAAAAGGGGCACTCAAACCAGCAGAGGGAACAAATGTAGCAGCCACCGGCTGTATCACAGCTCTGTTGTGAGTAAATCCAAAAGTACGCCCAAGCAGATGCCAGAGCAGGGGGATGGGTCAAGGTGTTCCTTGGGGTGAAACTGACTGTAGTTGGCTTCCACCAGTGTTGCACTCCAGGAAAGCCACCCTCACAGCCCACAGACTTACACTACACTTTCACACAGCGAAAGCCTGTTTGGCCTATGGGGCAATTCAGGCAGCAGGAGTTTTTGAATTACCCTCCTTTCCACCCCTTTGGAAGCAGTGTGGTGCTGCCTTCACTGTGCCATTCCTGGACACCTCGGTGTGTCCCCCCCCCCCCAACATCTATATTGCACTGTTAATATTCCCTATACTCAAATGCCACAATTTCAGCAAAATGATTTCTCTTTACAAAATTTCACAAGCCACTGTTCATGCTTAGAACACTACTTTGGAGGACTATAGACTGCACAAAATAGCATAAAATTATGCTTATGGATAGCATTCATCTTCTTGCAAAAAAATCTCTGTTACTTTATTGCAATGAATGAAGTTGGTTTATACAATACTGAGCACACAGTTTGGAAGAACAGAAAACAACGTATAAACAAATCTACAAGTGTAAATATTGCTCAGCACTCATTTGTCCAACTAAGATATCTCGGCAATCAATTCTGACTGAGAGATGTGGGATATCACTATAATTACTTAAAATAAAATAAAAATAGCTAAATAACCTTACTCATGAACAAAATACCATCTTATCACACCACCACTACCCTGATTTGTTCTCCATTATGTAGTTGCATTTTTAGTAAATTAACTTATCTTGAAGTGTTTGTTCTAGTTCATTTGGCTTCAGTGGAAACAGATTTGGGGGACTGAAGCCACAGACTTCATTAGTGGTTACAGCCAAAGGCTGATGCTGTCAAATTCCTTATGCTTATGTTTGTCACAAATTGCCATTTACATTTAAAAAAAACCCAGCCAGACTCATCCCTTATTTTTGCCAGTCTCTGAATCACACAAACTGTGCTGAAATAGAGGTAAACTGGGGACTAGAGCTATTATTCAAGTACTAAAACAAGTAGAGCCTGTCTATGTGCTTGCTAAATTATACTATAGGGTGATACACAAATACAATAATAGATATCTGAAGGGCTCCCTTTGACGTCAAAGGACTCAGGGCAAGATAATTAACTATCAAATCAGATTCATATGCTGCTTTTGTTGAAGACAAGTTAGATGACTGTAAAGCATATGCTAGCCCATATTTCCATCAGCTACCAAGGCTACCTGTGTTGTACTGTGGATCCCTGACAAAGGATCTGCTTTGTATGTAGAACATTGCAAGTGCAGTGCCTAGCATCTCCAGATAAAAGGATCAGGTAGAAGATGATGTCAAAGACTCAGAGAGTCCTTGGACAGCCAGGATACAGTTCTGATTTTGACAGTGTTTGTTTTAAATCCTTTGTTCTTAGACCAAGGTCTTAAACAATAAAATCATAAAATTTAAATAAGACCCATATGTTAAAAAGCAACATTAGAGCAAAAAATTCAGTTCCGCTCAGAATTTAACCCTCAACATACCTATTTTGTTGCTTATTTTTTAGAGGCTGCAGAGAAGAGGTAGACCTTTTACTTCAGGGAGGTAGACCTTTTTACTAAAACATGGTACAATCCTCAGTTGGGAAACATAGAGAACATTGCAAAAGGGTATGTACCAAGGAGTCCATTGACTGAAGGGAACAGGGACATAGCCTGTCTGATAAAAGGGATCCTTAGAAGACAGCTCAACAAAGCCATTGAAAAAGGGCAATTAAACTTTGAGTGCATAAAAGTTGTGCAGAATGTTAAACAAACCAGAGAATCCAAATAGGAAGGAAGATTACACTTAGGCCCCTTCCGCACAGGCAAAATAATGCGTTTTCAAACCACTTTCACAACTGTTTGCAAGTGGATTTTGCTATTCCGCACTGCTTCAAAGAGCACTGACAGCAGTTTGAAAGTGCATTGTTCTGCATGTGCGGAAGGAGCCCTAGATAGGAAGACCAGAGCAAGTGGAGAACATGTTCTCACAGCATTCAAAATTAAGGTAACACTTATCTCTAGCATAGATCATTTGGCCACACATTTTCTACATTGATCTGCAAAAAAAGAGAAAAGGACCTTCCCCCCTTCAGATTTACAAGTGATTACTTCTGTTCAAACAACTGTATCCAGGGAGCCTTATAAGAATCCCACATAAGGTGGTTTCATACGTGCCATCCCTTTTTATCTTCTGTTCCAATCCAGCCTCAAAACCGAACATTTTTTGTGAAGTCTGTTGTCACATGAACACATGAAGCTGCCTTATACCAAGTCAGACTATTGGACTATCAAGGTCAGTTCTGTTTATTCTGATTGGCAGTGGCTCTCTGCGGTCTCTCTCAGGGCCTTCCACATTACCTTATGTTTTTTATCTGGAGATACTAGGGACTGAACCTGTGACCAATCGTGGTATAGTGGCTAAGAGCAGGGGACCTGGAGAACTGTGTTTGATTCCCCACTCTTCCACACGATCAGCAGACTCTTATCTGGATTTGTTTATCTACTCCTACATATGAAACCTGCTGGGTGACCTTGGGCCAGTCACAGTTTTTTGGAACTCTCTCAGTCCCACCTACCTCACAAGATGTCTGTTGTGGGGAGAGGAAGGGAAGGGAGTTGTAAGCCGCCTTGAGACTTCTTACAGAGAGAAAGGTGGGATATAAATCTGAACTCCTCCTCTTCTTTTTTTCTGTATGCGAAGCAGATGCTTTACCACTGAGCCATGATCCCACCTAATCAAACTTTTTAATCTTCATCCTCTATCACAACAAAAGTCTAAATACATTTAACTGCATTTGTCCATATTAATTCGTTTTTGCCTTACCTCTCTTTTCCTCTCCTTTTCCAACTTCTCTGCTACTGAAATTTAAATGGCTCAATACAGACACTTGCCTTTGTATGTATGTTACTGCAACACAGCATGTATGTTTATTGCAATCCATTAATAACTGTATAAAACAGCCATGATCATTCAACCTCTAAATGAGCAGGAATTAATCACTTGTGCTAAGAAGTAGGCATTTCTGTGCTCAGAACACGTTCCTCAGTGGAAGAGTTAAAAATATTTACCTCCCACATAAAGATCTACTGTGTGCTCTTCTAGATTCACTAATATTAAAACTCATCAGTCCTATAATAAGACCATGTTTTGATTATTTGGAAAATATCAAAGCCACTGAAGGTACAAAGAAGCAATTTAGCTTAGGTGGCATCTGGGCAGACACTGTTGTTATCAAGCACTATGAAGTTGTTTGTAACTCTGGAATCATGGCCTCATAAGGCCTCATGTTAGCTACTCAGGTCTTTTCCCCACCATGAGATGTTATCATTTTAAGTAATGTTTCACACACATTTATTATGAAACCAATTTTCATGTGAAGTATTTTTGAGTCACTGTTTTTTAAAGCCAGCATTCGTGTGGTCAATTTCTCATACGCTGGCTTAGGAGGTAATCGGATAACATGTCTCTCTGCTTGAAATGTCCATTGTGACAACCCAAGGAGAAAAAGATGCAAGTTTCACAATATATAAGTTATTCCACTGGCATAAGACTTGGCATATCACAGACTTGGTCAATATATGAATTGTTTACGGGATTTCATATCAGCTATCTTTTCCAAAATCTACAATACTATCCATGCAAAGCATTGCTCTCATTTCACTCCCTTTCATCCCATAAGGTTTAAATAAAGCAGTAAATGCTGCCACTGAAATTGGGTACATTTACAAAACTCTTTTTTCTCGCTTCAGAACAGACAGACGTGTGGTGGTGGTGGTAGTAGAGTATAGTGTTGTGGTTTTATATTTTCCCCTGCTATGCTATCTGAAAAGTCATACAGAGCTGGTGCAATGTAGCAGTTGCCTAACAGCTCAATTCTATACCTACTCAGAAGTCCCTTTCAGTTCAGTGGGGCTTTGTCCCAAATAACAACTTCATCCTATTCAAAGATGGGCATTCTTAAAACCAACAAAGTAAAGTGACTTTAACGTCTTGTAGTTTGCACTGAACAGTAAGCATGCATAGGATCGCAGCCTAAAATCTGTAAAGTTGGCTATGAATTTAATTAGGTCAACATCTCTCTCTCTCTCTCTCTCTCTCTCTCTCTCTGAAATATGGAAATAATATTAACTACCTTTATATGCTTTTCTGTATTGTTTACTGAGCTAACACTCACTGTGCAATCCTGTTCAGAGTTAACGTCAATCTAAATCCAATGTAATTAGTGGGCTTAGAACAAAGTAACTTTGCATAGGATTGCATTGCCTGTGGTATAAAAAGAATAAGCGACAATACCAAAGCTAAAGGGGGCCCACTGATAGCAGTCTCTTGCTCAAAAGCCCACAAAACCTGGAGCTATTTGTATCTATGCCTTATATGTTTATCCTATCTGAGCTGGGAAATGAATAGTGCTGGCCAATCAAAACAAAAGTATTTTGCTGACTTATGATGACCCCTTCTGGGGTTTTCAAAGCAAGAGACATTCAGAGGTGGTTTGCCACTGACTCCCTCTGCATTAGAGCCCTAGGATTCCTTGATGGCCTCCCATCCAAATGCTTGCTAGGGTTGACTCTGTTTAGCTTCTAAGATCTAATGAGATCAGATTAGCCTGGGCTATCCAGCTCAGAGCAATACAGAGTTACACTGTTCTAAACTCATTGACTGCAATGTACTTAGAAGGGTGTAACTCTGTTTTGGAGTTCACGGATAGCTGCTTATTCTTTTCCCAGACCCTGCATTGACAGTTTTCTAACTACTTATTGCTGGTATAATAGCACAACAGCAGCACTTATAACAAATCTTAAAACAGTCAATGTTTTATTTATTTTTTATACTAGGCAAGATAAATCCTGTCTAGTTGAGGTGACCACTCAGATATTAACAGAATTTCAACAACAACAAAAGCTCTATCAGTTAATGTAGCTGTTTCAGTATGGATTAGTCATAACAAGAGTCTGTAACATTCAGATCTGACCATTATTCTGGGGCCTGACTGTTTGGTTTACAGTTCAGGCAGGTTAAAGGGCAAAGTGTCTGCCCAGTTCTGTCCCCAAGGCACTAGGACCCAAGCAGAGCATTGTAGAACAAGGACAGTCCAGGAAAGGGTGGATTGATTCAAAAATCCCCTGTAATCTTATCCTGAACAGGATATAGTGAGGAGTGTGAGACAGCAGATACATAACTCACAGGTTCATGTACCAATCTGCAGTTACACAAATATTTGCCACAGAAAATGCTGACCCTGATAGAACTTTAAAAACAAAACAAAACCCTGTTCACCCCCTCATGCACCTATACACTTTAAAACTGAATGGATGACTCAGACACAAAGATCATGTTATTTATTAATATGTACTATTTGCACCCACCTGGTTTATTGGTTTTCCCTACTCTGAAGACAGACTTTTTGTTGCCTATAAAATGAGGGTGCTTCATCCTCCTCCTCCTCTCTGCTTCAGGCTTGGAAAAGGGGATCCCTTGGGTGATCTTTGAGAATTTAATTTCAATTGAAATAGCAGGGGGATAATTACAGCTTGTGTTTTCCGCTAAAATGAACGGAAATTGATAATGTGTATTATGAAGAAAATAAACGGGAACCCACAAGAACTCGTGGAAGGCATCTCATTTCCCCCTTCCCCAATATTTACTATTTTCCTCAATCAATCCAACAAAATCCAAGGTCCTGGTTTTCTCAAACACTTGTAGCCCTATTTATTCAGGGCTCAGATATTGAGCAAGTCAGATCCTTCAGATATTTAGGGGTTGTCTTCCAGCATGAGCCTGGCTGGGCTAAACGTATAGACAAGGCCCTGAAGGGTAGCAAATGTGTTTCTGCTGCTGATCTGAAGTTTTTTACCCTCAATGGCGGCAGATTCATTCCAGCGGCCTTGAAAGTATTTAACATGAAAGTGATTCAACATCTAATGTACGGGGTTCCTATGTGGATCCATGCATGGAAATCCAAGCTTGAACGGTTGCAGTCAAGCTTCTTATATAAGGTCTTTGGAGTTCCTCACTGTGTCCCCTATGCTGTCCTCTGCCTTGAGGCAGAACAGCATCTTTTGGAAACCAGGGCGTTGGCCACGACTTTCAAATTTGGGATGCCCCTCTGTTTCTTTCTAACTCTCACAGCCTGGTCCAACTTGTGATGCGTGAACTCCAGACCTCTGACTGGTGGCTACTAATCGAAGCTAAGATTTCCTTCTTGGGCCATTCATGGGATTCCTTGCTCATGCTCACTATCAATGAAATTTATCATCAGTTAAAAAATAAACTATTTCAGCAGGAATACCAATACCTTCTGAGCAAGGCTCAGAGTTCCTGCTCACCCTTGTACTTTGGAATTATTCCCCAGAAACTCTGTGTTGTCCATTATCTGGACCAACTTCTTAATCACAAACTCAGATGGGCATTTTCAAGAGCAAGATGCCATTCTTTTCCATCGTCACTACTTCAAGGCCGGTTCTCAAACATCCCTCGGCATGATCGACACTGTTCTTTCTGCCCTTCTTACATTGGCTCCCTTGAACACATCTTGCTTTTCTGCCCTAAGTACAACAGCTTTAGACCAACTTCCCTGCCTTAACCCCGGTCAGGTTCTCAGACCTTTCTACCAATGCAAAAATGATTTTTTTTGCTCAATAATCCTGAAGCTGAAATAACTGAAACTGTATCCAAATTTCTACTGCGCGTTTTAGATTATGTTCCCTTTATTTCTGTTCACATCACTCACACTGTTCTATACTGAATTTACCCCTATTCTTTGTCCCTATGTTGTATGTGCCTAACAAAGGTCTGTAAATCCTACCATTTTCCTTTCCTGAAACCCCCTGAAGACTCTCCTTTCCCTGCTTTCTCTTAGGTTTGCCAACTCTAGGGGGGTGGGGAGATTCCTGGAGATTTGGGGATGGAGCCTTGGGAGGCAAAGTTGGGGCAGGGAAGGACTTCAGCAGTGTACAATCCATAGAGTCCACACTCCAAAACAGCCATTTTCTCCTGAGGAACTGATCTCTGTCATCTGCAATTCCAGGTGATCTCGAGCTCTCGCTTGGTGGTTGACAACCCTATCATCTATGGAGGAAATGGCAGTTTTGGAGGGTGAAGTCCTTGGCATTATACAATTCTGAGGTTCTTCCTGTCCTCAAATCCCTCACTTAGGCTCCACACACCAAACTTCCAGGTATTCCCTAACATGAAGTTGGCAACCTTATTTCCTTCCTACCCACAACCTAACCTACCTTTATCTGTCCCTGTGTCTTAACCTTTCTACACACACACCACCTGGCAGCCTCCATCTAGGAAAATTGTGGCACGACTTTGAGCTGTCAGCCACTGAGCCATGCACCTTTGCATGGTAGGGAACCTTCAATGACTTGTTGCGGGGAGCTTCACTTTCTACTCTGTTCCCCACCCCACACTATTTTCTCTCTCCCTCCCACTGCCAACTCCCACATCCTTTCACCTTCCCCTTCCACATTCTCTCCTTCTGAGCCATTCACCAACATACCTTTTATGTGCCTCCTACTTTCAGTTATATTTACTATTTACTCCATTTATACCCCATCTTTCTTTACAGTAGGAACAAAAGCAGCTTACGTCATTCTCCTCTTCTTATCCTCATAACAACCATGTGAGCTGGGTCAGGCTGAAAGGTGACTGGTCCAAAATCACTCAGTGAGCCTCCACAGTACAATGGGAGGTTCAAACGGGGGGTCTCCCAGACTCTGCTCTGAAGCTCTAATTGCTATACTACAACGGCTTTCATAGAATGGCTACTGTTAATAGCAGCAAGCAGCCAGGTCTAGTTGATTCAAGTTATCCAGAGGCTGCTACCAGGCCAAAGTTTGCCAACCTCCAAATGGGACCTAGAGGTTGTTTAGAATTACAGCTGAGCTCCACACAACAGAGATCAGTCCCCTTGGAGAAAACAGCTGCTCTGGCAGGCACCTTGCTTATGAGTCTCCCACTCTGTTCTGGCTGAGTACAGGGCACCTAAGATATTTTACTTGGGGAACAGAACAGTACCAAAAAGGAAGCCATGGTACCTAAGAAAGAAAACCACCATAAAAAGGACCACTTCAAACTGTGGTGGAAGGTATTTTCCACCATATTGTAGAATATACAAAGGTGTAAACAAAAAGTTTTGCATTAAATCTCCCCTTCGCTCACACACACCCAACCTCTTCTAACTTCCCTCTATAGCTACAATTCTGACTTTACCAAAAGAAGACACCATCCAACAAGATTATCATTTCTGAGGAGCAGCTTACTCTGCAGGAGTAAAACATCTTAGAGATCAACATGGTTAGTCTAAGGTGTATTTACGTATTTATTTTTATATTTATACCCCACCCTATCCCCAAAGGGCTCAGGGCAGCTTATAATGACATAAAGTTTAAAATCATACAAAAAATTCCTATAGATAACAATCAATAAAAACAGTCATAAACCATTTAAAACACTACAGTCATAAGACATTTAAAACATTACTACCTCGGGGATGGGGCGGTCTATAAATCACAAAAATAAATAAAAATAAATAAATAAATACTGAGCTGGAAAGGCAGCTCTGCACGGAGCAGCCTCCAGTTTGGCCCTTCCACTTACCTTTCCTGGAGGGACACCCCCATGCTACCCTCTGACCTCCAGGCCACGCGGAGCCGCAGTATAAGGCTGAAAGAGCCACATGCGGCTCTGGAGCCACAGGTTGCAGACCCCTGATATATACTAACAAAGTTAGCACACCTTTCCAAATGAGTGTTCCAAATGAGTGTTGATATGGTAGAAATCACCTGTATGCTGCAATGAAGTAATTTTATGTGTTAGTACAGAATAAGTGATCTCATTTTATTTACCAACAGTTTATTACACTCCCTGTCCTAAAAGGAACAGGGGACAGTGTATAGAGCGTGAGTCTAGGATTGGCTTTGAATCTAGATCCAGGGATGAAAGTTTGCTTGACCTTGAGACTGTCATGTATTTTCAGCTTAACCTACCTCACAGGGTTGAAGTGAGAATAAAATTGAAGAAGCTAAAATAATGTAAGCTGGCAGAAAGGTGGAGTAAAAATAAAGTAAAGAAATAAATGTACCCTCACTGTATACCCTAGGCTAGAGGCAGTGACTGACCAAGATCACCCATTGAGCTTTTCGGTTATTTTCTAAGCTTGTTACACTTCAGCTGGCATTTGATAAAACATCCACGTGCAACTCAGACATTTCAGACATCAAGGGAATGGCAGGGCAAAGCTCTCAGCAAGGATTAAAGACCCACTCCTGGATATAAGTGCAAATTTTAAAAGTATTTTTAAGAATGTTTATTATGGTTACTGTTGGGTAGTTCAAAACAACTTCAACCATTTCATCAGCATAGAATACATAAATCATCCACTATTTAAAAACAAAGGGACCAGTGTCTTTGGCATATATTCCTGGTTCATAGTCATTCACTCAGCAGAAAAAGCAACTTGGCCAGAAACAGAGGTGCACCTGAAAAGCATTCACACAAGTTTCAAGAAAAACAAGAGGGTTATAGTAAATGGAACTGGTCAGGAGGACACTTTCGTATAGTGAATAAAGTATAGTTTTGCAGCACTCTGCTGTAAATATTATCTTGTTTTCTAATTTTTTTATAACCAGTTGCTGCTGCATTGTTTATGATATATCTCAAATTATATTCCATTGTTTTTCTAATTTTGTAATACGTTTGAGTCTTGGGGAGAGAGGCAGACTATAAGTGCAGTAAACAAAATAAATAAAATAAACAGGAACAAAGAGGGAATGCCTACCGCGTCGCCCCAAAGGCACCCATGCACAGATAGATGTAACCCCAACACTCCATGATCAGCCACATCTTCTGACTTCTCCTTTCAGTCAAATTACCACGTACCCATCTGTGTGTAAATTCAGGACAGAGCCTTCTGGCTCAGAACTACGAAGTTATTCTACATCCAACTCAGCTGCTCCCCCTCACCAGTTTCTTGCAGCAGATGCAGCAGCAGGGGTTTACGCTAAGAGTAGTTTACCCTTTGTCGACGGGAATCTGGCTCTGTGTGGTACTGCATCACATCACCTTTCTATTCCTGTATTAAACGAGATTATCTGGAAATCCTGAAACACCAGTAAGTTACCAGAAAGCCTCTCTACAGTAAAGCAGTGTTTCTCTATGGTAATGATTTGGTGCTCCTTCACAACACAAAACCTTAAATTATCTCTCTCTGCCAGTAAGTTAATGTAAATTCACTGTTAATTTAAACTTCCAAAGCCTTATAACTCTGCTACAAAAATTCACCTAAGATTTGACAGGATGTGCTAGCATTTATTCCAGTGTGGTTTAGTTCTGTGCAGAAATACAGCTGGATAAGCAACCGGACAGCAGGGAAGAGAAAGACACCTGCAAAACAAAGGTAATAAGGTCTATTCACTGCTAAACATCATGGAGAAACTGGTTTCTAAAAAGAAAATATATAAAAGGTATTAAAGGGAACAGTTATCTAAATATTTTAAAAGGTTCAAACTGCCTACCAAACCAGAGATGAAATTATTATACTGTCTAATAATCTCCTGTTTTGTGCACATTATCTTCTTCATTTGTGAGGCTCAAGGAAAAGGAATGCACAATACAGAAAACAAGTCCTGTTGCTTCCTAGTGCTGCCTTCTGTTTCGAGACAGTATCACAATTTTTTTGCATAGGGAAAGGGGTAAGGAGGAAGATTACTCAACAGCCTTCTTGCACGATTTCATCCTGCAATGAAAGTCTACAGCCCTTCATGCCATCCAGAGGGCTATGGCCTATAAGGACATAAGGTCATCCGGGTGCACACAATGTTCCCGGGCACACACCAACAAGCCCTGCCCCCCTGCAGGCGGGCTCAGGAGCTTGCCTGCAGGAATGTATGGTATTAACCTTTAAGGCCTTACGCGGTCTGGGTCCCTCGTACCTTAGGGACCGTCTGCCCCATATGTCCCACGTCGGTCTCTGCGCTCGGCAGAGGCCAACTTACTGGAGATCCCCACCCCCTCTATGATGCAGTTGGCCTCCACTAGGGCCAGGGCTTTTACGGCCCTGGCCCCTGCCTGGTGGAATGCTCTTCCTCCAGCTGTCCGGGCCCTGCGGGACCTACATGAGTTCCGCAGGGCCTGTAAGACCGAGTTATTCCGCCGGGCTTTTGGGGAGGCCGGCTGCTGATAGGTGCCCATTAACAGCTAAGATCCGCTGTCCCCTTCTTAGAGGAGTTGAAGAGCCAATAGTTGGACGCCATCTGTTTTAACTGTTTGAATCTGGAGTGCCGCATTTTAATTGATATGATTTTTAGCATTTTATTCTGTATTTATATTATGGTGTGAACCGCCCTGAGCCCCTTGGGGGAGGGCGGTATAAAAATGAAACAAATAAATAAAATAAAATAAATAAAATAAAATGTGGGGGGGAGGGCAGGGCTCAGAGGTGGACAGCCACAGAACCTGCCTGGGCCACCCACCACCGCAAACCCCTGCCCCTGGCCTCCGTGCATGCCTCCCCAGACCCTGCAGGCCTGAACGGAGGCCGGGGGCAGGGCTCGGTGACAGGCGGTCCTGCCCCCCAGAGCCCCATCTCCCCAGTTTCACCAGGCCATCCCCAGCCCCTGTGGGCCTGCACGAAGGCTGGGGTGGTGGGGGGTTGGCATCAGGCGGTCCCACCCCTATTGCGGGGGGTGGAGTTGGAGGACCGCAGGTGGTGCCTGGAGGAGGGGTTGTCTTCGGGCACCATTTCCCCCTGACATGCCTCTGATGCCATCCTAATTTTTGTGCTGGTTAATTTTTGTGCTGGTTAATAATTGTACAAGAGGGATTTCACTTTGCCTTTAAATAGGGATGCTACTAAATTTTGTAACAACCTTGATTAAAAAGTTCCTTTTCTGGTTTCACAAAATTTGGTACAGACACTGCTATTGAGACTGATGCCTTTTGGGGGGTGGGGGTGGCGTTATTACTAGCATATTAATGGAGCAAATGGGATATAATCCATAATGAAATACAAATAGTGAATAATGTAAAAAACTGCATTAAAACCTTTTAAAAAACAAATGAGAAATGAGAAATTTACCAAAGAACACAGGTAGGACAAAAATAATCTTCCCTGACAGGTACAAAAATTAGAGGAACCAAAACAAAATCCATATGGACATCCTCTCTCATTTTAGGGGCAACAGGGAGGTACTACCCTATACATGATTTTTAGATATTTTATTGTTTATAAATGTACCCCTCCTCCTTTTGCTCATGACTTGTTGGTCCATGAGCATCAAATAAATAAAGAATGAATAAAATGAATGATGTACTGTCCTATTCTGCTTTGTACCTGCATATGTTACATAAGCATTTAAATAATATTTAAAATTTAAGTAATTTCCTAATTTTCAGTCTTGAGAGAAGAAGAAGAGTTTGGATTTATATCCCCCTTTTCTCTCCTGTAGGAGACTCAAAGGGGCTTACATTCTCCTTTCCCTTCCACCCTCACAACTAGCACCCTGTGAGGTGAGTGGGTCTGAGAGAGCTTCAAAAAGCTGTGACTAGCCCAGTCAGCCTGTGTGGGAGTGCACAGGCTAATCTGAATTCCCCAGATAAGCCTCCACAAGTCAAGAAGCAGAGCGAGGAATCAAACCCGTTTCCTCCAGATTAGAATACACCTGCTGTTAACCATTACCCCATCGCTGTTTCTTTTCAGTTTGCTCATTACGGAACATGCATACATCTACCTTAAATCTTACAGAGGGTTAGGATTGCTGGTGTCAGGAGCATGCTCACATTCCACTCAGTGAGAACACTGGCCTAATTCCTTATTGGCTAACTGTTGCTTCTTGAGAACTGAGATGCATCCCATGATACACTCAAAAAGATTAATGCTACCCTGCTGGCAGCATCAGTATTGAGGGCTGTTGTCTTTCAGGAAGCTTGTACTCTATTATGGCTTTTCTTACTCAGAAGTTCCTGAGAAGCCAAACTCCAGGATTCTCTGAAAGCTAGTGAGATGAAGATGAGAAAGAAATGATCTGCTTGGAATGCTGTATGCAATGAGGAAATTAGAATTCAAGGTAACTCTAAGTCAACTTTGTGCTCTACAAGCCATTAGTTAAAGCATACATTGATGTGGTGTTCCTAAATGCACTACTTACAAGCAGGACTCATATTTGTCAATACATATTTCCACTAAGATATATATCATTCATCTGCTAAGAATTCAGCAGGATTTTGGAGGACTTTGAGCAAAGCATTCTCAGAGAATCCCTTCACCTGAAAGAGGCAGTTGGTCTAAACCAGGGGTAGGGAACCTGCGGCTCTCCAGATGTTCAGGAACTACAATTCCCATCAGCCTCTGTCAGCATGGCCAATTGGCCATGCTGGTAGGGGCTGATGGGAATTGTAGTTCCTGAACATCTGGAGAGCCGCAGTCACCCCCCCCCCCCCCCACCCCCCCCCCCCCCCACCCCCCCCCCCCCCCACCCCCCCCCCCCCCCACCCCCCCCCCCCCCCACCCCCCCCCCCCCCCACCCCCCCCCCCCCCCACCCCCCCCCCCCCCCACCCCCCCCCCCCCCCACCCCCCCCCCCCCCCACCCCCCCCCCCCCCCACCCCCCCCCCCCCCCACCCCCCCCCCCCCCCACCCCCCCCCCCCCCCACCCCCCCCCCCCCCCACCCCCCCCCCCCCCCACCCCCCCCCCCCCCCACCCCCCCCCCCCCCCACCCCCCCCCCCCCCCACCCCCCCCCCCCCCCACCCCCCCCCCCCCCCACCCCCCCCCCCCCCCACCCCCCCCCCCCCCCACCCCCCCCCCCCCCCACCCCCCCCCCCCCCCACCCCCCCCCCCCCCCACCCCCCCCCCCCCCCACCCCCCCCCCCCCCCACCCCCCCCCCCCCCCACCCCCCCCCCCCCCCACCCCCCCCCCCCCCCACCCCCCCCCCCCCCCACCCCCCCCCCCCCCCACCCCCCCCCCCCCCCACCCCCCCCCCCCCCCACCCCCCCCCCCCCCCACCCCCCCCCCCCCCCACCCCCCCCCCCCCCCACCCCCCCCCCCCCCCACCCCCCCCCCCCCCCACCCCCCCCCCCCCCCACCCCCCCCCCCCCCCACCCCCCCCCCCCCCCACCCCCCCCCCCCCCCACCCCCCCCCCCCCCCACCCCCCCCCCCCCCCACCCCCCCCCCCCCCCACCCCCCCCCCCCCCCACCCCCCCCCCCCCCCACCCCCCCCCCCCCCCACCCCCCCCCCCCCCCACCCCCCCCCCCCCCCACCCCCCCCCCCCCCCACCCCCCCCCCCCCCCACCCCCCCCCCCCCCCACCCCCCCCCCCCCCCACCCCCCCCCCCCCCCACCCCCCCCCCCCCCCACCCCCCCCCCCCCCCACCCCCCCCCCCCCCCACCCCCCCCCCCCCCCACCCCCCCCCCCCCCCACCCCCCCCCCCCCCCACCCCCCCCCCCCCCCACCCCCCCCCCCCCCCACCCCCCCCCCCCCCCACCCCCCCCCCCCCCCACCCCCCCCCCCCCCCACCCCCCCCCCCCCCCACCCCCCCCCCCCCCCACCCCCCCCCCCCCCCACCCCCCCCCCCCCCCACCCCCCCCCCCCCCCACCCCCCCCCCCCCCCACCCCCCCCCCCCCCCACCCCCCCCCCCCCCCACCCCCCCCCCCCCCCACCCCCCCCCCCCCCCACCCCCCCCCCCCCCCACCCCCCCCCCCCCCCACCCCCCCCCCCCCCCACCCCCCCCCCCCCCCACCCCCCCCCCCCCCCACCCCCCCCCCCCCCCACCCCCCCCCCCCCCCACCCCCCCCCCCCCCCACCCCCCCCCCCCCCCACCCCCCCCCCCCCCCACCCCCCCCCCCCCCCACCCCCCCCCCCCCCCACCCCCCCCCCCCCCCACCCCCCCCCCCCCCCACCCCCCCCCCCCCCCACCCCCCCCCCCCCCCACCCCCCCCCCCCCCCACCCCCCCCCCCCCCCACCCCCCCCCCCCCCCACCCCCCCCCCCCCCCACCCCCCCCCCCCCCCACCCCCCCCCCCCCCCACCCCCCCCCCCCCCCACCCCCCCCCCCCCCCACCCCCCCCCCCCCCCACCCCCCCCCCCCCCCACCCCCCCCCCCCCCCACCCCCCCCCCCCCCCACCCCCCCCCCCCCCCACCCCCCCCCCCCCCCACCCCCCCCCCCCCCCACCCCCCCCCCCCCCCACCCCCCCCCCCCCCCACCCCCCCCCCCCCCCACCCCCCCCCCCCCCCACCCCCCCCCCCCCCCACCCCCCCCCCCCCCCACCCCCCCCCCCCCCCACCCCCCCCCCCCCCCACCCCCCCCCCCCCCCACCCCCCCCCCCCCCCACCCCCCCCCCCCCCCACCCCCCCCCCCCCCCACCCCCCCCCCCCCCCACCCCCCCCCCCCCCCACCCCCCCCCCCCCCCACCCCCCCCCCCCCCCACCCCCCCCCCCCCCCACCCCCCCCCCCCCCCACCCCCCCCCCCCCCCACCCCCCCCCCCCCCCACCCCCCCCCCCCCCCACCCCCCCCCCCCCCCACCCCCCCCCCCCCCCACCCCCCCCCCCCCCCACCCCCCCCCCCCCCCACCCCCCCCCCCCCCCACCCCCCCCCCCCCCCACCCCCCCCCCCCCCCACCCCCCCCCCCCCCCACCCCCCCCCCCCCCCACCCCCCCCCCCCCCCACCCCCCCCCCCCCCCACCCCCCCCCCCCCCCACCCCCCCCCCCCCCCACCCCCCCCCCCCCCCACCCCCCCCCCCCCCCACCCCCCCCCCCCCCCACCCCCCCCCCCCCCCACCCCCCCCCCCCCCCACCCCCCCCCCCCCCCACCCCCCCCCCCCCCCACCCCCCCCCCCCCCCACCCCCCCCCCCCCCCACCCCCCCCCCCCCCCACCCCCCCCCCCCCCCACCCCCCCCCCCCCCCACCCCCCCCCCCCCCCACCCCCCCCCCCCCCCACCCCCCCCCCCCCCCACCCCCCCCCCCCCCCACCCCCCCCCCCCCCCACCCCCCCCCCCCCCCACCCCCCCCCCCCCCCACCCCCCCCCCCCCCCACCCCCCCCCCCCCCCACCCCCCCCCCCCCCCACCCCCCCCCCCCCCCACCCCCCCCCCCCCCCACCCCCCCCCCCCCCCACCCCCCCCCCCCCCCACCCCCCCCCCCCCCCACCCCCCCCCCCCCCCACCCCCCCCCCCCCCCACCCCCCCCCCCCCCCACCCCCCCCCCCCCCCACCCCCCCCCCCCCCCACCCCCCCCCCCCCCCACCCCCCCCCCCCCCCACCCCCCCCCCCCCCCACCCCCCCCCCCCCCCACCCCCCCCCCCCCCCACCCCCCCCCCCCCCCACCCCCCCCCCCCCCCACCCCCCCCCCCCCCCACCCCCCCCCCCCCCCACCCCCCCCCCCCCCCACCCCCCCCCCCCCCCACCCCCCCCCCCCCCCACCCCCCCCCCCCCCCACCCCCCCCCCCCCCCACCCCCCCCCCCCCCCACCCCCCCCCCCCCCCACCCCCCCCCCCCCCCACCCCCCCCCCCCCCCACCCCCCCCCCCCCCCACCCCCCCCCCCCCCCACCCCCCCCCCCCCCCACCCCCCCCCCCCCCCACCCCCCCCCCCCCCCACCCCCCCCCCCCCCCACCCCCCCCCCCCCCCACCCCCCCCCCCCCCCACCCCCCCCCCCCCCCACCCCCCCCCCCCCCCACCCCCCCCCCCCCCCACCCCCCCCCCCCCCCACCCCCCCCCCCCCCCACCCCCCCCCCCCCCCACCCCCCCCCCCCCCCACCCCCCCCCCCCCCCACCCCCCCCCCCCCCCACCCCCCCCCCCCCCCACCCCCCCCCCCCCCCACCCCCCCCCCCCCCCACCCCCCCCCCCCCCCACCCCCCCCCCCCCCCACCCCCCCCCCCCCCCACCCCCCCCCCCCCCCACCCCCCCCCCCCCCCACCCCCCCCCCCCCCCACCCCCCCCCCCCCCCACCCCCCCCCCCCCCCACCCCCCCCCCCCCCCACCCCCCCCCCCCCCCACCCCCCCCCCCCCCCACCCCCCCCCCCCCCCACCCCCCCCCCCCCCCACCCCCCCCCCCCCCCACCCCCCCCCCCCCCCACCCCCCCCCCCCCCCACCCCCCCCCCCCCCCACCCCCCCCCCCCCCCACCCCCCCCCCCCCCCACCCCCCCCCCCCCCCACCCCCCCCCCCCCCCACCCCCCCCCCCCCCCACCCCCCCCCCCCCCCACCCCCCCCCCCCCCCACCCCCCCCCCCCCCCACCCCCCCCCCCCCCCACCCCCCCCCCCCCCCACCCCCCCCCCCCCCCACCCCCCCCCCCCCCCACCCCCCCCCCCCCCCACCCCCCCCCCCCCCCACCCCCCCCCCCCCCCACCCCCCCCCCCCCCCACCCCCCCCCCCCCCCACCCCCCCCCCCCCCCACCCCCCCCCCCCCCCACCCCCCCCCCCCCCCACCCCCCCCCCCCCCCACCCCCCCCCCCCCCCACCCCCCCCCCCCCCCACCCCCCCCCCCCCCCACCCCCCCCCCCCCCCACCCCCCCCCCCCCCCACCCCCCCCCCCCCCCACCCCCCCCCCCCCCCACCCCCCCCCCCCCCCACCCCCCCCCCCCCCCACCCCCCCCCCCCCCCACCCCCCCCCCCCCCCACCCCCCCCCCCCCCCACCCCCCCCCCCCCCCACCCCCCCCCCCCCCCACCCCCCCCCCCCCCCACCCCCCCCCCCCCCCACCCCCCCCCCCCCCCACCCCCCCCCCCCCCCACCCCCCCCCCCCCCCACCCCCCCCCCCCCCCACCCCCCCCCCCCCCCACCCCCCCCCCCCCCCACCCCCCCCCCCCCCCACCCCCCCCCCCCCCCACCCCCCCCCCCCCCCACCCCCCCCCCCCCCCACCCCCCCCCCCCCCCACCCCCCCCCCCCCCCACCCCCCCCCCCCCCCACCCCCCCCCCCCCCCACCCCCCCCCCCCCCCACCCCCCCCCCCCCCCACCCCCCCCCCCCCCCACCCCCCCCCCCCCCCACCCCCCCCCCCCCCCACCCCCCCCCCCCCCCACCCCCCCCCCCCCCCACCCCCCCCCCCCCCCACCCCCCCCCCCCCCCACCCCCCCCCCCCCCCACCCCCCCCCCCCCCCACCCCCCCCCCCCCCCACCCCCCCCCCCCCCCACCCCCCCCCCCCCCCACCCCCCCCCCCCCCCACCCCCCCCCCCCCCCACCCCCCCCCCCCCCCACCCCCCCCCCCCCCCACCCCCCCCCCCCCCCACCCCCCCCCCCCCCCACCCCCCCCCCCCCCCACCCCCCCCCCCCCCCACCCCCCCCCCCCCCCACCCCCCCCCCCCCCCACCCCCCCCCCCCCCCACCCCCCCCCCCCCCCACCCCCCCCCCCCCCCACCCCCCCCCCCCCCCACCCCCCCCCCCCCCCACCCCCCCCCCCCCCCACCCCCCCCCCCCCCCACCCCCCCCCCCCCCCACCCCCCCCCCCCCCCACCCCCCCCCCCCCCCACCCCCCCCCCCCCCCACCCCCCCCCCCCCCCACCCCCCCCCCCCCCCACCCCCCCCCCCCCCCACCCCCCCCCCCCCCCACCCCCCCCCCCCCCCACCCCCCCCCCCCCCCACCCCCCCCCCCCCCCACCCCCCCCCCCCCCCACCCCCCCCCCCCCCCACCCCCCCCCCCCCCCACCCCCCCCCCCCCCCACCCCCCCCCCCCCCCACCCCCCCCCCCCCCCACCCCCCCCCCCCCCCACCCCCCCCCCCCCCCACCCCCCCCCCCCCCCACCCCCCCCCCCCCCCACCCCCCCCCCCCCCCACCCCCCCCCCCCCCCACCCCCCCCCCCCCCCACCCCCCCCCCCCCCCACCCCCCCCCCCCCCCACCCCCCCCCCCCCCCACCCCCCCCCCCCCCCACCCCCCCCCCCCCCCACCCCCCCCCCCCCCCACCCCCCCCCCCCCCCACCCCCCCCCCCCCCCACCCCCCCCCCCCCCCACCCCCCCCCCCCCCCACCCCCCCCCCCCCCCACCCCCCCCCCCCCCCACCCCCCCCCCCCCCCACCCCCCCCCCCCCCCACCCCCCCCCCCCCCCACCCCCCCCCCCCCCCACCCCCCCCCCCCCCCACCCCCCCCCCCCCCCACCCCCCCCCCCCCCCACCCCCCCCCCCCCCCACCCCCCCCCCCCCCCACCCCCCCCCCCCCCCACCCCCCCCCCCCCCCACCCCCCCCCCCCCCCACCCCCCCCCCCCCCCACCCCCCCCCCCCCCCACCCCCCCCCCCCCCCACCCCCCCCCCCCCCCACCCCCCCCCCCCCCCACCCCCCCCCCCCCCCACCCCCCCCCCCCCCCACCCCCCCCCCCCCCCACCCCCCCCCCCCCCCACCCCCCCCCCCCCCCACCCCCCCCCCCCCCCACCCCCCCCCCCCCCCACCCCCCCCCCCCCCCACCCCCCCCCCCCCCCACCCCCCCCCCCCCCCACCCCCCCCCCCCCCCACCCCCCCCCCCCCCCACCCCCCCCCCCCCCCACCCCCCCCCCCCCCCACCCCCCCCCCCCCCCACCCCCCCCCCCCCCCACCCCCCCCCCCCCCCACCCCCCCCCCCCCCCACCCCCCCCCCCCCCCACCCCCCCCCCCCCCCACCCCCCCCCCCCCCCACCCCCCCCCCCCCCCACCCCCCCCCCCCCCCACCCCCCCCCCCCCCCACCCCCCCCCCCCCCCACCCCCCCCCCCCCCCACCCCCCCCCCCCCCCACCCCCCCCCCCCCCCACCCCCCCCCCCCCCCACCCCCCCCCCCCCCCACCCCCCCCCCCCCCCACCCCCCCCCCCCCCCACCCCCCCCCCCCCCCACCCCCCCCCCCCCCCACCCCCCCCCCCCCCCACCCCCCCCCCCCCCCACCCCCCCCCCCCCCCACCCCCCCCCCCCCCCACCCCCCCCCCCCCCCACCCCCCCCCCCCCCCACCCCCCCCCCCCCCCACCCCCCCCCCCCCCCACCCCCCCCCCCCCCCACCCCCCCCCCCCCCCACCCCCCCCCCCCCCCACCCCCCCCCCCCCCCACCCCCCCCCCCCCCCACCCCCCCCCCCCCCCACCCCCCCCCCCCCCCACCCCCCCCCCCCCCCACCCCCCCCCCCCCCCACCCCCCCCCCCCCCCACCCCCCCCCCCCCCCACCCCCCCCCCCCCCCACCCCCCCCCCCCCCCACCCCCCCCCCCCCCCACCCCCCCCCCCCCCCACCCCCCCCCCCCCCCACCCCCCCCCCCCCCCACCCCCCCCCCCCCCCACCCCCCCCCCCCCCCACCCCCCCCCCCCCCCACCCCCCCCCCCCCCCACCCCCCCCCCCCCCCACCCCCCCCCCCCCCCACCCCCCCCCCCCCCCACCCCCCCCCCCCCCCACCCCCCCCCCCCCCCACCCCCCCCCCCCCCCACCCCCCCCCCCCCCCACCCCCCCCCCCCCCCACCCCCCCCCCCCCCCACCCCCCCCCCCCCCCACCCCCCCCCCCCCCCACCCCCCCCCCCCCCCACCCCCCCCCCCCCCCACCCCCCCCCCCCCCCACCCCCCCCCCCCCCCACCCCCCCCCCCCCCCACCCCCCCCCCCCCCCACCCCCCCCCCCCCCCACCCCCCCCCCCCCCCACCCCCCCCCCCCCCCACCCCCCCCCCCCCCCACCCCCCCCCCCCCCCACCCCCCCCCCCCCCCACCCCCCCCCCCCCCCACCCCCCCCCCCCCCCACCCCCCCCCCCCCCCACCCCCCCCCCCCCCCACCCCCCCCCCCCCCCACCCCCCCCCCCCCCCACCCCCCCCCCCCCCCACCCCCCCCCCCCCCCACCCCCCCCCCCCCCCACCCCCCCCCCCCCCCACCCCCCCCCCCCCCCACCCCCCCCCCCCCCCACCCCCCCCCCCCCCCACCCCCCCCCCCCCCCACCCCCCCCCCCCCCCACCCCCCCCCCCCCCCACCCCCCCCCCCCCCCACCCCCCCCCCCCCCCACCCCCCCCCCCCCCCACCCCCCCCCCCCCCCACCCCCCCCCCCCCCCACCCCCCCCCCCCCCCACCCCCCCCCCCCCCCACCCCCCCCCCCCCCCACCCCCCCCCCCCCCCACCCCCCCCCCCCCCCACCCCCCCCCCCCCCCACCCCCCCCCCCCCCCACCCCCCCCCCCCCCCACCCCCCCCCCCCCCCACCCCCCCCCCCCCCCACCCCCCCCCCCCCCCACCCCCCCCCCCCCCCACCCCCCCCCCCCCCCACCCCCCCCCCCCCCCACCCCCCCCCCCCCCCACCCCCCCCCCCCCCCACCCCCCCCCCCCCCCACCCCCCCCCCCCCCCACCCCCCCCCCCCCCCACCCCCCCCCCCCCCCACCCCCCCCCCCCCCCACCCCCCCCCCCCCCCACCCCCCCCCCCCCCCACCCCCCCCCCCCCCCACCCCCCCCCCCCCCCACCCCCCCCCCCCCCCACCCCCCCCCCCCCCCACCCCCCCCCCCCCCCACCCCCCCCCCCCCCCACCCCCCCCCCCCCCCACCCCCCCCCCCCCCCACCCCCCCCCCCCCCCACCCCCCCCCCCCCCCACCCCCCCCCCCCCCCACCCCCCCCCCCCCCCACCCCCCCCCCCCCCCACCCCCCCCCCCCCCCACCCCCCCCCCCCCCCACCCCCCCCCCCCCCCACCCCCCCCCCCCCCCACCCCCCCCCCCCCCCACCCCCCCCCCCCCCCACCCCCCCCCCCCCCCACCCCCCCCCCCCCCCACCCCCCCCCCCCCCCACCCCCCCCCCCCCCCACCCCCCCCCCCCCCCACCCCCCCCCCCCCCCACCCCCCCCCCCCCCCACCCCCCCCCCCCCCCACCCCCCCCCCCCCCCACCCCCCCCCCCCCCCACCCCCCCCCCCCCCCACCCCCCCCCCCCCCCACCCCCCCCCCCCCCCACCCCCCCCCCCCCCCACCCCCCCCCCCCCCCACCCCCCCCCCCCCCCACCCCCCCCCCCCCCCACCCCCCCCCCCCCCCACCCCCCCCCCCCCCCACCCCCCCCCCCCCCCACCCCCCCCCCCCCCCACCCCCCCCCCCCCCCACCCCCCCCCCCCCCCACCCCCCCCCCCCCCCACCCCCCCCCCCCCCCACCCCCCCCCCCCCCCACCCCCCCCCCCCCCCACCCCCCCCCCCCCCCACCCCCCCCCCCCCCCACCCCCCCCCCCCCCCACCCCCCCCCCCCCCCACCCCCCCCCCCCCCCACCCCCCCCCCCCCCCACCCCCCCCCCCCCCCACCCCCCCCCCCCCCCACCCCCCCCCCCCCCCACCCCCCCCCCCCCCCACCCCCCCCCCCCCCCACCCCCCCCCCCCCCCACCCCCCCCCCCCCCCACCCCCCCCCCCCCCCACCCCCCCCCCCCCCCACCCCCCCCCCCCCCCACCCCCCCCCCCCCCCACCCCCCCCCCCCCCCACCCCCCCCCCCCCCCACCCCCCCCCCCCCCCACCCCCCCCCCCCCCCACCCCCCCCCCCCCCCACCCCCCCCCCCCCCCACCCCCCCCCCCCCCCACCCCCCCCCCCCCCCACCCCCCCCCCCCCCCACCCCCCCCCCCCCCCACCCCCCCCCCCCCCCACCCCCCCCCCCCCCCACCCCCCCCCCCCCCCACCCCCCCCCCCCCCCACCCCCCCCCCCCCCCACCCCCCCCCCCCCCCACCCCCCCCCCCCCCCACCCCCCCCCCCCCCCACCCCCCCCCCCCCCCACCCCCCCCCCCCCCCACCCCCCCCCCCCCCCACCCCCCCCCCCCCCCACCCCCCCCCCCCCCCACCCCCCCCCCCCCCCACCCCCCCCCCCCCCCACCCCCCCCCCCCCCCACCCCCCCCCCCCCCCACCCCCCCCCCCCCCCACCCCCCCCCCCCCCCACCCCCCCCCCCCCCCACCCCCCCCCCCCCCCACCCCCCCCCCCCCCCACCCCCCCCCCCCCCCACCCCCCCCCCCCCCCACCCCCCCCCCCCCCCACCCCCCCCCCCCCCCACCCCCCCCCCCCCCCACCCCCCCCCCCCCCCACCCCCCCCCCCCCCCACCCCCCCCCCCCCCCACCCCCCCCCCCCCCCACCCCCCCCCCCCCCCACCCCCCCCCCCCCCCACCCCCCCCCCCCCCCACCCCCCCCCCCCCCCACCCCCCCCCCCCCCCACCCCCCCCCCCCCCCACCCCCCCCCCCCCCCACCCCCCCCCCCCCCCACCCCCCCCCCCCCCCACCCCCCCCCCCCCCCACCCCCCCCCCCCCCCACCCCCCCCCCCCCCCACCCCCCCCCCCCCCCACCCCCCCCCCCCCCCACCCCCCCCCCCCCCCACCCCCCCCCCCCCCCACCCCCCCCCCCCCCCACCCCCCCCCCCCCCCACCCCCCCCCCCCCCCACCCCCCCCCCCCCCCACCCCCCCCCCCCCCCACCCCCCCCCCCCCCCACCCCCCCCCCCCCCCACCCCCCCCCCCCCCCACCCCCCCCCCCCCCCACCCCCCCCCCCCCAATAATAATAATAATAATAATAATAATAATAATAATAATAATAATCAAAGAAGACAAATAGGAAAACTCACCCTAAGACAACTGATAAGTTCTTAGAAATGTTACACATATATACACATAGGCTGGGAGACTGGCCTTTTCAGTCACGGAACCATGTCTTCCCGGCAAAATTTCTCCATCCCTTTCTATAACTATCTTCTACCAGCTGGTGAAGACTTTTTTGTTTTATTTGGCATCCCTTCGGTGATCCTTCCTTCCTGCCCAATGTTCTAATTGTTCCGTTCATGTCTTTGTATGTGTTTTAGCTATTTTAATTGCTTTAATAATGTGTTTTTTAAATGAAAGGATTGGTTTTAAAATGTAATTTTATTATGTACATTTTGTTAGCTACCTTGATGGCTTTTGTGGGGACAAAGAGGCAGGATATAAATTTGATAAATAAATGAACAGAATAAATATCTACCTATGGTGCCCCGGAACAGGCAAATAACATTATCCCTCTGATGCCGACAACATAACTAAACCACTTGGCATGGGGGTCACATGACTGACAAGCTACTTATTCAAGCATCCCTTCTGCATAGAAAACAATCTCTGTATGGAGGAACGTTCAGGTCATGTGACTCACAAATGGCTATAAAACCAGTAAAAGTAAATAGAGATTTGGTCTCTTAATATGAGACCAAATTACAGGTCCATACATACTCTCTCCCATGCCTTACAGGAATGGAAAAACTTAAGAAGCTTAGCCAATGATATTTTACCACAATGGCGTGTATGTTGCTCTGTCCTCTACTGCATAGAATTTTCATGATTTTAACTTTGTTGACACTCCTTTGAAACCTGTACTTTGGAACATTCTAAAAGCCTCTTTAGGTTCTAACAGCTGATGAAGATTTTCTTGTGCCTCAAGAGAGAGACGTTGAGCCTTGAAACTATAATAAATATGGTTCAAGTGAATATTTTACTCATGGCATGTTTTATAGGCCAGCTATATCACTCAAATGTGGGTTGCCACTTCCAGGTGGTGGCTAGAAATCACCTGCTGTTACAGCTGATTTGATTTTCTTGAAGGAAACCTGGTCAACCTCTGATTTAGTTCTTAGTTGCTATTTAACATATTGCCTCCCTGCTTCCAAAACCAAAAAATGTGGTCGTCCTACTGGTGGTCTATCTATTTTGGTCTCTGATTATATTGAATCAACAATCCTTTTGAGTTGCCCCCCTGTAGATCAAGCAGTTATTATTCAACTGGGAAGATTCTCCTTTATTGGATTTATATCCCGCCCTATACATACAAAGCTCAGGGCGGGTCACAATATCCTTGCGAATGTTTACATTCCTCCAGGTTTAAGTCATGACTCGTTAAAAACCTGGAACAACTTTACCCCATATATTGAAGATCTTGAAGGTGAATTTCCTCAAATTGAAATGATTGTGGCTGGTCATTTTAATGCCAGGGTGGGCAACTGTATTTACTCTCTCTTAAATAATGAGAGTTATGACTTGGAGGCAATACAATCTTTATTTACCCCTGCCATATGCCACTCAGTCAATACAACAACCTTTATTAGGCATATTAAAATAGGCTCCAGAGCATTACAGACATTTCTGAAGTACAAATCAAAAGTACATTTAAAACACAGACAGATAAACTGTATCTAGCATTGGACATTACTTAGAAAATTCTGTTACTCCAATTATCTGATTAGCAATTTTGCGGGCTTGAACTTAGCCAAATTTGCCTTGTGCTTAAATAAACTTTGGTTGAATGGCTTGAGTAACTTTACCATTGCAGAGGATTTCACTTTTATCTCTGCAAAAGGCTGTAGTGTAATAGATTATGTATTAATTTCTCCTCAACTTTTGGATTTCAGTTCCATGTTTGCTATTGATGATTATGCTTTGATTGATCACCTTCCTTTAGTGCAGTGGTTCTCAACCTTCCTAATGCCGTGACCCTTTGATACAGTTCCTCATGTTGTGGTGACCCCCAGCCCTAACATTTATCCATGTTACAGATGGAGAACACTGATGCAGAGAGTCTCAGGCGACCCCTGTGAAAGGGTCGTTCGGCCCCCAAAGGGGTCGCGACCCACAGGTTGAGAACCACTGCTTTAGTGTTTTCTGTAATATCTGAGGGCACTTTTAGTAGAGAACCTGATGTTAAGGAATTACATTCACATCTTGTATAGTTTTCTCAAACAGATGCCATTATTGCTTCTTTCAATGATGAATCTGAAAATAGAAATAATAAATGCCAATAGTCCAAAAATGGGGATTAGTGTATTTGATAATTTAATTACCCAAATAGTTGATTACTTTTAAAGAAGGATCTTACCAGCAAGGGGCAGTAAAAAGTGTAGCAACTCCTGGTTTAACAAGAAATGTATGGTAATTAATAATCAAATTAGGTCATGGTATAGGAAATTCCGCATTACTAATGATGATTTTGATCTTGCTTGTCTTTGCAACATAAAGAATTATCTGTAACATCTGATATGGTACAAGAAACAGTCTTTTGCAGTATTTAAATGGAATCAGCTTCTTCATGCCACAGTAACAAATAATTCCAAACAATTTTGGTATTTGGTTAATAGCTCGGGTAATTTGGAACCATTCCCAATCTCAACCATTTCTCCTGATAATTGGTTTCATTATTTTACCAATTTTTTTTCCAGTTAATGAATCAAATAGTCCGGAATCAATGGCAAACCCAAGAGAAATGACTCAATGGCCACCTGTAACAGCACAGAAAATGGTTGTTCTGATCTAAAGTTTAAAAAATGGGAAAGCCGCTGGGCCAGATATTATTATTCCTGAGTTTTTGAAACTTGATATGAATTAGTGGGCTCCTTTATTGGCAGCTGTATTTACTATAACTAACAACACAGGCATTACACCAAATACATGGCGAATAGCCATAATAGTAAAAAGGTAAAGGTAAAGTTTCCGTTGTATTCGACCCTGGGATTCCACTGCAGTGATTTTATAGGCAAGCTGCTTTTGTGGGGTAGTTTGCCATTGCTTTCCCCGGCTATTCTTTAACCCCTAGCTATGAGCTAGGTACTCATTTACCGGCCAAGAATGGATGGATGGCTGAGTTGATCATGAGCCAGCCAGGATATCTGACCCACAGGGAGCTCGAACTCCTGACCGTGTGAATGGTAGTGCAAGCACTTAATCACGATGCTATGCAGCTCCTAAGCCATAATAGTACCAATCAATCAAAAAGGTGATTCTACAGACCCCTCTAATTATCACCCAATTGGTTTACTTTCAGCAATGTGGCAAGCTCTATGCCAAATTTTTGCTCATTACGCTTCAAAGCCAGTTACATCATGCTAAGATTATTGGCCCTGAGCAAGTTGGTTTCCACAAAGATAGAGCAACTTTAGTCCATTGTTTGGTCTCATCTCACCTGGTGACCAAATATTCTGTTACAGGGGCCTCCAAGTTATGTGTAGCTTTTATGGACCTAAAAGGAGCCTTTGATTCAGTAAAAAGAGATCTTCTTTGGCACAAGTTGAGAGTACTGAATGTTGAACCAAGGCTTTTGTTTCTAATTAGACAACTATATACCAATACTACCTGTCAAGTCAAATGTTCTTACAACAGTTGTGTAACTGGTAAAATTTGTATGCCTCATGCAGTTAAGCAAGGATGTATATTGGCACATACCCTTTCTAATATATTTTTACATGATTTAGGGCAAGTTTTATCCTTAGCTAAAGGCCACAGTCCTGAGTTGCACTTTGTTCACATTCCACAACTTCTATATGCAGTACTATTGTCTTTATCTAGAGTTAGTCTCAAATGTTTAATGCATTGTTTTGCTAACTATTGTGAAGAAAATAGAATGCAAATCAGCTATGCTAAATCCAAAGTCCTTGTTGTTGCAAAGAGTTGGAAGCTTCTTTCTTGGCAAATTAAGGGCCATAAGATTGAGCAAGTGAAGCTATTTAGATACCTTGGCATCCTCTATAACTGCAACCTGTCACGGTCTTCCCTTCATGAAGCAGCCATTTCCTCTGCACATATAAATGCATCAGCGATACATGGTTTTCTCTACTGTAAGGGCAATCAGTATATCCCTGCTGCTCTCAACTTGTTCAATGCTAGGATGGAATTGCAGTTACTTTATGTGTCCGCAATGTGGTTTTCTGCAATAAATAGATCATTAAAATATTTTCATTCTAAATTTCTTCAGAAACTAATCGGGCTCCCCAGATGCATTCCTTGTGCGGTTCTGTGCATAGAGACCGGCCAAACTACACTCAAAACAATGGCATGGATAAGGACTATAAAATTATAATATCGATACATTGGTAGGAACAACGGAAGAAACAGGAAGGACTATAAAATTTTGGCTGCATATTCACTATCAGGTTCTAAAGACTATATCACATTACTCTTCTCTGATTGTTACATCTCGAAATTGTATACTTTGATCCTCAAGAAGGTTGAAGCCATAGCTTTGCCTATTGATTCACTGTTCACGCTTACTTATTTGGAAGCCTTTAAATCAGTTAAGACTCCTGGATTTAGACTTTCAGAATTTGATGCTTGCCACCAAAACAACGTGTTCTCCCACCACTATGCTAATCCCATGTAAGTGGGGTGTATTGGCACTGCATCTCCCTGTACTAGTCAATTCCAATCAGAGAAGAGCCTTGGCAATCGCAAGATGTAATGTCTTGCCTTCGGCTCTATTGGAGGAGAGATGTAAGAATATGAAACATTTCAAACGATTCTGCTCCTGTAATACGGCCTCTACTGAAATACTTATCCACTCTTTGAGTGTTCCAAATATGTTAAAAGCAGGCTGAAATACAAGGATTCTATCTTATCGCACTGCCTACATTTACCAGATTGTTACAAAATTTGACAGGTGTTGAACAATCCTGAGGTATCATTTTGTGAAACAATTGTCAATTTTCTTCTTGAAATTATGAATTGTTAATGTTTTTACTCTTTTTACTTTCTTTTCTGCTGTAACTGTTTTCTATTGATTTCTTCTTTTTTTATCTTATGCCAATAAAGGCTTATGTATGTATGTACTGTGTGGAATGATCGCTATTATTAAAGGATCATAATAATGGTTCCTCCCTGTCCTGCATTAATACATCAACTGTAGCCTCCATGTCTGTGTGCCATAATCAACCCATTCAATAACTGGGCAGACTCCCAACATTCTTCCCCTCCTCACTGTCTCCAGACCTCAAAATTCAAAATAATCATCTTTACTGATGAGAACATTGCAATAAATGGCAAATATTTATTTCCATTTTCCCACTCGCCTTTTCACTCTAAAGGGCATTTGAGGCAGCTGGTTATGCAAACCATGAAATGTTCTGGGTTTGTTGCCTTAAGTGCCAGCTGTGGACATGTTGTTCTATTTAATTTTTCAGCAAGGGATGCTCAGTAACAGGAACAACAACAGAGCAGCATCTTTGGAAGAGACATCCAAAGCAGAGCTGGGAAAACAATTGTCTAGAAGAGTTGTACAGTTATTCTGGCTCTGGGAAAACTGTGGATGGCATCGAAAATATATCTCAGGCCTAGATATTCAAGGATCTGTCTAGGGCAGGGGTCAGCAACCTTTACCACCCAAAGAGCCATTTGGACCCGTTTTCCATGGCCCCAAAGATCTACCGAGCCGGAGAGGCGGCTCCACATGGAGCCGCTCCTCCGGTTTGGCCCCTCCACTCACCTCCAGAGCGCTGCTCTGGAGGGCTATGCCCACGCTACCCTCTGACCTCCAGGCCATGCAGAGCCGTAGTATAAGGCTGAAATAACCGCATGAGGAGCCGCGAGTTGCAGACCCCTGGTCTAGGGAGGTCTTTGAAACTTACTCAGTATTCATACAAACATACTTATATTGCCAAATAAACTATTTCTAAAATTAGGGAACCCACAAGGAGTGTGGTCTAACTATAAGTTACATCCCTAGCAGGTGCTGTGGTTCAGTTGGAGAGCATCCCTGGTCAAACTCTGGTATGTCTAATTAAAAGGATCAGGTAGTAGGTCATGTGACAGACCTTTACCCAAGGCTCTGTTGAGCACCTGTCTGTCAGAGAAGAGAATACTGACTTTTGTTGACCAAAAGCCTGATTCAGTATGAGGCAGCTCCATGTGTTCAGGAACACCAGAAGTTCTGTGCTAGGAATTCAGTGTCCAGACATGTATGGACCTGATTTGTATCAAGACCACAGTGCATGAAAATAAGGGGCCTCTGACTTCTTCTGTTTGCTCTTTTTCCTGAACCAGACCTGAGCTGTCACTGTTCTCTCCTTCAGGTGGAATCCAACTCTTCCCCTGTGTTCCCTCCAACATCTCCTATCTCTTCTCAAAAGTGATTGGATGCTGCAGCAGCACTCCTATGCTGGATTTTCCTGTCAAGGGCAGGACGGCTTCCTTTCTACCACATCTTCTTTACATTTCCCCATGAGCTGTATTCTACTGGATTCTCTACCATAGCCCTGAAGCATCCTAAAGATACTGAGTGTTCTGGGTTCTCATTCAATTTTAAAGTTGTTTCTTCTTTGGAGATTAACTTGTTTTTGAGCACTGAAAAAAAATTGATAATATAATCTGGCCTTTTCTACTTAAAATGCTTGGAAGTTTAAAACTGCAGTTCAAGATTTATGAATTGGATACGAGATATTTATACAAAACAACATGCCAAGATCTTAATAAATGTCCATTATCTCCACTTTTACTTATTCTTGCACTAGAAGTGCTGGCTAATAAGATCAGACAAGATACTGGAATTAAATGGATGGTGAAGAACTTAAAATGAAAAGCTGTGATGATGATGCATTGCTGACAATTTCGAATCCCCAAGTGTCAATGAAATACACAACAGAACAAATTTAAAAAATTGAATCCTTCTCAAGTTCTAAAATCTACAGGAAGAAGACAGAAATAATCTTGACTGAAGACTGAAATAATCTTGACTGAAGACTGAAATAATGAAGCAGGAATAGAAAATTAAAAATATTACAGGATGTGTTGTAATGAAAAGTCTAATTAAATATATGGGAATAAATTTGATTGGTCAAAATGGTACTTTATTTATTCTATTATATTTATATGCTACCCATGCCTCACCACAGCCAGGCTTGAGGTGGCTTACAACAATTAAAACCCAACATAGGACATAGACTTATATAAGATTAAGAATATCAACATCTAAAACCCAACATACATTTACCGATGGCGATAAGTATAACAGTCCATTTATTCAAATAGAATCTTAAAATAACTTTGTTAAACATACAAGAAGATATGCAAAGATGATATAAAGCATAATTTTCATGGTTAGGAAGAATGTTTACAAAAATTAATGCATTACCAAGAATCAGATTCAAAGTATTACGAGATAAGCAAAAGAGAGGAGGACTAGCAGCGCCCAATACTAAATTATATTATCAAACAGCTAGTTTGGTCTGCATTGTGGACTGGATTAAAAACCCAGATCAAAGAGTAATAAAATTAAAAATGGCAGATCTGGAAGGTTTATGTAACTGTTTATGGACCAAAAAAAGTTCTATATATATTTTATATACAGACTCTGGGATGTCAAGAGTATGTTATTAGGCATTTTACGAAACAAAAACCTTAGAACTGTTTCAATATGATAACAGTGGCTAGAATTATACTCACCGCAAAATGGAAAGCAGAAGAATGTCCAAGCAGAGAGGATTTGGAAAACAAACTAGCTGAACATGTACTAATGGCAAAATGAACTTAGTGAATAAGAGACTAATCAAATAATTTCAAGGGAAGCTGAAATCATATTATTTATATTATTCTTTAAAAATGGTGAGTTGAGAAGGAGGTTGTTGGAATAATGTACATAAACTATTAATAATTCTCATGAAATGCTTTATTGATAAGTGATTTGAAGGGAAGAAGACATAAAACATTGAAATATATCATGAATAGATTATAATTGTGTGGTCTCAAGCTAGAACATGTGAGAAATATTTTTAGAAGCTTAATAATCATTCATCAGTTTTTCTTATCTATTTTTCTTAGCTATTTAAATTTAGTAGAACTGTTATTATAGTATGGCTAAATGTCATTAGTTTTTGTCGGATATCGCATAATGTATTTTGATCAAGGGCCCAATCCAGAATGGGGGAGGCAAATTCACCATTGGATGTGGTGTGTGCTTGTGCCAATGCAGGTGCTCCCCCCACAGGTGTAAGGGACACCCCCGCCAAAGGCGAGGGCACTCAAATCTCCTCTGGATGCCATGGAGGTCTGTGGCACCTGCACCTGAAAGTGCAGGTGGATGCAGCACTGGTCTGGTGTGGAATTACACACCAAAATAGGAGGGGGCATTCTGGGGATGGACCAGGGTTGGAGCCGACTGCAGGGAGTGTCTGCTGGGCTTCCAGCCTCTGGACACTGACACGGCCAGACCCAAAATTGCACCATGATCTTCGTGGCAAACATTCCTTTCCCCCATGGAATTTCCTGGAAGTAGGAGAATTTAATGGTTCTCCTCATGCTCGTACTACCGGGGATCCCAATAGGAGGAATTGCAGCCACTATGCCCCCCCACCTGGATTGGGCAGTAAGAGAAGTATTATTTCATGTCCATCATTTCCTCATGTTATTTCGTCAATAACAACTATTTGCATTGTCTAGATTATTGTGTATAATATGAACAATTAATTTTTCCTTAGTCGTCAAGTGTAATAGTACAATTGATCTGATTCTTTTCTTTTTTCTCTTTTGTTTGTATTTATAGAAAAGATTTTTTTTTAAAAAAAAATAATTTTAATTGTTTTGGACTTTCCAGGCAACTTTCTACATATATTTATATACTTAATTTGATACCAATATGGTCGATGCCTATGCCTGATCCTGGACCCCTCTAAAGATTATGTCAAGGAAAATTCCTTGACTAATTTGTTGGAGGGCATAGTCATTTAGAAATGTTGTCTCCTCAGTACTATCTGAACATACATCAAATGTTGAGTCTTCCTCTTTTCCTGCTGCTTTCAATGGCTCCTAGCATTATTATCTTCTCATAAGGTGATCAAAGTAGAATTGTCTGTGTTTAGACACTTTAGCTTTTAGGAAAACTTTGAATGGATCCAGAACCCATTATTTGTTTTTTTGATGGTTCATGTATTCATAATTTTTTCTCTCCAATACCACATTCCAAGTGAATCAACTACTCAACTTCTTTCCCTATCCAGCTTTTACACCCATACATAGTAATGGGAATACTATAGT
Source organism: Sphaerodactylus townsendi (assembly GCF_021028975.2). Classification (NCBI taxonomy): domain Eukaryota; kingdom Metazoa; phylum Chordata; class Lepidosauria; order Squamata; family Sphaerodactylidae; genus Sphaerodactylus; species Sphaerodactylus townsendi. The sequence goes on from NC_059434.1 coordinate 21,855,396, forward strand.
ATGAATTACCTTGATCTTGCTTGCCAGCAACAACATACATCCTTAAATTCAAGTATTTTTTCTAGCTCCTTCATGGCTGCCCTTCCCAGTCTCAATCTCCTTCTGATTTCTTGGTTGAGGTTTCTCTTTTGATTGATGACTGAGTCAAGGAATAGGTTATCTTTAAGGCCCTTTCTGCACGGGCCATTTACGGCGCCCTGGGGACGGCAAAAACGCTGTCCCCAGGGAGCCATTTGCACTGGCGGCGCTGCTAAAACGCAGCAGCGCCGACCTGACTCCCCTCCTCCACCCCCAGGGCGGTGTCAGGCCGCCTCCAAAAACCTCCCTCCTGGAGGGAGGTTTTTGGGAAAACAGCGTGTTCCCGCCGGCGCGGTGCGAATGGCACCGTCGGGAACACGCTGTTTTCCCTGTCCCTCTCCCACTCACCTCGTTGCCTTCGTCGCTCTACTGGACTGCTGAGACCCTCCCTTGCTGTCCTCCGACCCCTGGGCGGGTCTTAGGAGTCCAGCAAGGCGACGAAGGCGACGAGGTGAGTGGGAGAGGGATGGGGAAGAGGCGGCCTCACCGCGGGCCACTCGCACGCTCCTGTGCGAACGGCCCCCAGCCCTCCACTGGCACTGCGGAAAGGGCCTACCAGTTTAAATTTCTTCATCATCAACATTGAAGTTGTCATTATTTTGTAATTATAATCATTACTTTTGTCTTGTTTAGCTATAATACTGCTTTGATACTTTCTGCTTCAACCTGGATCAGTAGTTGTTACAAGTCTTCGCTATTTTAAGCTAGCAATGCAGTGTCAATGGCATTCCTCAAATTGTTAATGTTCCTTCCACCCATTTTCCACCTACATCGAAATCTATACTCTGTTCCACAGAAAGATTATAGTAGGATTGCATATTCCTTCCCCACAGAAAAAATCATGCCAGACCTTCTTTGTTGCAGAATGCTCCACCTGGGTCCTCGTGCCTACCTTGCCCTGCTCCCCCATACGTTTCAAAGTCATTCAATGAACTATAAATGCTTTTGTATCAAAGCACCATGTTCAATAATGCACAAAATAATGATTTTGACAAGGGCAGCGTGTAAAAATGAATGATAATTCTCATATTCGTTCAGGACTATAATCTAATGCGGAGGCACACAATTTTCTCAACCGCAGCACCTCAACTGATTGTACTATCATCATCCTGTTGAACAGAGTATAGTCCAACTTTCCTTATGATGCATTCTGCATATAGACTGAAGAGAATAGGGAGGTTAACCACATCATCTGACACCTTTGCCATGTTGTCCCAACAGAAGCCTCTTGCCCAGAGTACAGGTTGTGCATCAAAACAATTAGATGTGGCATGACCATTTCTTTTAAAACCAACCATGGATTTTCAGGATCCACACAATCAATAGCTCAGCTGAAATCTCAGTAGCACAAGTTGATTTTCTTCTGAAATTGTCTTGTATGCTCATGGGGGTAGCTGGCAACCCCAATGCTGGCATTTCAAGGTCCAAGCATCATCAAGTCATAAGAACATAAGAAAGAGCCTTGCTGGATCAGATCAGAGTCCATCTAGTCCAGCTCTCTGCTACTCGCAGTGGCCCACCAGGTGCCATTGGGAGCTCACGTGCAGGATGTGAAAGCAATGGCCTTCTGCGGCTGTTGCTCCCGAGCACCTGGACTGTTAAGGCATTTGCAATCTCAGATCAAAGAGGATCAAGATTGGTAGCCATAAATCGACTTCTCCTCCATAAATCTGTCCAAGCCCCTTTTAAAGCTATCCAGGTTAGTGGCCATCACCACCTCCTGTGGCAGCATATTCCAAACACCAATCACACGTTGCGTGAAGAAGTGTTTCCTTTTATTAGTCCTAATTCTCCCTCCCAGCATTTTCAATGTATGCCCCCTGGTTCTAGTATTGTGAGAAAGAGAGAAAAATTTCTCTCTGTCAACATTTTCTACCCCCGTAAGTCATAACTGACTTATGGTGACCCCAACAAGGGAATTTCAAGGCAAGTGAGAAGCTGGGGAGGTTTGCAATTCTTTTCCTCTGCAGAATCTTCCTTGAAAGTCTTCCCTTCCAAGTACAGACCCTGATCTGACAAGATCAGGTTATACCACACCACCTTCCCTCCATGCTCCATTAACCAATGTAAATCTGAAATATGAGCTCTAGTGCCTCTTTTTCTGAATCCATCTTGAAAACCTGGCATCCTTCCTTCCGTAAATGTGAACAGTCTGTTGTACGATTTTGAGCATAAAATACATAGAATCATAGAGTTGGAAAAGGTCACAAGGACCATCAAGTCCATGCCATTGGATAGGAAGGAAGGATCACTGAGGTAACACCAGATGAAACAAAAAAATCTTCACCTGCTGTGGTAGATAGCAACAGAAGGGAACGGAAGAATCTGCCTGGGGAGACTGTTCCAGAGTTTTGGTACGCTTAGAAGGCGCTCTCCTGAGTTGCTACCTGCTTAATCTTAGAAGACAGAGCACCTGAAACAGGGTCATGCAGGTTCATAAGGGAGGAATAGGTCCTTCAGGAATGTTGGTTCCAATCTGTCAAAGGTTCTGACAGTCAACACCCACACTTTGAATTGTGCCTGGAAACAAAATGGGAGCCAGTATGGATGGTCCAGGACTGGAAATATATGGTCCTCACAACCCACTCCAATCAAGATCCTTGTAGCAAAATTTTGTTCCAACTGAATTTCCTGAACTCTTCTCAAGGAACCTCAAGGAAAGTGCATTCCAGTAATGTAGCCTAAACATAATCACTAGAGCAGCCAAATCTTTTCTGACCAGAAAAGGTCACTGATGATGTCCTCCTGACCACTGCTGCCACCTGCTTATGCAACAGTCAGCCTGAGTCCCCAGATGGACCTCTTCCTTCAAGGGAAGTGCAACCCCATCCAGAATGGGCAACATCTTAAATCACCTGTACAAAAGAGGATTATTCAGAAGTCAGCCTTACATCCTGAACAATTAAATGTTTAGGAGGCTTCAGCCTAAATCCCAACAGGGGCCTGATGATGAAGCCCGAATGTGCTCTAGGTAGCATAGCTGGAGGAGAAGGAGCACTTTGGATTTATGCCCCCCTATAAGGAGTTTCAGGAGCCCCGTGGCGTAGTGGTTAAGTGCTTGCACTGCCACTCACATGGTGAGGAGTTCGAGCCCCCTGTGGGTCAGATATCCTGGCAGCTGGCTCATGGTCAACTCAGCCATCCAACCTTGGTTGGTAAATGAGCACGTGGCACATAGCTAGGGGGTAAAGAATAGCCGGGGAAAGCAATGGCAAACTACCCCACAAAAACGGCTTGCCTATGAAATTTCTGCTCACAATGGTACCCCAGGGTCAGACACTACTGAAAGGGGAAACTTTACCTTTACTTTATAAGGAGTCTCAAAGCAGCTTACAAATTCCTTCCCTTCCCTTCCTCTCCCCTCAACTGACATCTCCTAAGGCAGATGGGGCTGAGAGAGTTTGGAGAGAACTACAACTGGCCCAAGATCACCCAGCAGGTTTCACTTGTAGGAGTGGGGACACAAACCTGGATCACCGGATAAGAGTCCGCTGCTCTTAACCACTACAGTGATATTCAGAACATAAGAAAATTCATCTCTAGGAAAAATGGTCTTTATTTCCTTCATTCATATGCCATATTTCTCCCCAATGGTGACCCAAAGCGCCTGACGTTTTTTCTCCCCTCCTCTTCCACTTTATCCTCACGACAACCCCCTGAGGTGGGTTAGGCTGAGCGAGAATAACTGGCACAAGGTCACCCGTGAGCTTCCAGAGCGGAATGGGGATTGGAACTTGGATATCTAAATTTGCCAGTGCCTACTAGAATTCATGTCAGGCTGACAACTCTTATATAAACGAGTTTTTTTTTTAAAAAAGAGCCCCGATTGGTGGAAACCCAGTCAGTTTCGCCTTGGTGATGAACCACTGGGCCGATGCAAGGGCCAAGGGGGTCCCTTTCCTCTCTTGACACCCCCTCCCTCGATCTCAAAGCAGGCGCACTTCATGGGTACACGTGTCTGTCTGTTCGCATCAGGCACTCTCAAGAGCATCGCAAGAGTGGCTGCTGGCTTCCCCCCCCCCACCCCCGCCCACACCCCCCCAGTTGTATTGCATCACCTGGAGCCAAGGCAGCCCAGCAAGAAGCCCAGGGCGGGCCGAACCGGCCTCCCCCCTGCCGCGCACGTGGCCCTGGCAAGTGGAACGGCTAAATTAAGCAGCGGCTCCGACCGCCCCCTCCTCCACCCCCGTTTCTTCCTCCGGCTCCGGCTCCCCACCAGCTTCTGCCGGAGCCGGTGGCGCAGCGGGAGCAGAAAGCCCCCCCTCCGCCTCCCCCCCTCCCGCCTGGGCAAACTTTGCGAGGAACGGCTGGCAGTGGGCAAGGCGGGACGCTGGCCTGGCACCCCGCCCCGGGGAGGCAGAGCTGCAACGAGCAGCAGCCAGACTCTGTGCCCCCCGCCGCTGGGAAGTGCGGAACTGGGGTGGGGGGGAGGGACACCCCGGTCTTCCCCGCTCCTCCCCCGCCTGCAGCCCAGCCTTTCCCGGAGAGATCCCCGCCCGCCTCTCCCAACCGGCCCCCTCCAGGGCCACGCTCTGCAATGGAGACGCCGGCACCGGGCTTCAGTCCCCGGCGGGCACGACGCCTCCTCTGAACGCAGTGGGCGGCCAGACGGCTACGCGGTTGCTAAGCGAGTGGGAAGCCCGCCTTCTCCGGGCGTTAGGACCCGGCAGCGCCGACGGCGGCCCTCTCCGCCTCTTTCCTCCCCGCCCCCTCCCTTCTCGTGCCTCGGGGCGCCGACTGGGCTGGGGGGCTCGCCGCGGCACGCACCGTCGCGGCCAAGCACCGGGCAGCCCGCGCGCGCCCCCGGGTGCGGCTCCTCCCCTTCGTTCCTCCTCGTCCCCCCTCCTTTCCGGCACCCCTGGGGCGCGTGCCGACTGCAGCCGCTGCCTGTGTGTATATGTGTGTGTGTGTGTGTGCGCGCAGGCGGGCGGGCGCGCGTGCTTGACACACATAGGCATGCACAGAGGCTGACTGACTGCCGCTCGGCTACCCCCGCCTCGCGCTGCTGCTCCTCTCCGGCTTGCGCGCGCGCACAGGCGCACACACACACACACGCACATATACACAAGCACAACCACTCTGGACCAGCTTCGGTGCGCAGGGCTGCTGCTACCGCAGTCGCCTTTAAACTCTCCCCATCATTTCCTCCCTCCCCCCTCCCCATTCTGGAGCTTCCTCCACTATTCAGAGACTGGCGAGGGAAGACTCCCTCCTCAGCAAGTCTAATTTTGTCATTATTTTTATTTTATTTTGTGCAGCTGCTCCTTTGAGCGCCTCCTGGTGCTCCCAAGGTAGGCACCCCAGTTATCCAACCTCTCTCTTGCTCAACTGTGAGTGACTTGGTGGATGTCTGAGACGGAGAAGGTGGTGTGTGATGTAGTGGGCTTGTTCTGTTTGTCTGTCTGTCTGGGTTGAGGGTGACATCTTTGCTTTGCCCCCTCACCCCTTTGGCAGCCGGCTTTTTGCCTTGAAAATTATTCTGCAACTTTGCACCTTGACTGTAATCGGGTGGTGATTGTGACGATCTGTCGCTGTCCGGGTGGCGGTCCTGATGCCTATGAACTGCCAAACATGTTCAGCATTTGGAAAGAGCTTTGGTTCAAAGCAGTTGGGGGGGAAATCCTCCCTTCCCAAGCAACATTTTTGAGGATATAACAAAATAAAGCAAGGAATAATTGACAAATTGGGTTTTTTTTTAAGGGTGGGAAGTCTTAGGGTTTTTTAAATATTACAGTGGGAAGGAGGGAAAAGAAACATTTGATGCATCTGCTCACTTGTCACTTTTGATTATGCACTGCATGTAGAACCCAAGACCATGGCGGTGGGGGATGGAGATCTAATAAGTTGCTAGTTGGAGGAAAAGTGCTTTAGAAACCCGTGGCTGTAAAATAATTCAAGTGACAATTTTCATTGGGTTACGTTGAAAGCAAAGCTTAGTGGAAAACGACTCGCTGAATGTTGTTTTTTCCCCCTCTCTTGCATCATTAGGTTTCGCAGGGAAGCAGCTATGAAGAGGAAACTGATGCTCAACACGATGCAGTTGGTTCTTGTTGTCTTGGGGTGCTTGCCTGCAAGGTGAGAGAAAGTGCTGCCTTTTTGATCAACAGTAGTACAGGTTGACTCTTGTGTGCTGGTGGTTCCTGCAGTGGTCTTCTATACATTTGGTATATGTACAAACCCCTGTTTTTTTTGATATTGCAGTGCTCAGAACGAGCAATAGAAGCAGTCTTGAGGTTGGTGAAATGTTCATAACTTATCCTAAATGATGAGATGTTTATAACTTATCCTAAACAACTCTTTCCCAAACAGAATCACGTTTACCCCTAAAATGGGGGGAGGGGAAGTATTTTGATTTTTCCTGTATAATCGTGGAACTAATTTTTTGGTATGTTTGTTTGGGGTGAATGACTTTTTTGCATACTCACACTGTACTATTCACATGGAGAATAAAAAAAATACGTACTTCTGAACATCAGCAGTAAGGCAAAACAATGAGATATTTTGCACTGGGACTCCTGTGTTAGCTGGGGGATGGAATATTTTTGGCTAACATCATAGAGCCTTGATACACTTAATCTTTAAACCTCTAGGTGGAGATAGTATACAGTTCCAAAATGCTGTAAAATAAAACAATAACCTGATTTATTAATCAACTTTTTAATGTTGTTTCAAGAACTGTGTTTCCAAAATGACAACATCATAGAAAGTAACTTAAAGATATATAATTGGATTGTCTCTGTCTTTCCGCATTCAATTAATGGTGATTTGTAACACCATTTAACTGGTAGCCCAGCTGTTGGGCCCCCTGGATAACATTTTTTCGGTGTCTTCTTTTCTTCAAAATGATCGGAGCTCCAAGACTTAACCATACAAAAAGAAAATAACTGAATTTTTGGATCAGGTAACTGGCTATGTATTGTGGAGTGGCCAGAATGAAATACTGTATATTGAATGTAAACTCAGTTTTATCTAACCCCTGCAAATGGTGCAGTAGCAGTTGAGTCACTGTGGGCCTCCTCCATTACTCTTACTCACTTAATGCAATCCTAAGACTGCTTCCCTGAGAGTAAGCCCCACAGAATAGACCTGAATAGAATTCTGAGTAGACCTGCTTAGGATGTCTTGCAGAGAGAGCCTAAGCAAATCTACTCCAAAGTATGTCAGTTTTTTCAGTCGTGCTTACTTAGAGAAAAGTGCTCTTAGAATTGCAGCCTTGGCTGCTAGCAAGAAGACAACGTATCTAACTAAATACTATTTCTGTTGAAACCATTTTTATGAAAAGACTCAAAGTGATCCAATGATCATTGACATTAGGGTTTGGCCATCGTTTTTGACTGCTAACATTTTTGGCTTGCTTTAATATTTTTTTGATATACCTGCTGTTGCAGGTACTGAAAATACCATTTGAAACCTGAATGACAAGTCGCCTGTGAAATTCCCAATCCAATGATTATAGATTGTTGGAGAACTGTCTTCAGAACCACAGACTGCAATAATTTACATTTAAATGCTTTGTCCATACCGCTGAGTAGCTAGACAGAAGCAACATTCTGGGGTTTTTTTTAAATTGCTTGAGGCTTTTTTTGCCTGTATAAAAATATTGTCTTACACAATGATTTATTCTGGGTTCGTTCAAACTCTGTCCACATTTACATCTCATGGAAGGATAGTATTAATCGTTCATTCAAGAGTGCAGATCAAAAAATGTTATAAATATCTAAAGATTGTTTGAGAAAAGCAACGTTTAGAGCATGTGCTTTTATTATCGTAATACTTATAGAAAAGGTGCTTGCTGTCATAATTGTCACATGGATTTCTGCACAAAATTTGGTTGGACATGCTAAGTGAGATGAAAAAGGGTTGTGCAGAGGTTTAATCCCCCAAAGAAATACCTGAATACCTTTCTTGGTTTTCTGCAGCTAGTTGTAATAGCTGTTCAGCACTATCTGTAGCTGGACAGCAGTACGCTGGTGTTTTCAGTAAAAAGGGTGGAAGGGTGACGTGCTGTTAAGTTACTTTTTTCTCTCAGCTCTTTTATAAACTACATTTTAGACATCTATAATGTCATTCCTGTTTTAGTGAATTCCCACTCCAACCTATCTTTATATCATATTTCTTATTCTGAAAATGTGTTGAGACAATTGTTTGCCTGACTGCTACTATTGTGAGATATTTAAGAGGATTGCAAGATATTTAAATCTGTAAGTGGATGAGTGTTTTGAACAAACAGAAAGTTAAGAGTGATAATGATATTCTAAAAGTCTACTGCACATTTTACCCAGCAGACTGTTTACTGATATGTTGATGGTGACAGTTTTCCTTTGTGGCTTGTAAGCCACAATGTCTGTGTGGAAGGAAGTGACCCAGGGTGAAAATACTGAAACGTTTACTTCCTGATACTCTTCTCCATGCAAAAGTTAATTTCTAAAGCAATTATTACCTATGTTGGATATCATAATAAGGATGAACACCAAAATTTAACTGTGCTTTCAGTATTTTGTATACTGCCTTCGCTGTAAATCCAACTCCTGGTTACCCAAATCTCCAGATGAGCAAAACATACTGTACGTCACATATCATAGCAATTTGGCTCCATGATTTGACATATATTTGTCACCAGCTATGTAAATAGATAAATTTAATAGCACATCCCATTTGTGCAAGGTTATTATCTAAGTGGCAGGCCACTGGTTTAGGTGAGGCTGTAATTCATAAAGGGAATGGTGGGCAACTATTCCCTACTTCATCTTGTAGTTAGCTTGTTTTATTTGAGCTTTCATACAGAACTTAGGGAAAATTTCAGGTCTGTGCTGGAAATTATCCTAGAGAGCAGCAACCCTTCAGAGCTCCCTGGTAACCTCCTTCTGCTTATCTTCCTTTCCCCAAACAAACTTACTCTGGTGAAAAGGAGAGAGCACCAGCAGCAAAGGAAAATAGCTGGTGATGTGGAGGCTGTAGGACTCAGGAGCAACTGTTGCTGCTGGGATAATTAAGAACTATAGATTCTTGTGCCTCCCAATCCAGTTCATTGAACCACTGGAAACAATATGCACATTCCCTTCATCTCCGTAGCAATGGATGTGATTGCCAGTCAGTTCTCCGTGCTGTTTGTTCCCCATCCCCCACCCATCATAAGAATATGTATGGTTTTTTGGAAAGGAGGGGGACCAAAACAGAATGTGGGCCTGTAATGAGCCCATTCTGAACTGAGTGAATTTCGATGATGCTATAGGATCCATCATAATGGGCTTTGAAAGCAGAGGCAAATCACTGTTATGAGCCATCAGTTTACAGCCTTCAGATGCAACACTGCAGAAAATGATTAAAACCCTGGTTTCCTTCATCTATTTTCTGTGAGTGATTTGCAGTCTGAACAAGGTGAAGAGAATTGCAACAGTTCTGTTGCCACTTTTCTTTTTCAAAGTTATTTTTAAAAAAAGAACTTGAGAATTGACTTGCTGTTCTGCCTGCTCTAATAATCTGTCTCCAGCAGTAGCAAACCCCATTATTTTCCTCTGATTGCCATACAGTATCCATGGGTGGAAAGAAAAATAAAAGTGTGCACAGGTGAAACGGGGCATCTAAAATGGCTTTTTGTAGAGGCCTAGTTTAGCAACATCTGTTCAGAATCTCTTGCCTAAGCAGGAAACAGCAGGAATTCAGAGAGGAAGAGAAATGGGAAAAAATAATGTGTAAAAGTAGGTACTGATCTGAAAATCTGAATACAATTTATTCAGTAAATGTGTCATATTTAGGTAGGTTGTTCATATGGTCATCCAGGTCTACCCAAAATCATATTCATGTCTATTTAGTGGGGCTTATTCCCAGGATGGTGTTCATAGGGTTGCTCTGTAAATCTTTGTAGAGCACCCAAAGGTAAGAAATAGTATAAGTGTTATTAAAATATAAACAACGTAGCCTTTTGATTTTTTAAAAACTTGTTTTAGATCAGTGTTGGCTGACCCCAGTGAAGACGAAGCAAAAAATATCACCATCTTCACAAGAATTTTAGACAGACTTCTGGACGGCTACGACAATCGTCTGAGACCTGGATTGGGAGGTAACGAATCAAATGTAATTATGTAAAGAAAGAAAACTCCAGAATGTTTGGATCTCAGATGGTGATAACTCTGCAGGCCTTTCCTCAAGTCTATACAGATCTCAAATGTTGAAATATCGTTCTTGTCTTTGTGATGTGATCTTAATTTTGTTTGGCGATTGTCATTTTGTTCATTATTTTTATTTCGATGGATTGATTTGGAATGGTTTTAATAGTATGTGTGAGGTGATTGAAGATGAGTCATCCTATGGTCTGATGTGGGTTCATTCACTTCTGTCTGGGTCAAGGCTTTATGACCATTGGCGTACTGCTGAGAGATTCCCAGTAGCTTCAGTGGAATATGTTTATAACTAGCATTTGTTAGGGTCAAATATAGCATCACTTTCATGAATTACCTTTTACTGATCTCAGGACTTGGAGGTAAATACACAAGCTTCTTAGATGTTGATCACCCAGGACTTCCAAGATGATATTTTTGTTTGCTTGTTTTACTTGTGCGAAACATACATTATTGCTGATCTGTCTCAGTTTTGCAATATTCTGCCCTGTAGGAAAAAAAATGAGCTGAAGTAATCATCCTGCTAGATCAGGAAAGGTAAATAGTCTCTTTTGAGCAGCATCTTATGGGGTAGCTGTTCTTTAGCAGCATCTTATGCGGTAGCTGGAGAGTGGGATTGCCCCAAAACAAAGTGAATATAATTTGAAGCACACATGTACACTTACAGAGGGAGAAACAATATGGCATGGCATTATGGCAGGAAGTGATAGTTTGCTGCTACTTTCCTCTATGGTTTTGCTGCTGTATTAAAGATTTTATGACTATATAAGGACTTTGTTAAGTGCTTCAGCAAAGGAGTAGTCATCTGCTAAAGAAGTTTAAAATTATATAACTGAGAAAAAGAGTTTGTGAGAATTTGTGGCCAGTGAGGTCAGTCTTTGGTCCATTGAGTGCTATGACTTTAGTGCCATCAAATTCCATGGGGTGTAATGGATTCAGTGAGCTGGGGGGTCATGGGAGAAACCACAGTGTTGTAATGCTTGCTATATTAGTGGCGAATGGGAGAAGAATGGTCTTTTTGCAAGAAGAGAATATAGCACTTGAGCCTCTGGAAAACATCCAACCATCTGAGAAGAGATCTTGGTTTACGAGTAGAGCATATACTTTGCATGCAGGAGGTTGCAGGTTCAATCTCTGGCATCTCCCGTGAGAATCAGGTTATTGGTGATGCAAAAGAGCTCAATCTGAGGCCCTTGACAGCCTCTGCCAGTATTATCCGAGAAGATAGTATTGACTGTGGTGGACCAGCGGACTGCATCTTCATGTGTTCATGAGAGATCTCGTGCATAAATAAATAACTATATATTTATCTTGTGGAGGAAGGGGGACGGAGAATGATGATATGGAAAGCAGTGGCGTAGGAGGTTAAGAGCTCGTGTATCTAATCTGGAGGAACCGGGTTTGATTCCCAGCTCTGCCGCCTGAGCTGTGGAGGCTTATCTGGGGAATTCAGATTAACCTGTGCACTCCCACACATGCCAGCTGGGTGACCTTGGGCTAGTCACAGCTTCTTGGAGCTCTCTCAGTCCCACCCACCTCACAGGGTGTTTGTTGTGAGGGGGGAAGGGCACGGAGATTGTAAGCCCCTTTGAGTCTCCTGCATGAGAGAAAGGGGGGATATAAATCCAAACTCCTCCACCTCCTCCTCCTCCTCCTCCTCCTCCTCCTCCTCCTCCTCCTCCTCCTCCTCCTCCTCTTCTTCTTCTTCTTCTTCTTCTTCTTCTTCTTCTTCTTCTTCTTCTTCTTCTTCTTCTTCTTCTTCTTCTTCTTCTTCTTCTTCTTCTTCTTCTTCTTCTTCTTCTTCTTCTTCTTCTTCTTCTTCTTCTTCTTTATACATGGTACATTTGTAAACTTCTTAATTTATGCCAGAAATAGACAAAGTCTTCACTGTATTGGTAAATCCCAAATGCTTCTGAGATGTTAAGGGAAGGGATAGTGAACGCTTGTCTGCTCATGTGTATCTGTTGATGCAGGTGGGCAGACTGGACCCTTGAAGAAGCACCAGAAGTTGGGACAATTCCATGTGTAGGAAAAAGAAAAAGAATGGGATGGAGACTGATGGAGTCCAAATTGCCATCCCTTCCAATGGAGTCCCTATAGGTGTTCATTTCTTACCGGTTTTCTTTACTGTTTCTATTTATCAGCAATTGAAACATTCAAACAAGAAAACCCTCTGGGTGTCTCTGCTACACGTTCATGCCAGAAGTTTGGCATGTAGTTAGTTTCAAGTTTCAGGAACCACATTTGCTGGAGGTGGGGTTGCTTGGTGGTTTGAGCAATTAGCACTGCAAATCGTGGTACATGAGCATGTGAAGAGAGTGTTTCTTTGTAAAATACTTAATATGCCATTTAGATTTTCACCGATTGGTAGATGATTTTAAGAAAGAAATTTTCATTGAATGTCCTCTCTTTACTGCAACAAGTATGGAGAACAATAGAAAATTTTACTCATTGTCAACAACCCACAACTCCAAAAGGCATATCCTGTGTTATAGAGAAGTAGGGAACGTAGAAAGGGGCCTTTCATTTCTCCTTTTTGCTTGCTAGCCTGAAATAGATGAACTGTCTACAAGATTGGGTTTATGGTTACTGATGTTTTGGTGCAACAGATTTTTTAAGTCTGTTTGATTTCTCATTGTTTGAAATTGTAAAGAACATAAGAACATATTGTTTAACATGTTCTGCTGGCAATGTAAATTTACATAGTAAAAGAGCTTGAGATACCATTTAGTATACTTAGTCCATGGAATTGTCTAATGCAGAATGTTTGAAATGAAAATGTTTCATGCATATGGTCAAATAATGATTCATAACACATAGCAATCTACACATAGCAGTCTGAAGGAATGCTGCATTAGGGGAAGAGCTTTTCTCCTCAAAGAATATTTTGACCTCTTGGCTTTTATTTATGCATAGATATATAAAAAACCTCTCTCTTTTAAAATGATATTTAATTGATTGTTATAAATGTCTGTGGTTCCTGGGCTGGCTCCAGAGAGAGGCCAGACATGGGATTTGAAAGGCTCTACTTCCCCAACACTGCTGAGGCTCTGGCTCCTTCCGCACATGCAGAATAATGCACTTTCAAACTGCTTTCAGTGCTCTTTGAAGCTGTGCGGAATAGCAAAATCCACTTGCAAACAGTTGTGAAAGTGGTTTGAAAACGCATTATTTTGCGTGTGTGGAAGGGGCCTCTGATTTTTCTTAGGAAAGCTGATTAGAAGGCCAGAGACAGTACAGGGAAAATTTGGTTTAGACCAGGGGTAGGGAACCTGCGGCTCTCCAGATGTTCAGGAACTACAATTCCCATCAGCCCCTACCAGCATGGCCAATTGGCCATGCTGGTAGGGGCTGATGGGAATTGTAGTTCCTGAACATCTGGAGAGCCGCAGGTTCCCTACCCCTGGTCTATAATCTAGAGAGAACTTGCCAAAATACGGCAATTGCCATAAGTGGGGGATGAAAACATGCCCAGTGAATGGCAGGGGATTGCAGTGGTGACACGTGGGCCCACTGCTTCAACATACATGAATGAACTGGATATTTATGTCAACAATTTTGGCCCCTGTTCTCTTGGTCCTCCATTTAGACATAGGTGGAGCCATGCCCTTCAGCTTTGATACATGCTGGGTAGAGCCAAATTTTGAGTCCCAAATGCCTTTTTGTTATTAACTACCCTATAGCCCCCAGTTCTTTTTATAATCCAATAGGTTCTGAATTATCTAGAGGCATCTCCTACTGGAGGTCATCATTATTTGGAGACTTTCAAGGTTTTGGTATCTCCCACAGCCCAAAAAAACCTTTTAAAGAATAGAAAAGGGGCATAGATTAGTGGTAAAGCATCTGTTTTGCATGCAGAAGGTTCCAGGATCAGTCCCTGCCATCTTCAGCTAAAAGGGGTCAGGCAATAGGTGGTGTGAAGCCTGCCCATTTGACATCTGGGAGAGCTGCTGCCACTCAGAATAGACTATCCGTTCTGATCTTGATCTATGGTTTGACTCATTATGAGGCAGCTGTCACAACCCCAGACTTGCTCATAGACAGGAATCAGTACGTTAGAAGCAGAATTCTCATTTTATTGATGACAAGCGTAGGAAACTGATGACAATAGTGTATGAACTGAACACAAGGCACTGAGCAAAAGGTTATATTCCCCAGCGGAGACATGTCAGACTCACTCACCCCCCTTTCCTTTTCAAAACACATTCACTGGTGTGTGAGAAGAGGGATAACAACCAAGACAATTAATAGGGAGTAAAAAAATTAACAGGTTTCACTCCACCTCCCTGCAGCTGTAAGATAACGGACCCTGGCACAAGCAAACTTTCCCAAGCCATTCGAGAAGGAAGCCTTCAGTCGACAGAAATATGGCAAGACCCAGGCTAAGACATTAGAGGGTCCTGACGGCAGGTTAATCATGTGTGACCTGTGTAGAAGCCTGTGAATTCATTTCTTGCAAGCCCTTTATAAATGTAAAACCACTGCAGTGAACATAGGGCGATTTCCCACTGGTGATTAATCCTGGGATAGTCACCCGAAATATCCAGGTTTCCTCGCGATCTCCCCACTGCCGAACCGCAGAGCACAGATCAGTCCCATTTCTGGTGCTCCCCCCCTTATCACGGGATTTTCCAATGGGAGCTAATAGGAGATGGGGGCTACACATTTGAGGGTCCATAACTTTGGCCCCCATGAATCAAACTTCACCAAACCTGGGTGGTATCATCAGGAGGGTCTCCTAAAGATACTCTGAAATTTTGGTGCTGCTAGCTTAGCAATTGCACTCCTGATAGCAGGCACCCCACCCCCAAGGGGCAGGCCTAGATGTCTTCACTAGAAACATGCTGCAGTGAGGATGTTGGAACCTGGATGAAAAGGTGCCGATTCTTTTGAAATATGGTTGTATCTAGATTAAATTTTCAGTGGGAATTCGGCTATAGACTTGTAGATCTGCTTCTGTCCAAGATAGCATAATGCTATAAAAGTTTAAAAGTAATGGGAGATGTTAAGTCATTTCACACAAACCTGAGGCCCCTTCCGCACACGCAAAATAATGCGTTTTCAAACTGCTTTCACAACTGTTTGCAATTGGATTTTGCTATTCCGCACAGCTTTAAAGAGCACTGAAAGCAGTTTGAAAGTGCATTATTCTGCATGTGCAGAATGAGCCTATGTTACACATTACAGTGAATATATGGGCATTTGTTTGTAAGGAAGAGCCAACATGCATTCAGTTTACAAATGAAACTGGAGAACAGTACATGGAAAAAATGTAATTTTTTTTTTAAAAAGCGCGTTGTACATAGATTGTCATTGTGCTTGCTACAAGGCAAGAACAAGGCCTCTGAGGGCAACTGAGATGTGTACTTTCCCTCCTGCCATTGGTTCATTGCCTCGGTTAGACTAGAACTGAATGTTATACTTCTTTAATTTACAATGAAAATGCATGGAAGTGCGCCCTAGATATAACTGCCAAGTAAGCGTCATTCTCAAATGTAGTTCACCATGGTACTTAAAAGAGCTCTTAACCTGAACTCAAATTCCCTGTTAAGATTTTCTACGAGACATTTTAGCCTATAAAGCCCATTGCCTCTGTGGTCATTTTCAATATCAGCTCAAAGTCCCCTGTTGACAAGAGAGATTAAATAAACTTGCAGCATGAAGGGGTTTTTTTTATGTAAGGCATTACTGTTATATAGCTATGGGTGTTAATGGTTTATAACTAATCAGTCTTTAAAATCAATCACAAAGTGACACAGATTAAGAAACTGCAGTGTTCATGTGATTGGGAAGTTCTGTCTACAGCACTTATTGAACTGCAATGGTGTTGATAACTCTGCCATTTTCGAAGTGGGGAGGCCTTGAAAATAATGCACTTTCTGTTACCTGAGAAATCCCTGTGTGCCACTAAAGCTATACACGTGTTATAACTATAACTGTAGCCAAGGAGACAGAGATTTTTTTTAAAAAAAAACTTGTATATGAATCTCTTGTGATTCCTAATTCAATAAATTTCAGGAGGTCAGGAGCAGACAGAAGGCAATTGATCTCCTGGGCTGGTCAGATATTTATGGGAGACAGCATGAGCAGCCATTCCTGTATATCAGGCAACCCCTTTCTCAACGTAATGTTGACAGACCCTCAGTAAAACTGCTGTATCTGGAAAAGCGAGTCAGGCTGAGATGATGAGAGGTAAAATTCTGAGACTTAGAACAGGGTCAGGAAAGGGAGGCACGAGTATACTTTGCTTGGGATGACAAAATATTTTGAACTTGTCTTGGCATCAAATAATTCTCATGGGAAAGCTGAAGATTTATCAGGTAGCCCTTTCACAGTTTGAGCATAACTTACTGTCCTAAAATCCCTTACAACAACTGGCTGAAAACCTAGCTACCAATGCAGACCCAGACTTGGAACACAATATGGTTTGATGTATTGTCAAAAGCTTTCACGGCTGGAATCAACTGACCATGTGGCCATGGTCTGGTGGTTTTAGCTCATAATGTTTCCACACTGTTACACGGAGGCCATTTTCACACAGCCAGCTGAGCGGGTGTGCATCGGCATACTTCATGCCAATACACCCCCCCTCCCCAGCCATTTGCATGAACTGTCCAGCTGGCTCCCGCTGCATGTCTGCACGCTTTTGCATGGACTGGGCGCCTGCTCCAGAAAGAATCCCTATTCTCCCTGCCCACCTTCCCAGGGTGCTAACTCGAGACAGCCCTGGGGCAAACTGTAGCCCTGGGCAAAACCTGAGTTGGATGCCCCCCACCCCATGGGCGGCCACTCCACCACGACCAAATTTTTTTGCACCAGGACATTGGTGCCTGCAGGGGGTGTATTTTTAGACATATCGGCACCAAAATTTCAGCATATCATCAGGAGACTGTCCTTATGCTACTCCCCAAGTTTGGTGAGGTTTGGTTCAAGGAGTCCAAAGTTATGGACTGCCAAAGGGGGTGCCCTATCCAGGGACGTAGGTATAGATTTTTAATGGGGGGGTTCGGGGTGGGGCCACACCCTCACCTGCCCCAGGGCATGGCCACTCCTCCCGAAGCCCCGCCCCTGGCCTAGTGCTTATAAAAGCAGCTCTCCGAGGTCAGGGATGGCAGACTCCCCTGCCCTGCCCTCCCCTGCCCCTCCCCTCTGGGCTGAGGCATAGAGGGAAAATGGAGCCTGGTGCAAAGTCTGAGTTTTGCACACACACACCCCAGGGCAGCCGCTGTGATGCAGGAATCCACCCCCAAACAGCATCACTTTCAATGGTGTTTAAACTAGATTCGCCTTAAATGGAGAATCTGGGGTCCCTAGTTAAACAACATTGAAAGTGATGCTGTTTGGGGGTGGATTAGCCCCCACCCTGAAACAGCATCACTTTCAATGTGGCATAGTGGTTAAGAGCAGGTGCATTCTAATCTGGAGGAACCAGGTTTGATTCCCTGCTGTGCCACTTGAGCTGTGGAGACTTATCTTGGGAATTCAGATTAGTCTGTGCACTCCCACACACGCCAGCTGGGTGACCTTGGGCTAGTCACAGCTTCTCGGAGCTCTCGCAGCCCCACCCACCTCACAGGGTGTTTGTTGTGAGGGAGCAAGGGAAAGGAGATTTTAAGCCCCTTTGAGTCTCCTACAGGAGAGAAAGGGGGGATATAAATCCAAACTCTTCTTCTTCTTCTAAACTGAGGACCTCAGATTCTCCCTTTAAATCCATGCCGAAGGGGGTGGATTTAAAAGGAGAATCTGGGGAAATTTGGGGGGGGGGGTGCCTGCTGTCAGGGATGCAATGGTTAAGCTAGAAACACTAAACTTTCAGGGTATCTTTAGGAGTCTCTCCTAATGATACCACCCAGGTTTGGTGAAGTTTGGTCCAGGGGGTCCAAAGTTATGGAACCTCAAAAGTGTAGCCCCATCTCCTAAGCTCCCATTGGAAACAATGGGGGATGGGGCACCCCCTTTGGGAGTCCATAGCTTTGGACTCCCTGGACCAAACTTCACAAAACCTGGGTGGTATCAATAAGACACTCTCCTGATAATACATCACAGGTTTGGTGAAGTTTGGTTCAGGGGGTCCAAAGTTATGGACCCTCAGAGGTGTAGTCCCCATCTTCTATTAGTTCCCATTGGAAACAATGGAGGATGGGGCACCCCCTTTGGGAGTCCATAACTTTGGACCCCCTGAACCAAACCTCACCAAACCCAGGTAGTATCATCAGGAGGAGAGGTCCCCCAAACAACTCCCTGAAGAGCTTTGGTGCTGCTAGCCCAAACAAAGCTCCCCCTGCAAGCCAAAAACCGAAAAAGCACTAAAACGTTTTAAAACCCACGTAAACGGTTCTTGGGCTGGAGCTTTTGGACATGAATGGGTTCAAATGTCCGAGAATCCCCCCCCTCACTCTATACGGTCATATGGCCCTATCCCCCATTGTTTCCAATGGGAGCTAATAGGAGATGGGGGCTACAATTTTGAGGGTCCATAACTTTGGGCCCCCCCCTGAACCAAACTGCACCAAACTTGGGGGGGTGCTATCATCTTTCAGATGATACCCCTGAAATTTTGGTGCCAATAGCTATCCAAAAAATGCACCCCCTGCAGGAACATCATCCTAGAAATTTGCCCAAGAATCTTTGTTCTGCATTGAGTTTTATGCATTGCTGTCAATGGGGGTTGCAGGCTGTGGGGGGCACATTTCTGAAGGCACAGTCTCAAAACTTTCAGGGTCTCATCAGGAGACTGCCCTAATGATACTTCCCAAGTTTGGTGCAGTTTGGTTCAGGGGGGCCAAAGTTATGGACCCTCAAAACTGTAGCCCCCATCTCCTATTAGCTCCCATTGGAAACAATGGGGGATAGGGGCACCCCCTTTGTGAGTCCATAACTTTGGACTCCCTTAACCAAACCTCACCAAACTTGGGGGATAGCAAAAGGACAGTCCCCTGATAATGCGCTGAAATTTTGCGGCCAATAACTCTAAAAATGTGCCCCCTCCAGGCCAAAAATGGAAAACCACTAAAATACCCAAAAACGAACCCAGCATTTTGATGCCCCCCACAAGGTGATGCCCTGGGCAGCTGCCCACCTTGCCCAATGGGCATTATGCCAGTGCACCTTCCATTGCTTTGTGGAGGCCAGAGGAGATGCCCCCGTGACCAGAGTGTTGCTTCTGGGTTCGGAGGTTAGGAGGTGTGTCCCCTGGCCTCCACAAAGTGACAGAAGGCAGCAGGAGGTAGGAGGCATCCAGGAGCGGCGTGGGAAATACGCCAGCTTCCACCCAGTGCTGTACGCTTGGCACTAGATAGAAGCCAGTGTTTTCCAAAAACCTTGCTCAGGGAGCAAGGTTAAAAACACTGTTGGGGGGGGTGGGAGAGGGCGACGCCGCAATGATTTGGCAGCAGTGCCTGTGCAAAGGCTCCCCCCCCCAATCAGTGATTTCGGCCTGTGCAGAAACGGCTGGAGAGAAACTCACCTTACCGTGACATGCCTCTGAAGATGTCAGTCACAGATGTGGATGAAACATTAGGAGCTAAAACTACCGGACCATGGACACACATCCTGGAAAACCACAATCGCCAACAATATGGTTTCCTTCTTCCTCTGTAGACTAGCAGCCATGGAGGGGATGATGATTGTAGAAGCTATCTCCTTCATATTCAGTCAATACATTAGATTTTTTTCTTTATAATCTGTAGATGTTGTGCACACTTGAAGGAAGGATATGTCTAATATACAGTCATATAATTTGAATGATCAGAAAATAACTAATTTAGAGGGCAATCCTATGCAGAATTACATCTTTCTAAAGCAATTCAGTTGACTCAGGAAGTGTAACTATGCTTAAGAACAGCCCTATTGATTGATTGGCTGATTAATACCTCTTGTCTCTCCAATGGCTTACAACATTGTTTTTCCTTCCTTCATTGTATCCTTGCAATCACAACCTGAGTGAATGGCCCAATTCCACCCAGCAAACATCAGCAGGGTTGGGATTTTTACCTGGGTCTTAGCCCAAGACACAAATCAATAACTCACAAGGTTCGACCACTGTATATGATTTTACATTACTTTGTGTGAAGTGATAAAAGAAAGTCCACAACTCTTAAGACCTGATCTCAATCTACTTCAATCTCCATTTTGAACTTAAGCCACTGTGGTCCATTTCCCAGCATCTAGGAATTACATCAGTATGCTCTGTCATTAGTCTTTCCCCCCTCCCTCTTTCCATTATTATTATTATTGTTATTGTTCAGGGTCAGGATGATTCACTAGAATATCTGAACTGAATTGGTATCCTTGGATGCATCATGAGATTTCCTGTGAGAAAAGACACGACCCAAAGCCCGCCCACCCCAAAAAACCGGAAGCTAGCCAGCCACAAAGCAAGAAGAAGAAAGAAAGAAAGAAAGAAGAAGGAAAGAAGAAGAAGAGAAGAAGGAGAAGAGGGAGGGAGGAAGAAGAGGAGGAGGAGGAGGAGGAGGAGGAGGAGGAGGAGGAGGAGGAGGAGGAGTTTGGATTTATATCCCCCCTTTCTCTCCTGTAGGACACTCAAAGGGTCTTACAATCTCCTTGCCCTTCCCCTGTGAGGTGGGTGGGGCTGAGAGAGCTCCGAGAAGCTGTGACTAGCCCAAGGTCACCCAGCTGGAGTGTGTGAGAGTGTACAGGCTAATCTGAATTCCCCAGATAAGCTTCCACAGCTCAGGCGGCAGAGCTGGGAATCAAACCCGGTTCCTCCAGATTAGATACACGAGCTCTTAACCTCCTACGCCACTGCTGCTCCTCTGTACTGTACAAAGAATTAATACTGTACATTTTGTTTCTCATCTCTTTAAGTTTGAATAACAATGTTCATTTGGCCAAAGTCACGGTGACGCAGCAGGCATCTTCTGTCCCTCAGGTGCCAAGAAAAATGGTTGCAGTTCTACTTGGTGGACACGTTTGCTGTGAGGATCTGGTAATATGGAGTACAATCTTCCTCTGTTAAGCTGTTCAGGGATTACATTGACCTCCAGCTCAACCAGAACCATTTAAAATGAGACTGCCTTTTTAATATAGAAATTGCTTAATTTTGTATGAGGTAAGCAACATTCAGGTCACAATAAAGTGGTGTTAACAGTATGCAACATGATTTTTAATATTACTGCAGGGAACGGTTATAAAAATGGTAAGTAACCCACTTGGAACACCCATAGAATGTAATATAGAAACAGTGGCATCTCAGCCAGGCAAGGCTTGATGCTTTGTAGGGTACATCGTAAACTTATGCTTACATGCTCTTGTTTCAGCTCCATTGACGTCACTATATAAAATGGAGGAAAGGAAAACTGTGTAGCTGCTTTGAGTCCCGACTCAGGAGAGGGACGAGTCTCCTTAGGCAGGGAGGTTGGCATTGAGGGCCAGAAACAGAAAGCATGGTCAGGAAGGCAGTCCAAGGTCAAGCATGGTTCAGTTAGAGTCCAAGGCATCAGCATAGGAGAGGGCAGTCCTAGCCATGAATCAAGTCCATGATATCAGGAATCTGAAGTGTGACAGAGATATAAGGATGATACACAACAACAACAACAACAACAACAACAACAACAACAACAACAACAACGAACCTTTATTGGCATAACATCATTATATACACAGATCCACTTAACCAAGTAGAGGGAAGCTAAAATAAATGTACAGGTAGAGAGGCTGATGTTCAGGATTTGGCCTTTACGGCCCATACCACTCCTAGCCCATTGCACGCCAGCATCTCAAGCTCCTGATTCCTTTCCCGGAAGCTAAGCAGGGTCGGGCCTGGTTAGTACTTGGATGGGAGGATGATACACAAGGTGGGTGGTGACAAGTTGCTTCCACAACAGCCAAACCCAATGGTTAAATAAGTGCTTTCCTTGCTGGGGTAGAAAGCCAGCTATTTTGTTAATCAGGCTGATCTGACATTCCAAGCCAGGTGACGTGTGTCTGCCCTGCTCTGCCTCATCGCTGCTGTAAGAAGTGCCCGATGCCAGGCTTACAACCTGGTACTCTGGCTTCTCTGCTGCATTCCTTGTTGAGTTCATTCCGTCCTCTGTTCCAGAGGCACTGGTGAGGCCTCTGGCAATGCTGCTTGTTGTGAGCTGTCAGGCCCAGCTGGAGTCCATGAGCTGGAAGGCTGCAGACACAGCGAACCATCTTTTGACTGTGGCTGCTCCTCTGTTCTGACTTCTGCCTGCCTGCGGCTGTTCCTCTGTGCTCAAACTGACTCTTCTATGTCTGTCTGAGAAGGTCTCAGCAAGCTGACCCAAGACAAGTAAATAAATAAACATTTGTGGTTTCATTTATGACTCCCATGAGAGTTCCCATCTTCTGTTCTGCTCAGAAACATGTAGGTTTGTGACAGGCTGAAGGATGGTGAACAATAAACAATGGGGAATTGCACTGAACTGTAAGTAGATGGCTAGCAATGCTACTCTAAGCAGCATTATAATCTTCCAAATCTATTGACAACAGTGGGCTTACGCGTATGTAACTCTGCTTAGGATGGCATTATAAGTTTCTCCTCTAGAAGTTTGGAACCTAAGCTTCCTCTCTATGACACTGCTATCTATAGCAGCTTTATAGCAGCCCCACCTACCTCACAGGGTGTTTGTTGTGAGGGGGGAAGGGCAAGGAGATTGTAAGCCCCTTTGGGTCTCCTGCAGGAGAGAAAGGGGGGATATAAATCCAAACTCTTCTTCTTCTTCTTTATCTCTCCACTCCTCTAAGAAGGTCAAAGTGGCCCACATGGCCTCCCTTTATTCAAGCTATCTGCAGAAGAAGCCTTGGAAACAGGTTGGGCTGAAGGCAGATTCGTTCAGGGTTGTGAGTCCATCCGGTCCTAGACCAACACTCTTAACAACCATGTCATTCTTGCTTTCTGTAGTACCAACTGAAAAGATTTGGGATTAGGTACAAAGAAAGATGCCTTCTATATGCCTGACATCTGACTGGTACACTGCTGAAAATAAGTGTTTTTAACCACCCCTTTCTATCCTGTATGTGAACTGTCAAACTGTTGAAGATATTATAAACTTGAGAAGTCCAACTCCTACCACCTCCCAATTTTTCCTCTTCCTATATACAAAACCCTGAACATTTTGTGCCTCCTAGAGTACAATGAGCATTCTCATTCCGCTTCAGGCAGAGAGGAAGGTTTTCTTCAAAAATTCTGCACACCATGTACCTGCCTTTCCCAGTTGCCCAAGCCAGGTGGGGAATCACCTGTCCCCAGCCCCAATTTCCTACTATTAAGAAATTGAAAAAATGGGAAGAAAAATGATCTCCATAGTGATGCTTTAGGGATCTCCTCTACTCTCTATGCTCTTTATCGTGGATGTTAGAGGAAATTCCTAGAGCATCACCCAGAAGTGACATTTCATCATCTCCACCCTGCCCTGGCACTCCCCTTCCCAGACTCCAGTATTTTATTTATTATTTAAAATGTTTATTAGCTGCCTTAACTTGAAAAACAGAAACTATCCACCCAGTGAATGATCTTTAACCTGCCTTCCCCCATGGGATGGAATAAGGATTTGTATCTGTTTGCTTTAATGCCTATAGGATTCATTGTATACAGTATAATAAAGCTGATCAACCAATGACTTCCAAGCTGAACAAATCTATGCAAATGTAGTCAGTTCAATGTTTAACAGCTCTCCAGGCAGACAGCAAAAAGAGGAGGTTGCTTCTGTACCTTGCAAGGTCACCATGCCGGCCTGTTGGTCTGCATTTGGCTTGGTAAGTCATGAGTTGTGTGGGCTTGCCACATAGGGCATTATATCCCTGTGACTTTCTGAAGACTGATTGTAGCCCCAATAGGGTCTTGCAGAATAACCTCTGCTCTGAGGGCCAGTGTGAAAGTGATTGGGAAAGAGAGAACTTCCTTCCACTTAAATGTAAGCTCTCAGCATCTCAAATCATCTTTAGAGGATGATTTATGCTAATCTCGTGACTCAAGAGCTTGGGACGAATTACTGTCCTCTTGACTATGGTGAGTACATTTTATTACTCCTGTTGTTGCACTTAGTATGATTATTATCCTCCTTCACTCTCGGTCGACTTCTTTCCCCTCTCTTCCTTTGGCTCTAACTCCAGCAGCCTCATAAAAGCCCTGCCTTCAGCTTTGTCTCAATTAAAAAGAAATCAACTCCCTTTTCCTCACTTCCCTACAATCATGCCCTTGTGGTTAACGAAACAGGAGCTTAGGAATGATACATTGGCGAAGGAATGATACATTGGCGAAGGAATGATACATTGGCGAAGGAATGATACATTGGCGAAGGAATGATACATTGGCGAAGGTCGGGGCGACCAAGAGCCTAGGGAGGAAGTCCTTGCCCCAGATGGGATCGGGTCTAGTAGCAGCACCGCACAAGGCAAGCTCGACTCCCGAGGAGGCGGCTGGTCCCGATCCCAGCGAGGGGGCGGCAGTAAACGACAGCGACCTGGCCTGATGCGCAGCTAGCATGGCCCCTCTCTTGAAGGGGGCTTTGAAATCGACGCGGTGGAAGGTGAAAGTCCAACGGGCCCATCCTCTTCTGTTCCCAGTGACTGTGTTAAATCAGACTTGTGGGATTAGTGTGCAGACGCAGGCCCCTGTTAACCCAGGTTGCACCTACTGGCTAATGCAGCCGGCCCTTGTAAACCAGTTGGGGCTGCGGCGGGTTCCTCTGCGCTACCCCATTCTGTTTGAGCAGATGGATGGGGCCACCTTGGGGGGTGCACCAGCCACGCATCGGACAGTGTCGGCCCTGACCCAAGACTGGGGGCACTGGGAGGAACGGCAGTTCAACATCGCGAAGGTGACCAACTATTCCCTGGTGATGGGGGTGC
The DNA here is from genome assembly GCF_021028975.2 of Sphaerodactylus townsendi. Classification (NCBI taxonomy): domain Eukaryota; kingdom Metazoa; phylum Chordata; class Lepidosauria; order Squamata; family Sphaerodactylidae; genus Sphaerodactylus; species Sphaerodactylus townsendi. The sequence continues at coordinate 21,880,427 of NC_059434.1, forward strand.
CTTGGCCCTCCAACACGTTTCGATTTGTTGACCCCCCTTGCGGTGACCATATGTCTGGATCCCCGCAGGTGCGGGCGGGGGTCTCCCACGAGCGGGCTGGAAGCACAATAGTAGTCTCGGCCATCCCCCAGCCCTATTGAGAGCTCCGGAGGGTATTCGAAGAAACGGAGGGCGACAAGCCGGAAACGAACAGCATCCATATACGGTTTAGACCTGAAGCAAGTGGTGTTCAGTGTGTTGGGGTGGAGGGGAAAGGAAATCGCCAGCCCGAAGTGTTTCCGGCACGTGTGACTTCACAGGAGCCAGCAGTTAAAACGGGCTCCATAGCAGTGATCCAGCAGCAGAGAGTCGGTGGGAAGGAAGTAATTTCCCAGGAACAGCTACTCTGGGCAGAGAGAATGAGAAGTGGGCCAGTGATTCTGGGACAATCCATTCAAGCGAGTGGCTCAATAGAGATGGCATCAGATCTATCCTCCATCAAGATGAATCTACTGAAGGAAATCCCATACAAACATTGCGGGCAGATGTATGTTAAATTGCCTGGTGAAGTTGGGGTGAAATTAATGGATTGGGTGGGATTACATGTCAGTTTTAAAAAGTTTAATGGGAAAATTCGTGTTTTGACCCATGAGAAAGGTAATAAGGATTTCATAATTGGTACTAACTTACTCTTTAGAAATGCACAAATGAATGTTTCCACTAACTCCCAGGAAAGTGTTGTTTGTGATGGGGTTGTGGAAGATGAAATATTGTGTGAACAGAATGGTGAGAGGGAGAAAGGGGTTGACTTCTGGCTGCCAGTCCTCCAGAGGAGCAGCAGTGAGGGGATGTGTGAAACAAAGCTTTGCCAGAAGGGAGTCTGACTGAACAGAGCGCAGATGCTCTCACTGAACTTGCTCTTGGCCCACTCCTTGTAGTGAGAGCTAGAGGGGAGTGGCAATACATTACTGAAGGGGAGCTGTAACGTCTCTACCTGACAGTGATTTGCAACAGGAGCCAGAAGTTAGGGAAAAGCCTATCACAGCAGGATACCCAGAGATGCAGGCAGGCCTCTTGAAAGAGAGTGTGGACTTTCCACAAGGTGATGCAATTGTGACTTCACAACCCGTCAAAGCAGTCTATATTGATTTGACAGATCCTGTAACTGTCAAAAGCAGCAGCATTCCCTCTTCAAGCTAAGGGGATGGGAGAATTAAAGTGCAAAAGAGATTTCTTTGGTCCCGACATGCACAAAAGATTTGCATATAGGAATTTTGCGAAAATGGTGATTTGTGTGAGAAGGTAGATCTTCCACAAGGTGATACAACTGTAATTACTCAAGCAGTCACAACAGTATGTGTAAATGCAGAGAAATTCTCTGTGGATGCAGACTATCAGTATGCTGTGGGTTGGTCTGATATGCAGAAGCTGCAGCAGCATCAGTTCAATGTAATTTGCTCAGATTTCAAAGATGTGTTTTACTTTGACACGGGCGGGAATTTGCCTACTGCAGTAATGCCTTACACATTGAAGCAAAGTGAGGGTAGGGACATGTTACGGATGTTACATCTTGGAGCTACCAGGAAGAAAACTTCGAAATGGAGAGATGCTACTGTGGTTTCTCCAGAGAAGCAGGTATCTGACTATGGTCGAAAGGAACATGAGTCTTGTAGTTCAATGCTCAAGGGTATTGCATTGCTTATTAGTCTGAAAGTATGTATTAGTCTGAATTGGTGTTTTGTATTAACATGATTTTTTTCATTCTGTATTGTGATACTATCATAAGGACTATGTTATGCATGAAAGGAATTTTAGTTAGCTCAACTCTGTATTAGAGGTGACGGAGGCGAATAACACTTGTAATCTTGTTTATATGGAGAGGTGTAATGTGTAGACTTTAGCCTGCAGATTCCCTCTCTGAAAATGGAAAATGGAAAATAGTTAGCTGACCTATGTATTAGCTAGCAACACATGACACCATGCCAACAGTAATATTTGGAGTTTACAGTCTTCATCTCACCAAGGGGCGATTCAACTGTGCTTACACAACCAGCCAACGCCATCGAGGTGGCCGATCCGGTATCGGTTGAAAGCAGCAGCATCCCGTTTCACGCTAGGGGGCATGGGAAATGGGCTCTTGGGGAGAGTAAGCTACTCTTAGGGGGCATCTTGTTTCTTAAGCTAGGTAGCGTTTTAGGTTTGTGCAGCCGTTTAGTTTAAATGAGGGGTAGTCTCAGTGATGGTTATTAGTGTCATTGCATTGTTTCATGTATGGCTTGTGGAGTTAATGTATCGCTGTACGGGTTCAAAATATTGGGGGTGATTTGTTATGCGCTGTTATGCTGATGTTTTAACTATTACTATGTAGTTATGTCTCTCTGCGTTTTATTGTCTTATGATTAATGTTGTGGAAATCTAGATTTAGGGACTGTAAGTAGCAGGTCTCTGTATTAAGTAGAACTGACCGTTGTGGGGGTAATTTTGGTAACCTCCTCTTCGTCGAATGGGGGGGGAGGTCTTAAGGGGGGCGGAATGTCAGGATTATGCTGACTGTGTTTGATGTTTTCGGTGAGTGAAATGCAAATGTTATTGCTATTGCAATGTCCCTCTCTTCCTTCCTATCAACAACCTCCGGGCACCAGTCTACCTCTTCAAAGAGGTGCGAAAGGTTCCCAAGTCCTTTGATGTTTTGTAGTATTGTTGCAGTGACCATTTGGTGTGGCCTGCAACGGGGGGAGGGGGGCTAGTGAAATAAAGTGGCGAGATCTGAGCGTCCCACTCAGATCCAACTTTAGTATGTTACTCTTCGTATCTAGAATAAACGCTGTAGAACCTTTTCACGGTCTCCGTTATTTCTATGCTCGAGAGCCTGACACTGGTCCCTTTCCCAATACATCCTCATTTTACAAGGACATTCAACAGACATTAAGGAACCAATAGGAATCTGAACCAGATTTCCACTGTGTTGCTATATGTCTGACAACTTTTGAGAGAACCAGAAGAGGGCATCTACCTTGTATCATGCATATCATAAAGGGGTTTTTGGTCCAATCATTCACCAGGCTGAACCCCAAACCTGTTTGCAATGCCAGGGTTCGATCCTAGTAAGATGGTGGTCAAATCAGGGATGTATATAGATATGTTGATTGACTACATTTTTTATCCCAGCCTTTTACCAAGGAGCTCAGGGTGCCATGTCTTGGTCTCCCTTCCCTCATTTAACCATCAAAACAGCACCATGACCTAGGTTAGTCTGAGAGTGTGCAACTGGCCCAAGGTCTCCCCACAAGCTTCCATGGCAGAGTTGGGTTTCCAAGCCAATTCTCTCAAATTCTAAGCCAGCATTTTAACCACTTCATCAAGCTATGAAAATTACTCTGGGTAAAGGAGTTTCTGGGTGCCAGTCTGTGTTCATGCTCCATTGTACATCTGGGTGACTCTGTTCTTCCTTTATCCCTTTGGACTTTTGTTTCTGGTACCTTACTCTGTGCTTCTTCCACAAATAGATCAGCTCTACCATTGTTGTCAGCAGTTCATCCCCCCATCTTTCCCCTGCCCCCGGTTTATTCTCTCACTGAGGCCCCTTCCGCACATGCAAAATAATGCATTTTCAAACCACTTTCACAACTGTTTGCAAGTGGATTTTGCTATTCCGCACAGCTTCAAAGAGCACTGAAAGCAGTTTGAAAGTGCATTATTCTGCTTGTGCGGAATGAGCCTGAGTCTCTTTGGGCTCTCATTTCTATCCACTGCTTCATCTGTGCCACCTCCCTCTCTTCTTTTCTGTCCTATTCAGCTGTGGTCCATCCCCAGGACCGTGTTAGTAACAGCCACATAGTTTCTATGATCTAAATAGTCCATCCTGTTACTTTTATAAATATTCATCAGTTATGGCACCGAGTGCAGAGGGAGAAGTCTGATGTGCTGGCATCTGGCTCTGCCACTGGGTCCAAATATAAAGTTACAGCAAAGAGGAAGTGCCAAGGGAGCTGATTGGATAATTGTTTCATGATGTCACAACTGCCACTTACTGTGCACTATATAACTGTGTGGGAGAGGCTAAGTCTGTTTTTAACTTTCTGTATTAGCACCCAAAATAAGAACTAGATGAAAGGTAATAAAGCTGAAATGAACTGATGGTTAATATATGTTTGGTTCTTTTACTTGAACTTGTAACATAAGGTTTCTAATATATTCCGGTTTCCATAATATTAACTCATATCATCCTATATAGAAGCTTAAACATCATACATAAACATGCAGATACATAGATGTTCCAGTAACAAGGTTTACATTCCTATATTGTATTTAATTACATAACATAAAAAATGATAGTAATATTCCTTTTCTTAGCAAGGTTCCTTTTCTTAGTAAAGTTCCTTTTCTATCTGTTATTAAGAGTTCCTTGTATATAACCCAGTGAAATAGAAATAAAAAACACTTATAATTCACCATGGTTGTACACAACTCAAAAGCTGAAAATGTTGGAGAAACACTCGTTAATAAGTATATATGCTAACTGTGAGACAAAGTTTAGCATCTCACACAAGGTTATGTTTTCCTCTTGTTGATAAATTTGTTTCTGTGGTGGTTTCTTATATTGTTATATTTACTGTGCATGCTGGGGGAAGGGAACGGGCAGGAAAAAGAGGCTGGCCTTCACTTCTACCCACTTATCTTCCTGGCCCGTGATGTTTAGCATGCACTGACTTTGGAGCTATGGAGTGATGAATAAACTTGCATGAACCAGCCCTAACTCAGAGTCTTAATGGAAAAGTTACAAAGAAGTGGGTAGGACAGGAGGTCATTAAGTGTGACTCTGATTATAAATGATGACTACCATTGTTAACACACTGCATGATGTATAACTCAGAAGTGAAGTCGATGCTGATCGTATTGGAAGCTTTGCCTTCATCTGTTCCTGCCTTCACAGGGGCAAGAGGTCAGTTGCTTAGTCTTTCAGCCTGTTGTTTTCAGAACCCATCCTTCCAGAGCACAAAAGTATGGGGCTTGATTCATCACATATCCTATTTGGCTGTAGCTGGGCCTAAATCAAGATTAGGTCCAAAGAGCTGTCTCTCATGCATTGAGGTATCTGTTGCCATTGCCAGTAATTGATTGCTCTTTATTCCATTTGTCAACCCACCAATATGCAGGCAAAGATGTGGTTTCAGAGGACAGCCAGAGATCGAAGCTCAGTCATTCATATGCTCAGGATGCTCCAAGTTTTCAAGCAACGGTGACTCAGCAAAAACTCCCATCCCTTCTTCCTTGATCGAGAGGAACTGCAGAGGACTTCAAGGGTTATGTCATCAAGCCAGCATCAAAGGCCACGACTGTCTCCCCAGCCTGTGAGGTGTTTCAGCAGCTGGTTTGCAGAACTGATAACCCACCAAGTCAGAAACAGCCTGATTATGGCCTGCCCTGTTTGCTGCAGTCTCAGGCAGTAAGCTCTGGCTCCTTCCGCACCTGCAGAATAATGCACTTTCAAACTGCTTTCAATGCTCTTTGAAGCTGTGCGGAAAAGCAAAATCCACTTGCAAACAGTTGTGAAAGTGGTTTGAAAACGCATTATTCTGCGTGTGCGGAAGGGGCCTAAATCTAGACAGGGCAAAATGTCACTTCACCCCGTTGGTATCTGCATAAAAATTTCAACTTTGGAAGATTAATGTTTAGTTTGTGCTAGAGAGGCCAGCCTCCAGGAGGAGCCTGCCCCCGCCCCTCTGGAATTACATCTCATCTCCAGACTACAGAGATCAATTCCCCTGAAGAAAATGGAGGATTTGGAGGATAAGACTTTATGGCACTATACCTCGATGAGATCTGCCCCCTCCCGGGCTCTATTCTTAAATCTCCAGGAGTCCGTCATTCTGGAATTGGCAACTCTATGCCCCCATCCCCTATTGGTGACTGTGGTGGGGGGGGATCTGGCAACCCTAATTAGTATTCTGTCAATGTTCAAAGGCTAATCTGTAAAAAAAAAAAAGCCACTTCACCGAGTGGCAAAAGGGCAGCCGTACACCCAGTGGTGGGATTCAAATAAATTTAACAACTGGTTGTTTACAAGCACCATTTTAACAACCACTTCTGCCAAAGTGGTGTGGACCTGCTGAATCCCACCACTGCCTGACCCTGCTGGTCACCCTCCACCCATGCTGCTCAAGTTCCCAGAAGGTTTCCCAGTGAATGCCCCATACCCTAAATCATGGGTCTGCAACCTGTGGCTCTCCAGATGTTCATGGACTACAATTCCCATCAGCCCCTGCCAGGGAACATCTGGAGAGCCACAGGTTGCAGACCCCGGCCCTAAATCTATAGGATGAGAGGATGAGCGTGGCCCCACTGGCAAGTGTGCTGTGCAGCAAGTGACTGGTCTTGAAGACAAGCAGGGCGGAAGATGCCTTTGTACATTATTGTTCATCAGAACTCTGTTTTCACGTCTGTGGATCCAACCCAACGTTTCTACTGAATGCTGTTAATACTATCATGGGGAACGGGCAGTCAGTTTCATCCAAATGTGGGGAAATTGGGTAACATCGCTGATTTTGATTGGCAAGAAGGCACATGGAGTTAGGAAAGCACATGGCTGGATGTCATCTGAGAAACTCCAACCATGCCTATCTATACTTTTTGCTTCTACACAAATGTTAAGAGAAGAAGAAGAAGAGTTTGGATTTATACCTTCCTTTGTCTCCTGTAGGAGACTCAAAAGGGCTTACAATCTCCTTGCCCTTCCCCCCTCACAACAAACACCCTGTGAGGTAGGTGGGGCTGAGAGAGCTCCGAGAAGCTGTGACTAGCCCAAGGCCACCCAGCTGGCGTGTGTGGGAGTGTACAGGCTAATCTGAATTCCCCAGATACGCCTCCACAACTCAGGCGGCAGAGCTGGGAATCAAACCCGGTTCCTCCAGATTAGATACACGAGCCCTTAACCTCCTACGCCACTGATGCTCCTTAAGATGATAGAGGTGCAAATCAAAAGTAATGAACAGTAGTGTAGTTTGTAAGTTTGATGTCCCAAGTTGTGGCACCTCTTCTAAAAGGCTGTCGGTAAAGAAAACTGTTGTCATTGTTTCCTAATGAACAAACCAATCAAAAATATTAGTGAAACATGCAATTGCCTGTTTGGTTCAAGGTTCACTTGTCTTGAAAGAATGATTAAACAGAAGTGATTAATGAATACAACATTCAGTTCGCAGGCAAGGTTTCCAAGTTGAAATAATATTGCCTCAGGAGGACATTAAATGTGACTCTGATTATAAATGATGACTACCATTGTTAATTGGATGGGAGATTGGTCAGGACCAGATGATGTCTGTTGATCCAACAACATTGTTAACATCCAGAGAGACAGGAACATTGTCATATTATCATCTCAGTGCAGATTGTTTGAATGCTGAAGGTGACAACTCTGTGTGAGGCAGTAATACATAGGAGCCCCTTGTTTCAGATGGCAGCCTGTAAAATTACACCTAAAAATTACATCGATTGTGCATCTGTTACAGACAGGCAATTCATCTCTTGTTTATTAACAGCCACAAGACAATGCATTGTGACTCATTTGAAGTCACAAGAAACTCCTTCCACAAATGGTTGACGTTTGAGATTTTGGACAGTTGCTCTTTTGTCATAATTATTGGATCAGAAATCTCACAGATGTCAATGCACAGGCAGGCATTGAATATGGTATCCCCCTTGGATATTTTTGTTTTGTTTAGTATTTTTATGCTGTTTGGTGTGTTTACAAAGTATAATGATATATAGATGGATAGTGCTGGAATACGGGAGAGAGATCTGCATTCTTGTTTTGTTGTAGATATTTTGGAGATTTGTAATATATCTGGTCATTGACTGTAAATAAAGTCTTCTTCTTCAGGCAGGCAAGTTTTTAAGGAAATTGACATTCTCTCTTTCTCACAATACTAGAACCAGGGGGCATACATTGCAAATGCTGGGGGGAAGAATTGGGACTAATAAAAAGAAACATTTCTTCACACAGCATGTGATTAGTGTTTGGAATATGCTGCCACAGGAGGTGGTGATGGCCACTAACCTGGATAGCTTTAAAAAGGGCTTGGACAGATTTATGGAGAAGTCGATCTATGGCTACCAATCTTGATCCTCCTTGATCTGAGATTGCAAATGCCTTAGCAGACCAGGTGCTCAGGAGCAGCAGCAGCAGCAGGCCATTGCTTTCACCTCCTGCATGTGAGCTCCCAAAGGCACCTGGTGGGCCACTGCGAGTAACAGAGTGCTGGTCTGATCCAGCTGGCTTGTTTTTCTGTTCTTATATCATTCTTTATAACAACTCTGAATTATAAAGTTATGGATCAGATTAGTCGATTTATACATTTTTAACACTTCATGCTTCCGTTTTGAAAGAATCTTTTTTATATTTTAAATGCTTGTTATTGTTTCAGCAAATTTTGCTTTAAAAATTGCATGAAGAACATGAAAAGGAACAAGAAAGGAAATGTGAATTCACTCACGCATCTTCAGGGCTCAATTTTCAGTCATGACTAACTGGGTGAAACAAACCAGTTATCAGGAAAAAAACAGACTCTGTAGAAAGAGAGGTTTCAAGTTATCTTATGGTAAAGAACACTCATTTATTCATATATTCATACCCTACTTTTTGCCCCAATGGATACACAAAACAACTAATTACAATGTTATTTTCCTGCCTTTCATGTTATCCTCAGCAACAGCAACCCTGAGTTGTAGGTTAGACTGAGAAAAAGTGACTGACTGACAATCATCCCGCCAGCTTCCGTTAGAGCTGGCATTCAAACCTGGGACTCTTACATCATATCAGACACAGTGACCATGAAAGGGAGACGTGTGCATGGAAGCAGGATTTCAGAGGAAGTGAATGTGCATTGGTATGCAACCTAGTAATGTTGATATGGCGGCACATGGTATCCAGTTACGTTCTGTTTGTGCTATTGGTGTAGTAGGTGAAGTAGAGCCTGCCCATCCATCTTGTAAGGCAGCTGGGAGTTTTCCGTGTTCCACTTTTCTACCCTTCTTACTCTTAGGATGCTAAACTTCATCGTCACAAACCTTGTTGTTACGTATGGCTATAACTAGACCAGCTGCTTCCCCAACCTTTTTCGGCTACATCAACGTACCCTTTGACTCTCAATCTTCCTATCTCAGCTGGTACCCCTGGGCCATCCCCCCCCATCTTCCCCTCCCAGAAAAGTGTTCCTCTCTACTTTGGTTACCACCCCCCCATCTTCCCCTTTCCAGGGTGAAGGGACGCACCGGGGGGGGGGGTTTGAAGGAATTGGCTACTAACCTTGCGGCAGGCCCTGCCTCCTGGGCCAGCTCCATGTCCTTGCTGGCACCAGGGGGAGACACCACAAAAGAGGAGGGCCTGGTAGCGTTGCCACGGTACCCCTGGGACATGCTCACGGCACCCCAGGGTGCCACGGAACCCTGGTTGGGAATCACTGAGGCCCACAGGTTCTTACAGGGTAATTTCACACATTCAGTTTGGAATTTTCAATTCATGGTGTTAAGTAGAAACCCAGTAATTCTCACAAAAAAACCCTATAGTCAAAATCTTAAACTGGATGCTGCTTTTAAATTGTTTTAATATTTATATTGTTTTATCACTGTTGTAAACCGCCCTGAGCCCTTCGGGGGAGGGCGGTATAGAAGTAGAATAATAAATAAATAAAAATAAATAAATAAATTAAATGGTAAGCTAATAAAGGTAATGGATGTTCTTTTGGCTCACGGGCTAAGGCAATGTGTATTAATCATGTGGGCTAAAGAGAAATAGAACAATATGGAGCCTGATTTATCACAAGCTGTCATTAAAAAAAACCTGAGCATCTCTATGTGCACTGTAACATTCTTTCAGATCGAAGCTGAATGATTACAAGTTCATTTTATAAACGGCTGAAGCAGAGCAGAAGCAGAGCACTGGACATATTAAAAATCAATTGGGTGATCAGATACGATAAACAAGAGTTCTATTTTAACTTCTTCTCACCCACATGGAGTTTCAGCAGAGTCAGGCAGGTATATTCATGCTGGATCGAAACTGGGGAGTGATGAGTTCAAATCACTGGTCAAAAATTAACTTTCAGAACCTACCTGCCTAATCTAATCTACCTCATGGAACTGTAGTAACTGACCAACATTGGCAGGCAGTTACAGAAAATGGAGATTCTATTGTGAAGCGAATATTGTCGAAGGCTTTCACGGTCGGATTCAACTTGTTCTGGTGGGTTTTCCAGGCTGTGTGGCCGTGTTCCAGGGACGTAGATATAGATTTTTTATGGGGGGGGGGTTCAGGGGGGCATGGCCACACCTCCCCAAGCCACGACTCCCCTGACACACCCTTCCCCCCCCCACCAGCTGCACTTCCAGCCGGCAGCCAGTAGCTCCTTCTGCCTTCCCCTCTGGGCAGAGGTGTAGCTAGGGAAAATGGAGCCCAGTGCAAAATATGAGTTTTGCGCCCCCTCCCCATGGGCGGCCGCTGTGATGCTGGAATCCACCCCCAAACAGCATCACTTTCAATGGTATTTAAACTAGAGAGCCCAAATTCTCCTTTTAATCCACCTTAAAGAGAGAATCTGGGGTCCACAGTTAAAACAACATTGAAATTGATGCTGTTTTGGGGTAGATTATCCCCCACCCTGAAACAGCATCACTTTCAATGTTTAAACTGGGGACCTCAGATTCTCCCCTTAAGTCCATGCCCAAGGAGAATCTGGGAAAATTTAGGAGGTGCCAGCTGTCAGGGATGCAATTGTTAAGCTAGCAGCACCAAATTTTCAAGGCATCGTTAGGAGGCTCTCCTAATGATACCACCCAGGTTTGGTGAAATTTGGATCAGGGGGTCCAAAGTTATGGACCCCATCTTCTATTAGCTACAGTTGGAAACAATGGGGGATGGGGGCACCCCCTTTGGGAGTCCATAGCTTTGGACCCTCTGAACCAAACCTTACCAAACCTGGGTAGTATCATCAGGAGAGTCTCCCAAAGTATCCCTGAAGGTTTGGTGCTTCTAGCCTGCAAAATGTGCCCCCTGCAGGCCACAAACTGAAAAAACACTTTTAAATGTAAAAAAAACACAAAAGGGGCGGAGCTTCAAACATGTAATAGGGGGTTGAACCCAAGGATCCCCTTACTCTTACGTCCTTGTGCTAAAATCTGGTGGATCTTGTTACCTCTACCAGCTCTCGATGCTGCTTATCTGTGGCTGGCATCTTCAGCCACAGATGCAGCCACAAATGCAGGCGAAACATTAGGAACAAGATCCATCAGACCACAGCCGCACAGCCTGGAAAACACACCAGAACTAAATATGGAAAAGATTTGTTTAACTTGTTGTATGAACATGTAAAAGTTTGAATCCTGAGAAAACTCAGCTGTGGCCCTAATATGCACACACAGTGCAGTCTCAATTATATTTCTCTCAGCTTTCTAATATCTAATTAGCTCCTGTTCAGCTCCTAACTATAAAGAAAATTTGATATTTGTGACAGATATATGCTGGAATATTAGCCTCTGGGCTGGGCTCTTCCCTTGTGTAAGAGTAATTGCAATCTATATAGAATACCTGAATTAAATTCACAGCTGGAACAAGTCATAAAGTACAAAAGAGTTTATGCTGATTAATTTTCCAGTAGGTATGCAAAAGATATAATTTACATCAGAAGAATAGTTGAAATAACAGTTCCCATAACTTAAAAGGTAAGGAAACTTTTTTGCCTCAGAACTCCTCAGCAACTTTAGCTCCATTATCCTTATAGGCTTGTATCTATGAGGTCAGGAGTTCAAATTCAGCAGTTCTACTGCCTGAAGGGAGTTAATAATACAACCTATACATGATAAGACAATTGCCTTTTAATTAGAGGAGCTATGCTACAGTGCTGGAGAACACAATTTGCATACCACAGGGCTAGGCCTGAACTCTGACTTTTCCACATAGAAATACCTCAAGAAAGCAAGGCCGGGAGTGACCCCGCAGTAGAACAAAGAGCTACTGCTGGCTAACAACAGATACAAGAATCAGACTTAGCCTGGCAGCTTGCAGAACTCAACTGATCCATCTCCTTTGCAAGACATATGGTCAGTAGGCTTTGCTCTTTGGCAGTAGCAGCAATCAGCAGTTTGGAGCAATCACACGGGACAATATGTAAGATCTGGACTGAGAACATTTCCTTTTTTTCCCTCCTAGGGATAGGACACTTTGCAATCACCTGTAGCACTCAAATGGCACAAGAGATGGTAAAACTAGATTATTTCAACAACCAGTTCTTTTTGGGACCAGTTAAATGATCCAACAATCCTACCTACTCCTGGAAGGAGTCACTGCAAATTAACGACTTCCCGCTGAAATTCACAATTGACGCTGGAACTAACATAATCCCAAAGTCTATTAATGTTTCAACAACCCACCCCGACTCTGACAGACATTTACAATCCTCACCAGTCCAAGAAGATACAATCTGGACTGTGCAGCACACTTTTGTGCAGGATACCCAATACAAAAAAGTATGAGTTGAAGTATATATGCTTCATGCTCAAACAACCTACCGAGCCATGATACTTGGTGTATCACCTAGAAAGGGACTCTGTGGAGTCTCATAATGAGTTAGAAACCTGAACGACTGCGTCAGTACAATTAAGGCTCAAAGAAAGGCTGTATCCTATTCTGTCTACACAGTCAGAATATTCAGGGCAGGTGTTTTTAAGGCTCCTGGGCCTATTGTTTTCCATTTAACGGGCTTCCCAGGCAACAGGAGGGAGACTGCCATGCTGGTTTATAAGATCAGACATTAGGGGGAGCACTAGAATCTGTTGGTAAAGAATCATCTGCCCAATCAAAACAGGATGCTGGTTCTGTTAGGGTTGTTCGTTCTGTTTGTGTTTGGAGGCTTTGGCTAGTGGTTGCTCGTGTGTGTTTGGCTATTGTCTTCTTTGTCGTGGAGAAAGCATCAGTTCTACCCCACTTCCAGGACAATGGAGAAAAGTAGGATAAAGACGCCTTCTTCAGGGGCCCATAGAATTGGACTCCTTGATCCAATTAATTTGAAACCTGGGGGATTTTTAGTGAAGAGTCAGGTCTAGATTCCCTGAAATTTTGGTGACATTTGGTTGTAAAACAGCCACTTCCACCCCTCCCCCCTGGAAGATTTTTTTACATAGAGAATAATCCCAAACTCTCATCACATCTGCCCCAAACTCTACACTTTACCTCTTGCTGACCTACAGAGCTTTCATGTAGGATGGCTTTGGATATGCATCCATCAGGCTGCTTTAGAGATATTAAAGGCAAACAATTCTCTGCACAATGGTTGGGCCAGGAAGGAATTGTATTTCTAACCCTTCCTACTATGCTGAAGCCATTAATCTAATAAGGGAGATGCCCATCAAGCTAATGGACTCCAGTTCTGAGGGTGTTCGCTATCCCGTTGTCAAGGAAAGTTTTGTAAGGCAAGCAGTCTCTGGAGCAAGCATCAACCCTGCTGAAATATTTTGGTGAAATAATTATTTCAGGAAATTCCACCGTTAACTCCATTTTGGTTATGGTTTTTTTTACAAATGATTTCATTACCTTGTTTAAAAAAATTGAAAATATAGGACAGTAGCTAGTAAAAGGAACACACTGCAAAGTTGCCATTTTAATGGTGATTTATACTACTAGGATGAACATTAAATTAATTGGTGTCACAGAGAATAATTAATAGATATTTTCATTGTAACACCTTAATCAGTTCCAGCGCAGTGATTATGATTTTTAATGTGGATTATTCCAATTATCTTTTTTAAAATACTGAAATATTATTAATCCATTATAATTAGTGGTGGCATTTATGGTATGTGTGTGTTCTCTTGGCCTTGAATGGCTGGCTCACTTAGGGGAATATGAAATTGTGCTTCTACCTGATATACTGTGCCATCTAAAGGAGAGTTACAACTTCCTAAATTCATTAACTTCAGCAGATATGTATGTAGCTCGGATTAAAACACTACTGATAAAGGGTAGAGATTTGTTATGTTCCTCCTGTAAGACCCAAACCAGATGCTTTCCAAATTTTCTCTCCTCCTCCTCCCCATCCTAATAATTAGGATTGAATTTATAATAGAATGGGGATGATCATTAGACTTTAGGCTGACAGAGTTCTTTGAATATTTCTTTTGGTCACCATCTTTATGAATTGTTTCATTTTGCAGTTATATATATATTTGAATATATATATATTTGTGAAGCTGATTTATTCAAATATATATATATATATATATATATATATATATATATATATATATATATATATATATATATATATATATATATATATATATATATATATACTCATCTCTCTCTATATATATATAGAAGAAGAAGAGGAGGAGGAGGAGGAGGAGGAGTTTGGATTTATATCCCCCCTTTCTCTCCTGTAGGAGACTCAAAGGGGTTTACAATCTCCTTGCCCTTCCCCCCTCACAACAAACACCCTGTGAGGTAGTTGGGGCTGAGAGAGCTCTGAGAAGCTGTGACTAGCCCAAAGTCACCCAGCTGGCCTGTGTGGGAGTGTACAGGCTAATCTGAATTCCCCAGATAAGCCTCCACAGCTCAGGCGGCAGAGCGGAGAATCAAATCGGTTCCTCCAGATTAGATACACGAGCTCAACCTCCTACGCCACTGCTGCTCCTACATATATATATGAAATCTGTTTTTATGATTGCTTTATTAGAAATCATGTACATAAGCTGCCTTGAGACTAGCTTAAGCTAGGGAAGGTGAGGTTTTAAACTTTATTTATTTATTTATTTATTTAATAAAACGAAAGCATGTATGAGAGATTTGTGGATTTCCCCCACATATGTGAAGCATAAAGCAGAGCATGCAAAGGGCAGAACATGACAACAATTGTGTGCACCTGGGCAGGGGCGCCCCCCACTTCACCCTGTGGTAGCTACGCAACTGAAAGTGGAATTGGTGTTACTCTCCTCCATTTAGGGCCTGAACTTCCCCTGGAATTACGATTGATCACCAGACTCTTCCTCAGAAGAAAATGGCAGCTTCGGAGGATGGACTCTGTGGCATAACATCCCTGCTAAGCTCCCTCCCAAATTTCTGCCTTCCCCAGGCCGTGCTGTCACTCCAAGAATTACCCAACTTGGAGTTGGCATCCCATTCTGCTGTCTCAGGATTCACCCACTTCCTTCTGCCACACGTGTAGACCAATTAAAGTTGCAGCAGCACGGAAGTCTATTCGAAAAGAAAAGGTGAACATGTGCTGAGGATAAATGTTTCAGAATAATATAAAAATAAGGGGTGCTTTGTTAATCGACAGACTTGTAAATTCACAGAAAACCCTCTTGCTGCTATTCATTGTATGACATGGCATTAATTGCACGTTATTGTTTTTGGTTATTGGTTTTCATGTGCATTATTATAAGTTATACTTTTGAACTATTACTAGATGTCAAAATTATTATTTATGATTATTAAATGTATATAGCATATAACCTTTAGAAGTGATTAGTATTGTGAAGAAAACAATAAAGTAGAGTGAATAGCCCCATCCCAGAGCCAGACGCTGTGGATGCACTCGGCTGCTGCACCCAAAGTGGTTTCCTGGCAGCGTGGGGAGGCCTCAAAAAGTTTAAAAGTCTTTCCGCTGTCAAGAAGCCTCTGCAGGGCTCAACGGCCTGTATGTCTGGCTGTTGGCATAATGCCATGAATGGCCAGGAGGGAGTCAACTAAAGTCTGCTCATCCCCGTCCTCACTGCCAGCCTGCTGCAGCTACTCTGGTGGCGGCAGGGGCACTGGGACACAGGTTCTGCATCCAGCATTGTGTCCCACTGCTGGGGGGGGGGGGGGGGGCGGCAATGGCAGTTACATGCCAGTAGAATCACTCCTCTTCCGAGGTAAATGGCAGTGCTCTGGGGGAGGCAATTCCATTGATGCAGCTACACACCACTTCCACCAGTGGATTCGCTCTCCCCCCCCCCCCGGGCTCTAAGTCTGTGAATTAACAGGACAAAGCACCCCTTATTTTTCACTCCTAAACATTTAGCCCCTACACATGTTATCCTTTTCTTTACTATTTGCATACACAGACCAGGCTGCAGGAGATTTAGAATCCCATTTTAAATTGAAATTTCTGGCCTATCTAACCTGTGATCTACAAGCCAAGCCCACAAATGCACGCCCATGTGTGATGACCATCAGGGTGTCAGCAAAGGTCTCATTTCTGCCACTTGTTTGGGACTGCAAACACAGAGAGGATGGGCAAGGACTAGGCAAAGCACAACATGGGGACAATAGATTGTATTAAAACCAGTTTAAGTCCAGATTGGTACTATTCTGAAATTTCTACACAAGTTAGAACCAATCGTTCTTGAATTAAAAACCATTTAAGATACTCCAGTGGTGGGATCCAAAAATTTTAGTAACAGGTTCCCATGGTGGTGGGATTCAAACTGTGGTGTAGCGCCAATGGGGCTGGGCGGGGCACAATGGGGGCGTGGCTGGGCATTCCAGGGGCGGGGCATTCCTGGGTGGGGCTGTGGCAAGGACGCAGCTGCTGCGCTGGTCCTTGGGCAGGAAACGAATGCACGCAGGCGCAGGCTGCCACGCATGCCGGTGCACTTCCTGCTAGACTACTTCAAGTTCTGCACACTACTGCTGAGAGGAGGGGCGTAACTAAGGCAAAAATCACGTGGCAAAATCACCAATTAGTAACCCCTTCTTGGCACACACAAATAATTAGTAACTTACTCTCAGGAACCTGTGAGAACCTGCTGGATCCCACATCTGAGATACTCCTTTTGCCGTTAGAAAAAATGTCTTACATGGCTGCACAGAAATAAATTAATGTCACTGGGATTGATAGTTTTTCAAGGTTAAATTCTTTCCTTGATTTAGCATAGTCTATCACTTACTTTGTGCAAGAAATTTATACTATGCCTTATCAGGCCTTTGACTTGTCCTTGGGTATAGAGAAAAGTTAATCTTATCTTCCTTTAAAGAAGTTCCTGCTCACATTATAATTTGGGATTTAAAATTAAAATACTTTACATGCTTACTGTAACGTTTTCTCATCCAGCATCATGGCTGCCCACCATTTCCGTCACTGGAGTGCACTAATAAACTCTTCTTTTTTGCCTATTGATTATGTGAATGTGCCGGTTTTTCGTCTTTTGTCGTTTTTTGTGAGGTCGATTCTATGCTACACAGACAGAACATAAGAATCGGTAATATATGCAGATTTCAAGTCAACATGGCTTTGAAGATACAACAGTGTATTTTTTTAAAAAAGAAAAGAACCGTTTTCAACAGAAATGCTTTATTTTTCCATGTTATGTGAACAACCCCCCTCCCCCCAGAAAATGGTTCTCTCCCATAAGTGTTTGTGATTTTTTTAAAAAAACATTCTCCTTTGCTAAATACGCTTTCTGGACACGTCAGCCACTGAACTGCAAAGCTCTGGGTGTAGCATGGCCCAGAGAAATATCGCCCTCTTCTATGTACCCTATCATCTGAATTTTGGCTGAGGTTTAAGTAGGGCCTCAGTGGGAGGACTGTGGTTAGTTGCTATGAAAGGCATGTGGCTGCTATGGAGGAATGTGATTGGCAGTCAGCATCCTAAATTGTGCTGGTGCTTGGGAATCTGATAGGGGGCTATTGACTCACCCCTCTTTCACTAAGAGATTGGTCTGAGATATTGCAGACTTTTCAATGGTGTAACATTGTGCTGGCATATCTGGAGATGAAGGGGATTAGGAAGGCAAGTCCCACACCCTCTATGTCCTTCTGGTAGCTGAGTTCTATATTGACGTAGCGTTGGAAGGCATTGGCATATCTTCTGGATGTACCAGTGTTGCTCCAAGATGATGATGATGAAGAAGAAGAAGAGGAAGAGGAAGAGGAAGAGTTTGGATTTATATCCCCCCTTTCTCTCCTGTAGGAGACTCAAAGGGGCTTACAATCTCCTTGCCCTTCCCTCCTCACAACAAACACCCTGTGAGGTGGGTGGGGCTGAGAGAGCTCCGAAAAGCTGTGACTAGCCCAAGGTCACCCAGCTGGCATGTGTGGGGGTGCACAGGCTAATCTGAATTCCCCAGAGAAGCCTCCACAACTCAAGCAGCAGAGCTGGGAATCAAACCCAGTTCCTCCAGATCAGAGTGCACCTGCTTTCAGCCACTGCTCTTAACCACTACACCACTGCTTAGCCACACATATTTAATATACCAGCATAAGGCCGGTATACAAGATGGTAAGATGGACCATCTTAGACCATCTGAGGACAGGGCTCTTTGTCCCAGAGCTATAAACTAATGAACAAAACAAACCTTTGAACTGGGGTGTTGTGGGGTTTCCCTGCTGTATGGCCATGTTCCAGTAGCATTTATTCCTGACGTTTCGCCTACATCTGTGGCTGGCATCTTCAGAGGATCTGATGGTAGTAAAGCAAGGGGAATATATATACCTGTGGATTGTCCAGGGTGGGAGAAAGAACAATTTGCATTGGTTAACAAGTGCAAAGGGTGCAATTAGCAAGTGTGATTTGCACCCTTCCACATTCCACAGGTATATATGCCAACCTACAGCGGTAAATTAATTTTTAAAAAAAGGCTGCAGCCATTTAACATCCATTAAAAATTATGGCAAAAAATTAAAACAAGCAGAGAAAGAGCTATCCCAAAACATCAACCAGTTAATTAAAAGCAAGCATTTTCAGAAAGCTCCCCACCTCCCTTCAATGGCTACATTATGGCTTTGCCTTTGAATGTTTTCAGTTTTAATTATTTAGACATTACCTCCTGAGAAAGAGACATTTGCCTCTGCCAAGCTTAAAGGCTCTGGAACATCATGAGTTTTACCAGAAGGCAAAGGAGGAAATTCAATTTCCCCTGCTCTCAAAAGTATTTACAGAAAACCTAGTCCCACTCATCATACGGGACTCAGATTTGGGGTTCAATGTCGTCGGAACAATTGGAAATCTCACAGAACATTTTTAAAGATCTTTCCTTAGAACCCCATTGGGAGTACCAGCAATTTGTGTTAAGGGAGCACTGAAATGTATACCGGTGACATTTTATACTCTTACAATGTCATCTATGCATTGCTCTTCAAACGAATGACAACTGCTATTGGGAAATCTATCTGGGAACAAAGGATTATTAAAATCCAGACATCATGTAGTATATACACCTCAGTGTGCTCAGAAAATTGCCATATTTAATATTAATTGCCAAATTTTAAAATGTTAGTGTTTGGACCAAAGCAAGCAAAAATTCAAACCAAAGAGAATACCTTGTATTCAAAACATGGAATGAGTTTGTTCTTATGTCTCCAATATCTTCATTTCATCAAAGCAAAGATTGTTTCTGAAAGCATTCATGATTACATATTCTCACCTTCTGGGTTTTGCTTGTTTTGCTTGGGGTTTATTTTGCTTTGAGACTCCAAATGCTGATTCCTCAATAATGTGAGGCATGGTGTCAGAAGATCCCTTTAAACCAGGGGTCGCCAACATGGCATCTTTGGGTGCCATGACTTCCGTCAACACCTCCCTGGCACCAAATATTTTTTGGGAAATGGGTGGGGCTAGATGGAGCTTCAAGCGCAGCAGGCTTCTGGTTGCAAATGGGAAACCTGTTATGCTGTACAGATTTTTTGAAACATTGCTTTGGCAGCAGCTGCCACAACAGCAGAGGCGTAGCTAGGGAAAATGGAACCCGGTGCAAAATCTGAGTTTTGCTGCCCCCCCCCCCCCGTTTGGTTGTGTTTTTGTTTTTGTTTTGTTTTTTCAGCTTTCGGCCTGCAGGGGGCACAGTTTTTAGGCTAGCAGCAGGGTATCTTTAGGCGACTATCCTGATGATACCAGCCAGGTTTGGTGAAGCTTGGTTCAGGGGGTCCAAAGTTATGGACTCTCAAAGGTGTAGCCCACATCTCCTATTAGCTCATATTGGAAACAATGGGGGATGGGGCACCCCCTTTGGGAGTCCATAACTTTGGACCCCCTGAACCAAGTCTCACCTAACTTGGATGGTATCATCAGGACTGTCCCCCAAAAACTCCCTGAAATGTTGGTGCTGCTAGCCTAAAAACTGCGCCCCCTGAAGGCCAAAAACTGAAAAAACACTAAAAAATACAAAAAACCTGAAAATTTTGCTGCCTCCCAGGCGCGAGCCCGGTGCGACGTGCACCCCCTGGTCCCCTTCTATCTACGCCTCTGCACAACAGCATAAGGATCTTCACTGTGCATGTAAGAAAATATTTTCATATTAAAAGGTACCTGTTAAATAACAATTATTTAACTAGAATGTTGCAGAGTTAGTCTGTATCACCTGAATTCCCTGACGTTCTCTGTGCCTCCTGCAGCAGCTATTTTGTGGTTGGCTCCATCTCCCAAAGCCACCGTGTGGGGGTTAAGAGCAGGTGCACTCTAATCTGGAGAACTGGGTTTGATTCCCTGCTCTGCCACTTGAACTGTGAAGTTTATCAAGTGAACCAGATTAGCCTGTGCACTCCAGCACATGCCAGCTGGGTTACCTTTTGATTGATTGATTGATTGATTGATTGATTGATTGATTGATTGATTGATTGATTGATTGATTGATTGATTGATTTTGTAGACCGCCCCATCCCCGAGGGGCTCTGGGCGGTGCACAACAATATTCATTACAATCAGTAAAATTATTAAACCAATAAAATCTATTAAAATCTATTAAAAGCAGCGGTCAATACAAAGATATCAGGCACCCCAAAACCCAATTTAATTAGAGGCCTCCCTAAGGAAAGGGAACGGCCGGATTCCCCTCTAAGAGGGTAGCATATGGTGGTAATCGAATATACCTTGGGCTAGTCACAGTTCTTCTGAGCTCTCAGCCCCACCCACCTCACAGGGTTTTGTTGTGGAGGGGCGGAAGGGAAAGGAGATTGTAAGGCCCTTTGAGAAAGGGGAGGATATAAATCTAACTCTTTTTTCTTTTGAACAGATAGACATAGAACAGATAAACCTGTACCTCTCTAATCTTTTTAGGGCCCACTGATGTTCAAGAAGCCCACATTCTTCTGGACTGGATTAAAAAAAATGAATGTGTCTGTTCCACCATTTTAGACAACAGTTTTCTGTTTCTCTCACTCTCTCTCTCCTTATTTTCTAGCATTTAATACTTTTCCAATTGATTGTAATGTCTCCTGATATTGTAAACAGCGTCAAGTGTTATGAGTGGTATGTTATTGTCTCCAAAGTAATATACAGAACGGGGGCCCTGGTGTGTTACCAGGAGGTTATATCCTAAGAAAGAAAGGAGACACTCAATGGGCTTAGATGCAGAAGGTGCCCGGTTTGATCCTTAGCATCTCCAAGTTAAAAGGATCACTTCAACAGATACAATATTGCAGTGAACAGGGTACTTTCCTCAGAAGCTTTCTCTTTTATTGTGCATAGCTTTTGCTGTGCAATGTGTTTTCTGTCTGGTGCTAATGATGCTGGAAGGTTGAATCCAAATGCCCTTTCTCAGAAGTACACTATATATACTATGGTTCTCTTCCAAAAACACATTAAACCCAATGAAGAGGCATAATGGAGATTTGGATCAATCCACAGTATGGGTTTATGTATAATTCAGTTTATCTGAATTACCTGAGCTTTGTCATCCATTTTACAGGCTGGATATTCTACCAACATTTCTCAGCAATCTAATTAAAAATCAGGACATTCAGAATGGAAACATTCTTCTTCTCTTTTTCCTGAAAGAGCCGTGAGCAGATCTTCATGCTAGTAAAAGATCCTATTGGGGACCTAGTTAAATAAAAGACGGCTCTGTTCAGACATAACGTGAAAGCATGGTCCTTTCCTCACAAAGCACTTTAAAATGTTTTGTCGTGATTCCCCCGTACCTGCTCTCACACACATACAGAGTCCAGTTTCCACAGTCAAAGTTGTATTCTAGGAATCAAGAACAAAAGTTCCAACACTCACAGCAACAAGTCCAAGGGTAAACCAGAAACGCAAGTCCAGAGATTCAGGCCAAGGTCAAGGCAGTGCAGTTCAAAGCAGGAGCCACAAGATCAGCAGCAATTCAACATGTTGCTTCCTTGCAGCTGTGCCTCATTCCAGCTGCTTATAGAGGCAAGGCTTTTTTGCCTTCACTGCCCCTGCCAGCTGCCTCAGACCGGCTCCTGCAAATACTCTTCCTCACTGTTCATGCAGGACCTGTGCGGGGCTCTCAGACCTGCTCCTGCAAATACTCTTCATGCAGGACCTGTGTGGGGCTCTCAGACCTGCTCCTGCAAATACTCTTCATGCAGGACCTGTGCGGGGCTCTCAGACCTGCTCCTGCAAATACTCTTCATGCAGGACCTGTGCAGGGCTCTCAGACCTACTCCTGCAAATACTCTTCCTCACTGTTCATGCAGGACATGTGCGGGGCTCTCAGACCTGCTCCTGCAAATACTCTTCATGCAGGACATGTGCGGGGCTCTCAGACCTGCTCCTGCAAATACTCTTCCTCACTGTTCATGCAGGACCTGTGCGGGGCTCTCAGACCTGCTCCTGCAAATACTCTTCATGCAGGACCTGTGCGGGGCTCTCAGACCTGCTCCTGCAAATACTGTTTCTCACTGTTCATGCAGGACCTGTGCTGGGCTTACAGGTGTGCATTTTTTCTTCTTCTCTTCTGTAGGGCTCTCCATGCTCTCTCCCTCCTCTGTACCTGAGGCTCTGGGATTGAGGGACATCTGTCATCTGACTTTCCACAGCTCACTCAGAGCTGGAGAGCTGTGGGGTCACTGCCCTGGTGTCTGGGTGCGGGTTCATGTCTGGCTCCATAGGGACTACTTCTCCCTGTATCACTTCTACTATTGGCTGTGGACAGGAGCCAGGGCTTCCGGCTGAGGAGTCCTCAATATCTTCTGGACCCAGCTGGTTCATGACATGTTTGGAGGCAGGAAATAAAACAGTTCCTCTATGCAGTTCCACATTGCTTTTACTTCACTTTATTTTCAGCCTTAAAACTTTTTAAATGATTCTCTCGCTGAAACATTTTTAAAATGGCTTCATTTGCCTGTGCAGTTCCAAGATGTTTTCCACACCTTTGTGCCTTCTCTGCATTTCCCCTTGGGCACCATTTTGTGAGCTCACTCCTTGCAGCTCACCTGTTTTTTTTGGAGCATTTGAGCAGAGTTTAGTTCTAGCTAATTTTCAAAGGAGGGAATGTAGCAGGCACAGAGAATTGCAGCACTCTGCTGTGAAGCACTCAAACGGCAATTCCACAAGACGAACTCAAAACAAAAGGCAGAAATTACAAAATGGTGGCCAGGAGCCATTTGAAGGGAGAGAATGCAGCCATAAATCATTGTAAAGGTGGCGAGGACCGAAAACGTTTTAGAAATATTTTCAGCGATTTGTGCAGTAAGGTTCCATGGCTTATTTTAGATTTGGATCGTTTGTGAAACCAGGATTCACCTCGCAGATAATCACACCAATTCAGGACTTTATTTCCTTCTCTCTGTAGGCTAATGGGGCACCTCCACAAAATAACCTAGAATAAAGCCAGGATGTCTCCATTGAAACATAATGTGAAAACACTGCTAAAACTATAATTAATAAACTATTTTCAGATTCTGGTTTGGGGAGTCTTCATTTATAATTTCAGTCAGGGCAGCTGTGTCGGTTTGCGGTAGAAGAGCAAGATTTGAGTAATTCCTTAAGTAGCATTGTCAAGACCAACAAAATGAACACGGTTTAAGCTTTTGATAGCCAAAGCTCCTTCATCAGATATGAAGGGAACTTTGACTTTCAAAAGCTTATACCCTGGAAATCTTTCTGATCTTTCAAGTGCTATAGTATACGAAACTTGCTCGTGTAACTTGCCACCGCCTGCATTCAGACAATCCTACCAACCAGAGCTACTTCAGTGAAAACAATATATAAACTGGGTTAATGTCTCAAAACAAAATCCTATCATATCTGGAGTTAACACCTGGAGATTCATGAGTGCTCCAAGAAGATGTACAGCAAAGGTGATTTGTAGCAAGAAACCGAATTTATGCAGCATTGGAAAATTCATTGCAGCAGTACTAGAACAAGTTTTGAAAGCAGGGCAATAAAACAAACAGAGAACAGGCAGGATACCGATAGCGTGAGCCAACAATACATAAGGAATGTTAACATGGCATGCAGGTTGTTTATGACCCAGGATGTGATTTATTTATTTACTAGATTTCTGTTCTGTTTTTCAGCCGTAAGGTTCTCGTCAAAGCTTCCAGTATTTGAACAATTCAGTATCTTTATTGTTTTTCCCCTCCTACTCTCTTCATCTCCATATATATTAGCTTCCTACTTTCCTTTCTAATATTTTATTCCATTGGCAGCTTCAAGAGACCTGTTCTGGCCAGGTTTTGAGGTCTTAAATGTAATGGAAGCCAAGCAAGATCCACCTCATGCAGGATCTAATGATTCCGTGGAAGTTATTTTAGCTGTGATTTCACTTGTGAGTCATAAAATACTGCTGTTGCTTTTCCAGAATACTCCTGAAATATGTGTGAGGAGGTGGCATCTTCTGATTCATGATGGTAAATACAGCTGTCTTGAAAAGGCTGACAACCTTGACATTTCCTCCTTTAAGATCTGTTCCTGCAATAAAGCAACATAAGGAATGAGCGAATTTGGGATTCCATAGCGTTGTCCTATCTGTCCCAATCCAGTTCCAGCTACTATCCATTTGAAGGAAAGACCATCTCAAAGAGAATGATTTTTTAAAGGAAAACAATCTAGACCAGCGGTTCTCAACCTGTGGGTCGCGACCCCTTTGGGGGTCGAATGACCCTTTAACAGGGGTCACCTGAGACTCTCTGCATCAGTGTTCTCCATCTGCAAAATGAATAAATGTTAGGGTTGGGGGTCACCACAACATGAGGAACTGTATTAAAGGGTCGTGACACTAGGAAGGTTGAGAACCACTGATCTAGACCCCAATCCACCATCACATGTTGTATGCTACTTGCATCTTCGTGGGGAAAGTGAAGATCTGACTGAGGACCTCATGCTGTCCTATCTAGCAGTAGTGCATTTCCATTGTGTAGGTCACCTTTTCATTTTAACTTTCTCTCATGTCACGCTAAGGTGCCCTCTGGCTTCTTTTCCACAGAGAGACAACCCCCTCCCCAACATTACTGAACATGCCCAGTTCAAAAATTGCTCTTCAGAAGCAATTCTGATGTCCCTCAATCCAGAAGATTCCTTGAAGTGCAGTTCAGTATGGCAAAAGAGCCATCTGCTGGTAGTTTGTGAAGTTGTGATGGCCACAACATAAACAGCTTTAAAGGGGTATTAGATTCGTGGAGGATAGATCTACTGCTGACAGGGATTGTTGGTTGTTAGCCACCCTGAACATGACTTGTGCCAGGAAAGGTGTATAAATCTTAAATAAATGAATGAATGAATGAATGAATGAATGAATGAATGAATGAATGAATGAATGAATGAATGAATGAATGAATGAATGAATGAATGAATGAATGAATGAATGAATGAATGAATGAATACCAGACACCTTCAGAGGCAGTGAAAACCTCTGAATAGCAGCACCAGGAGGCAACAGTGGGGAATGCCTTGGCCTCTGCACCTTCTTGTCAACCCTCCAGAGTAACTGGTTGGTCACTGTGTGGGGTAAGGTTCTACACTAGATGGGCCGCTTCTTATGATATGTCCAAATATCTGCTGCAATTGACAGTTAAGTTTTCAGTGTTCTAATTTTAATGGACTCATCCCCCAGTCAAGGATCATGAAATGTATATTTCTGCTTCACACATACCAGTGGGAACCTGCAGTACTCATGGGGGAATCATTTTCCCCACTTATCCTTATTTCCTTCCCGTCATCTCTGCAGCCAGGCCCAGTATGGCTCCCAACCTCTGCCACTGGGCCTTCCAAGCAGATGCATACCTGCCAGAGGGCCATGTGGAGTCACATGTCCCCAGGCGCCATTTACTCACGTGGGGGGGGCAATTGCCCCCACCTGATGCTCCCCGCTCTGCCGGCCGTAGCGGCCCCCTCCAGGCTCTCCCAGCCCGCCGCGATCTTCTTGGCTTCTGCGGAGGAGGTGTGGTGAGGGACCGTGCTGCTGCCTAGCCTCTGGCAGCTACCAATGCTGCACCTCCTCCTCCTCCACTGAAGCTGGGAAAGTTGACACGCAGCTCTTCTTGTCTCTGCTCTGTTGGCTGTTTTGGAATGTGAGGTGCCGGCTGAAGAGCTGCCCCTCAAGACACACCTACACCTGCTTTGTCTCCCACCCCTGGACTGTTCTTTGCACTCCTCGAGCCCCGTGCAGCGTAGGGGCGGGCTGGCGGGGCTGGGACAGGTGCTTTGAGAGCTTGGCTGCCAGGCACACCAGACCCTGCTGAACAGCTGCTTGAGTGGTAGGGGCACAATTTGGGGAGAGGGAGCAAATTTGGGGGGATACAGGGACTGCCATTTTAGCTCCTGCCCCAGGCCAGAGGCACCATTTTAGTTTTTGCCCCGGCGCCATTTTGTTTAGGTACACCTCTGCTTTCAAGTTTTTCTACCCCACACTGTCAAGGACAGTTGCAAATGTGGCTCCTAGCAGTTGGCCCTGCTAATGCTTTTTTCCACCCCCACCCAATGCCAGTGAGCCTGAACTCTGCCACCATATCCACTGAAGCTTCTTCCCCTTCCCAATGTCAGGAAGGAAGATGGCTCCCAGCCACCAAGCCCATTGAGTCTTGTTTCCCCCTCCACTGATGCCAACAAGCCCTATGTGACTTCAAGAGCTGCTGAGACTTACCCCCTCCACCATCACTGCCTTTATTTCATTTTCCCCACTGCTGCAGCAAGGCCCAGTGTGGCTCCTAGCTTCTACCACCAGGTCTACTGAGGTTTCCCTTCCCCCTACACTTCTCTGTCATGGACAACTGCAGCGAGCAGAGCTTTTTCCTACCCCCAACCCCGACATTCAAGGATGAAGATGGCGGGGAGCAGTTCAACAGAGGAGGAGGTAGGTGACCTTGAGTGAATCACCCAAGCACAGACAGCAAATGTGTTCGGGAGGAATTTCAACCCTTCAACGTATTTTCTAAAAAGGTTTCACATTTTTCTGTAAACCTGGGGAGTATTTCACATTTGCAGAACTATCTGGTTTGGGTAAGTTTGTCTCTAATCCAGGGATTTAGATATCTGCAGATGGGAAGCACACTTTAGAAATAGAGATATGCATTACCTTTCCCTTGTCCTGTCTCCTGAGGATGGTGGGACTTTTTTGTTTCCTCTACCTGATGCATTCTGAAAATGATGTGTTATAGATAATGAATGAATAATCAATGAGGGTACCAAGTACTTCCTGAGCCATATTGAAAATTTGTGTGAGGGTTTCTACTTATTTGGGTGTGCTGGAGTACGTCCAAGTCCACTCCAATGATTCCTGATCTTTCAAGAAAAGTTGTAGGTTTGATCTTAGCACTGAGGAAACCAAAATTTATCAATGGTCATATAAAGAGTTCCTGGGTGACAGGATCATGAGCAGGCAGCTGAAAAGAAATCATGGGCTGGATTCATCCTTCTAAATTTTCCACTAGTGGGAGGCACTTCTGTCAGTGGAACAGTCTTTTTGAAAGTCTGTGTTTTAGCACAGTGGCTAAAGCACCCTTAACCCACCTCTTCTCTCTAAACCACATCTATTTAGTACTAGCTACAACATCTCTTTTCCCCATTCAAATAGGGGTTGGGTTTGTTTCCATCTGTTTTTATGTTCTATCTGTTTTATCCAGTATGGACATTTTATTGAATTGTTTTATACTGTTGTTATACTGTTGGTCCTCTTCAGTGGTGGGATCCAAAAATTTTAGTAACAGGTTCCCTCGCCAGCCCCCCCTCAGCAAAGGGGGAAGAGGCATACCTAGGCAAACCTGAGCCCCGGGCAAAACCTGAGTTGGATGCCCCCCCATGGGCAGCCACCCCACCATGACCCCCTAAAAATGTTTTGCACCAGGTCATTTCTAAATCATCATCCCATTATAGAAAATGCCCCAACTCACAAATCTGAACACAGCAATGGTGAAACACACAGGTTCTTTGATAGAAACTAGTGAGATAAAAGGTACGAAAGGCTGAGAATCAATGAATTGCAGTACCTGAAAGGGATTAACCCAGTTCAGGGAGTTACATTATTAGTCGCAATTGCTATATGGAACCTTCACGTTCAAAGGCAGTATGCCTCTCGGAGAGGCGAAGGCGTGGAGATGGAATAGTGGACCCAATTAGTAACCCTCTCTCGGCACACACAAATAATTAGTAACCCACTCTCGGGAACTAGTGATAACCTGCTGGATCCCACCTCTGGTCCTCTTGTTGTACACTTCCCTGAGCCCTTTGGGGGAGAAGAGAAGAAGAAGAAGAGTTTTGGATTTATATCCTCCCTTTCTCTCCTGCAGGAGACTCAAAGGGGCTTACAATCTCCTTGCCCTTCCCCCCTCACAACAAACACCCCCCTCACAACAAACACTTCCCCAACTTGGTCTTTTAAACTTGATTCCCAAAATTAAAGAGGGAGGGTTAATATACATATACATATACATATACATATACATATACATATACATATACATATACATATACATATACATACACATGCATACATACATACATACATGCATACATACATACATACATACATACATACATACATACATACATACATACATACATACATACATACATACATACATACATACTAGCCAAAGTCAGGGCTGAGAGTGTATGATTGGCTCAAGGTCACCCAGCAAGCTTCCATGGCGTGAGGGGGGGGGGGGTTGAACCTGAGTTGTGCAGGTCCTAGTTCAACACCTTAACCACGTCACCACGCTGTCTTTTTACAGATAACCTAATACCTCTTAGGCTATGACTGAGAGAGACGGAGAAATCTGACTCTGTGATGTTATTAACAATTGCAACATGGAGATAAAGTACTGACATACCTTACCCAAACCAAGGAGAACATTTTTAAAAGGCCAAATTGGTTAGAAATTTGGTAATCTATGGATGTATCCCTGTAGCACTGCAAAAATTTTATATGGGGTATTCATGACACATAAGGGAACTGTTGGCTTTCCTACTTATGTTCCCATCTACACCAGTGGATTCTATGATCCCAGTCCATAAAGATCATGGTCCTTATTTTGCCCTTGGTAGAATGGTGTGATTTTCCTAGTGTTGACATTGTTGAAGGTTTAGGACGCTGCCCAGGATTTTTACAGCTAATATTATCAGTGGTCAGGTTGACAGGTTTTGTCTGTGGAGCAAATCAGTGGAAATACATTAATTTGAACAATAAAGTGGCATCCAGGACATATTCACTCATTGTACTTGCTGAGTTTTATTTTTTGCTGTTGGTAAGAGATAGGCTTTAAAAACAAAATCTTTTTTTAAAAAACTGAAATGTTCTGCCGGAAGTATGTCTGAGGTGGCTGTGATACTATGACATTGTGTTGGTCCATCTCCCCGGAAAATGGAGACCCCCTGTTTTTGCTACAGGCTATTGGGTGTTTTTGCTACAGGTTATTGAGAATTCTGTAACTTTGAATTGCCATCTAGAAAGCATGGCTGAGAATTACCTTGGCCACCGTTGCTGCCTGGGAGTGTGAAGGGAGAGGAGCGGGCCGAGAAGCCGCCCTTGGCTGGAGAGGGCAGGAGATCAAATCCAGTAAAATAAATAAAAAATCTAACCACCTATTCCAACTATCCTTATTTATCTGGCACCAACCCCATTTTCTGGACTCTTTCCTAGAGATGTTGCAAATTTTATCACAGACGTGTTCAACACTCGCATCTACTGTGTTTGAAGGTATCAGTCAGGGCGAACCAATTACCCGTCTGTTTGGAATAGCCACAAATGCCTGCCAAACAGGTTTGCACAGAGTTTCTGCAAAACTGTACATGCGCAAAGCTGCTGGCGAAGCAAACCCGCCAGTATCCCATTAGCATTTCTTGGGGGCTACTTAGACAAACACCGTAGAGTAGGATTTTATTAAACCACAGCATTTGCTTATGACTGATGGATGTGATCTGTAGCAGATGTAATTACTAGTTTAAACAGATGCCGGCTGAGCAAATAGGTTACACAGCGAGCCTAAGGTGGTCTTGAGAGCCCGTGTGCAAAAGGACAATTGCACTGTACTGCATGATTAGAAAGGAATTCAGTGAAGAAGAAGAAGAAGAAGAAGAAGAAGAAGAAGAAGAAGAAGAAGAAGAAGAAGAAGAAGAAGAAGAAGAAGAAGAAGAAGAAGAAGAAGAAGAAGAAGAAGAAGAAGAAGAAGAAGAAGAGGAGGAGGAGGAGGAGGAGGAGGAGGAGGAGGAGGAGGAAGAAGAAGAGGAGGAGGAGGAGGAGGAGGAGGAGTTTGGATTTATATCCCCCCTTTCTCTCCTGCAGGAGACTCAAAGGGGCTCACAATCTCCTTGCCCTTCCCCCCTCACAACAAACACCCTGTGAGGTGGGTGGGGCTGAGAGAGCTCCGAGAAGCTGTGACTAGCCCAAGATCACCCAGCTGGCGTGTGTGGGAGTGTACAGGCTAATCTGAATTCCCCAGATAAGCCTCCACAGCTCAGGCGGCAGAGCGGGGAATCAAACCTGGTTCCTCCAGATTAGATACACGAGCTCTTAACCTCCTACGCCACTGCTGCTCCAGCAAGCAACCTGACAAAAGCTATGAACAGGGTATCAGTCAAAGGGATCAAGGAAATATCAGCTCCCTATTCATGATAAGCAGGGTATTACCTGAACTGGCAAGTGTTTGAATATCCCAAACCTTTCCTTAGAAAACCACAGTCCATATTTTATACCTCTGGATATTTCCCAGCATAAGTTGCCATTTTTTTGGACTCTGCTCATGCCCTGGACCTCAGAGTTAACCCTTGGAGTGGAGGATGTCTTGTTTCCAGCTGTAGCTTGTGTAAACATGCCTCAGTGCTATGAAATGTACATGCTGCCATTTTGCTGAGATTTCTTTTGAGGTTTCTTATGAGATAATTAACAGAATTGCTTTGTAGCATCGCAGGCTTAAGCAAACAATTTTGGGGGCTGCTATTTAAAAATAATCTCATCTGAAAAAGGTTTGAAGTTTGCTACCTTGGCTTTTCTTCTCTGTAAGAAATGTGAGACGTTTGGATGATTTACTTCCCCAACTTGGTCATGTGTTTCTGGGATGTTTTCCTCTCTTTGAGGACACTCCTTTCTCCTCCTGCCTTTTTCTACTACTGTGTTATCCTGCCAGAGCTGTGCAATCTGTGGAGAGAAATTGCAATAATAGATCAGGAAATGAAGCCTTCGAATTTGTGTTTCCTCAGAATTTTGGAGGAGGGAAGCACAAAATAACTGGTCTGCACATAATTTCTGGTATCCTACCAGTGAACTCTTTGTGGTACTCCTGCTATGTCTGAGGAATAATCAGAATTTTCAGTCAAATATTGGAGCTGAATCCCTTAATGGTAGCCAAGGAGTATCTCCTGTACAAATAGCCCCACTTTATGCAACTAGCAAATGAGGCAATTGCCCCCAAATATGGGCTGTTAGAGGGTCTACTGTGCTGGCAAGGAAGATGGACTCTATCAGAAGGACAGAGTCTAAGTCAGAGGCATAGCTAGGAGAAATGGAGCCCGGTGCAAAATCTGAGTTTTGCGCGCGACCCCCCATGTTTGTTTGTGTTTTTGTGTTTTTTCCGTTTGTGGCCTGCAGGGGGTGCAGTTTTTAGGCTAGCAGCACCAAAATTTCAGGGTATCATTAAGAGACTCTCTTGATGATACCACCCAGGTTTGGTAAAGTTTGATTCAGGGGGGTCTAAAGTTATGGACCCCCAAAGGTGTAGCCCCTGCTCCTATTAGCTCCCATTGGAAACAATGGGGGATGGGGGCACCCCGTTTGGGAGTCCACAACTTTGGACCCCCTGAACCAAACCTCACCAAACCTAGCTGGTATCATCACGAGAGTCTCCTAAAGATATCCCAAAAATTTGGTGCTGCTAGCCTAAAAACTAAGAGAGTTTGCAAAGAACTGTGATTGGCCCAAGGTCACCCAGCAGGTCTTAATGTGTAGGAGTGGGGAAGCAAACCTGGTTCATCAGATAAGAGTCCACCGCTCTTAACCACTGTTTTACTTCCAAGATCTGACAAGATCTCAGTTTGAAAGATGATATTGTTACTTTTTTTAAAAAAGAAAAGAAAAAAGTCTGCATGCTCCCCAAAATATTTACCACTAAATTCTTCAAGTGTGTGGCAATTAACCCGTAAGGTTCATTGTATAAATAAAGTTGCATGAACACCAAGACGCCATCTAATACTCCATTTGCCATGACATATCTGCCACTGCTGGGATTATTTTTTGAAGATTATTTATTTCTAGAGCATCATGAATCAGAAGAACTATCACCTCTTGGGTATTATTAGATAAAATCATTCTTTGTGGTTTTATACGTTGCTTTTTCTGCTTGTTCACATCAAAGAGGAACATCATAAACATTACCAGTGCATCACTTTTGGCAAGTCTTCTCAATAACTGCTGGCCCTCTTTTCTTCTCCTTTCATAATCCCACACTGTCTCTGTTGGCCAGACCTGTGTCTGAAAGATTTGACACTGCATCAGTAATTGCAAGGACCAAATTTGTTCATCGTCATTTCCGTGAAAAGGAAAAAAATTTTTTGACCCACTCAGTTTCAGATTGCTTACTAGCAATCTCATCATCATCATCATCATCATCATCATCATCATCATCATCATCATCACCATCACCATCACCATCACCATCACCATCACCATCACCATCACCATCACCATCACCATCACCATCACCATCACCATCACCATCACCATCACCATCAAGGACAAGGTGGACTAAGTCAAAACTAAGTCAAAAATGTTTTAAAGAGTTTGTAAAGTTTATTGTGCTGTTCTGTACCAAAGTATAAACCTCAACAAGGAACACTATTTGATAATTTGTATAAAAGATTGATATCACACACTCTCCAAAATGATCCAGGCAACCAACACCGTAACGTAAACCAATAACCAATACAACCTAAAATTCTATGTATTAATCTTACCTGCTACTTTCCCCATTAATCTTCCAATCAGCTCCAGATCAAATTGTGGGACATGCTAAAATTTCCAGTTCCTGATATAGTTTTGGTGTCTGAGTGGTCATTCTGGATTCACCAACCCCCCCCCCCACCCCCGAGATGTACAACTTGGTGGGTAAATGGAAGAATTTTATCTTAAAGCCCATGAATGGAAATGCACATGTGTGAATGTTAAGGCAGCATGAAGTGCAGACCCTATTATTTCATGTGCTGTAGTATTGAGATTTGAACTGTTGCTAACATACTTTAGCAGAATATTGTTGTTGCAAACGTATATTGAAAAGATTATCACACTCTTGTATACCAGCTTCTATAATTCCTATGAGTTTGATACTACCTCTGCTGCCTTTCCCCCCTGCTTTATAAGGAACATAAGACGTGTGGAGGAACTACCTGTATGAAGGTTGTCTGGAAGATGGTGTTTGGTTGGAAATGATAGCCATCCATGTTACTTGCTCTGTTAAGACTTGACATGTGACATACTTGCTGCACCCTTTTCTGAGTTGGTGCTCTCTTGCAGGGCACAGTCCTGAGCCGAATCACGCCCTTGCGTGGGAACTATTTACAAAAAAAGAAAAAGTAGCAACTCCAAACATGACAGCCTCAACACCATGTCCAGGTATAAACACAGGTAACTAGTTGCTTTTCATCAAGTCAAACAACGGATCCTTCTATATATAAGCTATTATGCCTAGCAACGGATTATGCCAAACAACGGATCCTTCTATATATAAGCTATTATGCCTAGCAGTAGATCTCCAGCATTTCAGACAGAAAAGAATGTTGCCCAACACAAACTCCCTTAGATCTTTTAACCAAAGGCACTAGAAATGTAACCTGTATACCATACCCCTCTCCTGATCAACTTAAAATGTTGCTTCACAGATATTTTGGTTTCATGTTGAATGTACCTGGGTTGCTATAATGAACAGCAATGGTGGCATGTATCCAGTGGTGGGATTCAGCAGGTTCACACCACTTCGGCAGAACCGGTTGTTAAAATGGTGCTTGTAAACAACCAGTTGCAAAATTCTTTGAATCCCACCCCCAGAACCGGTTGTTAAATTATTTGAATCCCACCACTGCATGTATCCAACCGTGCGATTCCTCCAATAGAACAGCCTTTCCATTTGGAAAAGGGGGGGGGATAGCGATTTTTGTCAATTCTCCCTTATCTCTTCAAACCCCACTTTGTCCCTCATGATCTTCCTAAGGGTCTCCTGACCCTTAAGAACAAAATGATGGAGGTGTGTAGTGAGCGGCAAAAGGAGGACGAAATAGGAAAATCCTACTTCTAGCGATTTTACCTATGCGGTTTTCAAGGCAAGAGATGGTCAGAGGTTGACTGCCATTGCCTGCCTTTGAGTAGCAACCCTGATATTCCTCCGCTGCCTCCAATCGAAATACTGACCAGCTTCAACACTGTTTAGCTTCCAAGAGCTGACAAGATCAGGCTAGTCCGGATTATCCAGCTAAGGGTTGTAAGGATTGCCACAAAATGATGCATCAGAAATTAGGAGTGTGCACCATTGTTTTCAATATTATTCAACTCCAGGTTTAAAAATCTCAGAATTTTGGTTTTTTTTAAAAAAAAAAAGCTAAACCCCCCTGCCTCCCCACCCCACCCACCCCAAAACCCTTCATACTGGTATGGGGCAGTTTTCCCAGGGTGTCTGTGTGCTGAAATGTTTTTGGTCTTTTAAACTTGATTCCCAAAATTAAAAGCTGCAGATGCCTCCCAAGTCAATGTGGATTTTAGGACAGAATGAAGCTTAATGGTGGAGTCCAGTAAGCTGAGTTCAGCATTCAGCTCTCTGCTAACTGCCACCTCTGAGCCCTGGTGGATTTTGGAGATGGTGTTCAGCAGGTAAGTGAGTGGGAGAGGAAAAGGAGAGTCCCCATTTTTAATGGTGGTGAAACCAAAGCAGCCCCCAAAACGCCAGAAAAAAACTCAGCATTTTTTGGAATCTACTTTTTGACTCCCTTCAATAACCATGCACTTTTTGGGACCACAAGTAAACCTGAAGAAAAAAGTCCAAGCGGCTTCCTTCAGTTATTTTCAGTTTGGCTTTACCTGGATGCACAATTCTATGTAAAATTCTTGGAACATATAAAAACCATTTTATAAATATTATTGTTCCTTCAGAGTAAAACCCATTTTATGGGAGGGGGCATTTATTTTTGTCCAGTTTTTCTTTCTATTGCGGTTCTCTCCCGTTCTTTTGTTTCCTCTTACCAGACATGAACTATAATATGGAAAAACTTTTAGTCTGCCATTCAACTCTGTGTTGTAGTTTGGTTTCTGTGAAGAAAAAAAAGAGATGAGATAGTGTATGAAGGAGAAGAAAGTCCAGGTGATAAGGCTAGTCAGCTACATCAGAATACAAAAATGCCTTTTGATAATCTCAAATCTGCCTACCTTCAGGAAACTTTTCGTCCAGTAGAGGTGTTTATGTCTGGGTATTTTGTTCTGAGGGTCTTCTTTTTTATCCTTCTGTTCTGGTTTAATCTGCAGGAAGGCAAATGAGAGGGCATCTTTTCGTCAAAGTCCAGTCAGCCATCATTTTATCATAAACTTGGATCCAATTATGGTTGAAGGTCTACTAAAGGACTACTGTCCACTGGAGGACCACTGGCAAATTTCTACTGAGCCTTCTATGGGACCAGGTAGAGGGCTATAATTCCCAGCAAATCCTTATTCTACTGAGGTAAAAATCAGGGCCCGACAGTAGCCTTCATTTTTATACTGCAAGTTCAGGCTTTGTGTGATTCTTTTTCTTTGGTATCTGCTGATAATGAAGGTTGGACTAGGTGGACCTTAATCTAATCCAGCAAAACACTTCCTGTATTCTTAAGTAAGGGTGCATGTTTAAG
Organism: Sphaerodactylus townsendi; assembly: GCF_021028975.2. Classification (NCBI taxonomy): domain Eukaryota; kingdom Metazoa; phylum Chordata; class Lepidosauria; order Squamata; family Sphaerodactylidae; genus Sphaerodactylus; species Sphaerodactylus townsendi. Next base: position 21,916,408 of record NC_059434.1, read on the forward strand.
ATTATTTAACAAATCTGCATTGTGCCTTAGTGAACAACCCTAAGCAGGAGTAGGTAGAAGGAAGCTCCATGTTATTTAATGGGGCTTACTCCCTGGTAAATGTCCTGTGCAATCATATGCAGATTTACTCTACTCTAAACCCATTGAGTTGAATTTGCTTAGAATGGAATTAACTCTGCATAAGAACACATGACAAGAACAAGAACACTTGACAAAATGTGGATTAAAGGGGAAGAGCAAGAAGGAATCTTTTTTCTTCTTTACTGTTTGTATGTGGAAAAAATAAAAGAATAAAAGAGGGATTATTATACATTAAAAAAAAATTTTTGTTGACAATGCTTTTGAAAGACTTGCCACTTGAAATGAAATGATTAAGCCAGATACACATGTCCTATTTATTTTCTTTGGTGTAAGCGGCTATCAAACCACAGAACTCTATATATCTCATTGCAGGTGCTGGAGACTGGTGCTGCTTGATTTTAGAGCTTATTAGTTTTTGGAACTTAAATTAGGATGGTTACCAGAAAAAGTCTTTGGACACGCCACTCCTCCTCCTCCTCCTCCTCCTCCTCCTCCTCAGTACAAAGAAGTTTCTTATGTAACATACTCACTGGATCCTTATGGCATGGTGGAACATTCCATCTTAATTTCTGCGACACAAACTGCACATTATCTGTGGAAAATTTTAATGGAGGTTTTGTCATTGCCACACTTTTATTGACTGATTAATCCACAAATAAATGTAGATTGCAGCTTATATAGGGGACCTATAGTTTCCCTGACCATCATTGCCCAGGCTAGCCCAATCTTATTATATCTTGGAAGCTAAGCAGGGTTGTGGAGACCACCAAGGAAGTCCAGAATCACAGGGCAAATAGTGGCAAAACTTCATGGCTTTGTGACACAAAAGAGGATCCCTTGAGCTCCACTATTCTCAATATCTGATGGAAGTCTGTAAATATTTCCCCATGATGAGAAAAAGAAAAATAGTTGTTTTACATACCATTTTTCTCTACCATAAAGAATTTCAAAGTGGCTTACAATCACTTTCCCCTCCCCACAACAGGTGCCTTGTGAGGTAAGTGTGTGAGAGTTCTGAGATGCTGTGAGAGTTCTGAGAGGCTGTGAGAGTTCTGAGGGAACTGTGACTAGTGTGTGTCACGTCATATTGTCCGTTGGCTGTTTGACACACACTTATTGTTCTTGTGATAGTAAGTAGACTGCCAAAATAGCTTTTTGTATAACTCTGAAGAGTGCCAGAGAATTTTGACTAGAGTAAGATTAGATGATTCCATACCTCACACACCTGCAGATGGTGACTGGGCAACATTAAATAATCTCAAAAAAAGATACATCAGAACTCATCAGCATGCCATATCTTTGACTTAATATACTAGAGTAAACCGTATCCCATGTGGATTACAGATCCAAAAGGATCCTACACTTTTTACTAACAACATTACTAACAACATTACTAACGAACATTTTATAAATTCAGGGTGAGATGGACGAACATTAAATAAGTGTTCCTTTGACCTTATGATACTTATTATTGAAACTAGTTTGGAAGAAGAAGAAAGGCTAGCTAATGAAATTAAGTTATCCGAGTCTATCCTCAAAGAATCCTTTTCTCCCTCCATATTTCAGGAGAAATTATCTGAACTAGATAGAGAACTTAAAATCTTCAAAAATAAGTTGGGGTCCTTTAAAAATAAAAAAAAATTCACCCGGGACCAGAGTGACTGCGACCTTAACAAGGTCTTTAAAAGCCCAGTGTGTGTCACGTTATATTGTCCGTTGGCTTTTTGACACACACTTATTGCTTTGTTGTTCTCAGAACTGTGACTAGCCCAAGGTCACCCAGCTAGCTTCATGTGGAGGAGTGAGGAATGAAAACCGGATTAGAGTCTTCCACTCTTAACCTGGCTCTCACTGTTACCTGATTTGGCATGTCAATGGTGGCTCTTGCTGTTATCTGATTTGGCATGTCACCTCACTCTCCACCACAGAATCCTGGTTTTTAGTAGATCACATTTACATGTAGTGGTCTAAAGAACAGGGCTGGCTCTACCATGAGGTTGAGTCAAATGGCCATCTCAGGCATCAAAGGCTGGCAGATTGTCAGAGCTGTAACTTGCTATATATTTTTGCTGGCTGGAGAGCAGATGTATTCTTGAATTAGCAGAGGGTTATTATGGTAGCCAAGACGGTTGTCATCATGTGGCAAAAGGGACAGCGTGGGTAGCTTCATGGCTTGCAGGGCTCGACCAAATGATATCCTGTGTGTCTATATGTTTTTATTGAATTATTTCATAGACTCTTTATTTTTAATGCTGTTGTAATGTTGACATGTTTTAATATTCAGATGTTTGCCACCTTAGAGACCCTATTTGTGAGAAAGGCACCACAGAAATAAATAAGTTGTGTGTGAAATCAGTTCCTGACTCTTAGAAGTGCTTGTATCAGCATCCCTCAGTCACTCTTCTCAACAGATGTCCCCTTGATTCCCCTCCCCCCCCCCGTCTGCAACTTCCTTACCATTCTTTTCCAATGATTCTATCTGGATATAGGGCTTCACCAAATTCCTCAGTGACACAATGACCATAAGTATCAATTTCAACATGCAAGTTATTATTCCATTTATAGTTTCCTGTTTGGATATGAAATGTAGATAAGATGAAAATGAGACGAATACGGAAAATACTCAATTACTGTTGCCTGAAAAAGTTCCCCTGAATGCTCTGGTCACCCATCAGGTCCAGACATTCTTCTGTCATCTTTGTAATCATCGGGTCGTTTCTCCAGTCTACAATTTCCTTCTCTAAATCAGAAAACACAACCCTAAACTTCTCCATCTTGTTATGGCCCTGATTACCCCCATATATATATGCCCTGATTACCCCAATAATATATATATATATTATTGCAGTATATTTTCTTTAAAATCATATTGGCAGAAGCCAGTTTTCATAGCACCTCTCTGTGTAGGTAGCAGCATGTCCAAAGGTCACAGGTCTGCTTTACAAAATCTAATCAAGAGGATGAGTTACTCCTGCATAACCTGGAGGTCTCATTTTGTCTAAGGGCATGCTTGATTACCACACCATGCTGAAACACTGTTAAGACAAAGAATATGGAAAGCCACCTTAGTATCAGATACTGCATTTCCCTATCTCTTCTGGAAACCAGGTCAGCAACAGATGGTTGCTTCTTTGCATTTCCTCTACCCATTGTTATGACTTTCCTAAACCACTCACCTTATCCCAATCAAATGTCTCAGTTAAATCTGAATAACCTGGGCAGTGTCTCTACAGAGTTACTCTGCATACAGCCATTCTGTGCTTCCTGACTTAATCTAAGAGCAATTGATTACATTGTCCTGGGTACTTAGAACAATAGAAGAGCTTTAGATAGAGCTCAAGGCAGCAAGGCCAGCATGGGAAGTTCCAGAGAATTTAGGAAAATGAAACTTAAACTTACTTGTTCCCACCCCTACCTGGGCAAAAGGGTATAAAAGTACTGAGCACCACAACTCCAGTGCTCAATTCTGGCCTGTACCTCTCTTGGTCTGGTTGGGTTGAGACACGATATCGTCCTTCGCCTGGATTCAGATGCTGGTCATTTGAATCCTTGCCTTCTACAAGATCTTCTTCAGCTGAATTTAGGTAACGTATAGTCCCTGCTTCCCCAACTCCCTGTGCTATTATCCCACCTATCTTTCCTCCCTATCAATATACTAGGAACTGTGTGTATGTGCCTTGACTTCTCACTGTGTGATTGTTTGCAACCAAAATTTATGTAAAAATATTTAAACTGAAATTTGGTCTCTTGTGAATTCTCTGTAGATACGTTTCAAGCCATTTCTGGTATACATAGTCTAAAAAAAATCCCTACCAGCCTGCCTCTGCATTGCCAAAGCCGAGTTATTTTCCCCATTGCTACTTAAAATAGTTGTGTGCTGTTACACTCTTAGCAGCTGGTGGAGATTCCTTAAAAATAAGTTCACAACCTGTGAAAGCTGGGTAACAATCTCTAATCACACTTCCGGACCCCACTTTCCTCCAAACAGATTCAAATGGCCCCATTTTAACAAAAGGCCTTACATGCTTGAAGGTCATCTTGCCAACATAAGTGTCATTTTCTTGCTACCAGCCCATTCTAGGTGCCATTTAAAAAAACCTTTTAAACTCATTTTTAGTGACTTCTTTTTAAAAACAAATATTTTTATAGTTGCCTACCATTATTTTGTTTTTTTTTGGGGGGGGGGAATACAATAGCATCCATGGCTTCCTTCATACTCTTGCCAAGTACAGACTGTTAAAAATGTCCCTGAGGGAATATCAGAATTAAAAACTTGACAGACAGCTTTAAGAAGACTGACAATGCTTGAAAGATGGGAAAGGGAAAAAACAGAGCATTTCTCTTTGGATGATGCCTCTTCTGCCTACCATCATGATTCATTCTGTGTTATCTTCTGCCTGTCATCATGACTCATATTGTTTTATCTTTCCCCTTTCATGCATTCCTAACCTAAAGTCAAGCTCCCATCCATTCTAAACACACCCACCTCTGATGAAGCTACATGCTTCCTACCAACCATCCTTTGCCCCAATGCCAGTTTCCACTTTCAAAATGGTCTTCCTTCTTACCTGCCATTTACTCTTCCTGGGACTCTCCTTTAGCTTATATTTGGGCATCGCTGTGCATGCCAAAAACCTGCTCACAGCTTTGCCATCACAAGAACTGCATATTCAGCTCAGAGCCAAAGAAGCATCCTTGTTGATTCTCCGTTGCCATAGATTCTGGAACCCTGGAATTGTGACATCAGTGAGCCCAGACATAAGCAGCAGAACAGAAAAGGCTGTGGTCTGGGATGAGAGATTGTAGACTGGGCTTTTGAAGGAAGAATTAGATAGGGAGAAAAATCTTGTGTCTTGATAGGATGGATGGAGGAGGATTGGTTGGCAGCAAAAGGCTAATCCATCATACTTTGCATCAAGATTAGAAACTTGAATATTATAGAGCAGGGCAGAACAGGAGCCCCAAAAGGCCCTAGAAAAGGGCCTTGCCCCCAAATAATGAAACTCCCACCCACCAACCTATTCCCATTTGCCTCCAATAGCACTACTGATTCCAACCTGCTTTGCATGGGGCCATTTTGAATGAGGTTACTCTTGCCTTGCTTGGGGCCAGGGTGGTGCTGGTGATGGGAAAGTGCCCCCAGGCCACTAGCCCAATGGGACTTTTCCGGGTGACCTGAATGGGCAATCTGCCCCTGTTGCAGAAGGAGGGGATTTTCAAGGCAAGAGACATTCTGATGCGGTTTGCTGTTGCCTTCCTCTACTTGGGCTGAGGAAGTCCTAAAAGAACTGTGGCTGGCCCAAGCCAGCAGGCTTCATGTGGAGGAGTGAGGAATCAAACCCAGATATTCAGATTACAGCAGAGGTGGGATCCAGCAGGTTCTCACCAGTTCCCGAGAGTGGGTTACTCATTATTTGTGTGTATCAATTTTGGTATCAATTTTGTGGTATTGTGGTATCAATTTTGTGGTATTGTGGTATCAATTTTGCGCAGCACCAAGCTTAACAAGGTGTTCATGCATATGCTACCCATTTGAAAATAAACAAGTGCATGCAAATATGTCACTTTGCCAAGGAAAATCGAAATAATTACCAAGAAAACTATCCTTTAAATGACGAGGATCACTTTAATTCTTATTTTTCATTAAAGCCAAGATTATACACAGCCTTAAAAGTTTCTCCATTGCTTATCCATCCCTGACCATTAGTATGGTTAGTCCCAAGATACTGAAGGTCAGCTTTCACTAGTTGGAACTCAGAACAACCATTGCTTCTACTGCCCTGATTTATGTGCCACTTAAATTGTAGGGGAATGTGGGAAAGGCAGTAGCCCCAATCCCGGCCTCAGGAAAACAATATTGTCCTAGAACTTTAGTTCCCCAGTTAAAATTCCACTTTCCCAAGGAGCTTTTGGGGCCATTGAACTATGTAGCGCAGAGGGATAGCCGGCAGTACTGCAGTCAAAGCACTGCTCATGACCTGAGTTCAATCCTGATGGAAGTATGTTTGAAGTAGCCGGGTTAAGGTTCAGGCCCTTTCTGCATATGAAACTTACAACATTTTTCAGGCTGGAAAGAAACATATCCTCTGTGGACTTCCATACTGTTTTTCCCCCTTTGGTTCATTTCCAAGCAGCTTTTCCTCTGTTTCTCAAAAAACCCTTCCTAACGATTCTATTGACTGAAACATTTCAAGCTGTTTTCCCTTGCTCTGTGGTCATATTTACAAAATTCAATCTTTCCCACTGCTGTTTTCTATGCCTCTCTGACACTGTTCAACTTCCTCCTTGGCGCCATTTTTTCACATCCCTGACTTCACTCCTTTCCCCCTTGCCTCTTTGCTTTCATAATTTCTGTGGGTTTAAAAAAAGTGTTTGTTTGGTTGAATCTACAAAGCATCAATTAAACAGAGCTACAGAGAATCCTAGCAAAGAATCACTGAAGCATCTTTTCTATAAATAACCCCCCCCAAAAAAAAATTACACCCCCCTTTTTAAAATTAAGAACATTCTAGAAATGCTCTAGGTGACTTGTGTGGAAAAAGCTTGATTTCAGCCTTCCATCCTTCCAAGGTTAGTAAAATGAGTACCCAGCTTGCTGGGGGTAAACTGTAGATGACTAGGGAAAGCAATGGCAAATCACCCTGTAAACAAAGTCTGTCCAGTAAACATCGTGATATGATATGGGTTAGTAACGACTTGGTGCTTGCAAAGATGACATTACACTTTTTTGAGGCAATGAAAATGAACTACTTTGTGCTAGTGTGGTATGGACTTGACTGACTGAGTTTTTAAACAATTATTTGATTCTGTTGCTCTGGTCCAGTGGATGAATCTTTTTTGCTTTTATTGAGTTTGGAGTGTTGACAGTTGTTCTTAACTGCTCTTTGTACTGTTTTATGCTTCTTTAGAACAGTTCTGAATTTCATGTGATTTTTTTTAATTATTTTTAGGTGCTTTTTACATTTTCATCATGGATTTCACTTCCAAGCAACAGTATTTCCAGCAGCAAGGAGCTGTAGAAGGAGAAGCACCTCAGGAAAGGGATCAGCAACTGACAGGTCCTGTGCCAGCCCCAGTCTTCCCAGGAGATTCCATTTGGCCCTCAGGAAGGCACCTAGTACTTACAGGATACAGCAGGGACTGTGGGCATAGTACGATGTGGGTACCCACCCTTCCCATAAAGTGGCCCTTTAGCCACATACTTATTCCCCCTCTTGGGAACACCATGTTATGGTGGAGATCAGCCTTAAAAAGTAGCCATATGTTAATTATTAACGCATCAAATCAAATTTGCAAAAGAGAAAAACACACACAAAGGGGAGTGTGGATTTTTGTATGCTGTCCTAAATCCATTTATATCTTCTGTCCCCCAGCACCAACTATTTGGGCAGCCCCATCTAAGTGGTCTGGCAGCAGCATTGGAGTCGTGCCACCCTGCTGCTCCTGAAAAGGTTTCCCGGCACAGTGTGGAGGCTCGCAAAGCTAAAAAGCCCCGCTGCCGCCAAGAAACTTCTAAGTGGCTCAATAGACTTATGTCACTCAAAAGGGTGGCATATGTCTCACATCCTGGCTGCTGGCGTAACATGGAGAATGGCTGTGAGGGAGCTGACTAGTGTCAGCTCCTCCCCTGGCAGGCCCCCACTAGGCCAGCTCTGGTGCTGCATCCAGCAATAAGTCCCAACGCCGAGGAGGGCTGCAGTGGCCACGTGCTGGTGGTTTCACTCCTCTCCCAGGGCAACCGCCTCTGGGAGGGTAAATCTGCTGGTGCAACTGCACGTCACTTCCACAGGTGGGTTCGTGCCTCCTTCATCCTTTGGATGGGATCATTTATCCTCCTAAGAACTGTGGGAAGCCATGTGATTTAATAAAGGATGCAGGTATAGGTGCCCAAGGCCAGAGTGGGGGGAGAATCTTGTTAAAATTGTAATACAATATGTATAACAACAATTGCAAACTATTTATTTGTTTTTAATTCATTTTGTTTCGTATTCATCTTTTTAATTATGTTCCATTAATCTTGCCTTCCCCAGCCAAAGCTGGGTTATGTATACCTGTTGTGTAAATGAGTAACGTGCATAAATTGTTGTGTAAATGAGGGACATGCATTTGGCCTCGACCAGAGCCAGAACTTTTTTGGTGCTAGCTCCAGCCTGAGGGAACTCTCTGTCAGCTGTCACCAGAGGCATAGTGCCCAGGGGGTGGGGGGCATCTTGCACTGGGCGAGTGCTGGTGCAGGTGAATGGTGGGAACGTTCTGGGGCATGGCGTGGCAGGTGAGGATGTGGCAGGGACGCAGGGGATACACATGCCCCAGGCACAGTTCCCCCTTGCTACAGCTCTGGCTGTCACCAGGCCCTGCGAGATCTTAAACCAGGGGTGTCCAACTCTGGTGCTTCAAATGTCCATGGACTACAATTCCCATCAGCCCCATCAGGGACTGGTGGGAATTGTAGTCCATGAATATCTGAAGCGCCAGAGTTGGACACCCCTGTCTTAAACAATTCCACAGGGCCTGTAAGACGGAGATGTTCCACCTGGTGTCATATGCTGGCTTCCCTACAACACACTGTTATTTTGCACGGTCCCCCAGATTCTGCTCATGCTTCATCAGTTTAATGAGGGATTATACTCAGACTGGGTTGAGTGGGTTGTTATAGGCCAGTGGTGGCGAACCTTTGGCACTCCAGATGTTATGGACTACAATTCCCATCAGCCCACTCCAGCATGGCCAATTGGCCATGCTGGAGGGGGCTGATGGGAATTGTAGTCCATAACATCTGGAGTGCCAAAGGTTTGCCACCACGGATATAGGCTAAACTGTTGCCATCTTGATTTTTAAATATTGTTTATAGTTAGTGATTTTTATATATTGTAAAACTGTTTTTAAAATGTGTTTACACCACCCTGAGCCTGGCTTTGGCTGGGGAGGGCAGGAAACAAACAAACAAACAAACAGATACAACTTAATAAATGCAGCCATGGGAGCTGGTGCTAGAGAAGGGACTAACCTTTCTCCTTGTGCTGTTGTTTTTATTAGAAGCTGGGCCCCCTCCCCATATTCTTTTTAAGCCTGTTAAAAAAGGAAGACCCCCCTCTCCATTCGCAGTAATGGGGTCTAAATGACACGAGGCAGCTGAGATCGCCGCTGCAAAAATTGCTTAATGCAGTATAATCTAGAAGAGCATTGAGTAGCACCAGGGACGGTATAATTAACCTTTGCTCATTCCAGTCACGGGAAAAACAGGTTTGTAATGGGTTTTGATCTTTTTTAAATACCTTCTTTGTAGAACATCATTATTGAGCGCGTAGCAGAGGCAGAGAGAAAGCAAAGGCACAGAAGATAAAAGTGGAATCAGTTCAGGTAGCGCAGGGCAAGGAGAGCTGTGAATCTGAGAAAAGTGGCATTTATTGGACTTTTATCAAGTATGTCAACCTAGCTGCGAGACCTTCACCCCCTGAGCGTTCCCATTTCCATTACCATGACAGCCCGCATGATGTAGTGATTAGGGTGTTAGACTAGGATTTGGGAGGCTTAGGTTCAAATCCTCACCCTGCCTGGAAGCTTGTTGGATGTTCCTGAGTTAGTTCTTGAGTTCTCTTCACCTAAACTACCTTGCAGGGTTGTTATAAGGATAAAACAGAGGAGGGGACAATGAAGTGCACCATCCCAACCTTTTTGGAGGAAGGACAGGATAAAAAGGTACTAAATAAATGCAGAAAAAGAAAATGGAAGCTTTAGAGTGTGGACTTTATGGCATCACATTGCTGTTGAGCGCCCCCCCCCCCCAAATTCTACCCCTTTGAGGCACTACCTCCCAATCTCCAAGAATCTCCCAAATTAGTGTTGGCAACCCATAAATCTCCAGGATTGCCAGACAAGCACTGGCAATTGACAGAAGGTTTAGGAGGGTAAGGACATAGAAACAGGCATTGTGGTGATGCCACAATGTCACTTCCAGTTCAAAGGCAAAAGTGAAACTATGATCAGCACAGAATCCTGCAGTGTTTCTCCAATACAATGAGGTTGCTTCCAGAATTTCACTGGAAGTGATGACATGTGTGATGGATTAGGCCACAGGTGTCAAGCTCGCGGCCCGCCAGATGTTATGGACTACAGTTCCATCATGCCCTGCCAGCTGGCAGGGGATGATGGGAACTGTAGTCCATAACATCTGGAGGGCCGCGAGTTTGACACCTATGGATTAGGCTTTTATATGGTTAATTTGAGAAGGTGCAGTTCAGTCACAGCAGGAGCACCAAGTGTTAACCAGAGCACCACCTGATTGGCTGGCTGAGATGTGGTAGCCAGGAGCCACAGATAGGTTGTGCTGGCACATATAAAAGTAGGAAAAGCCTATCAGAAAGACAGTTTTGGGGAGATTCGGAGTTTTGAAAGCAGCTTGTGAGCTTGTGTGACACACAGATAGTGTCAGTCCTCAGATCCAGTTTTGAGATATTGTCTAAAGGCAGAGAGAGCCACAGAGACAAAGGAAGAGTGGCTAGGGGGCGTGTGTTCTCAAAGAGGTCTCAGACTAAGAGGAAAGAGCCTTGTTTTCGCCAGAAGCTAGGAGGCCTGGTGGTGATGGAAAACAAGAGGGAAAACACCTGGTGGTGATGGAAAACAAGAGCTTATCTCACGGGGACACTCCTAAAACTTCACAGGGGGCTTGGATATTGTTTAATGAGGGGACCACACCTAGATACTGGTGCTGCAGCGCCTACGAGGGTGTGTTTAGCTTAACTGGCACAGCTTTCTCTGTCCTAAGTTCCTTTTGGAGTTAAGAGAGGGAGTTTTAGGAGAGTGTTCAGGACCGTGCTGAAAAGCTTTACCCTAAACACACTTGTGCGTGTGTAAAGTTATCTGGAAACTGCAACGGCCATATTTAAGGAAAGCTATATTCTTGTAACTGAAACAGCCATTTAAGAAACTGCATTTGCTCTGTAACCACTAAGAAATATCTGCCTAAAAAACCAGAAACGCTTAAGTACCTCTCTGAAAGAACAACCTGAGAAGAAAACTTGTAAAATAAAATCTAGTTTTGTTTTTATCTTTCCAAAGCCAAAGTTCAATTTCTACCTCAGATTTTGGTGGCAGCTTATAAATTAGTTTCCTGACAGAATTTTTGACTGAAAGGGCTTGTGTGCATGCATGAGTTGATGAATGCCTAGGCCATCAATAGCTATCAATCATCCACCACTCCAGCAACACGCTTCCTGTTGGGCCTCTGTCTCTCTTCAGGGAGTGGGGACTGCAATGCCTATTTCCCTGCTATTTCTAGTCCACTTCCCCACCACTACTCTTTTGAGTTGTAGGGGGCAATCAGGAGTGCAGAGAAGGATGTCTCCTGGTATAAAAGGACCTGGCCACCCTATAAGAACATAAGAACAAGCCAGCTGGATCAGACCAGAGTCCATCTAGTCCAGCTCTCTGCTACTCGCAGTGACCCACCCTATAATCCTCTAAAGAAAGAGAAAAAGAAATGGGTTGGATTCACACTCCCCTGTGGATGACAGCACCTGATTTTTTTTTAGGGGACTGCCTATGAACCTCTTGGACGCACATGGGTAATCACTGTTGGAAATACATTGCTGGACAAGATGGATTCTGACATTAGGATCTCCTAGGACCGTGGTGGCGAACCTTTGGAACTCCAGATGTTATGGACTATAATTCCCATCAGTCCCTGCCAGCATGGCCAATGTTATGGACTACAATTCCCATCAGCCCCTGCCAGCATGGCCAACTGGCCATGCTGGCGAAGACTGTTGACCTCTGAATATAAGGTTCGCCACCACTGTCCTAGGAGATCCTGGTTCAAATACCCATTTTGCCATGGAAGCTCACTGAGTGATCCTTGACTTTTTCTCAGCTTAGGGCTGTTGTTGTGAGGGCTAAATGGAGAGGAGAAGAGAATGATACTGTAAACTGTTTGCCTCTCAGCTGGAAAGAAAAGTAGCAGACAAATATCTAAATAAACGATTAAAGACTTCTATAACCTTACTGGGAAATGGTTTTGGTGTCCGGGACCATATGTGTATGGCTACAGCTACTTGTAAGCCAATACAATTGAAGTGTGTGAGAGAAGGATGAAGGAGAGTGGTGACACTTCAGTGCTGCCAGAAGCATCTGTGCCAAAACTGGAAGCAATGAGGCAATGCAGAGATGGTTGCCAGGGAAACCCCTTTGTCTTCACAACATGGTTTTAAAAGAACCAGCCAGCAGTTGAAGGTCGAATCCCCACTGCCGTCTTAGCCAGGTTTCAGAACACAAACTAACCAGGTTTGAGGGACGACCTCCCCATTGCTTCAGTGGCAGATTCCGTTTCTGGCACTCGTTCTCCCCGTTAATCCATGTTCTGGCAGAACCTGGTAGCAAGTGGCATAGACCCCATTAACATGGTTGAGAGCTGATCTGAGGGGAGGTATGAGGGTTGAAACCCTGACTCATTTCCTGCCCTGGAGTGTGACGCAGAATTTGGGCAACCAATCAGCACTGCAATGCACACACAGCCTTCCCTTGGTTTCATTTCCACTTTTGCAATCAGCCAGCAGAAGTGGATGCAAACATTAAACAGTCAAACGTGTAACTTTGAATCATTCATGGTTTACACAGGTAACGATTAACTGTTTGCACAGTTAAACATTAAACTTTTACACGCTGGATTTTTTTTTATCACATCCCTATAATGTATGTTTCAGCAGTGGGAAAAGGTCCCGCCCGATCAAGGCACGCCAGCCAATCAGAGGAGACCGGCAAAGCGAGCTAGCCTGGTAGTGGGGATTGCTAAGAGTTCTGCAACCGGGTGTGACTGCTGTGTGCTCGCTGTGGTGGGGAGGGAGAAACTCCGATGAAGAGGACACAGTTTCACAATGAACAGGTTTGGATCTGCGTGCAAATTTCAAGGGGGGATTCGACTGAAGAAGGCTGGACAGCCATGGAGCAGACAAGGAAGCTGAAAGTCCTTCCCACTCCATACTTCAGGAGAGGGGAAGAGGATGCAAGCTCTGCCAGGAGATACCTGGAAGCAGTTGAAGTCTGATTTTACTTCAGAAGTAGGCTGGTGATGCAGTGAACTTCTACCTCTTCCCACTGGAAACCCAAGAAAGAATGGGGATCCAAGCTCAGATACTTGGCTGGCTTAGTGCTTAGAGCTGCCACTATACCAGCTGAGAACCAAGAGAAGATGTATTGCATTTGTTCTAAAAACCATAATGAAATACTTTTTTGTCAAATTAGTTGCATCAGCAACTCGCAAGAGCTTTCTTTTATTCTTGTATTTCACAGGAGAATATGCTATTCTTTACTTAAGAAGGCCAGATATCAAGGCATTAAAATTTATGTCTCATTTTAAATTACCGGAAGAAAGGGTGGGGGGGGAGCAAAGACTAGAGGCTCCCAAAGAGCTATCATTTTCAAAATGCACGTTCGGCATTTAATTCAAAACCGTTCAGAACAGTTTTAGGAGATGTTAAAGTGTTAAAAAGGAATCTATGAGGTAAAGCATAAAATTCTGACTAGATGTTGCAGTTTCTTTCGGTTGTCATGGAAATGTGTACGCCATATAATTTTCATTCTGCCTTGCTGTGATGGAAATAAAGAAATAAGTTGTCATTTGAAATGGCCTAGCTTTATAATCCAGTTTACAGATTTGCTTCCCAAGAAAAAAAAATTAAAAGATACCTGGCACTTAACGCAGGATTTTTTTCATGTTACCTTTTGTAGACTCCCGATAACTCTTTCCCCTCAGTCACAGAACAAACAGTTCATACTAGATTCAAATTTCTTATGGTTCCTAGGCCTACTGGGGGCCAGGTGAGTATCACTCAATTATAAAAAATCTTGGATATCTGCCAGCGTTCACAGTCCACAACATACTCATCCCTGTAACCAGTCTCTTAACAAAAGTCTAAACAAATGTTCAAAGCCATTTTTAAAAATGAAAACACTTTGAGGGAAGATTAATTTAGGAGAATTTCAAGTTACGATGTGGGTTTTTTTGCAGTTGCTCTCAACAGTCATCAGAGGTGTTTTAACAAACAAGACGTGGTCCAGCCAAAGTGAAATGTGTTTTAAGTCCTGTAGATTTCAACAGGAAAGAGACCGAAATATTTGCATTATTCACCTGTTCCAAAAACTGAACTTATTAAGTGTACTTCATTTTAAGAGGAGTGTGCCTGCATTTTGAAAAGGGATGATTCTATAGCTGCAACCTACCGAGAGTGTTTTTTCAGAAAATGTCTCAAAATCATGAACTCAAATCACAAAGAACAGTGACACATCTAATGTGCGATGAATTAGAACAAAACCTCATGCTGTGAAATCTTACACTTTTGACCCTAGAATTGCACATGAGATTTCTACTGTCAGAATGAACAATAGACCCTCTCTAGGCACACCCCCATCTTCAACAACTTCAGCACATCCCATTTTATTCAGTGGGGCTTACTCCCTGGAAAGTGTGTTCTCAGGAGTGCAGCTGTAATTTATGAGGTTCTTTTGTGACCGGGTCTATGATGATCCATGCCCATGAGCAACCCAAATTCTGCCTTGCCCTTCCAATTTCTGTCTGCCATCCACCTCCTGGGAAGGCATGTTAATTCTGAAATTAGAGGTTGGCAAGCATAGAATAGAAACAGATCTAGACCCCCGCACCCGACTTCCGCTGTACAGCAGTTCAGCTTTACTTTTGCAGCAGCTAACACCTTCATGAAAAGTGTTCAAGGCAGAGGCCAGAGGTTCAATTCAGCAAAGTCGGGCAGTTGCAATTCAGCAACGTCGGGCTGCCCACTGTTTCTTCGTATGTCACTTTTATGACCAGGTTAAGGTCTGTTCGCTTGTTTTGAGCTTCTGCGGTGCCTGCGGCTGCCAATATTTCTCTGCCTCTGACCTTTTAACAGCCACACACAAGTGCGTTTTTTTGTTTTTCTTTAAAGGAGATATTCAGCAAACAGCTACTCAAGTTGCTGGAGGAATGAATAAATAAAAATAGAAGTAAAAATAGAGAAGAAGGGAAGCACATAAGAACTCTAGCAACATGAGAATGTAATGTGAACCAGGTGCTATGCCCCTACACCATATATGGAAATAGATACATCATACATCAACAAGCTTAAATTACTATACATAATTCGCTAAGGGTTCAAATGTCCGACAATGAACCCTTAGCCAATTGTTGTGCAGGACGCACAGAGACCAAAGCCCCGTGTGTCCTGCATTCCCATTGGCTGCTCCTCCAGGCTCTAGGCCCTCCTCCCTGATTGCAGCCTAGTTTGGTCTCTGATGGCCTCACCCCACTCTGTGGAAAAGCTGAGGCCTGTTGACTGCAGCTGGGTTGGGGTTGTGCTGGTCCCATCCTATTCCTGCTGTCCAGGTAATCCACCCAGTTCCCTGATGCTAGTCCTGGCTTCTAGCTTCCAGGAGCTTCTGGTGTTTGCTGGTAAATCCAGGGCTGCGGTTGCCAGTTGTGAGGCCCCCTGCAGTCTGTGGGCAACTGTCTGGGTAAGGGAGGGGGTGGGGAAGGCTATGAGGTGATGGGAGGCAACCTGGACACATGCGTAGAGTCATTTAAGAGAGCGGAAGTCCTTGGGACAATTAAATGCTCCAGATAAAGAACTCATGCATGTTTGGAAGAAGAAAAATAGGAGGATGGAAAAAATCCATCCATTTACCCCAATAATCTGTAATGTTTAGGCCAGTCTACCACAATAACTAAATTCCCAAAATTACAATGGCAATAATGCAATATTAACAAATCATCTAAGGATAGTTTTGTTTTTAAATAATGGAGTCTCACAAGGTGGTATATCACACATCTGTTTCTCTTGTGACTGCTCAAAAATATCTAGTTAGTTTCATAGAAGCAGAGTTCAAAGCCCGAAAAAGCAAGAAACCCTCGTTTGATAAATCGCTCTTTGAACTGCCATCCCTGAGAGAGAACGCTCATCTAGAACAGCTACAAAGCACTGTTGTTCCAACTACATCGTACACTGGAGTGAAGCAAAATGTTCGGCTCTGAAAAATCAATAATGAGTTTGAACAAACTGGAACAGATGATGAATGCATACCAGAGACACTGCCCCAGACAATGCTAAAAAGGTTTCAAGGTTTCATAATGTACTTTGCAAAGTACGCATTTGATATCCTATTATGACATCAGAAAATTGAGCTTCAACTCATCTTGATCATGTTATATAGGGCAAGGGTCAAATTCCCAATTCCGCCAAAGACTTATTAAGTGACCTCTGGCAAGGCCACCCCCCTTCCTCAATTTCTCATTGACTATAGCAAGATTTGTTGTTCTTGCCATTTGGAGGTTTGTAAACTGTTTAAACATAGGTAAATTTAGGTTCTATGTTTTTTGAATGAAGTGGTAAATAAAGGCGCCAATATATCAATAAGGGCCTATATCACAAGGGTGCCAAAGAATGATTTTTCGCAAGTGTTCGAGATTTTAATAATTTACTATTGGATTGCTTTGGAAATAAACTTCCACATAATGTCTGAAAAGCCGCTTATCATAGCGGAAGTTTTGTAGAAGAAGCTCATGCAAGGGGAAACATCAGTTTTGCCTAAATATTGCAAACATAGGAACTAGTGGCCATTTTGTTTTTACTTCAAGGCTGTGGAAGAGAGGACATGTTTTGCAAACAGTTATAATAATAATAACCCTTTATTTGGCATAACAATAATCATAACACAATAAAAAACCTGAGATAAAAGGTATACAAATACAAAGGTTTAAGATAGAATATAAATTATTGATTGTGCATCACCTCCAGTAAAAATTGTGCTACCAATTCACAAGTTTCATTGTCAGAATTGTCCAGAAGGAAAGGAAGTCTACCTGATTCTCCCATTTCACTAGGTATCCTAGAAAGAATATTGGAATATTTTGATCTGATACTAGCAGATTTAGGGCAGCAAAGCAGTTGATGTGCCAATGTTTCAATTTGTTGTTCACCACAAGAGCATACCCTTTCGCTCATTTCCAAGTTGTTAAATCTACCACGCAATAAAGCGGAGGGGAAAACATTGAAGCGAGCAAGTGTGAGGGCTCTTCTCTGCATTGGATTAGTCAAAAAATACAAATAGGGAGCCATCCTGTTTTGATATAGGGGTATTGAAAGATGTAAGGGTGAACAAGTTTTCATAGCAGCCCTAAATAAATTAATCCATTCGCTTTCCAACAATTTTTGTTTTAACAAGTTGTAGGATTCTGAACTAGATAGCGGGAAAAGCGAGTCGAGAGAAATACCAAGTGATTCAATCTTTCTTTCGATCAGAGAGAACCATGGATTAGCCTGAGTATCAGACAAAAGTAGGTGAATCAGCGAGTGCTCATCATGTGAGAAATGCAGGCGAAGCCAAAATTTAAAAGCTCTCAACCAAGCCCTGTAAACTAATGAATTTTGGCCCAGTTCTAAACAGAGGGCCGCATACGGTACACAATTTGGCAGGCCCATAATTTTATGGAAAAATTTGGATTGGACAGTATTCAAGGAGTCGTCAACTGCTTGGAGCCAGATAGGTACTCCATAAAGTAACTGCGCTTCTATCTTAGAGTTAAAGATTTTTAGTGCTGCTGGGACAAGGGAGTGGCCCGCAAACAGTTATGTACCCTGGAAAAATGTTTCCTCTTCAGCATATAAAATATGCTAAAAGAGACACAATGAAAGAGGCAAAAGTATTCAACAACTGACCTTACTCTGATTGGAGTTTGTGATGTCAACGTCGCTAAATTTGATTGGCTAAATAAGGCCAATGAAGGATGAGAGCAAAAAGCAGTATCCTTAGTTTGAATTAGTTGAATTAATTTCATCACATACCCATCCACATTTGATGGCTTTATAACATCACAAAGCCAATTTAGAACGTGGGGAATATTTACTGCCTTCTTGTTGGGGTTATCAGATTATGAAATCCAATCATGTATCACAGTTGGTGAGGAACGTGTTTTCAGAAAAGATGCATCTTGGAAAAAGAAACAGCAACAAACAAGGGGAAGAAGGAAGATTCAGAAAATACTTTACTTCACAAATGTCCTCACCCCCAAAAAATTGGATGTGAAAGAACATCCATTCAATCTAAAATCTGAGCTCGAAGGGGCTAAGGGAGACATCTTTTATTACCTTACCTTTCAGATTTGTGCCTATGCTCACAACTCTCCCTGACAACAATTTGCAAGCAATCCACTTCAGTACTGACAGACAATCTGGTTTCTGTCACTTTTGTCTATAAACGATCATTACCTATTCAGTGAACCCAAGAGGAAAACCTCAAGTTCTCTCCTACAGAGTTGCCGTTGAAGTTTTCCTTTAGAAAAAAATAGGCAAATTTGAAATGCTTCTCCTGTTGGTTATGAAACCTGACTGTGTCCTTCCTCTCTCATTCTATCATTTCCTCTCTCATTTCCATTTAGGGAAGCAAGATTCTTCCCATCTCCCAAGAGGCAAAAGCAAACCTGGACTGACAAATCATATGACCTGAATGGCAACCTGTGCAGGAGATTACCAGGACCACCGACATCCTCATGAACTCAAGAGGAAAGAACAGTTTTGCTCTTCCCCATCTTCTGTTACTGTTATCCAGAACCATAACTCCAGAATAACTGGGCCATGGACTTGGATGCTGTTTCACTGCTGAAAGTACATGTAGCCCTGGATGTGAGACCATCTAGTAACCGTTTGTAAGCTTTAAGCACTGTCAAGGAAGAACAGCAAGTAAGCATAATTAATAGCCCAATCCAGACCTCTCTGGTGGGTGGGGTTGGTGCGTTTGTGGAGCCCCCCTGCCGTGTCCAAAAAGCTTCTCCATGGAGCGGGAAGCTTCCCACAATAAAAAGGAAAGCGGTAGCTAGCTAAAATCCCTCATAGGAGATAATGGACCCATGCCACAAAAAATGTGGCCTCATCGCTGTGCGGGGGCTGGGAGGGCAATGGGAGCTGACTGCAGTTGACTCCAACCTCTGGAATGCCCCTAGGACACCCCAAGCCATGGCAGAGCACCTTTCTGCCCTGGCAGGGCTGGGGAATAGCAGTGGCTTCCGGGGTCAGACGCTACGAAGTTGCATGGTGCCTGCCAGCCCACATATCTCCCCCCTCTGCTGGCACATTTGCCCCTTACACTGGCGGGGTGGGCACCTGCATCAGCACAGGGCAGCACCAACTCCTAAGGTGAGCCTGCCCCCCTCTGGATTGGGCTGTTAGAGTATTTAAGGCAGCATTTCTCAGTCTATCTGGCCTAACCCAAAGGTGTGTTGTGAAGGCTGTGGAAGTAGACTCTTGGGTGGGTTTTTTGGCAGTTTTATTGATTTGTGCATGTTCATCCTCATAACAAGTAAATATGTGGGGCGACATACCAAAAAGGGATGCAAACCACTGATCTCAAGAACACTGGATATCTATATTAAAACAGAGAGGAGCAGCAGTGGCGTAGGAGGTTAAGAGCTCGTGTATCTAATCTGGAGGAACCAGGTTTGATTCCCAGCTCTGCTGCCTGAGCTGTGAAGGCTTCTCTGGGGAATTCAGATTAGCCTGTACACTCCCACACACGCCAGCTGGGTGACCTTGGGCTAGTCACAGCTTCTTGGAGCTCTCTCAGCCCCACCTACCTCACAGGGTGGTTGTTGTGAGGGGGGAAGGGCAAGGAGATTGTAAGCCCCTTTGAGTCTCCTGCAGGAGAGAAAGGGGGGATATAAATCCAAACTCTTCTTCTTCTTCTGGTCATAAATCGTTTACTGTTCTAAATATCCATCAGTTAAGATAACATGAACATGGAAACAAGCTGTACTGAAATATTGTGATACACTTGGAAAGCTGAGAACTGTAAACAAAGCAGGAAATAAGGATCAGTAACAAGAGTCAGGAATCTAAACATCAGAAAATCAGTTCAAATCCAAAGGAATCAAAATCAAAGGAAATATGAGAGTTTTTCTGGAAGTGGAAATGATGACCAGCACTACTGTAGAGTCACTAAACAGGGAAAAACAAGGAAGAATGAATGAACGGATCTTGTTTCGATTAAGACTTCTGGCCACCTAGGAGACGTGCAGTGATTTTCCACTGACATTTTCAAATCTTTAAATGCCAGCCACAGATGCAGGTGAAACATCAGAAGAAAATGCTACTGGAACACGGCCATACAACCCGGAAAACGCACAACAACCTCGTGATTCCAGGCCGTGAAAGCCTTTGACAATATACACGATGTCTAAAATCTGTTCAGGCCAACTAGTGTTATTGTTCTAATAGGTCCAATTAGGATTCACAGACCTGACCTGGAGAGCCCAAGCTAGTCTGATCTCAGAGGTTAAACAGTCAACCCTGACAAGAATTTGGGAGGGAGACTTCCAGGAATACCAGTGTTGTGGCATGGAGACAGGATATGGCAAACCACCTCTGAACATTTCTTGCCTTAAAACATCTATGAGGGGTTGCCATAAGTCAGATGGGACTTGATTGCAAAAAAAGGAGCAATACATGGTTGGGTAGGCTCTGTCACCCCCAAACGGATCAAAGGTCACTGGGCTGTATAATATCTGAGTTCTTACATATGCCTGAGTTTTGCAGAAGGCTGTCTTTTTGCTCTTGGCTTTCTTCCCCAGAACTCCTAAGGTCTATTTGTTCATCACTTCCCTTTCCCCTCTGCTTCTTTTGCTTAAGTCTTTATTTTTTCCTTCCAAAATTCTGTTGTTATACATTTCAACCTACTGCCTATTCTACCCCCTTTTTTCTTACTTTCTATATCCTGTCCTGTTCTTTGCTATGTTATTTCAATTCATTTCAACTACTTTTAATCACCATTTTACCTATGCTCTTATATATAAGTGTATTATTTCTTTTTCAATTTGTTATTTTACCTGTGATTTATTATGCCTTTAAAGGTTCTGTACTATTACTACTATATCCTGTCAAAACCTTTTAGATTCCTCTTTCCTGGACCACAACAGTTCCACAGTCCTAAACCTTTTCACCTGCCCATCATTCTTGAGTCAGCAGCCCTTCAATAGCCCTAAGCCCTATGTACCATCCAAAGAAGAAGAAGAAGAAGAAGAGTTTGGATTTATATCCCCCTTTCTCTCCTGTAGGAGACTCAAAGGGGCTTACAATCTCCTTGCCCTTCCCCCCCTCACAACAAGCACCCTGTGAGGTGAGTGGGGCTGAGAGAGCTCCGAAAAGCTGTGACTAGCCCAAGGTCACCCAGCTGGTGAGTGTGGGAGTGTACAGGCTGATCTGAATTCCTCAGAGAAGCCTCCACAACTCAAGCGGCAGAGCTGGGAATCAAACCCGGTTCCTCCAGATCAGAGTGCACCTGCTCTTAGCCACTGCTCTTAGCCACTACGCCACAGCTGCTCCTTTTCTTTCATAGAAAGGTTCCTCATTTCTAACTCAACCATTTGCCACTTTTAACAACACTTCATGACACGGCAACAGTTCGGCCGTCTCCCAAGTCCCAACCGATTGTACTGTTGTCAGTTGTATTCTTGCAATACTCCTTAAAACAAATTTAACCGTGGTTCAAAGCTGATGTCTGGCTGTATGATTTGTTGTCTTTTATATCTGCCACATAAACAACTATACCTAAATATATGCAACTTAATTCACAGTTACTTTATGAAGGCAGTCTTTTAAAATATGCCTATTAATATCTTTTATTTTCTTGACATGGGTTTAATAAAGACAAGGGATATGAAATGAAAATCAGCTTCTCGGAGCCTTTTTTGTGTCAGTGTGTGTGTGTGTGTGTGTGTGTGTATTTTTAATCCTCTCCATTAATTTCCAAATGTTCTTTGATTTATCCCTACTAAAGAGACAAATTGGACTACCCAGAATGACTAAAAGCAATCCATGGACAGGTTGCCAGGAAATGCAGGAGTCCAAAACTTGAGTTCTTTCAGAAGGATTTGCCGCAGTTCACGCTATCCTGACCTGGGCACAGTGCAATGTGATCAGCAGTATGGAGCTAATTATGCCGAGTTTCTCCAGCCCATTAATCATCATTCATAATACATCTATAGCCAAGCTCCTTTACTGGTTGAAGTGCTCTTATTCATCACTTGAGGGCATTCTTGGTCGATCTTAGAAACTGTAGTAGGTCTTAAAAATGCAGAAACTGCACAAGCCAATTTATTGGGTAGTCATTACTATTTATTGTTAATTTACCATGCTACAAACAATTCTATCTAGTGTCATTTCCCAAAAAGGAGACTCTAGCTATTTCAATATGAGACAAATATTATTATTATTATTATTTATTCAATTTCTATACCGCTCGATCCCCAAAGGGCTCCAGGCGGTGAACAACATAATATATAAACAATAAGCAGGAGCAAATCCGGTACAATATAAACATAGGCTCCGTCAATAAAACATCTTAAAATACATAAAAACAGCGGCTAACAATTAGCAAATTAAACAAGAGGCGTCCAGGCTCAATTTAAAAACCCACCCCAAGAACGGGGGGACGGCAGGCCCCTCAATATGAGGAGCTCTGTTGTACCAGTGCTAAAGCAGGAGCAGTGGGGGGGGGGCACCATATCAGCGGCTGGACACTCCAAAGGCCCGGTGGAACAACATAGTCTTACAGGCCCTGCGGAACTCACCGAGGTCCCACAGGGCCCGGACAGTTGGTGGGAGGGTGTTCCACCAGGCCGGGGCCAGCGCTGTGAAAGTCCTGGCCCGTGTGGAGGCCAGACGCATCATATCAAGTACTGCCTTTAAAAATTAAGACAAACAAATTATATTCACATGCAATTGCAAAACGTTCCAAAATAAAAGGTCACCTGAGTTTTCACATTGTCCCACAGATACCTGGGAAGTGCTCACCATAATTATGGCATTCCATAAGTGCTGTGCAAGGTTAAACCTTAAACTGTGGTGCGAATCAGAGCTGACAATATTGGCCTTTGTAAAATAATGGTCTGTCTCAGTATCAGGCAGCTTCATTTGGAGCAGCAGTGGCATAGTGGTTAAGAGTGGATGTACTCTAATCTGGAGGAACCAGGTTTGATTCCCTGCTCTGCTGCCTGAGCTGTGGAGACTTATCTGGGGAATTCAAATAAGCCTGTACATTCCAACACACGCCAACTGGGTGACCTTGGGCTAATCACAGTTCTTCTGAGCTCTCTCAGCCTCACCTACTTCGCAGCAGTGACGTAGGTATAGATTTATTTATGGGGTGGGCTCGGAGGGTGAGGCCATGCCCCCACCCACCCACCCCTGGGGGCGTGGCCACACCTCCCCAAGGCCTACCCCCAGCCTCAGTGTTTATTAAAGCAGCTCTCCAAGGTCAGGGATGGCAGACTCCCCTGTCTCGCCCACCCCGCTCCCACCGGCTGGGCTCCTGGCTGGCAGCTGGCAGTCCCTTCTGCCCTCCCCTCCGAGCAGAGGTGTAGCTAGAGAAAATGGAGCCCGGTGCAAAAATCTGAGTTTTGTGCCCTCCCCCTCAATTGGCAGCCGCTGTGATGCTGGAATCCACCTCCAAACAGCATCACTTTCAATGGTGTTTAAACTAGGGAGCCCAGATTCTCCTTTTAAATCCACCTTAAAGGGAGAATCTAGGGTCCCCAGTTAAAACAACATTGAAAGTGTTGCTGGTTTGGGGTAGATTATCCCCCACCCTGAAACACCATAACTTTCAATGTTTAAACTGGGGACCTCAAATTCTCCATTTAAATCCATGCCGAGGGGGCGGATTTAAAAGGAGAATCTGGGGAAATTTGGGGGGTGCCTGCTGTCAGGGGTGCAATTATTAAGCTAGCAGCACCAAACTTTCAGGGTATCTTTAGGAGACTCTCCTCATGATACCACCCAGGTTTGGTGAAGCTTGGTTCATGGGGTCCAAAGTTATGGACTCAAAGGTGTAGCCCCATCTCCTATTAGCTCTCATTGGAAACAATGGGGGATGGAGCACCCCTTGGGGGGTCCATAACTTTGGACCCCCTGAACCAAACCTCACCAAACCTGGGTGGTACCATAAGGAGAGTCTCCCAAAAAATCCCTGAAGCTTTGGTGCTGCTAACCTAAAATCTGCGCCCCCTGCAGGCCAAGAACTGGGGGGGAAACTTAAAATAAAAAACCCCAAACAGGGGAGCGGAGCTTCAGACATGTATGAGGGGTTTGAACCCGGGAAATCCCCCCTTCCCTACGTCCTTGCCTCACAAGGTGTTTGTTGTGAGGGGGGAAGGGAAAGGAGGTTTTCATCCCCTTTGAGTCTCCTTGCAGGAGAGAAAGGGGGATATAAATCCAAATTCTTCTTCTTCAATTGTAAGATTTGTGTAGTCATCTTGAGGTGTCTGTTCAAAGAAGATTATACCAGTGGTCCTCCTGAACCCATTCACTTCAAAGAGTGTATCTAAGATTGCAATGCTGGATGATATAATCCTGTTTAAGATTACCCTGAAAGTAACGTTGGCCCTTTCCCCACTCACCGTCGACCACCTTTGCTGCGCGCTATTCTCAGCGCGCATCATTTCTGGAGCGCTCCTGGGCTTCCCCACGACCCCGCGCTCTGTGCGGGGTCATCAAAAGGTCATCAAAAGACGCCATTTTGAGGAGTGCCAGGAATGACGCATGCCGAGGGGGCACGAGAGCAGCAGCATTGGGGCGGCTGCGTTGTCGCCGCCCCTGTAGTGGGGAGTGCCGTGGGACCCCGCACTACTTGGCAAGAGTAGCGCGCAGTAAACAGTGAGTGGGGAAAGGGCCTATGTATGATTTGTACACAGTTCTCCTAATAAGTATACTGTGTTCCTTTCACCATTGTTAATTATATAGTTCTACAAGGTATGTTAATTTACTGCCTACTTTCTTGAGGTGCTAAGAAATTCTTTCAATTGGATTACTGTACAGTATGCCCAGTTCTGAAACCACAAAAATGGCAGTACAAGGTCACCATTATTCCTGGATTGTATTCTAAAAATTATGTCTCTCCACTTCTTAAAATCAAATTTATGTCATGATTAACACTTGAACAGACACATTATTAAATGAAGAAGACAGAGTGAAGATGGAATCTCAATTAAAATGGAAAACAGATACCTTAGAGCAGGCTACTGCTAGAACAAAGGCTGACTTGATTGAAATGCATTTTAATTTCCTTTTTTAATCTCGGAAATGATCTTAGTTCCATGTCGTAATGGAGTTAAGGCCAGAATGTCTCTTTCATGTTATTAATAATATAAAGAGTACGTATGAAGACTACACAAAAATGTGCATAAGCATTAAATACCAGGTATTCATCATTTAAAAGTTGGGAAGCCATTATGAGCCAAAGAGGGACCCCAGGTCCCTGCTGAGTCATGGTTTCCCTTGGTGAAATCTGGCTAACTAATGGTTATATGGGGGATTTCAGTGCCCTAGCTAGCAGACCTGAACTGCCACCTAGCAAATTCTGGCAGCTTTTTAGGAACCCTCCCACCAGATTTTTTTTTCAAATGTGAAAATTTTCCAAACTTGACCTTGATTCAATACAGAATCAAGGGTTTTTTTATCTGAGGTTCGATAAAGTTCGCACCTATCTGAGGTTCGATAAAGTTTGTTGTAAAAAACTATTACAGGATAAGAATACAGGATAAGAACTATTACTAAACCGGTAGCAAAATTCTGTTTATTAATTAGGAAAAAGAAAAAAATGATTTGAATATGGTATCCTGCTTAGATACTTTTGTTTTGTTTAGTATTTTTGTGCTGTTTGGTATGCTTACAGTGTATAATGATATATATATATGGATAGTGCTGAAGTACTGGAGATAGATCTTCATTTCCTGTTTTGTTGTAGATATTTTTGCTATATTGTAGATTTGTATTATATTTGGTCATTGACCGTAAATAAAGACTTCTTCTTCTTCTTCTATCTGAGGTTAGGCTCCAGCTACCCTGACATGGAGGTAGGAGGTGAAACTTTTTAAAACAAGGGGAAGTAGCTAAAGATTAGTCTAAGCCCTACTGAAATAGTACTAAAAGCTATCCCAAATTCCGAAGGAACATGGAAGGAGCTGCTCTACAAACTTGGTGGCCTATTTAACTATTTTCAAACCCAGAATCATCCTTCTTATTGAACCTGCTAATATCCTATTAAGTAGGAGACTGAAACCCTACAGCGCTGAATTAAATGAAAAACTCTAACAAACCCTATCAAGCCCTTTACAACTAGCCTCTAATTAAATCTAACAACTGGGAAAACTTGTGGCTCAAATATTGAGAACTCAGAAACATTACCACAGTAACCCTACCCCTCCTTTCACAACAGAAAACAACATTCCCAAAAAACATATAAACTAATGTGGGTAAACCGACAGGTTCACCCAGCCCACAACAACACCAACCAAAAAACCAAACAGAAACCAGAAAACACAGAACCAGCAAGAAGGAAAAAATACAAAAGGGTTGTAAAAGAAAATTCAAGTATTAAAATGTACTATCTGGTATGCCTGAAATCTGCCAGAAAACACCACAAAAAAGCCAGCAAAAACAGAAACATCACAGAAAAGGACCAGAGGGGGAAATTCAACTGTAGGATGTGGTAGTAAACCTTAATCAAAAATCTTCACACAGCAGCAAACCCAACCAAAATCCAGCTATCAAGAAACAGCAGCAATAATTCAGATAATAATGGTAAAGGCAATGATGGAAAAACACCCGAGTGCAGGGAGGAGATTTAACTATAAGCTTCGAAAAAGTTCTTCCTACATACCTGTTAACATGACCACAACAATAATTTTCAATCAAAAATGCAGAACTTTTAAATAACAAACACTAACAGACAATAATAATAACTTTTACTGAAGGGGAAGAACAAAGGAAAACAAAACAGTTTTTCCCCTTAAGGTAACTTTTAAATAAACAGATCAAACTAAGCCTTGTATAGGCTTAGTCTGGGCACTAGGCTAAGGTGATTGGACGTCCAGCTTTTGGCGGGACAGTCCCGCTTAAACCAATTTGTCCCACGTCCCGCAGGTTTTTTATTGTCCCAATTTTTGGAAGGCTGCCGCACTGCCTTCTGGGGCGCTCCCAGGGTGGGAAACAGGGGAGTGCCCCAGAAGGCAGTGTGGCAGCCTCCTGCGCACGCGGCCACAGGAGCACACTGCCTTTGTGGCGCTCCCCGGGGCACTCCCCTGTGACAGGGCGGGAAACAGGGGAGTGCCCCAGAAGGCAGTGAGGCAGCCTCCTGTGCACATTCCCACCCTGAAACCGGGGAGCGCCCCAAAAGGCAGTGCGCTCCTGCGGCCGCGCGCGCACCCGCCCACCCTGGTCCCAGTTTAAAAAGGTGACAATCTGGTCACCTTACACTAGGCCCAAGGCCTTTGGGCCTAAGATATCAGCCCCTGCCCCACCAAGCACAACTAGAAGTAAAACTAAAAGCAATAAAAATTTAAAAGTCACTTTAAAAATTTAACTGGGTCAGTCAAACCCTTTGGTGCTTTTTTTTTCCAGGCAGGTCTCCTCTGCAGGGCTGGTGGTACCCCACAAAGACAGGTTCTCCAAAGACTAGACAGCGGGGAGGACCAGTTCAAAAGCCAGAGGGAAATCTCTTGAACTATCATTCTACCTTCAGCCTGGACCAAAATGGGCTGGCTAGGAATTAGCACTGTCATTTATACTGTTTGGGCCAGGCAGGCACCCAAAATCCAGAAGTCTGAAAATATGGAGGTTGTTAGAAGCTACATAATTTAGGGCCTTAGCATATCTTAATCTCACCCAGGTTAGTTCAGAGTCAAGTGAGGCAAATCCTAGTATATTTATGCACAAGTCCGCCCATATTTGAGAAAAGGAGGGTCTGTTTTCAAGCAAACAAATAAAAATGACACACAGGTACATTTTTTTCAATTTAACTTTCAATTCCATTTACACTAAAGAAGCAAATTTTCTACCACACGCATGGATCCATAAAGATAGAAAACCAGGCCAAGCCATTCTTCTTCAATATATGTATCTCAATTTGTATAATTCTCCTTGTTCTTCGTCAGTATCTGGCTAGCCACACATTATCAAGGCAACTACCTTTATTGTACATCATCTTCAGAGTGCTGGGTGATTAGGACTGTACATCACCAGAGTGACAGCGATTTAATTAAAGATGTGTCAAGTGGGTTTGCTGTAATGGTAATTAAAGATCTGTCTGATGGATGTGCATAATTTGGCAGCCTTTGAATAAGGGCTTTAACCTCTGATACATAGGAATGATGGGTAATTGCTAACACCATCCCATTTCTACTCTTCCTTGGAAAGAACTTGCTTCCATGTTTTAGAAATAGAGCAGAAAGAAATATGAGCACAAACCACAAGGTATGTTTGAATAACAATGGCAGAGAAGATACACACACACACACACACACACACACACACACACACACGAGTCTTCTGTTGTTAACCATGATGCCAGTTTCTGATAGCTGATTTTTCATCTCTCAGTTGAAACAGATGGAAGAAAACTCATTGAAGATTTACAAGAGATAGGTAGTCATAAAACTTGAAGTCTTCATTGGAGGAAGATGTTGATCAGTCAGTATGGTGTAATAGCAGACTGTCACAATAAGATTAAGAAAATCCAGTACTTCTGACTCTGATCTTTTGTGGTAGTGCTGACATCAACCACAAAGAATATACTACAGTTATCCCTTCCACATTGCTAGAGTTAGAAGTGTGGTACCTCCCACAATCTGGAAATGTATGTAAAAAAATTTGCCCCTCCTTTTGTACAAGAGAATAAGTCTGAATTTTCCCTTTTTCTTTTATTTTAACTTTAAAAAGAAATTGTGTATATTTATGGTACTAAAAGATAAAATGTGCTGATATAGATTTTATCCATTTCTAAGTTTCTAAACTATTTTCTGTGTCATCTGCTGGTCTATGTATGTCATCTGTGGCAAAACTCCCCAGAAATTCCCATTTAACTTCTGTTGCAAACCTGAAATATATATCAGAATTGTGATAGGGAAAGATGTGATGGGGAAGGGATGACTGTGCTGTTAACAAAGCTGGAGGAACTGCTGGCTACCACATTTTCAAGGACAAAACATAAGATAAAGACTGAATGAAGAAAATGCCTTTGGAGAATTCTCTTGTTGAAATGTCCTGTTTTAAAGGAACTTGTGAAAAACTGGAGTTGCAACAACTTATATTGTAAATCTCTGAATAGCAGTGCTAGGAGACAAACATCAGGGGAAAGTCCTGACCCTTACGCTCTGTTGTTGAACTTTCATATAGTAACTACTTGGCCACTGTATGAGATGGGATGCTGGACAAGATGGACCCCTGGTCTGATCCAACAGGGTTCTTCTGTTTTTAAAGTATTTGTTGAAACTGTACATGCAGAGCCCTTTCAAAAAGATGACGTTAATCAGCTGTTTGAATAAGGAACTGAAAGAACTCAGACTCTATCCCAGAGCAGCAGAAAGTTAACTTTCAGATTGTGCAAATGCTTATTTACTGCAAAGAAACATTTGCATAGTGTCTGCTTACACACAGGGGTGTAACGAGGCAGCCCTGGGCAAACTGTAGCCCTGGGCAAAACCTGAGTTGTATGCCCCCCCCCCCCATGGGCGGCCTCTCCACCACGATCAAATTTTTTTGCACCAGGACATTGGTGCCTGCAGGCGGTGCATTTTTAGACATATCAGCACCAATATTTCAGCATATCAGCAGGTGACTGTCCTTATGCTACTTCCCAAATTTGGTGAGGTTTGGTTTAAAGAGTCCAAAGTTATGGACTCCCAAAGGGGGTGCCCCATCCCCCATTGTTTCCAATGGGAGCTAATAGGAGATGAGGGCTACAGTTTTGAGGGTCCATAACTTTGGCCCCCCTGAAACAAACTGCACCAAACCTGGGGGGTATCATCAGGGCTTGATCTCCTGATGAGACCTGGAAAGTTTTGAGGCTGTGCATTTCAGAAATGTGCCCCCCTCGGCCTACAACCCCCATGGACAACAATACAGAAAACTCAATGCAGAACAAAGATTCTTGGGCAAATTTCGGGATGTTCCTGAAGGGGGGGCAATTTTTTGATGTATTTGCAGCAAAATTTCAGGGGAACATCTGGAAACCGTCCATATGGGACCCCCCCATGTTTGGTGCATTTTTGGTTCGGGGTCCCAAAGTTATGGACCCCCAAAGGGAATACCCCATCCCACATTCTGTGCTAAGGAGAAGGGGGATACGCACGAAGGTCCATAACTTTTGGTTGGCTGGCTTTTACAAACCTTGAGAGTACCATCACGATGACTCCAGATGATACCCACGAACTATTGGTGCTGATACGTCCAAGAATGCGCTCCCTGCAAGAACATCCCGAAATTTGCCCAAGAATCTTTGTCCTGCATTGAGCTATCTGAATTGCCGCCGATTATTACTGGCTGAGGGGGGCACATTGCTGACTTCTGAAAACTTACAGGGTCTCATCAGGAGACTGCCCTTATTTTACCCCCCAATTACGGTGCAGTTTGGTTCAGGGGGGCCAAAGTTATGGACCCTCAAAACCAACCCTCTCATCTCCTATTAGCTCCCATTGGAAACAATGGGGGATAGGGGCACCCCCTTTGGGAGTCCATAACTTTGGACTCCCTAAACCAAACCTCACCAAACTTGGAGGGTAGCATGAGGACAGTCTCCAGATGATACGCTGAGATTTTGGTGCTGCTAGCCTAAAAATGCGCCCCCTGCAGGCCAAAAATGGAAAACCACTAAAAATACCCAAAAACGAACCCAGCATTTTGATGCCCCCCACAAGGTGATGCCCTGGGCAGCTGCCCACCTTGCCCAATGGGCATTACACCAGTGCTTACACATGTGATTTCCTCTCCAGCTGAGGATATGCACATGGAAGCTTCCTTTCTCACATATGGGGCTTTTAGGCGTGCAGTATTTACTCCAAAAAGTGCCCGTCTGACTCCTGTGAGCTCAGCCTGCCCTCTGCTTCTAGGTTGGGAGGTTGTTTGCTGCCTTTTTCTTTTTTCCTTTTTTTAAAAGTTGTTTTAATGATCTATCACTCCTCTGATAGACCAACATGTAAAAAAAAGAAGACACCCCATTGATCTGCTGGAAATGCCAATCGAGGAGAAGGCAAAACTAATTCTGTATGGGTGGGGGAAGGCAGGGGAACCAGAAAACCCAGGGGAAGCTAAACACATACTGCTCTGCTTTGCTTTCCCTGCGCTTTCCCTTCACTTGTCCACTTTCGCAAATTGTGGATCTTCTCTGATCTGCGGCGGGGTCAATTTCAGAGGAGGGAAACATGTGCAGCCAAGAATCTGACCTGAAGGGAATGTATGCTTGCTGCAGAGCAGATCACAAGTACATAAAAGGCTGTAGAGTCCCGAGGTGGATTGGGACAGCTGGGATTTTTTCACCCCGTGAAGCAATAACATCACAGTAGAAGTCGACAGTGTTGAAGTACTTTGTATTTTCTTTGTTTATTCCATTTACAAAATTTATATCCTGCCTTTCTGCCCTCACAATGGCTACCGGAGCAGCTAACTATTTAAAACATATATGATACAATTACATTATAAAACTGTAAAATCACACACACCCCTGCAAAGATACCTCATCAAAACAACCTCACGATGGCCACCAAAGCAGTCCACAGTTTAAAACATATATGTCATCATAGGCTGGCCTGCGGCTGGCCAGTCCATTCAATGAATCTGCCCACCAGAAAAGTATGACGCTTTAGCAGTTCTCTGACTGCATTTCCTAATATGGTTCTTTTGAAATCTATTTGATACATTGCTAAAACTGAAATGAATTCAGAAACCCAGATTCAAAAGTACAGGATTCACATTTAGATGTAGAACCAAGAAAAATTGGGAGAGGCATTATCACCATGGAAGACGCCAACGCTCCCCCACAAGCTAAAAGTTTCTGCCAAATGAGATTTGCTCTTAGAGAAGTCTAAAAAAGACCTGTGTGTCCTGATTAAAAAGCCTTCCTCAGGGCAAAGAATCTTTTTTATGTGCTTAGAGAGGAACTTCCTGAGATCTTTCCTCTGGAGGACTGGAGGTTGCTCAAGCATTTGTGTTGTTAAATCGGTGATTGCCAAAGCGTGTCAAGATACACTAGTGTGAAGTAAAAAAGAAGCCCTGCTGAGGTGCTATTAGAAATAAACGTATTGAATAAGTAATGGCTTGTGAGCCCACAGTGCTCTCTCACAGAAAAGGCTGCTTACTGTGCTAGGATGATACAGGAGAAGCAGTCTCTATTCACCATTTTGACCTTCCTTCCATTCTGTCATGGTCTGGGCCACTGGCAAAAAAAATGGAATAGGAGTAGTATTTCCCAGATTGGGTTACTCCTGGATATCTGGGGTGGAACCTGGGGAGGACATGGACTCATTGTTTGTAGCCGACTCAGAGTAACTGGAAGATAATCAGTACAATCTTAAAAGCACTTTCATGGTCGTTAAGCCACACTGAATAAAATGGGACTTACTTCTGAGTAGGCTTGCTTCAGGTCAATGGTGCATGGGAGGGGGGGCAAATGACCCAGGCACCATTCGCCTGGTTCAAGTGGGAGGGTGTATTTTGGCCACCTGCCCCAGCCCCTCCCCCACTTGTCCAGACCCAGCCAGATTTCTTCTGACCCTCGTTGGACTCCCTCTGTCCCCCTCACCCAGTGGTGGGATCTAGCAGGTTCTCACACAAACTAATTATTTGTGTGTGCCGAGAGGGGGTTACTAATTGGTGATTTTGCCACATGATTTTTGCCTTAGTTACGTCCCTCCTCTCAGCAGTAGCACGCAGAATTTGAAGCAGTCTAGCAGGAGGTGCACCGGCGTGCGTGGCAGCCTGTGTGCATTCATTTCCCGCCCAAGGACCGGTGCAGCAGCTGCATCCTTGCCACAGCCCCACCCAGGAATGCCCTGCCCCCGGAATGCCCGGCCATGCCCCCGTCGTGCCCCGCCCAGCCCCATTGGCGCTATGCCACAGTTTGAATCCCACCACCATGGGAACCTGTTACTAAAATTTTTGGATCCCACCACTGCCCTCACCCCTCCCTCACAAAAAAATCTTTCCCCAATCTGAGTGGCGCCACACTTAGGCTGACAAAACAATGGGAGCCAGCAACACATTGGGCGTGGAGGCAAGTCAAGAGAAGGAGTGGACCCTCATTGGCCTTGCCCAGTGTGTTACCAGCCTCAGTGCAGTGTAGCTTGGATGGAGGAAAGGTTTGTTGGTTTTTTGCAGGGGCAGCGATGAAGGGTGGGGTGGGGCCCAGGGCTTGCCATTTTGCAGTGCTACACCACTGCTTAAAATTCCTCCAAGTGGTTACTGAAAGTGTTCTTCTTTGGGGAATTTAGGAACACTGTTCCCAAGCTTGCTATTCCTGAAGCTCCAGGAATCATGAGTTCTAAATCTTCTAGACTGAAAAAGTAGTCTTTGGGGGCACCGTGACTAATAAAATAGTATTAGCGTTTTTTATAATAAAAACTTCTTTTTGTACTTCAAAATCAAAATCCAAAACATGCGCAAAGGCAAAAAGTCACCAAATGATAAAGTACTTCCCATTTCTTCTGCACCAAATATTAACCTTTAAACCCAAACTTTCTAGCACTTGGCCATTAAGTATCAAAATGAAATTAAATCTTTAGCATCGTTATTAATAAAAAGTCTCACTTTTCTCTACTGGATCTTATTTCAACAGTCCTTAACCTACAAAACCACTAGTCATCAATTAATTTTTCCCCCCTGTTTTGTCTAGATACTCTGTCATCGGTTTCCCAATTGTCCATGAACTTAATTAAGTTCTTCTCTTTAAATAGTGAAATTGGATTGGCTTTCTCAGCCAGCTCTAATACTTTCACCCACCATTCTCCGATTGTAGGGATAGCAGGAATTTTCCATTTCTGCACATATAGTATTTTTGCTGCTGTTGCATGTATAAAAGCTAAGTTCTATGTTTTCTTTCCAGTGATCCATAAGTCCCAAAAGATAAGCCTCAGGTTTTATTTGTATGTTAATATTTTAAAATTTTGGAATTATTGTATGTGCTGACTTTTTAAAACTTATCTAGAAGTCCATCATAAATGTTTGACAGTTCAATCGACAGCCTGAGGCAGCTGGAGATGGCACTACTAAGGTACCCACCCCTCTTTCAGAGGGCTTTCCAGTGGCACGGGGAGGAAAGGAAAATGAAAAAAAAATAGCCACTTTCAGAAAGCCCTCCATATGACAACATGGAGTTAAACCACCTGAAAGGGTGGCATTAACTCCAACCTCTGCTCACAAATCCCATACACAGGAGAGCCTATATGCTGGCTAGATTTAACATCATGCCATCTCCGCTACATAGAGGAAGACTTAAAGGTCTTCCAAGCAATAAGAGGTTCTGTCCCTGTAGCATAGGACAGCTGGATTCCATCCCACACATTCTCCTGAACTATTTATTATACCAAGAACTCCGATCCAGTTTGTTATCCCAAGTTATAGACTCTATGATTGATTATACTGAATCAGATAAAGTAGTTATGCTTTTAAATTGTCAGGATTTTCATTGTTGCCTTATCGTGGCAAAGTTTTTGTCAGAAGTTTGTAAACTGAATGTATGACAAACGAGAAGTTTTTTACTATTCACTTTTTAACTGGAACTGTATTTTTATATTATCGTGTATATGCCAATAAAGGCTTCTTGAAATTGAAACTGAACTCTAACCTCCAGGCTGTAGCTTGCCTTAGCTGCAAAGCCTGAATGGAAGCCGACTAATGTTGGCTCCACCCAGTGGTGGGATTCAGCCTATTCCAGTGATAACGAATCTTTTCGAGGCCGAGTGCCCAAACTGCAACCCAAAACCCACTTATTTATCGCAAAGTGCCAACATGGCAATTTAACCTGAATATTGAGGTTTTAGTATAGAAAAAACAGTTGGCTCCAAGGTGCGCATTACTCAGGAGTAAGCTTGGTGATAGTCGGTGGCTTTGCTTTGAAGCAACTATGCAACGCTTCGAACTGGTGAATCACAACCCTAGGAGGGTTTACTCAGAAGCAAACCCCATTGCCATCAACCGAGCTTACTCCCAGGTAAAGGATCACGCTTTTGTTCTTCCCATTAAAATCAATAGGGTTTAACAGCGCTTAGCAGGGTTACCTACACTGCTTCCCCAAAACTAGGTCTTCGGTTTAATGCTAGCAATCTCCCTGAAATAATTACACTATTATCACATGACGAACTCTGTGCATGCGTGCCCACAGAGCGGGCTCTGAGTGCCACCTGTGCCAGAGGTTCGCCACCTGGTCTATTCGTACCTGTTTGGTAGAACCGGTAGCTAATTTTTTGTCCAGTTCAGAGAACCGGTGTAATCCCACCACTGAGTCCTTTCGGAACCAGCTGTTAAAGTATTTGAATTTTACCACTGGCTCCACCCCCAGGAACGCCCCATCCCAGCCAAATATTTTTAGGTTTCCTGAATCAGATATTTCAGTTTTTCAGGTTTCCCAGTAATTTGGACGCATGAAAACCTGAATACAGGTTTCACCAAGGGCTTTTTTTGCTCAAGCCTAGTCCCAACTTCTAAAATCCTACTGCATTATTTCTTGAATGTCCTATTTTTCGTGAGTGTAGTAGCTTATTATGTGTAATGCACCTTGAGTCCCTGTCAGAAAGGTGAACTATATATAACATAAATAAATATAGCAGGTAAGTAAGTTGAGGAGATGGCGGGAGATTGAGTCAGGAAGAGGAGGAGGAGGAAGAAGAAGAAGAAGAAGAAGAAGAAGAAGAAGAAGAAGAAGAAGAAGAAGAAGAAGAAGAAGAAGAAGAAGAAGAAGAAGAAGAGGAGGAGGAGGAGGAGGAGGAGGAGGAGGAGGAGGGAGGGAGGAGGAGGGAGGGAGGAGGAGGAGGAGTTTGGATTTATATCCCCCCTTTCTCTCCTGCAGGAGACTCAAAGGGGCTTACAATCTCCTTGCCCTTCCCCCCTCACAACAAACACCCTGTGAGGTAGGTGGGGCTGAGAGTGCTCCGAAAAGCTGTGACTAGCCCAAGGTCACCCAGCTGGCATGTGTGGGAGTGTACAGGCTAATCTGAATTCCCCAGATAAGCCTCCACAGCTCAGGCGGCAGAGCTGGGAATCAAACCCGGTTCCTCCAGATTAGATACATGAGCTCTTAACCTCCTACGCCACTGCTGCTCCTAATAGGCCTTTTCTTCACAGCACAAATGTAACATCTTGAGGATGTTATAAAAAGTGTTTTGGGGATGACGTTCACACAACTTTCCCCCCAAAATGATTTTTAAAATATGCTATTTGTGCTCAACCTGGGTGTTTCAAAACTCACTACTCTGCCTATTTAGTCATTCCTTTAGAGTGCAATTATAAACAGAGTTACACCTTTCTAGGACCACTGAAGTCTGTATTTATTTAGAACATGTTTATGTCTTTTCTCAAGAACCCTGCTCATTGTGGTTAACAAAAAAGAACCAAGCTCTCAATAAAAAAAACAACCAGTAAAAAAAAGTCATTTTTTTAAAGTCCAGAATATGAACAGACATAAAACTATCCATAAAACAATAAACATTAAACTGGCTGTAGAAAGGTTGTACTGTTAATCGCTTTACACTAATGTGATTAAAGCAAAGGCTGGAGAGGCAAAATATAAGAGATTAGTGGATTTACTTGCTGGCCAGACAGGTTCATACAGTTTCATACATTATCACAGAGGTTATAATTGAGACTGTGTTGAATTAATAATCAGTATTCAAAGGACAAGTAGCTTTCAGTTGGACCTTCATGAAACGCTATTTATAAAGCTTTTAGATCATAGACAAGAGGTAACAGTCTTGCTGGGTTTCTCCCCAATAGATTAAAATGAGAAAATATTTGAGGGTTTTTCAGCCCCATCAGGGGGGAGGAGGCGAATCTGCCGGTGGGAGCAGTGCCGAGGCCATCCCGGCAAATTTGCTCTCCCTGGGGCACTTGTCCTGGCAGATGGATGGATGTACTAACAAGCGGTGACCACAGCTCTCTCCAATGGTGGGATGCCACAGCAGATGCTATGCCAGCGTCCCTGCACTACCGCAGCCACTGCCAGCATAGCAGGGGCAGGGCAGGGCAGGGACATGGCCAGGAGAGGAACCAACACTAGTCGGCTCCCTCCCAGCTATTGCCCCCATTGTGCCAGCAGTCCAAAAGTGGCATAAGCCCATTAAGCCCAATGGGGGTTATGCAGGGGCAGGGAGGCCTTTTTTTGCATTTCAAGTAGCCAGGTGCCTGGCTCATTGGATTGGGCAGAAGAAGAAGAAGAAGAAGAAGAAGAAGAAGAAGAAGAAGAAGAAGAAGAAGAAGAAGAAGAAGAAGAAGAAGAAGAAGAAGAAGAAGAAGAAGAAGAAGAAGAAGAAGAAGAAGAAGAAGGGAGGAAGGAAGGGGGGAAGGGAGGAGGAAGGGAGGGAGGAGGGAGGAGGTTAGGGATTTATAATCCCCTTTCTCTCCTGCAGGAGACTCAAAGGGGCTTACAATCTCCTTGCCCTTCCCCCCTCACAACAAACACCCTGTGAGGTAGGTGGGGCTGAGAGAGCTCTGAGAAGCTGTGACTAGCCCAAGGTCACCCAGCTGGCGTGTGTGGGAGTGTACAGGCTAATCTGAATTCCCCAGATAAGCCTCCATAGCTCAGGCGGCAGAGCTGAGAATCAAACCCAGTTCCTCCAGATTAGATACACGAGCTCTTAACCTCCTACGCCACTGCTTCTTACAAGAACTCATGTAAACAGGATTTTTCCATTTATGAGATCATTAACTGAAGAAAAAACAGCACATATCCATTCTCTTTCAGAGTGCTAGGGGCTTTGTTCCACAGTGGAACAAATAAAACCTGAAAATCTGAATGATATAGAAGAGGAAAGTGAAATTTTGCCTCAGGAGAGGGCTGTGGTTGGGGTAGCATCATCTACATGTCACTGAAGGTCCTCTGATTGTTAAATATAGAACAGGAACTACAGATCATAACCTAGAACAGTAAATACAGATCTAAATCATTCTAGATCAAGAACAACTTTAATGTAAGATATTATTGTTTTCTCCCTATTTTTTTTTAAAAGCATCAACACAGTTCATTTTTAACAATTAACCTGGGTAGGCTTAATGGTTATGTCACAAATGAAAATTAAGGCAAATTGACACCAAAGACACCCTAGATTTAATTTTTATTAAAAACACTCATTTAAATATTTGTCATTCAGCTACTCCTTCAACATTCTTGTTATTGGTCCCATTTTTTTCCAAAAAATATTTTTTCTCAATGTTGTGCTCTTCTAGAGAAACCAGAGGGGAGGTATTGTTATTGTTGTTTGTTGTTGCTTTTGTAATTTTTAATATCACAAGCTGCCAGTTCTTTATCTGGTCATTGGCTTTTCATTACAATTCAAGCCCCACCCAGAGCCCTAGGACGTTGTAATGTATCGGCATAGTATTCATGCGGATACCAGCAGGGCTGCCTGAGAGATGTTAATTTTGTCAATTTGAAGATGTTTCAAGTACTGCCCCAGTGTTTTCGGGATGGCGCCCAGGGTGCCGACTACCACTAAGACCACCTCAGCTGGTTTGTGCCAGAGATGCTGAAGTTCGATTTGCAAGTTGTGGTATTTAGTTACCTTCTCATGTTCTTTTTCAGCCACCCTGCTGTCACTAGGTACCGCTATGTCAATGATGGTCATTTTCTTGTCCTCGATCACTGTGATGTCCGATGTATTGTGTGCCAGTACTTTGTCCATTTGGATTCAAAAGTCCCACAAGAACTTGACCCTCTCATTTTCCATGACTTTCTCTGGACAATGTTCCCACCAGTTTTTAGCTGTCCTATTATTATTATTATTATTATTTATTATTATTATTATTATTATTATTATTATTATTTATTTGACTTAATATACCGCCCAATCCCCGAAGGGCTCTGGGCGGTGTCCGAAGGGCTCTGGGCGGTGTCTACCGTGGGCTAGTCTAATGTGACTAGCCCACGGTCACCCAGCTGGCGTGTGTGGGAGTGCACAGATAATGCCTGCATAAATTCCAGTGGATCATCTTGGCCACTGAGTTGTGCCTCTGTTTGTACTCAGTCTGGGTGATCTTTTTTCAGCAGATGAGTACACGATCTACAATTTCATCGGCTTCCTTGCACAATCTACACTTTGCATTTTCTGAGGATTTTTTCAGTTCTGGCCTTGATCATATTTGTCCTAATTGTCTGCTCTTGAGTGGCTAAAATCAATGATACAGTTTCTCTTGTCAAAGTTCCAGTTGTTAACCACAGCCAGGTCTTTTCATTGTCCACCTTGTCCTTGATTTTCTCCAGAAATTGGCCATGCCATGCTTTGTTGTTCCAGCTTTCAGCCCTAGTCACATTTTTCCTGTACTCCTATTTGGTTTTTTGGGCTTTCAGTAAATGCCTGTTCTTCACTTCAATCAATGCCTGTTGTTGACTTTCATCCACATAATTGGCCAGCACATATTTCTCTTCCTCTACTATTTGCTTTACCTGCACCTTGCTTTACCTGCTTCACTCTGCCACCCGATCTCCAGGGAAGGCATATTCTATCAGTATCATTACATGGGTGTAAGGTGTAGTGCATTGTCATAAGCTTCTGAGTTTTTCTATCCAGTGCATCCAAATCGGCCTGTGTTCAGTTTATGTCTCTGGCGGTGTACCTGATGATGGGTATGGCCCAAGTATTGATGACCTTGATGGTATTCCCACCATTTATTTTGGATTTCAAAATTTTCCTGAACCTCTGTGTATATTATCTGCTGACCACCATCTTCACTTGCCTGTGCTTGATGATGTTGTTGTTATCGGTATTATTATTATTAGAAAAAACACATCTTTAGCCAGTGTTGTCCTTCATACACATTGGGCTCTTCCCAAGAACCTAGGATATCATAATGTATTGGTGTGTAGTATATTTGTGGATCCAAGCTATGTGACCTTTTGTAATTGATAGATGGAGATTTTGCTGGTTTGTTCCGTAATCTCTCAACTACCATTTTCAGATATTGGTATTTTGCCATCTTTTCCAGTTCTTTTTTTTTGTTTAACCCTACTGGCACCAGGTATTGTTGTTGTTGTTATATTTCTAGGGTAGTCTAACATTAAAAAATAATTATCTTGAGATGTTGTTCGGCACCTAATTAAGGACAAGGTCACAGGTACTTTTAAAGGGATTTTATAAATCACTTCAACAGATGGAAGGAGAGACAGTGATAGCTGGAGATGTTATAAGGGTATGGTATGATAGATGCTTGCATAGAACTCTAAGAATACCTCCCATATTTTAATTTCAGGATTTTGGGGAAATAGTTTAAAGACTGTTAGATATACAGATACTACTATAGACATCAGCAGGGTATTACTTTCTGTTTCCATCAACATAAAGCTTATGCCACAGCTCAGTTTATCTTCATGACTGTATAGTGATTATTCTGCAATAACCCCAGTGATATATGCTGATCCCGCCCCTGTAGTATTCATTTATCAAGTAACTGGGATAATTCTCTTCAAACAGAAATTAGCTTGGAATTTAGAGGCAGAGATAAGAACCTTTTTGCCTTGAATGATGCTCCCAGGATGGATTTTTTCACTACTTGGAAAGCCTTTAAAGCATTCATGAGAGGACAATTTATATTACAAGGAGGGGGGGAGAGAAAGGGAATAGAATTCATCGATCTATATTGTTAGACATAGCCAAAGGGGGGGAAATTATGTTCTAAACAGATTTAACTTCTGTAAACCAGGGACAAAAATGCAAAAATTGACAAACCAAGCAACTCACATTGACAGTACTTTAATCATAAGGCATCCCCAAAATGGCCACATTATTTTTTTTTAAAGGAAGAAAACAGAGCTAGTTGTTTTAAGGACACATATTTATTTATTTATTTATTTATTTATTTATTTATTTATTTATTAATATTTTATTTATTATTGCATTTATAAACCGCCCCATCCCCTAAGGGCTCTGGGCGGTGAACAACAAATATTACAAAACAATATAACAATAACAATAAAATTAAGATATCAACATCATTAAAATATATAAAATTACAGCGTTCTGTATGAATCATTTGGCGTCCAACGTTAAAACTATCAGTAAAACCCCTCCCAGAGAGGGGGACGGTATAGATGTCACAAACTCCCAAGATGTTAAAGAGAGGGACAGGAGGGGCGCACACTATCAGCGGCTGGCCTCCCCAAAGGTCCGGTGAAACAACTCGGTCTTACAGGCCCTGTGGAACTCTCCAAGGTCCCACAGGGCCTGGACAGTTGGCAGAAGAGTGCTCCACCAGGTTGGGGCCAGAGCCGTAAAGGCCCTGGCCCGGGTGGAGGCCAGCCGTATCATTGAGGGGCCGGGGACCACCAGTAAATTGGCCTCTGCTGAATGCAGAGGCTGTGTAGGGAAATATGGGGTAAGGCGGTCCCGAAGGTACGAGGGCCCCAGGACGCGCAAAGCCTTATATATGATTGATGCCATCTATGCCTCACTTGGTGAATAGGCGGGAGACAGTTCCTTGGAGCATCACACAAAACCATCGCTTATTGAAACAGTTAACATGGTCATCTCAACAAGGACCACTTTATTAAAGGTATTAGTTAGCATCTGTCAAACCAAGATCTGAAGCCAGGGTTTGTGAGCGCCGGTCATTCTTAACTTGGTTTTATGTGATGTACAAGTCATTGTGGGTTAATCCTTGTGTGGTCTCTTCATTGCGATACAAGCTGGGAAACATCTGAGTCTCAATAGGGAAGGTGGGGAAAAGGTGATGAAACCAAAATTTGCTGAGGCAGCCCAGGATTTGAACGACTGGTTTATCTTAATGGTGGATAGTTTGCAAAATCAAGACGTGTCCATAGACACAGTTTCACATTTTGTCTGACCTGAGCTGCTAAGTACTTTCATGTGAGGTGCAGTTGGCTTTCAATGGAGCGCTACTCCCTACTTTTTTATTATTCAAATAGATAGCCATTTCATTCTGTGGGAGCTGTCTTGAAAAATTACCTCCACTTGTTGCGAGGCAAATAAAAGATAAGATGAAGAGTCTTTGCAGAGAAATCCTACGCAGCAACAGTGAGGGAAAAAAAAACAAAGAAAAAAATTCTTCCACTTCTGCCTTTTGATTGTGTTATAATCACTGTTGTTGTTTTTTGTATTGACTTGCAACAAGCCGTTGCTAGTGTAGCAATGTACATACTGACTAACACCCAGTAGTGTCACAAGATTACAGCAGAAACCGTTCCAGAATAATTAATGTTGATGTCCTTTCTGAAAACAAAATGATGACAAAGAGCACAGCTTAAATGTTATTTTAAAAGCCACCAATTGCAATAAGCAAGTTCCCCAGAGGGTGTGATTTGCAGCTAATCTGCACAACACACAACAATGAAGACCTGACGTTAGGAGATAAAGCAGATGATAGGTATTAGTTAACCCACATAATCATCAGTAATATGATGGTATTTTCTCCCACTTTGTCCTTGGTTCATAACTTACTTTCTTTCTTTCTTTCTTGAAGAAGGAGAAGGAGAAGAAGAGGAGGAGGAGGAGGAGGAGGAGGAGTTTGGATTTATATCCCCCTTTTCTCTCCTGTAGGAGACTCAAAGGGGCTTACAATCTCCTTGCCCTTCCCCCCTCACAACAAACACCCTGTGAGGTATGTGGGGTTGAGAGAGCTCAGAAGAATGGTGACTAGCTGAAGGTCACCCAGCTGGTGTGTGTGGGAGCGTACAGGCTAATCTGAACTCCCCAGATAAGCCTCCACAGCTCAAGCAGCAAAGCAGGGAATCAAGCCTGGTTCCGCCAGATTAGAATGCACCTGCTCTTAACCACTGCACCACTGCTGCTCCTCTTAGTGGGTGTTACATATCTCATCTGCTTCCTGCTATAAAGAAGGGCTTAGTTTTGATGTGGCCAATATGGGTTTTAGGGTAAGGAATGGACAATGCAAAGAGCACAACTAAGGGTTCCTTATTGGGAAGCAGCTCCAAAGATTAGGGTTTTCAGGATACATGAACATGAAGTCACCTTACATGATAGCCTATCAAGGTCAGTATTGTCCACTGGCAGTGGCTCTCCAGGGTCTCAGACAGGTCTTTTTTATCCCCTGTTACTATCTGATTTTATAGCTGGAGATGTCAGGAATTGAACCTGGGACCTTCTGCATGCCAAACAGATGTTCTACCGCTGAGCCACAGCTGCTCCCTGAAGAAGAGCAAGGGAATTTCAGTCCTTTAGCCCTAATTTCAGATTTTGGAGGAAGGGAGGACAGAAGCATTACAGTGATTATTCATTCATGAGCAAAGGGCATCCTGAAAAGGCATACATTCTTTCCCTATGCAACTTACAGTAAGGTGGTTTGCAGTTAGTAAATAACATCTGATACCAGGCTGAGCATTTCTGGGCATTTCTGTACTCCTCCCATGACCTATCTACTGCTGAGGCAAATTTCCCAGTGCAGACAGAAGAAGCTACCCCAAAACAGTACTAATCTCCCTCCACTCCAGTTCAGTTGCGGTTTTCTTTACAGTCATTTGCCCAGCAGATAAACACCTGAGCACATAGTCCATATACAACCAGCAAAGTTACAATTTTATTACTCCAACTATAGTTCGTCTCAGAAAAATATGTTAACAGGATTGTATAT
This sequence comes from Sphaerodactylus townsendi, assembly GCF_021028975.2. Taxonomy (NCBI): domain Eukaryota; kingdom Metazoa; phylum Chordata; class Lepidosauria; order Squamata; family Sphaerodactylidae; genus Sphaerodactylus; species Sphaerodactylus townsendi. The sequence continues at coordinate 21,960,096 of NC_059434.1, forward strand.
TCTTCTGTCACAGAACTCAACATGCCAGGCCTTCTGAGTTGTAGACAGCTTGTCCTAATGCTGTGGTGGCAAATCTTTGGCACTCCAAATTTTATGGACTACAATTCCCATCAGCCCCTGCCATCATGGCCAATTGGCAGGGGCTGATGGGAATTGTAGTCCATAACATCTGGAGTGCCAAAGGTTCGCCACCACTGTCCTAATGCCTGCCTAGCCTTGCTTCCCCTCATACATTTGAAGGTATAAATAAATGCTCTTGTATCAAAGTACCATCCTTACAAATAATTTCCTAAGAGATGGAATGTCTGGCAATGAAACCCCAGCCAACAGGCATGCAGGACTCCCAAAGTGAGTTCTGTGCACCCATGGGTGGCTGACATGACATTCCATTCCATTCCATTCCATCGCATTCCATCCCATCCCATCCCATCCCATCCCCACCCACCTTTTCCTGATCCAGGAGCCTCATGCCCTCACCCCATCCCAAACAACAAACTGGCATGCCAAGTCAGCAGCAGGCTGCCACCCCTTGTCCTGCCGAGTCTGCCACCAGCTCCCCTGCCCCAAAAAGCAACCCAGCATGGCATGGCAGCAGATTGCCCCACCACTCCCTCCCCACATTCCAAACAAACAGCAGGACCTACCTGACAAGGATGAGCAGTGGCCTTGGGTAAGTCCAGCTTGGGATGGGGAGTGGTCCGGGGCCACACCCTGGGGTTGGGGGAAAGGAAGGGGAAGGGGGTCCCTTGACCTCCCTCTCCCTTCTGTCTAGAGCCCATTTTATTTTAATTTAAAATGGGCTTTAGTTCTAGGGTTCAATACTGCACAAAATAAGGGTTTTGACAAAAGCCGTGAGTAAAAATGAATAATACTCATATTCCTTTGGGACTGTATTCTAATGAGGAAGCATATAATTTTCTTGAGTACTGCATCTCAACTGACTGTATTAACATCTTTTTCTGAAACAGAGTAGAAAGAACTCCATACTGTGTAGGCTATATAACAACACTTTTCTCCTGTGTAAGAAATAACCTTATCCTCAGGTAAAAAGTTAATAATAAAATCACTTCAATGTCTAAAAATTCTGGTCAGGAAGGGTGAAATTAACTGATTTCTAGCCTCGCAATAAAATTCACAACATCCCTTCGGGGATAGTGTGGTCAATTAAATCGAATAAATAATGATAATAATCATAATCATAAAATGTGGGTAGTCATTTCAATTGCACCAGAGTTGCAAGGACGCAGTCAGGCCTCCATGGGTACATGACGAAATCTCCTACTAAACAGAGCAGATGGGAAGGCATTAAAAGAAGCTTTTGAAAAGGCCCGTCGAAATTTGGAGAAGGTGATGGATGTTAGATAACGGCAACAGAAAATCCCTCCCAACTCTTTAGTAACCTATAAATCCCCCTCCAGTTTTCTGGCCAGTGGTTTCATTTGTCAATCTACATCGGAGGACAGAAAGAAACAAACGAGGAAAAGGTGGTGAAACACAGGAGATAAATTTGGCAGAACGAGGCTAACTGGTTCCGTTCCAGCCATCTTGCAGCTTTCCCTCCTCCAGTCTTCACAGGCAGTCCCACCCAAACAGTGTGTACATTAGCTGTTGTTTTTGCACAACAAACAGGATGGGGACAACTTTTAAAAATGAAAGCAGGGAATGCAAGGAGGGGGAGGGGCAGATGGGCCATTTAACTGACAGGGAAATTTCCCAGTGGGCCATAATCCTAGACCTGGGCCCCTTCCGCACACGCAAAATAATGCATTTTCAAACCACTTTCACAACTGTTTGCAAGTGGATTTTGCCATTCCACACATCTTTAAAGAGCACTGAAAGCAGTTTGAAAGTGCATTATTCTGCATGTGCGGAATGAGCCCTAGATAGTGGCTGGTGGCCAGCAGATGTCAGAGCCAAATCTTTGTAACGTGGCCAACACCCCAAGGCCACTTTGCTCAGATCTTCCATCAGAAATGCCAGTGGATGTTAGCTTGTCAATTGACCACTTCTGCCGATTTGGAAAAGGGTGCAAAAGATCAGCAAATGCCCACTGTTTGCCCTACTGAGCTGGGTGATCCAACAGTGCTGGCTTGTAGTGCCACAAGAGTAATTGTGCTTGGCTTACTCCAGGGCCATTTTCACTTCCCTGTTTACTCCTCAGAAGAAGGGCAAGGCATATTTCTGTTGGGGTCTTGGCTCATATGTCCCTACAGCTTTGGGCTTGTTTCCCAATGACAGTCAATTATACGGCTAAGGGTGTGGAAACACATAATGTTGTCTCATCAGGTCAGGCATAGATTACTGCAGGTTATGAAAGATCATTTACACACTTGTGGTCTCCTCCACATCAAATGTACCCTTTGTGTTGGATTCTCAGTTACACACATTTCCCGCTCTTCAGAACTCACCACGCTCTCAGATCCGACTCTCTTTACTGTTTCAAACAACAATCAAAGTGTGACTTTCCCCTCCAATTGCAGGGAAAGTGAAGGAGAAACAGAGTGCATTCAACCTTCTTTGGGTTTTCCTGCTCCTCCTTGCCTTTCCCTGCTCACACAGCAGCAGCAGTTCTACCTGCTCTTCAGGGAAATCTCAGGAAGCTCAGAGGGGCTTCTTTTTTAACCCCCCTCCACTATTTAAACCCGGGGGGTGGGGTTAAGGCAAACAGAACAAACAAAAAGAGGTTGCAGATACAACAAGGAAGTGGGGCAGGGGGGGTATGGAAATGACCGCTGTGCTGTCTCTGGAGGGAACAGAAGAATATGAGGAAACTCCACTGTGAAGCAAACAGCTGCAGGATAAGTACTGTATGCATAAATGGTCATACAGTGCAGTGCTGTTTAACATCTAGTTCCCTGGGCAGCTTATTGCAAGTTGTTCTCTTTCTCGCTTCCCCATTGCTAAAATAAGATTAATAATAATGATTTACCTAAGGGGATGGAGGTTAAAATTGTGAAGTTAGTCAAAGTGCAGTATAAATGATTCATAGCAAGATGAATGCTGAAGAAAAGTGATTATTTGGCTTTCCCTTTAAACTCAGTACAGAAAGCCACAGTGTTGAACAGCATGATTTCGCAAATCACCTCGCTCACTTTTCACACTAATTTGGATTCCCCTTTTCAACTTGCATTGGCCTTTTATATTTAACAAAATTGGCAACTTCATCTCCCCCTCTCCCAAATCTGGAAACCATAGTAACCAGAGCAAAAATACAGCTAAGAAGTTCGTCATTTGGCTATCTCTCGCTAATCTCCATGGAAACATTTAGCTTGGGCTTTTTCCCCCAAAGCGAGCACATGATCACAGCTTGATAGAACTGTGATGTCACACACACACAAAGGCTTTGAACAGAAGAAAATCAGGCAAGGTATTCCTGGAGTGCATATTCTTCTCAACTCTATTTCTATGGCCATTACACACAAGCTACCTGCTGCATGCTGGGAACAAAATGTCCATCGCAGCAACATTTCTTGTAAGGACTTGTTTCCCCAAACCCTGCTTTCACTTTCCATTCTCTCCATGACAAGCCAGACCACTTTTAGGATTGCTTTTAATTTGCTTCGCCGCCAGAGCTGGACAGATTTGCCAGTGAGCACAGCTTTGCTCCAGAGATCTTCCCTCCACCCCTAGCCAGCCTTCCCTCTCCCCCATGCCATTTTGAAAGTCTTCCCCCCTCACCCTCACTTCCATGTAGCCAGTTGCTTCAAGTATCAGAAAAGAAGCTCACTCACACAACACCGACCTTTAATCTGAATATTTTGAGTTATCAAGATAAAGAGAGCTTGGAAATAACAAGTCTCTGTTCTCTGATGGCAACAACATCAGCAACAGGAAGCATTGTATGGCGGGGAGGGGAGGGGGAAAGAATATCTGCTCTAGGATGGTCTCCTGTAGCAGCCTGTGGTCCAGGGAATTGCTTTGCCTCTTTCATTTTGGGGGAGGGGGGAGGATTACTTTTGGAACAGTAATATCGACATAAGTGCATCTTAAAGGGCTAAGTGCAGTCTTGACCACCAGGTGTAATGAGATCTGTTAAGAATCACTTGATGGGCAGAGTTAAGGGAACTAGGCCTGGAGAGCTTTCTGCAGAAAATCTCAGTTGAAAGAAGGGAGTGTGTCCTCATGTGTAAACATATAAATGTGAGGAGAGCCCCGTGCAAGGCCACTGCACAGAGAAGAGTTCAGAAGTAAGTGCTCCGTGGATAATGGGCCTATGTGTTTTGGCTTCAGTAATTATGATTATAATCTTGGTCTTTTCACCAAGTTCACAAATATAGGATGCAGATACTCTGATGCTCTGCTCACTAATCTAGTACCATTTATTGGTGGAGGAAAAAATTATTCAGACAAAATTCATGATACTTCTTTTTTTTTTGTTGATCCCTTTCTTTTAACACAGATTCCAAGGGAGACCCAGTATGTTCAACGCAGGACTGACTCTGAAAATAGCAGCCCTTTGTCAAGTTCTCCTTTCTCTTCTCATTATCTTTAAGGCTCACTTGCCCAAGTCATGTCATCATTATGCATTTTCTTGCTATTGTTTTCCCTGATGACAGAACTTACAGCATAATGATATTATAACACAGGCCAAATATAATGGGTATAGGACATTATTTAACCATCGGGGGTGGAGACAACAACACTTCTCATAGGTCCCATTCTCAAAACAAGTTTGGCCCATTTTATTTCCCTCAACCTGGAATTTTCGAAGATCGCTAAATCAGTGATCCTTTTGAAGACAAAATATGAACAGGAAAAAGGAAAACAGGTTCCTTTGTAACGATTGCACATATGCTGTGCAGAATCTACCTTAGCTTACCTAACCTGTTGTGAGAGGAAAGAGAACTTTCATATTAGGCTGCCATTTTTTGGTGCAACCCCATCCTGAGCTTTCTATATAGTTCCACCCTAAAACTAAGGACCTATAAAGCAATGTGAGCTCAGCCCTATCTTAAATAAAGAAACTTAAAAATGTATCCTAAAGCTTTTTTACATGCAGGTTTATGTGCAGTTTGCATGTTTAAAGTTCACATGTTTGAATGATTTTCCAAACCATATGAAAAGCTAGCAGGTGAAGGAGAAAGGTCTCTCTTGAGGCACTAGTTTTCTGGGTGCAGGAAATATTTATGTGGAAGAAATATTAAAACTTCTCAGTGTTTGAAATAGAGCACTCCACAATAGTTCTGACTATATTTTTACCTCAAAATGGCCAGTTCATATTTTTAAGGACAGGTGCTTTGTATAATAACCAGAGCCCACTTATCTTGGAACAGCTCCAAAACCTCCAAACAAAATTGAACCTGGTCTGAAAATAGGTTGACCCTTCAGCATACAACCAGTATAAAAATGCAAAAGCGCTAACAAAAGAATTCAAAGTGGACAGCATTACGGTTTTTTCCCTGCAGGTTGCTATCCTTTTGTAATGCTTGTTGACTGCCATTTCTCGAGGACCACCTGTGCTGATGATGCTCACTGAACCGGGCATTAGAGGCTTCCTGGCCCTTTTGTGGCTTAGCTCCCATTTTCTCTTCCCTCTTTGACAAGCAGTCCCTGATTTTTCATTAACAAGATCCTTTAGTCCCCTCAGACTGACAGGCTCTCAATCCTCTGCTCTGGCATTAGTCATCTGCTCAGCAATAGTTTCTTTTCTATTCAAACGCCACACTGACTGTTAGTGCAAAATCATATTTGAAAAAGGAAATGAACTTTCTTTGCTTTAGTGAGATTCCCCCCCACCTGCGATACATTTCCAAAAGGAAAACTCTTTGCAGCTTCCTAACCGTGATTGTCAAGCAGACCTGTGTGCATTTCATCTTCGATTCAACCTTTTTGTGAACCTAAATTCTTCAAAGCTGTCACCGATAACATTCATTTAGAATCTCCTTTTTACTTCCCACTCATCTTCCACTGACCTGCCTATCCCACCTAGCCTGAAGGGCAGAAATCATTCCATGTGCCTCCATGGGTGCAAGATTCTTACCTTGGCAGGGCAATTGTTTCCTTTTATTTATGCTCAATTACGATCTATACTAGTCCACCCCCAAATACACCTGAGTTTTCCCTGTTGGGCTCATTTCGGATCACATGTATCCATGGTTTAATTAAATGAGCTGTGGTTAGTGTGGTCATCCAAACATGTGCCACTCCATTAATTATGGTGAGTGAGGTTACGTCCAACCAGGCTCACCACAACCAATGTTCAAAATGTTTCTTTCTCTGTGTAAGACACTGGAAATCAGACACTGTGGGTAGGCAGAGCGGGATTTGGCAGGCAGGAAAAAAATGGAGAGCAAGAAAATGATGTGAGCTTCTTGGGGAGAAAGGAGGAGGGTGCCAAATAAATAAATACATAATATGTGGAGTCACTGCACTGATTTTAGTCAATCCAATCTGTTTATTGCAATGGACAAGACTGAGCAAGAAATTCCAAGGTAAAATGACAGGATGCCAACTATACCCAGTGTGAGTTGCTATTGCACTACTTTGCCTTACAGACCAGCAAACTTCCTTACATCCATAAGCTATCCTCTTTTGCTTCCGGACCCCCTTCCCAGTGACGTAGGTATAGATTTTTTTATGCGGGGGGTTCGGGGGCGAGGCCACGCCCCCACCTGCCTCTGGGGATGTGGCCACACCTCCCCAAGCCCCACCCCCCAGCATAAGTGCTTGTAAAAGCAGCTCTCCGAGGCAAGGGATGGCAGACTCCTGTGACCTGCCCGCCCCACCTCCCCCACCGGCTGGGCTCCCAGCTGGCAGCCGGCAGAGGGGTAGCTAGGGAGAATGGAGCTAAGTGCAAAATGTGAGGTTTGCGCACCCCACCCCCCATGGGCGACTGCTGTGATGCTGGAATCCACCCCCAAATAGCATCACTTTCAATGGTGTTTAAATTAGGGAGCCCAGGTTCTCCTTTTAAATCCACCTTAAAGGGAGAATCTGAGGTCCCCAGATAAAACAATTTTGAAAGTGATGCTGTTTTGGGGTGGATTATCCCCCACCCTGAAACAACATCACTTTCAATGTTTAAACTGGGGACCTCAGATTCTCCTTTTAAATCCATGCCGAAGGGGGTGGATTTAAAAAGAGAATCTGGGAAAATTTGGGGGGTGTCTGCTATCAGGAATACTATTGTTAAGCTAGCAGCACCAAACTTTCAGGGTATCTTTGGGAGACTCTCCTGATGATACCACCCAGATTTGGTGAAGTTTGGTTCAGGGGGTCCATAATTATGGACTCTCAAAGGTGTAGCCCTCATTTCCTATTAACTTCCATTGGAAACAATGAGGGATGGAGGCACTCGCTTTGGGAGTCCATAACTTTGTACCCCCTGAACGAACCTTCACCAAACCGGGATGGTATCAGCATCAGAATGTCTTGATGATACCACCTAGGTTTAGTGAAGTTTGATTCAGGGGGTCCAAAGATATGGACCCTCAAATGGGTAGACCCATCTACTATTAGCTCCCATTGGAAACAATGGGGGATGAGGCACCCCTTTTGGGGGTCCATAACTTTGGACCCTGTGAACCAAACTTCACCAAACTTGGCTGGTATCATCAGGAGTGTCACCTGACGATAGCCTGAATTTTTGGTGCTGCTAGCCTAAAAACTGCGCCCCCTGAAGGCCAAAAACCGAAAAAAACTTTAAAATACAAAAACTCACAAACGGGGGGGGGGCGGAGCTTCGTACATGCAATGGGGGGCTCTGAACTTGAGAACCCCCCCCTTACCTACATCCTTGCTTCTTCCTATATCTGCTCTTCAATCAACAACCCTCAGGCTACTTCAGGTTCACACAGATTCGCCTCTCTGAAATACTGCTCTGTCTATTCTTGATATCTCATTTTTCCAGGACACATCACATAAGTACAACTACATGGCAGAGGCCTCTCATTTTAGCAATTAGTTATTCATTTAATCAATCATGTAATCACTTTCTGCAATGCTGGTTTGAGCATGCCCTCCCACCCTCCATCACAAATGGATCATATGATCCATTTCCATACCCATTTCTTTCCCCTCTGCAAATGCCCACCGTACAATTTTGTTCCGTGCTGAGGAAATATATCCTGTGGAGGGGGATCCTTTCTCTTGACTTTGCATCAAAGTAACAGGTAGTTCTCAGTCAGATAAGCAGGATGGTGGAGGGAGGAACAGAGAAAAGCTTGAGATAGGTGCCAAAGTAAGCATGCCAAAGAAGGAGAAAAATGAAGCCCCTTGCAAATGGGACATGGAGGGAAACCACAGTGCAGTCACCCCGCTACCTTGGACAGTGCATGAAAGCAGTACCTTGGACAGCGCATGACAGTGCCTTACAGCCTTATAGTTGTACCTTGGCCTGCAAGGTGGCTGAGGCTGTCTGTCTGCATGTATATAGCCTCTCTCTCATAGCGTCTCTCATAGCCTCCTTCACTGCTGGTTGTTGCAGCCCCACATCTTCGCCAATTCCTTCCTGGAGTCACTGGGCAGGCACAGCAACCCAGCCTGTAGCCCTCACCTGGGCCTACATTTCTAAAAGGGTGGCTGAGATGAGGTGAAGGTGCTGCTCAGTTCAAGCCTCCCAAGAAAAATGTGCTCCTTCACAAAGTATATTGAATGTGTTATACTGTTTTTATGGTGCTGTTGTCTAATTTTGCAATCCAGTTTTATTCATAGCTGGTTGTTTTATTGCATTTCTTTTTCAATTGTACAATTTACCTTGAGTCTCAGCAAGCTGGGCAACTATAAATGAAGCAAATAAATAAATCATAACTATAATGTACAGCAATACCGATTTTCCCCAAAATAACCAATATTTTACTCTCCCTAGCTGCTTGGTTTTTGCCTCGTTTAGGCATAAAATAGCACACTACACCCACTCGCAGCCTCTTTACCTCATGATACTGATTTTGATTTAGAGTGGTTATATCTGATGCCAGTTGTGGGCAACAAAAGGGCAGAGGGCTTCTGTTGCAGTTACTGAGCGTGCTCTGCTATAACTGAGCATGCTCAGGAGTGGTTAGCTGCAAAATCCAAGAAGCAATTTGAAGTGTTATACAAAGAAAGCAGTAATTTCTGCTTGCTGTGCTTCAGGTTCCATTTCCAGACACTGGTATAAGGAATTCACCTTTCAAGACTGGGATCACAGAGTTGCCTTTGGCCCTGACCTGGACTTATTCTGATGCTTCCACTGAGCACTAGACTGATCAAATCCTAATGAAAATGTGTTCCTTCACAAAGTATATTGAATTAGTTATACTGTTTTTATGGTGCTGTTGTCTAATTTTGCAGCCCAGTTTTATTCATAGCTGGTTGTTTTCTTGCATTTTTTTTCAGTTGTACAATTTACCTTGAGTCTTGAAGCTGGGCCACTATAAATGAAGCAAATAAATATAATTTATTGATCACTATAAATTATATAGTGGGCAACTATAAATGAAGCAACTATAAATGAAGCAAATAAATATAATTTATTTATCACTATAATTTACAGCAATACTGATTTTTTTTCAAAATAGCAAATATTTTACTCTCTCCATCTAGTTAGTTTTTGCCTTGTTTAGGCATAAAATAGCACACTAAACAGTCTTGCAGCCTCAATTTGATACTGATTTTGAGTATATCTGATGCCAGTTGTGGGCAACAAAAGAGCAGAGGGCTTCTGTTTCTGTTACTTTACTTTTACTTTGCAGCCCTGTTTTATGTTACTTTACAGTCCTGGCCCCTGCCTGGTGGAACACTCTACCACCAGCTGTCCGGGCCCTGCGAGATCTTGGTGAGCTCTGCAGGGCCTGTAAGACTGAGTTGTTCCACCAGGCTTTTGGAGGGGACCAGCCGCTGATATGTTCCCCCTCCTTTTGCTCTCCTGTACACTCTAGGCCCATAACAACTATGGGGCCCTCCAATCCCCTTCCTCTTTTTCTGGGAGGGTTTCTATGAGTTTTAAGTCAGACGCGAATACTTTTGTATATTTATGCATAATTTTGATTGTTTGGATGAGGCACTGTTTAATGAGGTTTTAATGGGGTTTTAATGTCACGATTAAGTGGAGCCTATCTTCTTGTAAGTTGTATTTATTTATTTGCTCCAACACTGGTCTGTTTTGTTTATCTTGTTGTTCACTGCCCAGAGCCCTTCGGGGGAGGGACGGCATGTAAGAATGAAAAATAAATAAATAAATAAATTACTGAGCATGCTCAGGAGTGGTTCTCTTCAAAAATCCAAGAAGTGATTTAAAATGTTATACGAAGAAAGCAGTAATTTCTACTTGCTGTGCTTCAGGTTCCAATTTTCAGACTTTGATGTCAAGAATTCATTTTTCAAGACTGGGATTGTAGAGTTGCCTTTGGCCCCAACCTGGACTTATTCTGATGCCTCCACTGAGCACTAGACAGATCAAATCCTAATGCGATCCCTGGAATCAAATGTGTCATGCCAAATGATTTTGGTGATACACACACAGGGTCAGTGGCCCCATCTATTTATGCAATTGGAGATGATATATAGGAGAATGAGAAAGAGTGTGGAGAATAATATGAGGCAAAGAGATGGAATAATGAACAGACAGCATCACAAAGTAAATCATGAAGAGACAAGCTGTCACTGGATCTGAAGGGAAACCTGCAGATGCTTTTTTGAAATATGGATGAACGTTAGAAAAATTTTCATGAATTATAGAGTTACAGAAATCAGCAATCACTTGTTTTATAAGCTTTCACCTTGCTGGCTGACGTTTACCATTTTTTTTCTCACATATGAAAGTGGGTTTTTTTAACAAAAAACCCAAGGGAATAGTTGGATTTTTTAAGCAACAAAAAGTGGAAAGCAAGATGTTAGATCTTTAACATTTTTACTGTCTTCGAAGCAGTAGATCTTACTAAATGTCCTGGGATATAGTGAAATTATATTGCTGTAACCAAGTCCAATAGGACAAATTACTGTTCTGGTGTGAACTGAGCAAGGGAGGCTAGGTTTAATCTATTGTTGAAGATCCTCTGAAGATGCCAGCCACAGATGCAGGCGAAACGTCAGGAGAAAATACTACTGGAACATGGCCATACAACCCGAAAAACCCACAACATTCTGGAGGGTAGGTTGTTAGTTGCCCTGTTAAAAGGTAAAAGTAGTCCCCTGTGCAAGGACTGGTTCAATACTGACCCATGGCGTGATGCGACATCATGATGTTTATTAGGCAGACTATGTTTACGGGGTGGTTTGCCATTGCTTTCCCTGTCACCTACACTTTAGCCCAAGCTGGGTACTCATTTTACCAACCTTGGAAGGATGGAAGGCAGAGTCAGTCTTAAGATGGCTGCTTGTAACCCACTTCCATTGAGATCAAACTCAGGTTGTGTGCAGAGTTTTGACTGAAGTACTGCTACTTCCCACTCTGCATCACAGGGATACTGTTAATTGTCCTGTTAGAAAGGGGCATTCTTCAGAAACCAACAGGAAGTGCTGTGCCCTCAGAAACCAACAGGAAGCATGTACCACACAGATAACTAGTGGTTTGGTTGGTGTTGTCCTTTCTCAATATACACCATCTTGACACAAACGAAGGACTCTTCCAAGACAACTCTGCATCACACCTGATGGCTCAGGAGGTTCACCAATACTCCCTATTCCTGTCAAAGTAGTTATGGCCGAACCAGTCCATAGACTGGGCCTCCTTTCCCATCCAACCCCAATGACTTGGAGCAGGTGAAAAAACTATAGTCTCCTAATAAGCCAGTCATAGAAGACTCCAAACATTCTTGCTGGCTCTGAAGCAACCAAGTATGTTGCCCATTTAGCAGTGCATAAGCAAATGCCTGCATGGGAAGCTACTTCTATGGCTCACCTATAGTCATCCCCTTAGGATGGGCAATTATGCAAGTCAATAAGGTTCTGTGCTTTATTTGAATTTTAGAAGGGGCTGAGACAACAGCATACATGGTCCTTGGGGATGCTAATGCATCAATATGGAACAAGGATGCAAAAACAAGCACCCAGTCATAGGTGTCAAACTCGCGGTCCTCCGGATGTTATGGACTACAGTTCCCATCATCCCCTGCCATCATCATGCTGGCAGGGGATGATGGGAACTGTACTCCATGACATCTGGAGGGCCACTAGTTTGACACCTGTGCAGTATGTGAAGCCAGGAGAAGGATGTGCAGAAATGAGGAGCCCATTCCCAAATGAAGATGCGACCTGTTACTACACCATAACTTGTTGCCCCATTCATAACTCACAAGTATGGGGTTGAGCCCAATGAGCAAGTCCTTGACAGTGGGTGGCATCGTCTGAGTGGCATGAGTCTGTGGCGTGTCACTTTGCACATTTTAATCAAATTAATTGCCAGAGATTTCTGTCCTATTGCGCATGGTGCTGAAAAGCTGCCTCAGAAGACAGGCTTGAGGAAGGCTTGACGTTCAATAACTCATCTGCCCATAAATCCTTAATGTATTATGACAATAGATGAACAATTTGGGGGTAAAAATAGATCCCCTGCTGCTTTTATTAATCCATTCATTTTAATTTCATGACGGTAAAGCAGAAAGGTAAAAGGCACATTATTTGTCTAAAATGGCAGTGCTTAGCCTTTTTCGGGAAGGTTAAAACAAGCACCATCTCATCATAGTCTTGAGAAGGAGAATTCAGGGGCAGAGGCAGCAGCCCTGTGCCCAACCCTTGTTGGGAGGGGGGAGACCTCAACCACTCACAACTCGGCTCCTAAAGGTGGAGGCGGGAGAATAAGAACAGCAGGTTCCTTCTGCTTCTTGCACCTTCCCCTGAGCTGATAGAGCAGTTTGTCCTGGCATTTCTTTTAGGCACTCCAGGTCACACTAAAAGTTGAGCTTGTAGACCATACCCAAACCTTGAACAGAAAACAAAATTTATTTAATGTGCACTGGTCCCAAAACAGAATGCTCAAGGACCCCTGCTGGAGTTTACACATTACATTTATGGACACTGGAGAATGGCACTTTGTTACAACCTACATCATACACTTTTGGTGGGCTAACATCCAGTTGGTTAACTACTGATAGTCTGATAGGCTTGTAATGTTGCTGTGAGGCATCCCTGACTTGCCTAATTCAGCCAATGGCGTAACGGCTATTTTCAGACTTAACTTTAACAGGTGGATAAGATTTTTAGAATGTTTTCCAGGTTTAAGAACATAAGAACACAAGAACAAGCCTGATGGATCAGACCAGAGTCCATCTAGTTCAGCACTCTGCTACTCGCAGTGGCCCACCAGATGACTTGGGAGCTCACATGCAGGATGTGAAAGCAATGGCCTGCTGCTGCTGCTGCTGCTGCTCCTGAGCACCTGGTCTGCAAAGGCATTTGCAGTCTCAGATCAAGGAGGATCAAGATTGGTAGCCAAAAATCAACTTCTCCATAAATCTATCCAAGCCCCTTTTAAAGCTATCCAGGTTAGCGGCCATCACCACCTCCTATGGCAACATATTCCAAACACCAGTCACACGTTGCGTGAAGAAGTGTTTCCTTTTATTAGTCCTAATTCTTTCCCCCAGCATTTTCAATGTATGCCTCCTGGTTTTAGTATTGTGAGAAAGAGAGAAAAATTTCTCTCTGTCAACATGTTCTGCCCCATGCATAATTTTATAGACTTCAATCATATCCCCCCTCAGATGCCTCCTCTCCAAACTAAAGAGTCCCAAACGCTGCAGCCTCCCCTCATAAGGAAGGTGCTCCAATCCCTCAATCATCTTCATTGCCCTTCTCTGGACTTTTTCTATCTCTTCGATATCCTTTTTGAGATGTGGTGACCAGAACTGAACACAGTACTCCAAGTGCAGTCGCACCACGGCTTTATATAAGGGCATGACAATCTTTGCAGTTTTATTATCAATTCCTTTCCTAATTATCCCCAGCATAGAGTCTGCCTTTTTCACAGCTGCCATGCATTGAGTTGACATTCCCATGGAACTATCAACTAAGACGCCCAAATCCCTTTCCTGGTCTGTGACTGATAGCACTGACCCCTGTAACATGTATGTGAAGTTTGGATTTTTTGCCCATATGTGCATCACTTTACAGTTAAAAAGAAAATCATTCACGTCTTGTTTTTGTTGTTGTCTTTCAGGGAGTTTTTAGGGTTTGGTACATGGGAAAGAATTGAAAAAGAAATACCACACTGGATATCTGAAGTGGCACATGGTAGTCTGTCAACACAGGAGTCTGTCACCTAAGTCTATGGCACTTCTAGATTACGAATAGGTCATACTGCATCATGTCTTAAAGCTATGCATGCACCTCACTGGAATTCTCCTCTTGAATACTATAGGACCATGGTGGCGAACCTTTGGCACTCCAGATGTTATGGACTACAATTCCATTCAGCCCCTTCCAGCATGGCCAATTGGTCATGCTGGCAGGGGCTGATGGGAATTGTAGTCCGTAACATCTGGAGTGCCAAAGGTATGCCACCACTGCTATAGGGTGTGGTCCAAAGGGGGCTGGGACTTTCAATGAATGAAGCTGCTTTGGAATGAAAACGGTCAAATATTGCAGGAAAATATTGAAGGCATGAAAGTCATGACAACTTGTTGATAGTTGTCATGATTTTGATACCTACATTATTTGTGCCACTTTGACTTTCCTGACGCCCAAATCCCTTTCCTGGTCTGTGACTGATAGCACTGACCCCTGTAACGTGTATGTGAAGTTTGGATTTTTTGCCCATATGTGCATCACTTTACAGTTAAAAAGAAAATCATTCACGTCTTGTTTTTGTTGTTTTCTTTCAGGGAGTTTTTAGGGTTTGGTACATGGGAAAGAATTGAAAAAGAAATACCACACTGGATATCTGAAGCGGCACATGGTGCCCTTGAAGTGGCACATGGTGCACTGCGGAAAGGGCACCCCTGCACCGGCAGGAATTCTGCTGGTGGAGGGGTGGGGGGCGTTTGCACAGGAGCATGCGAGCGGCCCCCGCAGAGGCCGGCACGGGAGATGTGGCTCAGCACGGAGCCACCTCTTCCCCATCCCCCCCACTCACCTCGTCACCTTCGTGGCCCTGCTGGACTCCTAAGACCCGCCCACGCTGCCCTCCGACCTCCAGGGGTCGGAGGACAGTGAGGGAGGGTCTCAGCAGTCCAGTAGAGTGACGCAGGACAACGAGGTGAGTGGGAGAGGGCCAGGGAAAACAGCGTGTTCCCGGCGGTGCCATTTGTACCGCGCCGGCGGAAACGTGCTGTTTTCCAAAAACATCCCTCCAGGAGGGAGGTTTTTGGAGGCAGCCTGATGCCGCCCTGGGGGTGGTGGAGGGGAGCCAGGTCAGCGCTGCTGCATTTTAGCAGCGCCGCCTGTGCGAACGGCTCGCTGGGGACGGCGTTTTTTCTGTCCCCAGGGCGCCGTATATGGCCAGTGCAGAACGGGCCCATATTTGACTTTCCTGACCATTTTTATCCCAAAACAATTGCATTCATTGGAAGTCCCAATCTCCTTTGCACCATTCTTCATATATAATATAATATATAATTTATAGATATAAAGAAATAAGACATGAAGAATGAATTAAATCTGTTTGAATATTACAGTTCCATAAGTTCTGTACTTTGCTTTTCAAGTAGGTGCATGAAAACCAAAACAGAGAACTTATGGAATTATAATATTCAAACAGATTTAATTTATTCTTTATGTCAGCCACAGGTCTAAAGAACCTTGCAGTGGTTCTTGTGTTTTGCTTCAGTGCTGTCTGTTGTGATTGGTATATCCAGTTCTCAGTATTTTGTTTTTGGATTTGCATTGCAAAAGCAATAAAGGCTTGAAAGAGAAGAATTTGCTAATTGCCATCTTAATGAGAGGCATTCACAGAAAGTTAATTAGGTCATTCCCCTGAGCTACAGTAATTATGGTTAAAAAAAGAAAAAAGAA
The DNA here is from genome assembly GCF_021028975.2 of Sphaerodactylus townsendi. Lineage (NCBI taxonomy): Eukaryota > Metazoa > Chordata > Lepidosauria > Squamata > Sphaerodactylidae > Sphaerodactylus > Sphaerodactylus townsendi. The sequence goes on from NC_059434.1 coordinate 21,975,960, forward strand.
AAGAAAGGAGAAGAGGAAGAAGAAGGAAAGAAAACCTTTACAGATGCCTGTCTTGGTGTTTGATGAGAACCCAGACTAGTGGATGGCATGAAGTTCATTGCAAAGGTTCTCTGTACTAACAGTGACAGTCACCATGGAGAGAAATGGCTACTGCAAACAGCTTATTGGAGGAGAGGAAATTAGATGTAGCCAGCATATGCAATGTTTATTTATAGATGAAAACTTTAGAGCTACCAAGGAAACCGTGATAAACCATGAGAATAATTGCTGGCTGTGCTGCTCTGATTTCAAGGATTAATGGTGCGGTCCTATGCAGAGTTACTGCAGTGTGAGTCCATTGATTTCAGTGGGCTTAGACTGGAGAAACTCTGCATATCACAGCAGTGTGAGAGATATAGCTGAAGGAGACCAGGAGGATGCATGGGGCCCACTCATTCTTTCGCTTTTGTTATCCTGTCTTGGGTCAAAATTAAGAATGGACAAATGATCAGGGCAAGGTGAATACAAAGACCATTACGTCTGAAAGGGTAGAGGGGATTTCTTTCTTTCTTTCTTTCTTTCTTTCTTTCTTTCTTTCTTTCTTTCTTTCTTTCTTTCTTTCTTTCTTTCTTTAGTCTTCACTGAGAAACATTCTTGAAACAGCTTGAGACTGTAAACAAAAAAGTTGTTTAAAAATCCTAAGAAGTATTTATAAATTATCTGGAATCAGGGGAAAGTAACAAGGAAGCCAAGTTTGCAAGGGATACCAAATGATTCTGTTTGGTGAAAAGTCAAACAGATTGTGAAGAGCACCAAACAGATCTCTTCAAAATGAGTAGGCAAAAAAAAATCACAAAGGAACCTCAGGGCACTTTGATATATGCCAAATAATGCACTTTCAATCCACTTCTGGTGTACTTTGCAGTTGGGTTTCAAACTATCCCTAAAGTGCATTGGAAGTGCTTTGAGGACAGCAAGTGAATGCTGACTTCCTCTCCTGGATGTGGGATACCCCTCCTGACACCATCCGAACTCTCAGAGGGGGTGTGTCTGGGAGCAGGGGCAGCCCCCACCCCCTCCCCGGACTTGCTCCCCAGGCCCTGGTCGATGGACGCTTCCCCCGCGACTCAGGGCACAGCAACGCGAGGGGAGTCCCATCGCCGCGTCGACGGGGGGCCAGAGCGCCCTGCGGCACGGGGGGAGTCCCGTCGCCACGTCAACAGGAGATTGGAATGGCTCCCTGCTCTCTCCCCAGCCGGGGTAACGAGCAGAGCCTGCGACTCTCTTGAGGAGAGAGTCGCTTCGGTGCCTCGTCAAAGGAACAAGGCGCAGAGAGGTCCCGTCGCCGTGGCAACAGCAGAGGGGGCAGGCTGGACGGGCAAGACCAGCTGGGCCCTGTTGGGCCGAGAACGAAAGGCAGAATGGAATGCGGGGGCATGGGGGAGGGTTTTTAGCCCCACGGAAGGCCAGGGAGGAGATAAAAGGGGAGAAGCGCGGGAAGGCTGGGGGAGAGGACGAGAAGGAGGGAAGGAGGGAGAGTGTGTGGGAGGAAGAATGAGGGGGAAAGGGCGTGGAGAGACAGGGAGGAGGACGACAGTGGGGGAGTCTAAGAGGAGGAGAGGAGAGGACAGAAGGGGTGAAGGGCTTGGAGAGGAGGGGAGATGGTAGACGGACAGAGGGAGCAGGAACTAAGAGGGAAGGAGAAGGCAGCAGTCCAGAGGCTGGCAGGGGGGCTTCCCTACTTGCCCTCCCTAGCTTTCTGCAGACACTGGGCAAGCTGTGGGCAGCCTAAGCAAACTGTGGCTAAAGCGGCTGTCCCATTTAGTCCACTCCCCGGAGAATGGGAGTGAGGCCAGAAGTTCCAGCATCCGAGCAGGGGAAGGTGGGTTGGCAACTTAGGGGATTTCAGCCTGGCGAAGTGGTTACCCACACAGAGGTGCAGGACAGCAACTATCAAGTAAAGCCTTCCTGTGGTATGAACATCGTGTGAAGTGTCTTATTCCAAGAAGATGGGAGACTGCTAAGTGTATGCATTTGGACTACTAGACCTCCTTGTCTACTATGGGTAGCTCTACTCTGCTGATAATCTCCAGCCACCATCTGGAGACTGGCAACCTTATTTGAAGATGTTCTGTTACATTGGACTGGTGTTAAATTGTAGACCTTCCCTAAGGCCACAAGTAGGAAGTTGAATGAGTTGAGAGCGCTTGCATGAGCCTGTAGGAGTTGCTTCTTAGATTAAAGCTGTTGGAGCAACTCATTCTTTTGGTTTTTGTTTCAGAACCCAGAAACATTACACAACAAATATTCACATTCTACTTTTAAAAAACCCTATAAATCTATTCTGTAATTATACTGTGATTTTCACATAGAAAGGCCTGTCAAATACCGAAAAAGAGAAGCTTTGTGACTCTTGCTATATCTGCCTTACTTGGGCACATTCGAGTAACTGAAAATGTGTTATACTGAGTCAGACCACTGCTCTCTCTTTCATTTTCTCTGGTTTATTATTCTGCATAAAGGCCTGGCTAGCTTAAGGTGACCAGATTGTCACCTTTTAAAACTAGGACTGAGGGGGGGGTGCGCATGCAGGAGCGCACTGCCTTTTGGGGCGCTCCCCTGTCCCACCTTAAACCAATCTGTCCCGCAGATTGGTTTAAGGCGGGACTGTCCCGCCAAAAGTGGGATGTCTGGTCACCTTAGGCTAGCTACTACCAGTCAAAGGTTTCTCCCAGCTTTATTACCTGAGACCATTTAACTGGAGAAACCAGAAACTATGCTCTACCCACGAAGTGCAGGATATTCACCTGTCAAGTACAAAACAATTCTTGTTGTGATATATACAGTTATTTGCTCCTGTTCTTTCTTCAAAATAAAGAAGTCTTTGTGACAACACATGGTTTTGTTTTCCAGTATTTTTAAATGCAGTGCATTGTATCATTCTTGGATAGGCTCACTCCGGTAACTCCTTAGAGAACCAAACACCTTTTTCTGCAGTTGAAACCATGCCCAGAATTTTTTTCGCATACGGAGAGCAGTATAATGTAACTTCCATTTCCCCAGTAATGTGGCTGATAATTGAGTCTGAATGTTTATACACCACAAAGACTTTATGTTCTGCTCATAAAATAGTTACCGTTACCACCTGGGTCCTGTACAGCTTTACGTTTGTCTTTTCTGAGGTAATTATTAAATCAATATTTTGCTGTAGGTATCGGAATATCAGAGGGAGGCCTAATTTTACACTTTTTAAATGAAAGTTGCCTCAGTCAGAAGACATGTCAGCGCCTTGTTCTTTCCTTCTCTTCCCTATTGCACATTCAATCTCAGAACATATGTTTCATTCTAGAATGGATTGTTCCCACATTAACAACACATATAAACCAAAGCATGCTGATTAAACAGCGCTTCTAGGCCCAACTGCCTATTATTTTGAACATTTGGCTGTTAATAAACTGCTTCTCATCTCGACATCCTGAAACATTTAGTGAAAGTAGACGACATTATTACCTCAGAATCACATGACATTATTACACCAGTTCCGGTAATGTGTCGTTGAGTGTAAGGACATAGAAAAGGCCATCAGATCTATAGGATCCTTTGTGAAACAGCTGCCATCTGTAGGAGGGAAAATAAATTTCCTGACATCTTAGCGTTGGTTCAAATCAGCATCCCGCTTCCCAACCTCAACCCAGAAAAGCGATTTGTATAAACCAATGCCTCCACATGGGCCCACCCTCTGAAAAATAATTATTGCAATTGTTTGTGCAAATCATATATAACAGAGGTTCTATTCACACTTAATGACTAGAACCTTTTGAACACAGCTTGGTTGTGGCCCCTGATGTTGCAATGATTCTGGCTGGTATGAATTAACCGGTTTAAATGATCCCAGTCTGCTTAATCCTAGTCTCTCTAACCACTATTCATGCTAGCTCTTTCTCATTCTGTACAGAGTCCTTCAGCAGGACTTGAGTCTACATGGCCATGATATTTTCAAAATCTTCAGATAACGAATAGCTTGAATAGCCCAGTTTAGCCCAAGATTTAGGGTTGCCAGCTCTGGTTTGGAAAACATCTGGAGATTTGTGGGGGGTGGGGGTGGTGAAGCCTGAGAAGGCCAGGGTTTGGAGATGAATTTCAATGAAGTATAATGCTGTAGATCTAAAGTCATTTCTGCCTGGTGAACTGATCTCTGTCACCTGGAGATCAGTAAATCTCAAGCCAACCCCTGAAGATTGGCAACCCTACCAAGCTTGTTGGAACTTACAGCAAAGTAGGATCAGCCCCAGCCAGTTAACCTGGATGGAAGATCACCAAGGATGGCTGGGGTTGCTATACAAAGTATCTTTTTAGACAACGAAATTTACAGCAGCATTCCTCGATGCACACAATTTCAGACTCATACAATTTCAGACTCATGCAATTTCAGACTCATACATCATCATCCTCCACCCATCCCTACATAGCCCCAAATACATCAATATGAAGCAGCGGAGTTTAGCATAGCCACAGCTCTAGAGTAGAAGCTGTCTCTAAGCCTCTTTGTCCTAGTTCTGAGGGCCCTGTATCGTCTGCCAGATGGTAGCAGTTTAAAAAGAGAGTGTGCTGGATGAGACGGGTCCCTTAGAATATTTTGGGCTTTGTTGGGCACTTCGGGCATTATAAGACTATTTCCAAAGGAGGGGAGAGGGCGGCCAATAATCCTTTGTGCAGTATTGATCACCCTTTGGGCCTTCCTATTAAGCCACTGTGCAACTGGAGAACCATACACAGATGCGGTAGGTTGGGACACTCTCTGCTTTGGAGTAAGCACCAAAAGTTTTCCATCTAGTTGTTGCTTCCTTAAAAGTCTCAGAAAGTACAGTCTTTGCTGGGCTTTCTTAACCACCGCGGTAGTCTGTACTCCCCAGGTCAAATCCTCTTTAATCATAACGCCCAGAAATTTAAAAACTAGCCACCGGCTCCCACTTGATCTCCATTTATGGTCAAGCGCTGAATTTCTGAGCTATTCCTTCTATAGTCCACTATGAGCTCCACGCTTTGTCTTGTTGGTGTTAAGAACCAAGGTTATTTTCCCTGCACCATGAGAGCAGTCGGTCCACTTCATTCCGATAGGCAGACTCATCCCCTCCAGAGATGAGCCCCACCACCGTTGTCTCAGCAGCAAATTGGATAATGGTGTTGCTATGATGAACAGGAGTACAATCATATGTATAAAGGGTGAACAGTAAAGGGCTCAACACACAGCCCTGTGGCGTTCCCATATTTAGAAGTAAGAACTGAAACCCGATTTCCCAGTCTAACCCTCTAAGGAACGATCGAGACAAGAAGTCCCTAATCTACAAACAGATTGAATGTGAGAGTCCAAGATCCACAAGTTTTGTCACCAGTCTTTGTGGCGAGATTGTATTAAATCTTGAACTAAAGTCCGCTTAGAGCGTCGCACATAATTCCCCTGCTGTTCCAGATGCGTCAAAGGCTGTGTGGAGTACAATGGCAATAAGCGTCCTCCGTGGAATCTATTAGTCCGATATCGCGAACTGATGTTTATCAAATGTATCTGGAAGGCAAGAACTAATATGCCTATGGACCAGTTTTTCAAAACACTTCATGATGATGGGGGGTGAGTGCCACTGGTCTATAATCCTGAAGATTGTCAGCAGGAAATCTCTTTGGTAGTGGAACAATGGTGGAAGCTTTCAAACAAGATGGAATGGTGGACTGGGATAAAGATCGATTAAAGATCCCAGTAAAAACACCAGCCAGTTGGTTAGCGCATTCCTTCCTTTAACACGACCGGGAATACCATCCGGTCCAACGGCCTTCCTTGGATTCACAGCCCTCAAAACTTGCCTCACCTCATGTTCCTCCACGAGGTGTGAGCACCTGTAATCACCACAGTGGCTGTGTGTCATCTCCTTCTGATAGACCTGTTTCAAAGCGGGCAAAAAAGTGATTTAGCTCCTCCGCCAGAGAAGAATCCCCATCCACAGAAATGTCATTGTTTGGTTTATGGTTGGTAATTTGTTGAATTCCCTGCCACACCTGCCTCATGTTGTTATTATTAAAATAATCTTCAATTTTTCTCTTATAACTCATCTTGGCTTGTCGAATGCCTCTCTTGAGACTGGCTCTCGCCGCACTATATCTACGTGCTACCTTAATATATTGGTTTTAATCTGTAATTTTGTATTTTGTAAATTGTTTCATTTGTAAAGTTTTAATATGTTGTACACTGCCCAGAGCCTTTCGAGGGTGGGCATTCTATTAAATTCAAATAATAAATAATAAATAAAGGGAGGTAATGGCAAACTACCTCTCCTTGTCTCTTCCTTGAAATGCCCTGTGAGTGAAGTAGAAGAGTTTGGATTTATACCCCATGTTCAGTGGTGGGATTCAGCAGGTTCCCACCACTTCGGCAGAACCAGTTGTTAAAATGGTGCTTGTAAACAACCAGTTGTTAAATTATTTTAATCCCACCACCGGAACCGGTTGTTTAAATTATTTGAATCCCACCACTGCCCGTGTTTCTCTCCTTTAAGGAGACTCCAGGCAGCTTACAAACCCCTTTCCCCTCCTCTCCCTACAATAGATAACTTGTGAGGTAGGTGGGGCTGAAAAGATGGGGTTTTGAAAAACAAGCCCAGGGTCATCTCGCAGGCTACATGTGTAGGAATGGGAAAACAAATCAACTTCACCAGATAAGAGTTTGTCACTCACGTGGAGGAGTGATCAAACCTGGTTCTCCAGATTAGAGTCCACCACTCTTAACCCCTACACCACAGGTGTCAAACTCGCAGCCCTCCAGACGGTATGGACTACAGTTCCCATCATCCCCTGCCAGCATCATGCTGCCAGCATCCTGGCAGGGGATGATGGGAACTGTAGTCCATAACATCTGGAGGGCCGCGAGTTTGACACCTATGCCCTACACCATGCTGACTCCTTCGAGTTATAACTCAATAGCATGTTTTTCTGACATAGAGTCAGCATTACACCTTCTCTGACTTGTGAGCATTTATTTTATGAACAAATTACCTTAGTTGCATAATTACCTAATTGCTTTGCCAAATTATGCACTTCTAAATACCCTGGAGGATTAAAGGACACAAAATGTAATTCTGAGCCAATTTACTTGAAAAAGAAGTCTATTGATTTCCGTAGGGGTTTACAACACCCAAAATTGGGTTTCCATTTGGGTCTTATTGTTATTTGCACGCTGTAGATTCTTTCATACTGTACTGAAAGGTAGTTCTAGCAGAAAATCAATCCAACTTGTTCCTTTTGGCTTTAATGGAAAACAAGCCAAACTCACCGACTGATCAGAGAGAAATTGTCAAGGAATGTTCCTCTCCAATTTCGGCCAAACCAGAGGAAGTTTCCCAGTCCCAGAGTTAATGAATTCTTATTTGCAGAGGAGGCTGAGTGATCATTTACCTCCTTACTTGGAATCCTGGAGTTTGCAGATATATTTTTAATCAAAAATGCAATATGCAGTCAAAAAACTCCTGCTATAGCCTGAATGTTTTACTCTGTTGAGCATCCTGCATTTTTATTGCTTTTCTGTTTGCCCACCTCTTTGATACTTGGAAGTCAGTCAGGTTTATATAGATTTCAATGACCCTTCCACCCCACAAAACAAACATACTCTTCTGGATACAAATGTGATTTCTTAAGAACTATGATTTAGTTCTTCTCGGTTAGGACCCCAGTGCTGGTCAACTTACTTCTCTACGATGTTTGCCTTTTTCTTTTTTTCAAACAATGTTCTTTAATTCAAATCTAAAATGTTACAATAAATTCAATCATACCACATAACAATGTGTTATCGCTTGTCACAGAAAATATAGGTGAACTTCATTTTAGCATTTATACACAAGAGTTTGCCTTTTCTTGTCTGTTTCCGGGGCAGATTAAAACTATATTTCCGCCTGACTTTGAATATTGCTAGATCTGGATTGTTTATGCTGCTTACTATTATGCCTTTGTATTTTGATTACTTTCAGTATTGGTTGTGAACCAGTCTGAAAGGCTGGGCTGGGGTCTTAGCCACTAGGGTGCAGGCTGAAGAGTCAGAATACCATAGGTGGAGCATTCTGTCATTAGAGTATTTGTACACTGAAAGGAAACTCCACCTGGGAGAATACTGCTTTTCCAGAAATTGTTGCACTCCAAAGAGTGGAAGAGTGGAAGGAAGGAAGGAAGGAAGGAAGGAAGGAAGGAAGGAAGGAAGGAAGGAAGGAAGGAAGGAAGGAAGGAAGGAAGGAAGGAAGGAAGGAAGGAAGGAAGGAAGGAAGGAAGGAAGGAAGGAAGGAAGGAAGGAAGGAAGGAAGGAAGGAAGGAAGGAAGGAAGGAAGGAAGGAAGGAAGGAAGGAAGGAAGGAAGGAAGGAAGGAAGGAAGGAAGGAAGGAAGGAAGGAAATCTGGGAATCTACAGATTGCTTTCTGAACAGCTCTATATTGTGGATATTAAGACTCCTGCACAATTTAAGGCTTGCTGACATGCTGAGATAAAGACGAAATGAGAAAAAGTTGATTTCACTCAATACAGAATCCATTTCTTATGCGAATCACTTGTTCTTGTTAATTGTGTTTTTAATGGCAGGGAAACCAAAACAGGCAAGGATGAAAACAGGGTGTTTTAATCTGACTTTATTACAGATTCATTAGGCAGAGAGGATCTTTGGAGAAAGTACCAAAATCTGTTTTTAAAGCATCTATCATATCTCCTCCCTTCCAAAATCTCTCTTGCTCTTTCATTATAGGCAACCATTTAAAGGAAATCAGGATGATATTGTTGATGTTGTTTTTTAAATTACAAAGTTCAGGGTTTGCAAACCCTTTAGCATAATTAAGAAATGAATATCGCATCTATTTATTTAACACACCTATATACCACTTTTCCTGAAAATCTCAGATTTCCAGGACTAGTCCAGGGAAATGCAAACATCCCTCTACTTGAATTACTGTTTGAAAACAAATTTCAACAGTAAGACACTTTTGAGATGTTCACTTTTTATCCAGCATTCCAAAGTGTTCTAACAGTTGGGGTGCTGTGTGGTTTCCAGGCGGTATGGCCGTGTTCTAGCACAGGGGTCTGCAACCTGTGGCTCTCCAGATGTTCATGGATCACAATTCCCATCAACCCCTGCCAGCATGGCCAATTGGCCCTGTTGGCAGGGGCTGATGGGATTTGTAGTCCATGAACATCTGGAGAGCCACAGGTTGCAGACCCCTGTGCTAGAACACGGCCATACAGCCTGGAAACCACATAGCACCCCAGTGATTCCGGCCGTGAAAGCCTTCGACAATACATTGTTCTAACAGTTTTCTATCACATTTTAAAACCTCTCTCCTAGGGATGCCAACTTTCAGGTGGGACCTGGAGATTCCCTGGAATTACAGCACATCTCCAGTCCCCCTAGGGAAAATGGATGCTTTGGAGTTTATAGCATTGTATCCCACTGAGGTCTCTGTCCTCCCCAGGCCCCATCCCCAAATCCCTAGGAGCTTCCCAACCTGGATCTGGCATTCCTACACACCCATCTCCCAGTGGTGGTCCTGCACTCTCCAAGGAGCTCACAGACGTGAACATAGTTCTCCTATCCCCTGTTTAAGTTTCACAGCAATCCTGTGAGGCTGTCAAAGCTAAGAGAATGCCTAAGGTCAATCAGTGTTCTTCAGGACTGGGTGGAGGCCTCCCTAATCCAAGTCCTCTTTAACCACTACCGTACTTAGTGAATGTTTGCAAAATGAATGTTCTCGCTTTCTCATTGGTGACCTTCCTCCTCAGTCCATAATCTGGACAACCCAGTTGACAGAAAATAAATTAATTTGCAATTTTGTTTTCTTTGGTTCTCTTGATCCTGGCGTAGAGTGAAAGCTACGCAGCTTTTTTCAATAATATTTCAGCCTCCACCTGTTTCTCTGTGCCAACTGTGCATCATGTTTATTTAACAGTTGTGAATTCTTGCACTGCAACATGGAACCTGTAGTCTGATCCAGTAAATTCTGAGCAAGCGGCATCATAATGAATGCACTCAAGTGAATAATAGTGTTAACTAAGCGAGCACTAAATCAGCACCCGTGGTTAAAATATATGGTTAAAATAAAAATACGATATTTAAAACTGATTTAAAATGATGGAGCACCTACCCATAATGACCTTGGGACATACACAATTTGAAAAGTCACTAAAACTGGAAGTTTAATCCAGTGATTAAATCGTTTAATCCAGTGATTCAGCCGTCAAGCTGAATGCTGTCAACTCAGCAGGCACAACCACTCAAAGTACTATTCAATTCAGTTGTAAACAAATCATCAATGCTGTTGTATGGAATGCTCAACTTGGAAGAAAAGACTGCAGCTGGTAAAAAGGGTTGTATGTCCAGCAACTGTCTGCCTATCCTCAGAGCCAGAGCCAGGTGGAATGCTTTGTCCACTGAAACCAGGGCCCTGTGGGATCTACCATATTTCTGCAGGGCTTGCAAGGTAGAGTTGTTCTGCCAGGCCTGTGGTTGAGAGTATTGAGGTATTGAGTGATTGAGGTATTCCAACTTGGCTGTTCTCTCTCTCTCTTTGGTTGTTGGTTATTATCCTTATTGCTGCTGCTCCAGCCCTCGGGGTTCCAGTTCTGGCTGCCGTGCTGATTGGACGCTATCTGCGGGGCTCCTCCATCTTTTTAAGATAAGTTTTACATTTTCCTCAGTTTTTATCTCTTGGTATTTCCTTTTAATCTCTGGGATGTTTTGTTGTTCCAAGGGGAGAGCCTTTTAATATTTGAGTGTGGCGCTGAGCATCCTCCCAGCTGTTTTTTCCCCTCACTGCCTAATTCAGAATGCCTGCTGATAAGGAGGCTTGAATTGACTGTATTCCTTGGTGGTCTGCCATCCAAGTACTAATCTACTAACTATTTCCCATATATAAGGAACTTCCTATACAGGTCGACAAGTGAATCATCTTGTTCTCCCTAGTGATAGGAATAAACTTCCAAGAAGAGCTTTAGTGAATGATCCATTGTTTGGATACACTGAGCTAGTAATATACCGTATATACTTGTGTATAAGTCGACCCAAATATAAGTCGAGGCACCTAATTTTACCACAAAAAAACTGGGAAAACTTATTGACTCGAGTATAAGTCTAGGGTGGGAAATGCAGCAGCTACTGGTAAATTTCAAAAATAAAAATAGATACTGTTGGGCGCTATTTGGGGGTCTCTGCCACTGACCCCCCATCTCACCAATCCCAAGGTCACTGCCACCGACCTCTCCATCCCGCAGCTTGTCCAGTTCACCCAGGTCAACTGGCTGTCACCCGCCAAGAGCCAGGGGCCAGGCACCGCTAAGAAGAAGGCAGAGGCAGAGGAAGCAGCTAAAAGGGGGAATGCAGAGAAGGCAGAGGAGATCAAAGCAGAGAAGGAGGCTGAGAAAGCGGCTGAAAGGGGGGAGGCAGAGAGGAAGGCAGAGGAGAGCAAGGAATGGAGAGGGGGAACACCACACAAGAATTAAGTGGGACCCTCACTCACGTATAAATCAAGGGGGGCTTTTTCAGCACAAAAAATGTGCTGAAAAAGAAGACTTATACGTAAGTATATAAGGTAGATATAAAACTCAGAAACCTCACTTGGTATATTGCGAAGCAGCAAACATTCAAAGGCAATCCAGTGACTTACAAGGAATAATTCCAAAAATTCTATGGAAGGATCAGGCAAAACTTCCTCACCTGTTTGGAAGGGTGCAGGGCAAAAATTCATAACTTGACATATTGATACGAGCAATTCTATCTGGAAGTCTGCAAACTTGTGACTGAGCTCATTTCATATGAGGTGCTAAAATATGTCTCTGTTTTCACCTGTGCCAATGCTTGCAACAACCCAGTTTTCATGAAAATGAACGAAGTCCAATTTTCTCCATACACATTGACTTCACCTTCTGTTGCTTTGTGCAACAGTCTGTCTTCCACTGAGGGGTGGAAGCCAAGAGAGTGTTTGTTCTTTAGTTAAAATACATGCTAAAGTACTATAATTTTGTCACAATAGATGATCAACTGTTGACAGTAAACCATGGCAGCTGCCAATATGTAAAATGGCAGGCTATGCATAGCGTCTAAAAATGTATATTTTTAAAATTTAGCTATTCACTCCTTACAGCTAGATTGGTGTTTTTTTGGCTCTTGATCATTTATTTTCTACTTTTGTTTTCATTGGCTTGAATGGGAATTTGATATTTGTCTGTATCTTGTTTGTTTCCCACCCAGTTTGAGTGAACATCTAAGAGACTGCATCTCTCACCAAAGGATCTTTGCTATGCTTCAGGTACAAGAAGTGAAAAAGGCCTTACTTGAGCACCAACGGACTTGAAAAGCAGGCACAAAGAAGCATGGGACCAGCCCCTGAGGCAGACACAAGGACAGAGCAAGGACAGGGACCTGAAGCTTGAAGAATGACTATCAGCTCACACAAAATTGGTTAGATCCCTCAAAGGAAAATATGTACAAAATAGGGACAGCAAAGCTGGGACATATATCTGAAAGTAGAAACTGTCTCTGGTAAATGAGGAGCATCATGAGCAATAGATGATCTAAATCAGTGGTTCTCAACCTTCCTAATGCCACAACCCTTTAATACACTTCTTCATGTCCCTCAAACCTGGTTAGTTTGTGTTCTGAAACCTGGCTAAGACGGTAGTGGGGATTCGACCGGGGAGGTCGTCCTTCAAACCTGGTTAGTTTGTGTTCTGAAACCTGGCTAAGATGGTAGTGGGGATTCGACCCATGTTGGGCTGACCCCCAACCATAAAATTATTTGTGTCTTGGTTCCCAAGACCATCAGAAATATGCGTTTTCCGATGGTCTTAGGCGACCCCTGTAAAAGGGTCGTTCGACCCCCAAAGGGGTCGTGACCCACAGGTTGAGAACCACTGATCTAAATAGTCCCTGGTGCTGCATGGAACTTCCAAGAGTGCACGCAGAACTGAGCTGCCTGGCAGAGCTCCCCCTGCTGGGCAGCCCATTATCTGTGCAGCACCCATATGGTGGCTGCATGGCTTTCAAGGAAAGTTGATCATGAGAGCTAGCATGGTATAGTGGTTAAAGTCTCAGGCGAGGATCTGGGAAACCCAAGTTCGAATCCCCACTCTGCCATGGAAGCTTGCTAGGTGACTTTGGGCCATGCACACACCGGCTCGACTCTGGCAAGTGTATGTATGGGAGGAATACCAGGGGTGTGACACAGAGGAAGGCAATTGCAAACCACCTCTGTCGGTCTCTTGCCTTGAAAGCACTACCGGGTTGCCAAACAAATGGCTGTGACTTGATGACACTTTACACATGTAAACATGGAATGTATTGCCTAGACCAGCCACTCTCAACCAGGGTTCCCTGGTACCCTGGGTTGCCATGAGCATGTCCCAGGGGTACCGCAGCAACACTACCGCCCCCCCTCATTTTTGTGGTGTCTCCCACCGGCGCCAGCAAGGACATGGAGCTGGCCCATGGGGCAGGGCCTGCCACAAGGTCAGCAGCCACCACCACCCCCAGTGCTTCCCTTCACCCTGGGAGGGGAAGGTGGAGGGTGGTGGCAGGGGTACCGTGAGATATGAAGAGTGAGATCAAGGGTACTCTGACCTCGAAAAGGTTGGGAAACACTGGCCTAGACCGAAACTTCTCTATCCATAAAATGATAATGCAAGCAGAGAGCAGTATGTCTAGCCCTGCAAAGCTGAAGTAAACTGCTACAGTTCAATAAAACAGTACGGCTGGAAAAAGCAGACACTGCATCCTTCAGACTAATCAATGTTGACCATAGCTCTTTAGGGCATCTATTTTTTCATGATGAGTTGTAATCTGAAAGGTTTTTTGGTCACTGTGTACTACGCATTCTTTTAAAGAAGTGGCATCACAGTCCTTTTCTTGCTGTATCATCTATCAGGTGGCCAGCTGTTTTTTTACTGGCACTCGCTGGGCACAAATAGCTTTTAACAGCTGCGTGCAACACAGAAATCCAGCCCGTGAACTTCTTCTTGGTGGGCAGACACCGTAACTGAAGATGTTCCACCTGCCGAAGTTCAGTTTGTCACTCTGCTTTGAAAGGCACAGGAGCCCTGCTGTTGGAAGCGGTTGTTGCGCTGTTAGAACACTTCTGTGCGAGGTCTAAAAATAGCCTGACAGACTATGCAAAACAAATCCAAACTGGCACTGTCTGGATGGCATTCTTTTATTTGTCCTGAAGGAACCCCTGATTGACTTGCTGTGTTGTTCACTGACTACATTACCGTTCTGGCAGCAGCGTTTGACACTTTCTATGCAAAGTGTTACTAAGAAGTGCACAAGGTGTAAGAAAACAGAAAATGTGGCCTGTCTAATGCAACGTTCTATTCCTTTTTTTCACACACAGTAGTGACAGTTGCACTCTGTAATGGCTATGGATTTTGTAAATGTCTGGAATGTGAATCGAAAGGTCGGATTGACTATTTCCAGACAATACAGGAACCTTTACAGCCTCTGGCTGCTGCAAACCTCTCATTTCTGCAGCGTGTAGATTTTCTTCATCGTGTCATTTTTCTTTCCGTGCGTAACAGTTTCCATTTCTGGAACAAGTTTTTCTTCTCCAGTTACATTAAGGATATTGGAACAACTTTGATCACACTCAAAAGCATGAGGTGCTCAAAAGATTGCCAGGGCAAACATCCCCACGGGTGAGTAACTTCGACATACCTGCTCATCTCTCCAGAGGAAGTGCTTTTTAGTCTCAGGTGAATTGATCCCAAGAGAAAAACGGAAGCATTATGTATTATGACTGGACAATATCCATTGCTCAGAAAATGTTTCAGAGCCACCGTATAAATACTGGAAGGACATTTTGGCTGATTAGTGACCTTCCAACAAGCGTTCATCCGACATCGTGTATTTTATTTTGAGGCATTTAACAAAAGCATTTTTTTTTAAGCCTGGGATTTTTGTTAATGTGAATAGGGCTTGCCGAAATGCTTTTTTGCATTTCTTTCATTGTATTTTTGAATCTCTTTGTAGTTTTTGGGTGGACATTTTCTCTCGCAGCTTTTTAAATAATATTGTACATTGTTTTGAATGTATCACCAGGTTTTTATTGATCTTGCTGAAGGCTGCCTCTGGCATATTTTAATGAGATGCAGCAAACTAATGACCTAAGTGAATAAGATAAACAGAAGATAACCTGAAACTGGCAAACCTGGAGTGGTACCTTCAGAAATTTCCCTCTCTTAAAAAGAACCCTTTAAACTTATGGGAATTTAAAACCACCATAACAATGAGATACATAATAATTATAAATTAAAATAAGGGAAGAATTAATAAGGTTGTTAAGACCAGGAATAAGTTTGTTTATTTATTTATAGATCTAAAGTTAACAAATATAAGAACATAAGAACATAAGAACTAGTCTGCTGGATCAGACCAGAGTCCATCTAGTCCAGCACTCTGCTATTCGCAGTGGCCCACCAGGTGCCTTTGGGAGCTCACATGCAGGATGTGAAAGCAATAGCCTTCTGCTGCTGCTGCTCCCGAGCACCTGGTCTGCTAAGGCATTTGCAATCTGAGATCAAGAAGGATCAAGATTGGTAGCCATAGATCGACTTCTCCTCCATAAATCTGTCCAAGCCCTTTTTAAAGCTATCCAGGTTAGTGGCCATCACCACCTCCTGTGGCAGCATATTCCAAACACCAATCACATGTTGTGTGAAGAAATGTTTCCTTTATGATAAAAGAGAACAAAAAATACCAATAAAAAGGTGTTACTAATGACCAACAGACTGACCAGACGTGGAGTTTTTTGGGGGGCAGACCAGCAATATAAAGCTGGTCCCAGCCAGGCCGATCTCATGGTTCGATGGCCAGTCTGAGCCCAGCGTTGAACCACAAACTCGGCCTTGCTGGGTCCAGCTTAATATTTCTGGCTGTGCCCTTGAAACTCCACCTCCGGCCAGTCTGTCCATCATTATTACGGCCCAAAGGTCATTCATAAATGCAGTGAAGCATAGTATTATTGTAATGGGAATGCAAAGTTAAAGTATCAAAGTAATCATAAATGGTCCACTGCATGACTTAGCCACATGTAGTAAAACATATTATTGAATGGGGTGCTGAAGATGCCAGCCACAGATGCAGGCGAAACGTCAGGAGAGAATGCTGCTAGAACACAGCCATACAGCCCAGAAACCACACAGCAACCCAGTGATTCTGGCCGTGAAAGCCTTCGACAATACATATTATTGAATGTTCAATTAAATCTATTAGTAATGTTGATCAGCTAATTTAGACTTAATAGGCTGTGTTACCTTCGTTACAAGGCTCAAATGTGTTTTGCAGCTTCAAACAGATTTTTCTTTGGTGGGGGCAAAAATGGCTAATAGTAAATAGTAAATTGATGGTAAAGGTTGCTGACTCCTGCTCTGGGCTAATTCTCATGGTTAGCTTAAGAGCTTGTTTTGCAGTCAGAGTCTGTACTTAAGGAGCGGACAGGGGCTCTGCTAACTGCAGGTTGGGTAATATTGCATTCTGGACCAGCTGAAGTTTCCAGAACAGTCTCAAGGGTAGCCTTATGTGAAGCAAATGACAGTAGTGCAGAATCCATTTCTCCTCAGCAGGGGAAATGTCCACTGCTCAGAAGTGAGGCTTGCTGCTCTCTCTTTCCCAGCAACTGCCAACCTTGACCTACTCTTTTGCCTTAAATGGCAAGCTGATGTGCAAAATCAGCCAAGGAAGCTTTTCACAGCTTAGAAATACACAGGATCACCAGATAATGAATGTGCAACAAAAAAGATAGAGGCAGTTTGGAAAGACATACTGGATTTATACACCCTCCAGAGAACTTTTTCTAGGCTGTACCACTTGGGCAGGGTGGGCAGAATATTAAAGGTGAACACAAACAACCACAGGGATGGCAACCTCCAGATGAGTCCTGAAGTTCACCTGGAATTACATCTGATCTCTAGACTACAGAGATCAGTTCCTCTTAGATGAATAAAGTCCTCCAACCTGACGTAACAGCAGGAGAAAATGGATGGGAAAAAGCCCTCTGTGCATTGCTGCCATTCTCTAGCAATACCCCAAAACTCTATAGTAAAACCATAGAATTTGGGAGGATACCTGCAGAATCCCCAGTTCCTTGTGACTTCCTGTTGGGTTACATGACTGGAAAGAAGATGCTCAGCCACACCCCCTGAAACTCCTGGATGTGGCTAGCCCTCCACTGGTAGTCATAGTTCCTCTGGAGAAAATGTCAACTTCAGGGGGCACATTATATGGTATCACGTCCCCGCTGAGCTCTGTCACCACCACCTTCTAAAGCTCCGGCCTCCACAAGAACTGCCACCAAATCACCAAAAATTTCCTAAACCAGAGTTGGCAACCTAGTTATGAGCATATCGCTGAGAAGGCTAAACCACAGGTCCCTCCAGGCTACTGACAGGGCATTGGGGTGGGGGAAGGTAGGGTTGCGAAGCTCCAGATCCAGGTTGGGAAGCTCTGGAGATCTGAGGATGAGAACAGAGACCTCAATGGGCTACAAGGCCATAGAGCCAATTGGCCAATTGGCCATGCTGGCGGGGGCTGATGGGAATTGTAGTCCATAACATCTGGAGTGCCAAAGGTTCGCCACCACTGCCATAGAGTCCACCCTCCAAAGCTTCCACTTTTTCCAGGAGAATTGACCTCTGTAGTCCAGAGATAAGCTCCAGGGGATCCCCAGGTCCCAGCTGAAGGCTGACATTCTCACTTCCTGACATCCAGGTATATACCTTCAGAGAGTTGATTTATGTGCCAGAAATTGAACTAGTCTACTATGCAATCTCACATCTTCTGACTTTAATGTAATACAGTCTGGAAAACTGACTTGTGTGTTGTCTTACATAAAGTAGGCCTCACTTAGGCATGAGCACCGGTAAAAAATATTGTTACATTTCATATTTGGGGTATTTTACCTGGAATTTTTTGGTAAAGCTGAATACAGCCAATAGCCACCACTCTCTAGTGAAAGCAATCACCACAGCTGCTAAATCTGGGTGGAGAAAGATCTAGAAATTTGGGGGTGGAGTCTGGAAAGGGGAGAAACCTCAGCAGGGTATAAGGCCCTATTAGCCACTCTCCAAAGCAGCCATTTTCTGCAGGGGAATGGGTCTCTGGAGGAGGAGGAGGAGGAGGAGGAGGAGGAGTTTGGATTTATACCCCCCTTTCTCTCCTGCAGGACACTCAAAGGGGTTTACAATCTCCTTGCCCTTCCCCCCTCACAACAAACACCCTGTGAGGTAGGTTTTAATTCCAGATCTCCAGGTCCCTAGAGGTTGAAAACCCTGGACCACACACTGAAGAGATCCTTATAGTGGTGCATGTTTGCACCACTTCGGCAGAACCGGTTGTTAAAATGGTGCTTGTAAACAACCAGTTGTTAAATTATTTGAAACCCACCATTGGAACCAGTTGTTAAATTATTTGAATCCCACCACTGATCATAGGTGATTCTACTATGCCTCTTTACAAACCTGAGTTGGTTCTATCATATTTAGCATAATATGTAATATGGTCCTAATTTTAAAAAAATATCAGATCACCATCTCTATCTCCTTGGTCTGAAGTGAGATTTGAGTGTGGCTACAGCAAAAGCCTTCTGCACCAAAGTAAATTTCACACATTTTGTACAGCCTGGGGAAAAAATGATTTCCTTTTGGGTTCTCTTCACAGTCTTTGCTGCCCAGATTCATTTTTCATTTTCATCTTTTTCTGGGCAAAGTTGAACAAGGAATAAGTCTTGGATAAAAGGTCTCTCCTGTCATAACATCTAGCAGAGTCAGAAACAAAAAGTCTCAGAAGCCTCACCAGACAGTGTAGACTTTCAAGAGTCTCCCTCACAAGACTTATTATTCTGTGTAGCTCAAGGAACACAGATTGTCCACCCTGCTTGAATCAGGCCTCAGAGATTTATGTGCAAGACAGTGTTGGAAGGCCAAAATGATTGCCCTTAGAACAGTGTTTTCCAATCTGTGGGTTGCAACTCACAAGTGGGTTGTGAAGCCAATGGTACTTCCTATCATTGTCTGGTGTCCCCCAAACTCACAATTAATCTCTGATGTGGAGAAGGTGGGACAAAACTTGCTTGAGAACTTGGACTTTCTAGCACTAAAGGGACAGCTGTGGCACAGATGAACATTTCCAGAACTGTAAAACCTGTCTTTCTGTTCAATGTATTGTCGAAGGCTTTCATGGCCAGAATTACTGGAGTGTTGTGGGATTTCCAGACTGTATGGCCGTGTTTAGGAGAAAATACTACTGGAACATGGCCAAACAGCCTGGAAATCCCACAACGCTCCTCTGTCTTTCTGTTTTTCAGTAATGACATCTTTAGGATATTGTTGACATAAAATATTGTAGTTTCCCCATGTGTGTACCTCTCAGTTTGAAAATATTTCAGAGAAGACAAATTTTAAAAATATAAATACATACATATACTCATAAAGAAACATCTTGACAGATAAACCCTTTAAACCAAGACACTAATCCACAGATCCCCCAGCCATTGTTGTACTATGAATCTATGGCTACAGAGGGGCCTCTGTCCTCCTCTCTGATTATTAGCCCTAATCATAATTTTTGGGTGGCAGGAAAGATGCTGGTAATAGTAGAATCATTCTATCTCCACTCTTCCTGCCAAAGATTTATTAATTGATTTAAGTTTCCACAGGGCTGCCAAGAGGAAGGAGTCTAAATTCTGGGGACCAAAGTAAATGTAGAGACTCCTGAAGTTGGAATTAAGATGTGTTCAGCAGTAAGCAGAATCAAGCATTTTGAATGGGAAGCATGAAAAAAATAATGCTTTCACTCAGCTGGTTTTACGAACAGTGTTTGCTTGTGGTCGTTGGGAGGGAGGAGGATGTGGACTCTCTTGGTTGACTGCAGTTATAGCCAGTAGAGCACGTGTGTGAGATATGCCAAACTTTGAGATGGCATGGGACTTTGAAGAAGAGATCGCTATGCCTGTTGTATGTTGTGAGCAGAGGTGGGATCCAGCAGGTTCTCACAGGTTCCCGAGAGTAGGTTACTAATTATTTGTGTGTGCCAAGAGGGGGTTACTAATTGGTGATTTTGCCACGTGATTTTTGCCTTAGTTACGCCCCCCTCCCTCTACGAACCACAGTAGCCGCGCAGAACTTGAAGCAGTCTAACTTCAGGAGGTGCAATCGCGCAGCATGCAGCAGCCTGTGCCTGTGTGCAATATTACGTCGTTTCCGCCACCAAGGACCGGAATACGCGATGGCGGCTGTGTCCTTGCCACAGCCCCACCCAGGAATGCCCCCCAAATGCCCAGCCATGCCCCCGTCGTGCCCCGCCCAGCCCCATGGGTGCTACACCACAGTTTGAATCCCATCACCATGGGAACCTGTTACTAAAATTTTTGGATCCCACCACTGGTTGTGAGTGTGAGTGTGAGTGTGTATGGTTCGACGAATTCTTATGCCAAATAAGAGCAATTGTCAATATTAGCTGCCTTCCTGATTATAGTTTATATTCTGTGTGTTGTGTTCTCTGAATCTTTCTGAAGCAATTTACTTTTAATTTTTGTTTATTTTTTGTCATCAAGTCACATCTGAATTATGGTGACCCCTGCTGGGGTTTTCAAGGAAGAGACTTCAGAGGTGGTTTGCAGTTGCCTGCCTGTATGTCACAGGAGTACTGCAATCCCCCTTGAGTTTTGAAAATTTGGGCAGAAAACCATGTAGGTACACTGCCCGGTGTGTGTGTGTATCTTTCCTTTTATCCAACAGGAAATAATAATAAAATAGATTAATTAAACAATGACAACAAAATAAACAATGAAACAAAACTACATGAAACAACCCAAGGTCCCTTTTGGAACTGATACTGAAAGTTAAAGAAACAAAACAAACTGCCATGTATGGACCTATTGATAGTGGACAGTATTTATTATGCATGCACATTTACTCATGAATAAGCCTCGTTTTAGTAACTGAGGTTTACTTCCAAGTAACTGAGATCCTCAGGCTCACTCCACACAGCAAACGGGCAGGGGTCTGCAACCTGCGGCTCTCCAGATGTTCATGGACTACAATTCCCATCAGCCCCTGCAAGCATGGCCAATTAGCTATGTCACACCTTCGCTGTCACACCTTCGCATGGAAGTGCATCTATTTTTTTTATTTACCTCCCTCCGAAGTGTAGCTACATAGGCATGCACAAATGAGCCCCCACAGCCATGCCGACATGCAAATGTAAGCCGCAAAAAAGAAAAGTGCAGACAAATAAAGTGTTTCCCGTCTGGCTGTTTGCTTGCAAGCATCTGCAACCCAGAATTTTTCAAAAGACTTGCAAATAGCATGATTCTAAACAAAAAAAAGGGGGGGTTTGGGGAAAATAACATAGCATAGATTTGCTTTGGTGGTAGGATTTGTGCAGTACCTCCCCAAAATGGATTTTTCCCCATTCTAAACCTGTATGTAATGGCCCATGCGGAGTAGGTCTCTGTGAGCCAAAGTCACTTGACAGTTTTGGTGCTAGAGGAGCAGCCTGCCCTCAAACTCAACTTTCATGTTGTTACCAAACTGTTTATTAGCTAAAAAGTTCACAAAGTACCACGAGAGAGTTTTGTTCAGATCTGTCTCTTTTCCTTTAACGTTGAATTGTGCTAGTTAGACTTTGTTTGAAAGTGGGTTTGTGGGGTTGTTTGTAAGCTTGTTTTGTACAATATCCTATTCAAAAATGCAAATCAGGAGTTCAGTATAATCTGCCATTTGATAATCCATTTCCATTTCCTGTAATGGTTCTTACTAGTGAACACCTATTTATTCTATTCATGGTAATAGCAAGCCAAATGATTTATGATATTTGGTTTGGATCAGGATCAAGGGGTGGGGGACAGATGCAAATTTGACTATGGTAGCTTTTAACAGCCCTTAGGGGTGCATGGTACATGACCATTCCCAAGAGCCAAAAGTAAAGATTCCCTCTCTTCTCTTGTGACAGCAAACACAGTAGTGCAGAACCAAGAGATAAAGCACAGATAAAACGCTTTTTGCAATGGGCACCCTTACTAGACAAGGTGTATTTACATATTCTCTATATTAAGCATCGTAAGAAATGTCTGATGTTCAGACCATCGGTGCTGTTCAAGACATTTTGCACATCTGGAGTTTGAGAGCATCCTTAAATGAGATTGGCACTAGAGGGAGTAGTAAGCTACAATTTTTATGTCATTTAACTTTTGTAAACGTTTCCTTCATCTGGGTGCTGTGTGGTTTCCGGGCTGTATGGCCGTGTTCTAGCAGCATTCTCTCCTGACGTTTCGCCTGCATCTGTGGCTGGCATCTTCAGAGGATCTGATGTTGGGAAAGCAAGTGGAGTATATATCTGTTGGAGTGTCCAGGGTGGGTGGAAGCCCAACCGGTATGAGTAACAAAGGCGGCAACCAGGTCAATAGTTGAGGGCATCTGAATAGAAGTATGAGTAACAATGAAGACTATAGCCTGGGAGTAACCCTGTAGATAGCAAGGTCACTGGTGGGAGCATCTGAATAGAAGTATCTTGGCCTTTGTTTCTTTTGTCTATGGTCATCCTGTGTTTGTGTGGAGCTGGTTTGACTTCAGTCTTGACCCTAGTATTTTTCAACACTGGCAGCCAAAGTTCTGTTCATTTTTTCATAGTTTCTTCCTTCCTGTTAAAATTGTCCGTATGTGCTTATAGTTCAATTGCTTCTCTGTGTAGTCTGGCCGTAGTGGCTTTCAGAGTGGTCCAAAATTTCTGTTTTTCAAATAATATTCTATGTCCAGGTTTGGTTTATCATGTGTTCTGCTATTGCTGATTTTTCTAGTACAAATAGTCTGCGAGGTGCCTTTTAAGGTGCTTCTTTTGATGCCGGTGTCTGTGCACTGCGTTTGAATTGGTTCCTATGTAGAACTTGTCCCACAGCTGCATGGTATCACGATAGACTCCTGCAGTATTCAAGGATCCCTCTTATCCTTTGCTGAGCATTAGCATCTGTTGAATTTTTCTTAAGTGGGTCTATAGGTGGTTTTGTAAGGTTGTGCTTCTTCATCAGTTTTCCCTGTGCGATCAGTGGTTCCCTTGATGTATGAGTAAGAACACCTTCCCTCTAGATAATCTTTTATCTTTGTTCATGTGGCTTGTTCTTGTGTCTTGCAGCCCATGCTCTGATTTCTGTATTAGAGTAACCATTAACCTGTAGGAGGCCCTGTTTGGAGTGATTCAATTCATCTTGTAGGAATTGAGGTTCACGAAAAAAGATTCTGTTTCTTGCTTGATATGCCAAAGTTTTTTATGGTGCTCCTTTTTTTTGCCCTGTAGATGGTGATTGGAGTTTTTTATTGTAGATATCACAATGCTGTGTGAGTAGGTTTTCTGGCATACCCGTGTGTCCCAATTGCTGGTTTGGTTTTGCGGATGGCCCTAAAACAATCTAAAAATAGCTGATTTTCCTTCATTTTTTCTTTCTCCATGAAATGTAAATTGGATGTTGTAGGTGGATCTTGTTGGTATGGTCCAGGAACTTCTGTTTAGCTTCTTCTTCTCCGTGGCTCAGAATGGTAGATGTGTGTCCACCATAGCGGAACGTATGGTGGGCTTTTGGTGCTGTTTTTCGGGGCTTGTTTCTCAAAATGTTCCATATAAAAATTAGCTATTACAGGGCTAAGAGGGATTTTACCCATGGCAACCCCCATCTTTTCTGATGTAGTATTCATTACCTCCCACTGGAAGTAGCTGGTAGTGAGACAATGTTGAAACAGGGCTGTGATGTCTTTTGGGAATTTCTGGTTAATAAGAATTGTCATGTAGATTGTCTGCTATGCCAGGGACCTTGGTGAATAGGGACACCACATCAAAAGCTTTCGATCAGTTTGTCATTGGGGTTGGGATTTGAGTTTGCTGATTTTTGCAGTTTTTTCAATGATAGAGAGTGAGTTGAGTCGCCAATGTAATGTGTAGTAAGTCCAGTATGATTTGCAGTTGTGTGGCCAGAAACTTTGCCAAATCGCCTTAGCAGAGAATGCAAAGTTTCTGGCCACGCGGCTGCCGTCCGCCGGACTTACACGACCAGTAAAACTTTCAACTCACTTCATTGAAAAATCAGCAAACAATAAATTTTGTCGTACCAGGTCCCCATAACCATATTTTCGATATGAGATGCTTCAACGTGTCTCACTTCCAGTGGGGATGTGAATACTATGAACCCGAAAGATGAGGGCCGGAACCGCCTATGCTTGTAATAACTAATTTTTATATGTTTGTTGAAAACAAGCCCTGGCCAACGCAACCCGCCATCTTCGTTATGTGGTGGCACGATACCGACTGAATACGAAGAAATTAAACGGATTCTGGACGATCGCAACATCCAATTTACTATGGAGAAAATGACTTCATTTTAGATGTTTTAGTCATCATGGCTCGTGGTAAAGGACGCGATACGAAAACCTGTCTGAACGAATAATCACACCAAAACTCAATCTCCGAAACGCACCATAAACACGATTTTATCGCGCAAACGTCTGGGAACTCTAGGCCTGGTGAATCACCCTGAAACAGAAATACTACGAGCTTCTGTGCAGAAATCAGGGGCATAAGCCGCATGAACAGACAAAGAGCGCAAGATATTTTACCATGCATCAAGCGCGATAAGCGATGAGCACGGCAAACCGTCTGCGAACCCCGCTATCGGCAGATAACCCGTTCGGCAAAGGATGAGGATCGCGTACAACTACTGCGGTTATGCTTTACTGCGGCTGTGGACAATCAGGGCTCACCAAGCACGATTAACGAACGCTGTCAGGCTGCGGCACTACCGGCCGGAAAGATCGGCAGTAACTGGGCTTGCATGATAAATGACATTTGAAAAAAACAGAAGTGGACCTTTCTAACCGCCGTCTTCTGAAGAGCTGGTAAACATGGCTGGTACAACGGGAAGAAACTGTAATGAACGGAAACGGCTGCCAGTGAAAAAAACTGCTGGGGTCGGGCAATGTCAAATAACTCCACTGGCTACAGGACAAAAGAAGGCGCAAAGACCATACCCTGTGTTTTCTTAACTATCTATCCCAGTACTAGTCTTCATTGTTGCATGCTTCTATTCAGATATAACGACGACCTGATTTACGCCTTTAATTGCACGATCCAGGTTTCCTGTTTTTATATTTCGTCTTCTCCTTTCCCAACATCAGATCCTCTGAACAACCACAGGTACGAAGCTTTCTTTAAATTTCACCCAAGTGATTCCGGCTGGCCCGTGAAGGTTTTCATTAATCACTGTTTCCTTCATCCATCTTCTCAGCCTTGTAGCCCAGCCTTGTTCTCTTTCTCTCACACACCCATTCCCTACCCTCCCACCCCTCACCCCCCAAAAAAGAAACCAGTCTAGAACGTTGAACTAAAACAAACCAAATAGCAACCTGAGCTGTGATTTGACTTCTGGTTGTTTAACTGCATGCTGAACTCAGCATCCTCTGGGCATTTGAATATAACCCTACAGCTATGGCTGGGAATTGAATTTTGTGATCTATAGATGATTTCTCATGGTTGCACAAATATCTCAATCAGTTAGATTGTGAGTTTGTTCCCCCTAAATTTGGGGAAACAGGAAAAATTACTGTCATCTTTAATTAGGAAAGGAGTTGATAATAAAACTGCAAGGATTGTCATGCCTTTATATAAAGCAGTGGTGCGACCGCACTTGGAATAGTGTGTTCAGTTCTGGTCGCCACATCTCAAAAAGGATATCGAAGAGATAGAAAAAGTGCAGAGAAGGGCAACGAGGATGATTGAGGGACTGGAGCACCTTCCTTATGAGGAGAGGCTGCAGCGTTTGGGACTCTTTAGTTTGGAGAGGAGACATCTGAAGGGGGATATGATTGAAGTCTATAAAATTATGCATGGGGTAGAAAATGTTGACAGAGAGAAATTTTTCTCTCTTTCTCACAATACTAGAACCAGGGGGCATTCATTGAAAATGCTGGGGGGAAGAATTAGGACTAATAAAAGGAAACACTTCTTCACGCAACGTGTGATTGGTGTTTGGAATATGCTGCCACAGGAGGTGGTGATGGCCACTAACCTGGATGGCTTTAAAAAGGGCTTGGACAGATTTATGGAGGAGAAGTCAATCTATGGCTACCAATCTTGATCCTCCTTGATCTCAGATTGCAAATGCCTTAGCAGACCAGGTGCTCGGGAGCAACAGCCGCAGAAGGCCATTGCTTTCACATCCTGCACGTGAGCTCCCCAAGGCACCTGGTGGGCCACTGCAAGTAGCAGAATCCTGGACTAGATGGACTCTGGTCTGATCCAGCAGGCTAGTTCTTATGTTCTTATGTTCTTATCTTTAGCACAGCTTGCTTTTGTCTTGCATCTGTTCCCCTGGAGAATAATGGCTGCTATGGATGCTATGGCATTTGCCCTGCTGAGGCTGCTTCCCTTGCTGGCCTGAGAACCAGCACGTTGTAGTGGTTATGAATAGCGGACTCTAAACTCAGATTTGTTTCCCCGCTCCTCTACAAGAAGCCTGCTGGGTGACCTTGGGCTAGTCCCAGCTCCCTCAAAACTCTCTCAGCCTTACCTATCTTACAAGGTGCCTGTTGTAGGGAGGGAAAGGGATTGTGATTGTAAACTGCTTTGAGAATCCTTTGTCAGAACATGCGTTTAGATGAGCAAAATCTAAATGACAGCTGGACCCTCCTTCTAGCAGGTGCCGTGTGCATAATTAGGACTGAGCGCACAACATGTACCGTGTGCAAAACCTGATAAGGTAAGGGCACCTGATTGGTACCACATTTGTATATAGATAGCATAGACAACAGAGTGATATGTGCCTGAAAACACCTGTGGTCTGGCGAAGCACTTTGTCAGTAGAGAGCAATAAATAGAACTGCACTGGTGACTGTGTGTCTGTCAGTTCTTGTCTGCATTGCATCCTGCAAGGTGGTCTACTCTGAGTAAATCTGCTGCTTCAACATCCTTATGGTAGAGAAAAGTGGGGTGTAACAACCAATTCTTCTTCTGCATCCTCCCACGGCTCCACCCCGAAATCTCTGGCAATTTCCCAACATGGAGCTGGCAACCCTAACGGGCACTGATCTCTGTAGCAGGAAGATCCATTGTGATTCCCGGAGAGCTGCTGCTGACTTCACTACTTCTGTGAGGTGTGGAAGGGTTGGGGGAAGAAGGGAGGAGGCAGGGAGGATGATGCAGGCAGAAAGAGAGAGTGATGCGGTGAGGTGGCAGAAAAAGAGATAAAGAGTGATGGGAAACAATCCGGGTTGCTGTCACACCTTTGCATGGAGATGCATCTATTTTATCTGATTACATCCCACCCATGTGTAGTAATGCAGGCAGGGTCGGAGCAAGGGGGAACTGTGCCCAGGGAATGCACACACCTCCGGAATGCCCCGGAATGCCCCGCCACATCCCCACACCGGCACACGCCCGGGGCGCCATGATCCTCCACCCCGTTGGTGCTACCTCACTGAACGCAGGCATGGACCCCCCACAGCCATTCTGATGTCTCACGATATGACCATCTGCACCTGTGTAGCCACGCAGATGTAAGCTGCGAAAAAAAATTTAAAAGGTAAACGGAGGTGAAGAAAGTGTCTCCTGCCTAGCCATTCACTTAAGAGTGGCTGCAACATGGGATTTTTGAAAAAAAAAACTCACTAGTTTAACGATTTTCAAAAAAAACCAGTTTGGGAAAAATAACACAGGGCAGACTCATTTGGGGGGTGGGATCTGTGTGAAATCCACTCCCCCCCCAAAAAAACCCCCTTTTTTAGCATCTTACACCTGTGTTTATTGGCCTGTGGGGAAGGGGCCTACGAGAAGTAGGGAGGCAGGGGCAGGAAGCAAAGCTGGGAGAAATTAGATTACTCCTGCAACTTTCTTGTGGGCCCCACTTGTAAATCTTGAAAAGGCATAAAATAAAGAACCTCAGAGTTGTATGGGTGTCTCTGCAGTTCCAAGCATGAGGAAGATTGCTAGTGTGTGTTAAATTTATGACAAGATGGAAACGATAAGCATATTATATTTGTGTCTGTGTTTGTCATATGATTTCTAATGAAGATTTATTATATTTTCTGTCTTTTACTTTGTATCTTATCAGGTTTATAACATTGTTAAAAAGAGAGAGAAAATAAAAGTGTATCTCTGTTGATAACAGGCATGGTGGCAAATTGCAATGATCTCAGTGATATTGATAACTTTATGAATCACCTTGCTAAAGATGCACTCAGGTAAGACAAAAAAGAAGTGTGGTGATACAAAATATGCAAAACAAAAGAAACCTATCACATAAATGGTTATAAATAAGGGTCTATTGAGTGTAATAATAAGAAAGTGAAGGGTATGTAAAGAATCACAATAGCAGGAAGAGAAAAAATAACTGCAAATACAGTTAACAAAAAGGAAAACAGAACACCCAAACACACTGAAAACAAGCTGCGAAAGAGGCACTGTGACTGGAGATAAACAGGTTCAATGAACAAGGTAAGTTCAGGTAACTCTTTCCCCAGAAACTGTGCAATATCTTCTATAATCAGATGGAAAGTTCCAGGTCTTGCCCATTTCATCAGCTGGAAAATGCCTTACACTTGCCAGGCCATGGAAATATATAGCCTCTAGAGATAATAAATAGTGCATAACGATAATAAATAAATCCATAGGTATCATACCAAGATGTTAATACAATTTGCAATTGCTTTCTAATGCCACTATATAAATAAAGCTACAAAATTATGTGCTATATTAATTTTTAAAAGGACCACAGCCGTAGAAGGTGTTTATACTTACAATAATTTACAAGGCTAGTACAAAATTCCAGTGTTTTCTAAGGCTAGTGTTACTGGCCTAACAGGGGTAAGGACTTTATTAAAGGGATTCTCCACCAGCTGCTAAGAGTGTAACAGCACACATATGGTTTTAAAAGTAGCAAAGGGGAATGAGCACTTCCGCATATGGCAGCAAGAGGGGCCAAAGAGGGAGATCTTTGAGACTGTAAAATATGGGGAAGGAATTCATGGCAAAAGAATATTCCACAGAGGAAGCAAGTGAGTCACAATTGAATTTAAACGTTTTATATAAATTTGTTTAAAAATACAAACACACAGAAAGGCATAACAGCACATACATTCAAGTTCCTAAAATATATAAAAGGTTTTTAAAGGATAGATTAGCGGAGGATAGAAATGGAGGGGGTTTTCAGAGGTAATAACGTTACCTAAATTCAGCTGAAAGAAAGATCTTGTAGAAGGCAAGAATTCAAATGACCAAGCATCTGAATCCAGGCGAAGGGCGATGGCATAAATTGTGTGTCTCCAAACTGAGAAGCCAGAAGACCAAAAAAGGGAGGTACAGAGCACTGGAGTTTGTGAGTGAACTAAACTTTTATAAGGTAGGTGGATTTCCTTGGTTGGGAAAGGGAACCAAATCACACCTAAGTTTCACATCTGTGCTGGATTTGGGGGGTGCTGAGGTAATTAGTCAGCTCATCTACTGCTAAACCCGGGACAATCGGGGCCAAAATTGCTTTTAAGCTAAACGAGGAAACGTACTGAAAGGCTTTCCATGCAGATTCAACTCTCGAGAGTCACTGCCCAGGATATTCAGGATTTAAGCTGAGACATTTAGATCAGGATAAAATGAGTGGGTTTTAGGAGAGTCATGACAAAGGTAGAGTAGATGCAGAGAAGCAACCCTTTGTTGCTAACTTGGTTTCCAGAAGAGATAGGGAAATGCAGAATCTGATACTGAGGTGGCTTTCCATATTCTTTGTCTTAACAGTATCTTTGCAAGGTGTGGTAATCAAGCATGCCCTTACACAGGATGAGACCTCCAAGTCATTTAGGAGTTACTCATTTTAATTAGATCATGTTAACATGTGACCTTTGGAGACGTATGCAGCTACTTCTACACTAGAGAGAGTTTCTTGTGAAAGAAAGCTTAGCCTACTTGCCAATATATCTTAAAGGAAAATATACTACTATATAAATATATATATATATATTTATAGGATGGGTCAGAGGGCTTACACTAGGCAAAAGAGACGTGCTCTTAGAAAATGCTTCTACTTAACAGTAAGTTTTCAGCATCTAAATACTATAAATTACAAACAGAAGTCTGTTATACAAGGCACATATAATTAAAGAGGTACAAATGATAATCATAGTCAATAACTTGTTTGTTTCTTTTAGATATTACAGGATATGTTGAAGAGCAAGATACCCATAAGGATGGAATAAAAAACAATAAATAAATTATATATTAAATTAAAAAATGAAGTAAATTTCATTATTTACTCTACCCTGTGAGGTATGTGGGGCTGAGAGAGTTCCAAAGAACTGTGACTAGCCCAGGGTCACCAAGCAGGCTTCATGTGTAGGAGTGGAGAAATAAACCTGGTTCTCCAGATGAGAATCCACCACTCATGGGGAGTTCTCAAAATTAGAGTCCACCTGCTCTCAACCACTACACCACACTAAGGAATTAAAGTGTGCTTGACATCTGTCCGATGAATCTAAAATTCAAGTAAAATAAAAGTAAATTTTATTTTAAAATATTGTAACATCTAGTCCAAGGTTCTAGACTCTGTCTTAAATCCCATCTGAAAGTTGGATGGGTGGAAAAGAGACTATTTTTTGCTGATTCCTTCCCCCATAGTGAAACCTTTGACTCCTTCCCCCAACATTCTTGTGGAATCTTCCATCCCTCAG
This sequence comes from Sphaerodactylus townsendi, assembly GCF_021028975.2. Taxonomy (NCBI): domain Eukaryota; kingdom Metazoa; phylum Chordata; class Lepidosauria; order Squamata; family Sphaerodactylidae; genus Sphaerodactylus; species Sphaerodactylus townsendi. Next base: position 22,006,689 of record NC_059434.1, read on the forward strand.
GCTGTTGGGGGGGGGGGGGAGACATCGATTTGGGGCTGCAGAAGTCAACCTTTGCAAAAGGAAATTCTCCTTCCATGGAACTCTATGCCAGATCTAAGCCTATGGTTCTGCAATGATTCATACAAATAAACACACAGTGTCTCTTCACCAAAGAAGTGTTCAAAGACTTACCTTGTATGAAAATATGCAACACAGAGAAAGGTTATGTCTAGAGGGACAGGAATCACCCGTAATCAAGGTGATATTGAGAATCAGAGAGATGAGAATTTTTGAATTCCAAAAATGGTTGGGTCTCTAGGGGAGACCATATCCAGTTCTTGACCTGACACCAAACTCTCAAGGAACCTAGCCCTACCTTTTCTCTAAAGATCCCCGCCAAGATTTTGGTAAATTATATCAAGTGGTTCAATTCTATTGGTCCCTGAATCAGGTTTCTCCAGTCATCGTTTAACAGATAGGCCAATGTGAATTTAGTACACTTTTTTCAGTTCTGTGACCACTTCAGTGAAAAAGAACGATATAGGTAACTCAGGCCCCTTCCGCACACGTAGAATAATGTGTTTTCAAACCACTTTCACAACTGTTTGCAAGTGGATTTTGCTATTCCGCACAGCTTTCAAAGACCGTTGAAAGCAGTTTGAAAGTGCATTATTCTCCATGTGCGGAAAGTGTCAGAGACTTCTATCTCTGCACAAGACTCCTAATCTACTTATGAGAACATATTTTCTTTACATTCCTCCTGGGAAGGCATCGAGTTGTTAGTCTAAACTAGAACTGAACAACTTTCCCAAAAACATGTGCTTCAAGAAGATGGTTACTTCTTCTATCGAGAGAGGCTGTATTTTGTGTTGCCCGTAACATTTGGGACAGAGGGATTTATTGTTTTAGCCATGCCTAAGTATGCTTGATCACGTTTATATATTTTTCTACCTTTCCTTGCGTTAATAAGACTTAGAAGGATATGGTTGCCCAAGGATCCAATTATGTTTCTGTCAGAGAACATGTTAATAATGAACATGAACATTTCTCCTTAGGGTGGAACAAAGGTTTCCAGCAAGTTCAGATAATCAGATACAGGTTTAACCAGAGTGTTTTTAGACCTAACTGTTGAGCATCTCCCAACAGGACCAGTCTGAACAATGCTTCTTGCCTGCATTGTTTCCTGTAGAATAAAAATAGCCAAGCATACAGGAGCAACCTCTGGCCAAAAGCCTCCAAGTGCAAATAGAACGATAAAGTCCAACAGAACCAACATGAAAATAAAGAATCCCATCAGAACCACAGGTCAATGTGGCAAGTCCAACACCGCCAATGCTCAACCAGAGAATCCAAACTAACTAGGGATGTGCACTTACTGAGCGCCACTCAGCTATACTCAATTTAAAAATATACCCCAAAATGCATCATCAGGATTTTTTCAGGTATATAGGGATCTGAATACACATGAGAGCTGTGCCCAAGCTAGTAAATCTAACCCCAAATATATCTGAATATATTCAGGCACATTTGGGTATATCAAGAGCCAGCAATTTTCACTTTGAACTTCTCCAAGGTAACTTTCCCCCCCTTTTCACATGTTTCCCAGGCAACAGGAAGAAGTGGGAAGAAGGCAGATGTCACAGGAAATTGGGATTGTATATAAGGGAGAACCCACATGTGTGTGTGTGCAAAAGTCTTGTTTAAGTTTGTTTATCTGGGATTCTGTCACCTGATATTGGTTCTATTGGGTTTGTTGGTTATATTTGCCCAGGAGGCATAGACTAGTGGCTGTTGCAGCATGCAGTCATGGGGGCTGTTGTTCCAGTCCCAGAAAACCTATTCTACTCCAAGGACTGTCACTCCACTCAGGGCAGTGTCATTCCAGTCCCACAGCACTGATTCCAGTCCCAGGGGCTTTTTTTACGCTCTAGGAGCTTCTGCTGTGAAGGGTGAGGGGAAGAGACATCATGTATGAAGGGGATAGAACAGGGTTAGGGAACCTGCAGCTCTCCAGATGTTCAGGAACTACAATTCCCATCAGCCCCTACCAGCATGGCCAATTGGCCATGCTGACAGAGGCTGATGGGAATTGTAGTTCCTGAACATCTGGAGAGCCGCAGGTTCCCTACCCCTGGGATAGAAGGAGACGCCAAAGGGAGACGGGGTTGAAGTGGCAACACCTTGTTGTATACCTCCATCTCTTCCTCTTGCACTATCCCCAACCTTTTGTTCTTCCTCTCCACAGAAGGCCTGCCGGACTCAAGAAGGGGTTCCAGCAGTTCTTCTAGCAACCTCTGGGTTCCTGGGATGAACCTGAGAGCTTGAAGAGTCTTTCCCCCACATTCAGCTCAAAAGACAGCTCAGGCAGCTCCTGCTGCTGCTTCTGAGTCAAAACAGCTGGAGGAAGAGCAGGCTAAGCAGCAGCCTCTTACCCAGTGTCAGCCAGACATGCTTCTAGACTACAGGTGTCAAACTTGCGGCCCTCCAGATGTTATCATGCTGGCAGGGAATGATGGGAGCTGTAGTCCATAACATCTGGAGGGCTGCAAGTTTGACACCTATGTTCTAGACTCTAGAGACAATGGTGCAGAGGTCGTCAGCTGTATTAAATAGCTCCAAGTGCCTAAATGATCCAATGTTACGAATGAATTAGTTTCAACTAGCTGACATATATAATGCAAATATCTCATAGAACACTGTTTACGTGAGTTAATAGATTGGGGTGGAAGCTGACACTCTTGCCTTGGCTCAGGGGTGCTGGATTTAATTATCTTGTTTTGTATAATTTGATGGCTCTAGGAAAAACCCAGGAAATATACAAGAGAAACGCTACAGCATGATGTAGTGATCAAGAGCAATGGAATCTAATCTGGAGAACCAGATGTGATTCTCCGCTCCTCCACATTAAGCCTGCTAAGTGACCGTGGGCTAATCACAATTCTCTCAGAACTCTCCCAGCGCCACCTACCTCATCAAGTTCCTGTTGTGTGGGAGGAAAGGGAAGGCAATTGTAAGTCACTTTGAAACTCCTTAAAGGCACAGAATAACAGGGTATAAAAACCAACTCTTCTGCATTTTGCAGGCTGGATCCTTCCTGCCATTCATGGTCCTCCTTCTATGTAAGATTTAAGACTGGTGACCAGTAATGTTCATTTATTGATATTATTGCTTATTGAGTTTGTCTATTGCAGTCTCATCAGCCACTTTTGCAGAACACAACTGCCCTTTGACTAATTTTACTCTGGTTGATCTACTTGGTTCTGAAATGTTGCTGAAAATCCCCTTTTCTCCCCCATGGCAGAAAGTAATGGATGTGTCACCGAAGACAGATGCAATAGCCAAGAGCAGAAACAGCAGGAATCCCACCATGGCTCCAAGACCAAATCTCCTGCCAAGGAACTAGCACCAGGACAACAGAGTATGTCAAAGACCAATACTTGAGTCCCCCCACTTTATTCACCTCCACTTTATTCACCCAGGGGGAAAAAAGATGTTATGAATATTAATAACCACTTAGTGATCAGGATGCTTTAAGTCTAGCATAATCAAAAAATGGAAAAAAAAGGCCTTTTGCCAAAGAACTACCTATATGAACGTAAACAGCGGGGAGACATAAAAGAGTAGAGAAATAAGGGGCAAAATAATTTGATGAATACTAGGCTACGTTTCAGCAGGAAGTACTGGCGGAGTAGTTAAGGCAACGGTTCTCTCAAAAGGGGGATTTTAGGGAGAGAGGGGAGCTTGAAGATGGCATAATTATTGTAGTTAATTATTGTCATTACTGTTACTGTTGTCATGACTACTGTCATTACTGTTATCATTGTTAAAAATAATCAACATGTGGGGGTGGGGGGAGTCAATCTGGAAACTCAACCTCCCCATCTCACCTCTAGTTTTCTGTAAACTTTCAGAGCCCCGATCAGGCCATTTTTTTCCTCTTTCATTTTGTCCCTTTGACTGACTACACCAGCATGGCGTAGTGGTTAAGAGCAGCGGACGCTTTATCTGATGAACTGGAATTGTTTCCTTGCTCCTTCACGTGAAACTTGCTGGATGACCTTGGGTTAGGCACAGTTCTCTCAGGACTCCCTCAGCTCATCTACCTCACAAGGTGTCTGTTTTATTTATTTTATTTTTATTTATTTATTTATTCCACTTCTATACCGCCCTCCCCCAAAGGGCTCAGGGTGGTTTACAACCTACATACAAACAAGTGGATAAACAGGTTAAAATGCTAAAATTTATACCAATTAAAATGCAGCGCTGTTGTGGGGAGAGGAAGGGATTGTGATTGTAAGCCATTTGGGGACTCCTTAAATGTTGAGAAAAAACAGGTATGAAACCAACTCTCCTCCCCCTCCTCATTGACCCATGCCACCTGAAGCATATTGAGGCTGTATCTTGCCATTTTGACAGGAGGTTCTTTTTTGCCCTTTGTTTAATTTACAAAGTCATGTTTTTCTGCATACCTGTACGTCCGAAGTCCTTCCTGCTTGTTGGTGGACTGGGTTCACTGCTTTCGCTGTTTTTATTATTGGTTTGGAGAGCGGCTGCCACTTTACTATTAAATACAGTGCTTATGAGTGTCTATATATCATTGTTCAAAGCTTTTCAGATGCATTATCTCAATTGCCAATAGTACTTAAAAGATCAAACTGAGGGCTGAGCCCCAGAAAATGCCTGGGTGTTCATGGCTGAGATTCAGTTGTCTGTGCTGGCTGTCCAAAAACTAGATCTCACCTCTCTTTTTTGTCATCAAGTCACAGCTGGCTTATGGTGACCTGGTAGGATTTTTAAGCCAAGAGACATTCGGAGGTGGTTTGCCATTGCTGCAACCCAAATTGTACCCAGAGCAGGGGAAATCAGCATGTTATAGGGTCTCCAGCCAGATGAACATGGAATCTTTTGCCCATCTATGTGGGTTTTATTCTTGCACAATAGTCCCAAGGGAAAAAGCAACCAAGACTAATTCAAACAAAATGGAATATTTATTTTTTAGCACTCAGAAGCACAATTAGGGGCAGACCAAAATTGCTTCTAACCTTTAAGACTACCAATACAGCCACGTAAGTAAAATCATCCTCTTCCTCCCAATAAACACAACACAAAATGGAGAATGATGGAGAGGAACGAGGAGCAAAGATGGGAGGGAAAGAGGTTAATATTGCTGGATCCAAGGAGTGGAGAAACTGAGAATTGTAGGGAGTCAATAGGACAGAATTCCAGTGAGGAGAGGGGGGAGCTGCAAAGCAGTTGCAAGGGTTCCAGGCAGAGATGGGATCCAGCAGGTTCCCGAGAGTAGGTTACTAATTATTTGTGTGTGCCGAGAGGGGGTAACTAATTGGTGATTTTGCCACTTGATTTTCACCTTAGTTACGCCCCTCCTCCGCTCCTCAGCAGTAGCGCGCAGAACTTGAAGCAGTCTAGCAGGAGGTGCACCGGCGTGCATGGCAGCCTGCGCCTGCGTGCATTCGTTTCCCACCCAAGGACCAGCACAGCGGCTGCGTCCTTGCCACAGCCCCGCTCAGCAATGCCCCGCCCCCAGAATGCCCAGCCATGCCCCCGTCGTGCCCCGCCCAGCCCTATTGGCACTATGCCACTGTTTGAATCCCACCACCATGGAAACCTGTTACTAAAATTTTTGGATCCCACCACTGGTTCCAGGTAATGGGAGAAAAACCTGGCACACTTTTCAGAGATCTGAGCTAGTCCTTTTTTGGGAAAAATTCCATAGTCTGGTATGGGATCGAACTTTCCCCAAATCAAGTTTGGTTCAAGAAATAAAGTTCAGCAGGAAAAGTAGGAAGTAGCACCTGACTTAGCAAAATGAGGTCACTGATGCATGTTTTTAGGATATTGACAAAGAACAAGCCAAGAACAGGTTCACCCGGAATATCTGGAATAACTCCTTCTGCTGACTCAAGTGCAAAATATCTGACTGCATTAAACAATCCGATACACCGTAGCATTTTCTCTTGCAAGATTGAACATCTTTCCCTCTGCAGTCTCTCTAGGGAGATTTTCACAACTCTGCTCGTCTATGTATTTGTGATTTTAATGAAACAGATACGCTCAATCATATTATTCTTTACAGTCCTTTTAAATGAAGAACCCAAACATTTGTCCTTGGACAATTGCTTGATGATCAGAAAAAACTTTTGGACAAGGACTGTGTGAAGCTCTTGTTGGCAGATAAGAATGAGGCAATCACATCTACGATGGCTCATTTCCTACCTATAATAATGGTTGACAGATCTCACTACGTCGACCATAATGGCAAGTCGAAGACATAAATTGTTCCCTCGCCGTAAACAACCTTTTAATGTTTATAATTTCCTTATATGTATTTTGCCAATAATTTATAATGTGCCATCAAAGGTTTTTGGTTTGATATGATTTGACAAAAAACCAGGGGATTGAAATTAAGATAAAATCTTGAACAATAGCTGGATTGGAGGTGATACTTTCCCCATCAACTGGAAATGGCCCCTTCTCGATGAAACATCCCTTGAAGCTGGGTATATGATTGCTATTATGCATGCCTTGGAGTTGGGGGATATGTAAATGCTTTATGCATCCTGCCTCTGGGCTGGAATGTGCTCTGGACATGAGAGGTAGGATGCACTCTCTGAAACTTATCCCAAAGATCTCCACTGCACTTTAGACTTTCAAGGGGATGTCCTGTAAAAACAACTAAGAGGAACCACTCTGGACCACTCTGACAACCACTACGTCAGACTACACAGAGAAGCCATTGAAATTCACAAGCACATGGACAACTTCAACCGGAAGGAAGAAACCATGAAAATGAACAGAATTTGGCTGCCAGTGTTGAAAAACTCTAGAATCAAGACAGTGACTAATCAGCTCCACACAAATACATGACAACTATAGACAATAGCAATCAAAGGAAACACAGACCAGGATACTTCTATTCAGATTCATTCACCTATTGACCTTGCTATCTTCATTGTTACTCCCAGGCTACAGACTTCTTTGTGACTCACATACCAGGCTACTCTATTCAGAGGGCCTCACCTTTTGACCTCACAGTATATATACTCCACTTACTTTCCATTTTTACTATCAGATCCTCTGAAGATGCCAGCCACAGATGCAGGTGAAACGTCAGGAGAGAATGCTGCTAGAACACGGCAATACAGCCCGGAAACCACACAGCACCCCAGTGATTCCGGCCGTGAAAGCCTTCGACAATACAACTAAGAGGAAATCTGGGATCAAACTGGGGTGTTTCAACTGAGGAGAGAACAGGGGCCTTATATTTCCTTCTTCTGGGTAGCAACCCTTCTATTCCTTGGTGGTCTCCTGTTTAAATACTGACCAGAGCTGACCTTGCTTAGCTCCCCAGCTCTGACGAGATCAGGCTAGAAAAGCATTTTCACGCATCACAAAGCAACCAAACGGAAAGATGCTTTTAAGCTTATGATTGATGCTTTCCAATTGCAGAAGGAAGCATCCACAAAGTGTGTAACATATTTAGGAGTGTGGATGATGGTCACAGAATTGTGACAAAGGAAAGGTTATATATTAGCTCGTAGGGGCAAAGTGTGACGCATCTCCCCAATTAAGTGGTATCATTTGTCTCAATTTGTCTGTGCTCCCCTTTCTAATTATTCGGAGCATTGGTGCAGCCCCACCCCCCATATCAAGGCTTACCCCCTTGAATTTAATTAGGCTCTGTCTTGCAGACAACCCATCAAGTTGATGATCCCCAGAAAAGAACAAAAGATGAATTGTATGGCAAACCAAAGCCAGCGCTCAATGAAGACAACCTAGTGTCAGGCACTTTAATTGAGACAAATATGAGCAGAGGCATCACCGAGCATCTTCAGAAGACAAGGACAGTCATGTAAGCAACCCCAGAAGACATTTCTCACCGGCAAATTTCTATATTTCTAAATGTCATGACCCTGATCAGTGTTCCACACCTTCTGGCAAACCCGATTTTAAGCCAAATTAGATATTCAAAAGAGTAATAGGGCAGTCCTAAACAGTTATGCTTTTTAAAGCCCCTTGATTTCAAGTCACTTAGAACTCTCTTTATGATAATGTTCTTAGTGAAAGCTCTCTCATTATCTTCTCTATTTGCATCCTGAGTAACCTTTGCTATCTCCCTAGAACAGTGATGGCGAACCTATGGCGCAGGTGCCAGAGGTGGCACTCAGAGCCCTCTCTGTGGGCACGTGCAAACAGAGTTCATCATATGAGGGGGGAATCGCCCCCCCCCCCACATCTAGGCTGGCCTGGGCCACTGGGCTCGAATATTAGCATTAAACCTAAGACCTAGTTTTGGGGAAGCAGTGTAGGTAACCCTGTAAATCGCTGTTAAGGCCCACTGATTTTCATGCGAATAACTAAAGTGCAATCCTTTACCTGGGAGTAAGCTCGGTTGCTGGCAATGGGGCTTGCTTCTGAGCAAACCCTCCTAGGGCCGTGATTCACCCGTTAGAAGAGTTGCATGGTTGCTTCAAAGCAAAGCCAACAACTACCACCAAGCTCCTAACCAACCGTTTTTTCTAATCTAAAACCTCAGTACACGTAGATGGAGTAGCTCTCCTTCCTGCTCTTGCGGCGCTTCTTGTCGCCCTTCTTCTGGGTCTTGGTGACGGCTTTCTTGGAGCCTTTCTTGGGCGCGGGAGCGGACTTGGCTGGCTCAGGCATCACTCAAGACGGCCTCCTCGTTTACCACAGAGATAATGGTACAGAACTGTGAAAACTCTAAAACCTCAGTATTCAAGTTAAATTGCCGTGTTGGCACTTTGCGATAAATAAGTGGGTTTTGGGTTGCAATTTGGGCACTCGGTCTTGAAAAGGTTAGCCATCACTGCCCTAGAAAGTAGTGTTGGTGTTAGTCCAAAATGTCAGATGAGTGAGAACAATTCAGTCGAAAGATACTGATTTATCTGAGGCTACCAGATGAATTTATGACTGTAAAGAGATACTAACTTCTTGGAGAGAACTTTCTAGCCTAGGCTTGTTAGCCAATGTACTCTGCATTAACTCTGTGCTCTCTATTGCCAGCAAGAGGCAGGAGAAGGTGCTGTGATGTTTCAGTCATCCCTTTCAGTCATCCCTAAAATAGTCCTTGGCATTAAGGTTAGCTGTATGGGCACAGCTGCCTAAGACAAAGCCCAGGGCAAGCACAATGGAAGTCCTACTTCCAAAATTCATGTGGAGTTCCAGAGTGGGGGTGTGCCTGTTCTACACTGGGCTTGGCTGAGTTAAGCTTTAAACACATCCCCACGCAACTTAAGTGGCATCTGGGCAGTGGAGTACTGCTAATGGGGACATGGGGTATCTCCCACCCTCATTGCACCACTAGTTAGCTGTTCCATTGGCCTCAATCAGAACCAGAGCTTTCTTGGCTGTTGCCCTGGCCTAGTGAAACACTCTGCCCTTGGACCTGCAAAACTTAGGGCAGGTTCACAGGGCCTACAAATACCGAGTTATTCCGCAGGCCTACGGTTGAGGCAGCAATGGTATTTATCCATCAAGCTGGTCTTCCTTTCCCTTTCCTGTGTGAATGTGGATTTTATGGAGGTGGGGTACAATCTTGATCAGTTATCTATCCCTCTGAGGTGATTATGATGCTACCGTGTTTCCCCGAATATAAGACAGTGTCTTATATTAATTTTTGCTCCCAAAGATGCGTTATGTCTTATTTTCAGGGGATGTCTTGTATTTCTGTATTCTGTTCATCAGGCATGCTTCCAAACAAAAACTTTGCTACGTCTTACTTTTGGGGGATGCCTTATATTTCGCACTTCAGCAAAACCTCTACTACGTCTTATTTTCCGGGGATGTCTTATATTTGGGGAAACAGGGTAGGATATTGTTTTTCTGTTACATTTTAACATTGTAAGCCACTCTGAGCCCATATGGTGAAGGGTGGTCTATTAACCGAAACAAACAAACAAAGGAAACCCCAAAGAAACATCAAATATCTTAGAAGCAAATATATAGCAAGCAAAGTTTTGTGAGTCTAACGTGACTTTTAAAAAATACATAAATATTTAACTTAACAACAGTTTTTAAATCGTGGAAAGAACCTGGATTTTGTATTTTATAGCGAGCTGCTCAGAATCACTCAAGGAGCTTCATGGAGAAATCTCCTGCATCTAAATTCAACGCTGTGGTGCAACCACTTGATTGAAACTTGGGGGGGGAGAAGCATTGAATGGCAAAGCTCAGATTACTGTTCTCTAACAAGCATGTGGCAGGCAGCAGTAATATCTGTTTGAGGTGTAGATGCTTAGGGGATAAAAGCTTCATAAAGAGAAAACATTGGCAGGGGTCTCCCTGTCCTCTTTGTAGCTCATTTAAATGCCTTAAGATTTTTGAATAAGAATAATACCATTGAGGATCATTCTGCATTGCTCAGACCTCACCTGGAACACTGAGTCCAGTTCTGGGCACTGCAATTCAAGAAGGATATTGACAAACTGGAACAGGCCTAGAGGAGAGCAACCCAAATGGTCAAAGGTCTGGATTCCATGCCCTTTGAGGAACAGCTTAGGGAACCAGGTATGTTTAGTCTGGGGAAGAGAAAGTTAAGGGGTGACATGATGGCCATGTTTAAATATTTGAAGAGATGTCATGTTGAAGAGGGAGCAAGCTTGTTTCCTCTGCTCCAGAGATTAGGACAAGGAGTAATGGATTCAAAGTATGGGAAAAGAGAGTCCTCCTAAATATTTGGAAGAACTTCCTGATGGTAAGGGCTGCTCGACGGCGGAATACACTACCTTGGAGGGTGGTGGAGCCTCCTTCTTTGGAGGTTTTCAAACAGAGGCTGGATGGTCATCTGTCAAGGGTGCTTTGATTGTGTACTCCTGCATGACAGGGGGTTGGACTTGATGGCCCTTGTGATCTCTTCCAACTCTACAGATTCTATGATCATTTTATGTCAGTAGAGATACCTTGATAACCAGGCTTAATTGGGGTCAGACATGATCTGTGTTTTCAGTGCTCAGCTCAGAATTTGCATGAGCATCAGAGATTTCATGGGTTTCAGACTGCGTTCGTGCATTAGACAGAGTGCGTTGCTAAGAAACCTGCAGAAACAGATCAGTGTCTGTGCAACTACATTGGGCCTACAGAACAAGAAACACACAGCAAGTCAGGAAATGCCATTCATCTGGACCATCTGATGAATGAAGTTTGAAAGGATGCTGGCCTTCGTTGACAAGCCTGCTCTTTCTTTGCTCAATTTTTCTTTTCAAGCTGAATGCTCAAGCCTACTGGTATAGAAGAGACCAATGAAACTGAAATCCAGAATCCATATTATGTATTGATCAGCTGAGATAAAGGTTTACTTCATAACAGAACCAGGGGGTATATATAGAAGGGATATCAATCTATTACTAGCCAGAGTGGTGTAGTGGTTAAGTGTGGTGGACTCTGGAGAACTGGGTTTGATTCCCCACTCTTCCACATGAGCGATGGGCTCTAATCTGGTGAACCAGATTAGGTTTGTTCCTTACTCCTACACATGAAGACTGCTAGGTGACCTTGGGCCAGACACAGTTCTCTCCAAACTCTCTCACTCTCACCTACCTCATAAGGCATCTGTTGTAGGGAGATGAAGGGAGGGAGTTTGTAAGACACTTTGAGATTCCTTAAAATAGTCAATCTATGGCTTTTTGATCTGAGGTTGCAAATGCCTTGGCAGACCAGGTGCTCGGGAGCAGCAGCAGCAGAAGGCCATTGCTTTCACTTCCTGCATGTGAGCTCCCAAAGGCTCCTGGTGGGCCACGGTGAGTAGCAGAGTAATAGACTAGATCAGGGGTAGGGAACCTGCGGCTCTCCAGATGTTCAGGAACTACAATTCCCATCAGCCCCTACCAGCATGGCCAATTGGCCATGCTGACAGAGGCTGATGGGAATTGTAGTTCCTGAACATCTGGAGAGCCGCAGGTTCCCTACCCCTGGACTAGATGGACTCTGGTCTGATCCAGCAGGCTCTTATGTTCTTAAAGTTGAGAAAAGTGGGGTACAAATTTAAATTCCTCCTCCTACTCCTCTTATTCTGTTACAGAGGTTCTCCCATCGGGGGCAGGGGGATTACTTAAAACAAGCACTTGAAAATCAAAAGTATCTTTGACTATTTTAAAGTGAATTGTTACTAACTAAACCACAAGGTTGTGTAAAAAATGACCAGTGTCTTCAATGATACCTTCAGTACAGGTACCAGTCTTCCGGCTGAAGAGAAGTAAAAAGTTTGCTTGTTCTACATCTTACTGAAAACCTTCAATCCCAGCCAATGATCGCTCAATGTTGTATTTTAAGAATCTTATTTTGAATAACTGTATTTATCCTTGAACAAATCAAATAAACAAGAATCACAATTATACAGGAAACCCCAGTATATGAAAAAGAGTTTTAAATAACAAAACATACTTATCAACTCTTCTCCACCCCAGCCTGCATTTAAAAATAAATTGCCATCTTTAGCCTTTTCAGAAAAGGTAGTCACACTGAAACCTAGATTTGAGATGTGGGGGATATAAAGGTGAAGATCCCCTAAACAGACATAATTACATGACACCCCCCCCCACTATTTTGTTAAAACATCTAATTCATTATCTCTAAAGGTGTGACTTCTGTGCATCTCAAAGGCCCATTCTGCACATGCAAAATAATGCACTTTAAATCCACTTTCACAATTGTTTGCTATTTCACACTGTAAAATCCAGCTGCAAAGTGCATTGAAAGTGGATTCAAAGTGCATTATTCTGCATGTGCAAAAAGTGCCCACAGTAAAATCCACTTGCAAATTATTGCTAAAGTGCATTGAAAGTAGATTCAAAGTGGTTTAGAATGCCTCCCAGGAAAGAAAGCAACATGATTTTTTAATCTTTTTTCATCCAACCCAGGATACAAATAGACACGAAACAAAAAAGGCAATTTTATATGACAATATAATTTCAGAACAGTTCTAAATATGGAAGCTGTTCTTAAAAATCAATTGTAACCAATTTAGTCAATCCAGTTCAGAATACAGTGGTAATGTTGACTTACAGATCTCTGCTATTCAGTTTGAGTTCGATTTTTTCCTTCAAAAAATGTTCCATTCCCTGCCTGGTCCAGGACAGCCTACAAAGGGAAGGAGAATGGTGCATATGGGGGGAAATTAGAAGAGTCAGTTGAAAGGAGAGAAGTCTTCAGTTGGGAAAAGGGATGAAGGTGGAGGACAAAGTCAGGATGGAAGGAAGGGTCTGGGAGAGTGGGACATCAGAAGGTCTGATGAGCACCTTGTTGACCAGAAGTGGGAGTCAGCAGGAGAGGAGCTGCATTTTAAGTGACATAGGAAGAGGATATGAAGGGAAGTACAAATGGAGGCTTTAGATCACAGGTGTCAAACTGGCGGCCCTCCAGATGTTCATGAACTACAATTCCCATCAGCCCTTGTCAGCATAGCCAATGCTCATGTTGGGAGGAACTGATGGGAATTGTTGTTCATGAACATCTGGAGGGCCGCCAGTTTGACACCCCTGCTTTAGATTATACTCTGCCTGTCTTGAAGTATAGCGACGGTGGAAGGTCTAGTACTGGAGGAAGCCCCTAGTCAGAATTTTGGAGCCAGTGGATCCTCTTTTGTATCTCAAATTAGTTGGGGCAGAAAACCAAAACTCAAAATACTGATGTTTCTCTGAGGGAGATGATACTATGGGTAGGATATGAGGTTATCTTCCTGCTTACTGATCTGATTAGTTTCCAGGACAGTAGCAATGAGAGGGGTATTTCTAGGGGAATGGAATGGAATAGACTTGTACTGAAAACACCACTAATTTATCCTAGTCTAATTGTGAGGGGTTCCTGAGAGCCACAGAATGAGTTCTTGATTGGGACATGTGTCAGCCCCAACCAGAGAGGCACTTATTTACTTGCATGTAGTCCTGATCATGAGGCGATATCAGATTGAGTTTCCTTTCACCTCTGACTCCATAGAGCCTTGAACTCAAGGGAAGCTATTTGGGTCACGACGACCAGCAGGAAGGGTCTATAGCCGTGGTGGTGAACCTTTGGCACTCCAGATGTTATGGGCTACAATTCCCATCAGCCCCTGTCAGCATGGCCAATTGGCCATGATGGCAGGGGATGGTGGGAATTGTAGTCCATAACATCTGGAGTGCCAAAGGTTCGCCACCACTAGTCTATAGCATCCTTGTTGTTCATGAACAACAACAACAAACCATACCCCATGTTTTGGGGTAATAAACTTGTTGAATGTTAATAGCAGAGGACTCTGTCAGGAAAAGAAAGTGGCAGTTCTAGGCCCAGGTGAGCCTTCTTCCCCCTTTAAATTGCCAGGTTTTGACGAGTCCTGTTCCTGTGCCCGGTCACCTGTCACCAATTTAGCAGGTAAAGTTTCCCCCATCATTTTATTCTGGAAAGTTTCTGCTGCCAAGAACTGTAGGTCAGGTTTGTGGAGAGGCACAGGAGCGGGGCAGTTCTAAGGATTCATTCTTCGCTAATGTATCACTGTTCCTTTAAGGTAGCATAATGATAAATACTGATAAAACTCCAAAATACTGATAACCTGCAATTCCTCTATGTAACCACATGGTTTTCCTTCAGCAGTGTGTCTAGCTGGCCCCTGCTTGTCTTCTTTTCGTTGTTCTGCCTGGATTGGTGTATCGCTACATGAACAGACCCCCTGCCAGCAGTGCGAACTTGAGTTTCATATCAACTTCAGAGTCTGATAAGCCTCTCATGAAAACAAATAGTTTCTATTTTTCAGTTGAGTCTCAGACATAGATTTTTTTCCTTCCTCTTTCCCTCTCCTGCTGACTTCATTTCCATTCACCAGACCACTCCAAATCTACACTCAGTTGGAAACCGAATTGTGTTTTCTTTCTCTTCCTATTTCTTTATTATCAGTAAAATGTGTTGTTTTTCTCTCTTCCTATCAATACTAAATTTGATGTCAGTGTTGAAGTCTAGGTGGCGCCCAGTTCTTCTTTTTCAGTCCTCAATTCAGTATAGGTTCTTGGTTCAATATGCACAGCCAGCTTTCGATATGTGTGTGAGAATCTTGAGAAGAAGAAGAAGAAGAAGAAGAAGAAGAAGAGGAAGAGGAAGAGGAAGAGGAAGAAGAAGAAGAAGAAGAGGAGGAGGAGGAGGAGGAGGAGGAGGAGGAGGAGTTTGGATTTATATCCCCCCTTTCTCTCCTGCAGAAGACTCAAAGGGGCTGACAATCTTCTTGCCCTTCCCCCCTCACAACAAACACCCTGTGAGGTAGATGGGGCTGAGAAAGCTCCAAGAAGCTGTGACTAGCCCAAGGTCACCCAGCTGGCATGTGTGGGAGTATACAGGCTAATCTGAATTCCCCAGATAAGCCTCCACAGCTCAGGCGGCAGAGCTGGGAATCAAACCCGGTTCCGCCAGATTAGATACACGAGCTCTTAGAGAAAGCACGAGGTCTTAGAGAAAGCATTTTATATTATTTTTGGTAGTTAACATATAAGGATTCAGTCTTACAATATTCATCAAATATTTTTAAGGAATGGTGCAAAGCAAGCAAAATAACAGCATTGGCATATTGAGTAACCTGCCAATGGGGAGTAAAGGTCTTCACAGAAACCAATTTCTGTAGAAGGTCATAAATGGTCAAATTGAAGATTTGGGGTACAAGAACATAGCCCCAGCAGATGCCCCCAATAACAGAGACCAAACTGGAAAAAAGAATCTTGGTGCTAAGTTACAGCATAATTTCCATGAGAAAAACATATTTTGTTGCTTAATGAGAAATAATAGTCTAGGAGGTATTGACCTTCTTGCTTCTTCCATAATTGCATTGTTTAGATTAATTCAAACAACATCTGTAAATTAATTAAGGGGGCACAAATCACTTTCCAGTGGTTCCCCAATTTGAAAAGAAGATATTTTCCCCATTATCGTTCAATATTATTAATATACAATCAATAAATATACAGTCCCTTGATGAAAGAGACATAAAATCTCCCCAGGAGCCAAACTGGGTGTTATTATTCATAATGGTTAACCCAAATCTGCTTGCAAATTTAATTTGGGTGAGAGTCAGCTAAATTCATTGTCTAATCCCTTGTTTGTCCCCCTAACATAAACGTATGGGGGTTATTTTAAGTCTATTAAATTAAAGTTTGGTCAATTAAAAGAATGTACTCCTATTTGCTCACTTGCATGCCTGCTTTATGTTTCCAAACATACTTTTCTGTTTCACACTTCATGGTGTTTTCTGCTACTCCTGCCACATCTAATTTAATTCCTGCATAAAGTGTGAAACAACCATACAGACAGAGCTGGTTGTACCATGAGACAAAGTTGAAGCCATTTCCTCAGGTGATCTATTTTAGGTGGAAAATTAACTGTTATTAATCATTGGTGAATTCTGCACAGCACAAATATAACATCTTTAGGACACTATCAACAGCATTTTGGGGAAGAACTTTGCACGGGTCTCTTCCACAAAATGACTTAAGCCCATTATATTCCTCTGTATCCAGGTTTTTCAAAAATTACGAAAATAGCGATCTTCTTGCAAAATCGTGGATTGACGATGCTCCTGTGCGAACACAACAGGCAGGAGACGTTGTAGGATGATTCTCTGAGCATCCACCATTGTGCAAGTCCCCCAACCTCACTCTGGGGAGGTTGCCTGCTGCCTTTATTATTATTTTGCCAGCTTGGATCTACTGATAATGCAACAGACTGAGGCAATTTCACAAGTCTATTGCATTATCAATAGACCTACAGTGTGAAAATTAAAAAACAGTCCTTCCAATCCTGGGCAGAAGAGCTGTTGTGTGGGCAGAGGAAGACGAAGAGGAGCTGGAAAATCTGAAGGAAGTGCAACATTCCCTTTCCTGTGAAGGTAAAGAAAAGTCAGTTTTAGTCACACTTTGCCCAGTTTTGGAAACCACAGAGCTTCTCTGATCTGAGAGGGTGATGATTTCCGAAGCGGCCAAAATTAATGCATACCAAGTCGGGTGAGAGTGAAGTCTGATAAGGGCAGAGTTTGGGGAGGTGAGAGTCTTCAATAATACCATGGAGTCCACATTCCAGAGTGCCCATTTTCTCCAGCTGGACTGATCTCTGTTGCCTGGAGATCAGTTGTAATACCAAGAGATTTCCAGGTACCACCTGGAAATTGTCAACCCTACCTATCTACCTAGAATCATAAAGTTGGAAGAGACCACAAGGGCCATCAAGTCCAACCTCCTGCAATACAGGAATACACATTCAAAGTACGTTTGACAGATGGCCATCTAGCCACTGTTTTAAAATTTCCAAAGGAGACTCCATCATCCTCTGAAGGCAGTGCATTCCACTGTCAAACAGTCCTCACCATCAGGAAGTTCTTCTTAATGTTTAGGAAGCTGTCAATATCCTTTTAAAATTGTGGTGCCCAGAACAGAAATTTCCTGATGCCTTCAACTTTTCCTAACCTTATTGTCTTTTTCAGTGAGTTTTATCTTTGCATAATGTAACTAAAGTATGATAGCCTCACCAGTATTCCAGGTGAGGTCTGACCAGTGTAAAATAGAGTGGTACTATTACATCCCTCCATCTAGCCACTATATTCCCATTGATGCAGCATTGTCTAGCCCACATTTTGCTAGCCTACTTGCGAGAATGTCACAAGGGACCTTGTCAAAAGCTATACTGAAGTCAGGGTATGCTTGACTCCCTGGCAAGTAGAGCACAGAAGAAACACACACCCATTGGTTCATTCACTGGCTCATCTAAAGGCAGGTGTCTTCCCTCTGGCTGAATTGGAGGTGTCAGACTCTGCTCTTCCTCTTCCAAGGATTTCTGATTCAGGTAAAAAAGTTTTGGGAAATTTTTTTGAAGTATATAGAACAATTAGTAAAAGTGAAAATCAATAGAAGAAGAAGAAGAAGAAGAAGAAGAAGAAGAAGAAGAAGAAGAAGAAGAAGAAGAAGAAGAAGAAGAAGAAGAAGAAGAAGAAGAAGAAGAAGAAGAAGAAGAAGAAGAAGAAGAAGAAGAAGAAGAAGAAGAAGAAGAAGAACATAAGAACAAGCCAGCTGGATCAGACCAAAGTCCATCTAGTCCAGCTCTCTGCTACTTGCAGTGGCCCACCAGGTGCCTTTGGGAGCTCACATGTAGGATGTGAACGCAATGGCCTTCTGCGGCTGTTGCTCCCGATCACCTGGTCTGTTAAGGCATTTGCAATCTCAGATCAAAGAGGATCAAGATTGGTAGCCATAAATCGACTTCTCCTCCATAAATCTGTCCAAGCCCCTTTTAAAGCTATCCAGGTTAGTGGCCATCACCACCTCCTGTGGCAGCATATTCCAAACACCAATCACACGTTGCATGAAGAAGTGTTTCCTTTTATTAGTTCTAATTCTTCCCCCCAGCATTTTCAATGAATGCCCCCTGGTTCTAGTATTGTAAGAAAGAGAGAACAATTTCTCTCTGTCAACATTTTCTACCCCATGCATAATTTTGTAGACTTCAATCATATCCCCCCTCAGCCACCTCCTCTCCAAACTAAAGAGTCCCAAACGCTGCAGCCTCTCCTCATAGGGAAGGTGCTCCAGTCCCTCAATCATCCTTGTTGCCCTTCTCTGCACTTTTTCTATCTCCTCAATAACTTTTTTTAGATGCTGCGACCCTTAGTGGAGAAAGTACTCCAAGTGCTGTCGCATCACTGCTCTCTCTAATGTCATGACAATCTTTGCCCTTTTATTATCAACTCCTTTCCTAATTATCCCCAGCATAGAGTTTGCCTTTTCACAGCTGCCATGCATTGAGTTGACATTCCCATGGAACTATCAACTAAGATGCCTAAATCCCTTTCCTGGTCTGTGACTGATAGCACTGACCCCTGTAGCGTGTATGTGAAGTTTGGATGTTTTGCCCCTATGTGCATCACTTTACATTTTGCTACATTGAACTGCTTTTGCCATTTCTGAGCCCACTCACCTTATTTATCAAGGTCCGCTTGGAGCTCTTCGCAATCCTTTGTGGTTCTCACCACCCTACATAATTTGGTATCATCTGCAAACTTGGCCACCACGCTACCACCCCTACTTCCAGGTCATTTATGAATAGGTTAAAGAGCACTGGTCCCAAAACGGATCCTTGGGGGACACCACTCCCGACATCTCTCCATTGTGAGAACTTCCCATTTACACCCACTCTTTGTTTCCTGTTTCTCAACCAGTTTTTAATCCATAGGAGGACTTCCCCTCTTATTCCTTCATTGCTGAGTTTTCTCAACAGTCTCTGGTGAGGAACTTTGTCAAAAGCCTTTTGGAAATCCAAGTAGACAGTGTCCACCGGTTCACCCCTGTCCACATGCCTGTTTACACCCTCAAAGAACTCTAGTAAGTTTGTAAGACAGGATTTGCCTCTGCAAAAGCCATGCTGACTCTTTCTCAGCAGGTCTTGCTTTTCTACATGTTTTATAATTTTATCTTTAATGATAGATTCTACTAATTTACCAGGAACAGATGTCAAACTGACTGGCCTGTAATTTCCCGGGTCCCCCCTAGATCCTTTCTTAAAGATTGGTGTGACATTGGCCATCTTCCAGTCTTCAGGGATGGAGCCTGATTTCAGGGATAAGTTGCATATTAAAGTGAGAAGATCAGCAATTTCATGCTTGAGCTCTTTAAGAACTCTTGGGTGAATGCAATCTGGGCCAGCGGATTTGGTAACATTTAGTTTATCAATGGCTGCCAGAACTTCTTCCTTGTCTACCACTATCTTCGCTAGTTCCTCGGATTCGCCTCCTAAGAAGTTTGGTTCAGGTGCAGGAATGTTCCTCACCTCCTCTTGGGTGAAGACAGATGCAAAGAATTCATTCAGCTTCTCTGCAATCTCCCTGCCATCTTTTAGCACACCTTTTGTTCCTTTGTCATCTCACGGGCCTACCGCTTCCCTTGCTGGCTTTTTCTGCTTTTGATGTACTTGAAGAACTGTTTGTTGCTGGTCTTGATGTTCGCAGCCATGCGTTCCTCATAATCCTTTTTTGCCTCCCTTACAGCTAAGTTGCTTCTCTTTTGCCACCATTTGTGTTCCCTCTCATATTCTTCATCAGCCAAGCTGGACTTCCATTTTCTAAAAGACATTTTCTTTTTTCTGATAATTTCCTCAGCCTCTCTTGTTAACCATGGTGGCTTTCTTTTGGACTGGGTGCTGCCTTTTCTAACCTGTGGAACACATTCCAGCTGAGCTTTTATTACTGTGTTTTTAAATAACCTCCAAGCATCCTGGACAGTTTTGACTCTCTTGATTTTCCCTTTCAGCTTCCTGCGCACTATCCCTCATCTTTGAGAAATTTCCCTTTCTGAAGGCGAATGTAACTACATTAGTAGTTGCCACTTGTTCGCATGCTGAGATACTGAATCTGACAGCATTGTGGTCGCTGTTCCCTATCGGCTCAACAACACTGACTTCCTGCACCAGGTCCTGGGTCCCACATAGAATTAGATCTAGGATCACCTCTCCCTTGGTTGGTTCCACAACCATCTGCTCTAAGCCACAGTCATTTAGCATATCCAGGAATGCTCTCTCCTTACTATGACCTGAACATGCATTTTTCCAGTTTATATGGGGATAGTTAAAATCACCCATTACCACTACATTTTTGTTTTTGTTGGCCTCTCTAATTTCTTTTTCCATCTCAGAATCCTCTTGTGCACTTTGGTCTGGGGGACGATAATATATTCCTAATATTAAACTGTCCTTCACACCTGGTTCAGAAGAAGAGGAGGAGGAGGAGGAGGAGGAGGAGGAGTTTGGATTTATATCCCCCCCTTTCTCTCCTGTAGGAGACTCAAAGGGGGTTACAATCTCCTTGCCCTTCCCCCCTCACAACAAATACCCTGTGAGGTAGGTGGGGCTGAGAGAGCTCCGAGAAGCTGTGACTAGCCCAAGGTCACCCAGTTGGTGTGTGTGGGAGTGTATAAGCCTCCACAGCTCAGGTGGCAGAGCGGAGAATCAAACCCGGTTCCTCCAGATTAGATACACGAGCTCTTAACCTCCTATGCCACTGCTGCTCACTGATTTATTAATGGTAGGGTAAATAGAACTCTGGGACCAATGTACAAAATTATGATTAGAGCTGCACATGCAGTGATAGCATTGGGCTGGAAAGATAATAAGAAACGGACAATCTCAAAATGGTTGGAATGTATATGGGAACAAATACAGTTAGAAATTTTTGAGATGATGGCAAAAAATATGCCATGGCAAGAGAAATTAAGAGATATTACGAAGATATGGACAATGTTTGTGACCTGGATGAGAGAAGCCGGATTTAACAAAGAATTCTGGAAGAAGAGAATACGAAGAATGGATCTTCTGCTGCTTGCTTGAACAACAGAGAAAAAGAAGAGGGGGGGAGGGAAAAAAGGGGGGAAATGCATAGTTGGAAAAATGTATGGTATGTAACGGTTATATAAACATTCTATACAATAAAAAAAATTTAAAGGATTTCTGATTCACTTCTATTTCACCTCCTCGTTAGTTGAACGGTCTCACGGGATGACCCAAAAATGCCTTTTCAGGCTGTACATCCACTCAGCACCTGCATCTTGTCTACAGCACAATGACTAAAATAAGGCACGGCATCCGATGCTTGACATCTGTCATCGCTGAGCCTCCATCCTCGTTCTTTTATTAAACATTTTTTTTCCTTAGGTAATTGCTTCTGAATATTTGTGCTCCCAGAATAGTCACGCTATTCATATTTGTTCGTGAATGCTGCATACAGATTTGGAAAGGCCTATTTTTGGCTTGTAGTACACTGTCATCATGTGTCAGCCATGTCAGGGGGACCTCAAACGATAAGGCATGGGGATGATTCAATACAAAATAAGTGCATGGTGGAGGAGGCCTGAAATGGAAAAAGAACACCGCCCCTTTAATTACGCTTTTTAAAGACATATGTGCATGATTTCCAGTTCCCCGGAATGACAATTGCAAATAAATTCACCACTCTTGTGATTTAATGTAGCATCCCAACAACAGTATGGGAAGTCACAGAAACTGGAGGGTGTGAGTCAAAGAAACAAGGTTGCCCACCACTATTCTCAACCTCCTTTTCAATCCAGTTGTCCATTCAGTTGTCTCCCCAACTGTTCTTTCCTGTATGAAATTCCCTCACAGTTGACTTTCTCCTCCTCTGGATCATCTTTTTTCTTTCCTTAACAATAGTCTTGGACAGAACAATCCAATAGTCTTGGACAGAACAAATCATACCATCTTCTATTGGATTACTTCTTTACCTACTCTACCTCCCAACTGGTTAGAGATGGGCAAACCCTCCCCAGTTCAAGGCAGACTGAAATTAGCTTGATTCAGAAACACCATCACATTCCTGATGAGTGAGGCTGTGTCTCAGTAGAAGAGTGTCTGTTTTGTAAGTGGATTGGTCCTGGGTTCAACCCCTGGCATTTGCACTTGCAAAAGGATCAAGTGATAAGGAAGAACCGAGACCTGGGAGAACAGCTGCCAATACTGACCTTGGTAGACTGATGGTCTCACTCTTTATAAAACAGGTTCACATGTTTCAGAGCCAGTGCGGTATAGTGGTTAATTGCTGCAGACTCTGATCTGGTGACCTGGTTTTGTTTCCCCACTCCTCCACATAAAGCCTGCTGGGTGACCTTGGGCCAGTCACAGTTCTCTCAGAACTCATCTACCTCACAAGATGCCTGTTGTAGCAAAAGGAAGAGTTTATGATTGTAAGTCGCTTGAGAAGAAGGTAAGGTAAAGGTAAGGTATCCCACTTACCATTACCTTAAGGCAGTGATGGCGAACCTTTTCGAGACTGAGTGCCCAAATTACAATCCAAAACCCACTTATTTATCGCAAAGTGCCAACATGGCAATTTAACCTGAATACTGAGGTTTTAGAAAAAACAGTTGGCTCCGAGGCGCATGTTACTCGGGAGTAAGCTTGGTGAAGCAACCATGCAATGTTTCGAATGGATTAATCACGACCCTAGGAGGGTTTACTCAGAAGCAAGCCCCATTGCCAGCAACCGAGCTTACTCCCAGGTAAAGGATCATGCCCAGGCCAGCCTAGGGGTGTGTGGGGGTGAGTTTCTGCCCCCCCACATGATGAACTCTGTGCTCGCGTGCCCACAGAAAG
This sequence comes from Sphaerodactylus townsendi, assembly GCF_021028975.2. Classification (NCBI taxonomy): domain Eukaryota; kingdom Metazoa; phylum Chordata; class Lepidosauria; order Squamata; family Sphaerodactylidae; genus Sphaerodactylus; species Sphaerodactylus townsendi. Next base: position 22,029,798 of record NC_059434.1, read on the forward strand.
GGCTCTGAGTGCCACCTCTGGCACCCGTGCCATAGGTTCGCCACCACTACCTTAAGGTAAAGAAAAGTGGGATAGAAAAACTACCTCTTCTCCTTTTTCCTTGGGAGCACAAGTAAATTTCCTGATGCCTTCAACTTTTCCTAACCTTATTGTCTTTTTCAGTGAGTTTTATCTTTGCATAATGTAACCAAAGTATGATCGTCTCAGTTTAGTCAATTTAGTTTCGAGGGAGAGTTCAAGGTTGATTTGACACAGAACTGACTTATTTGTCTTTTTGGCAGTCCATGCTATTTGAAAAGCTCACCTACAATACCATATTTCAAAGAAATCTGCTTTCTCAGCTTTCTTCAACTTTCATATCCATAAATAATAGGGAATACTATGACATGAATTAACTTGTACTTGGTTTCCACTGACACATCCTTACACCTAAAGAATCTTTTCTAGTTCGTTCATGGTTGCCCTTCCCAGCCTCAATCTCCTTCTGATTTCTTGGTAGCAGTCTGCCTTTTGATTGATGATGGAGGCAAGGAATAGAAAGTGTAGCACCCCATTTCCTTTGAAACGAGGCAGAGTTTTTCATGATCCACATAGTCAACAGCTTTGCTGTAATCTAGGAAACCTAAGCTAATTTTCTTCTGAAATTCTCTTATATGCTCTAGTTACCAAAGTCAATTTGCAGTTTAATCTCTTTTGCCTTTTCCTTCAGTGAATCCAATGTGGACATCAGGCATTCCTTGTGCTATACATGGTAGTAGTCTTTGTTGTAACATTTCGAGCATCAGTTTACTTGCGTGAAAAATTAATGCGATAGTCTGATAGTTGCTGCAAGATATCATCTTTTTTTAGAACTGGAATATAAATTGACCATTTCCAATCTGTAAGCCATGGTTTTGTTTTCTTTTTCATATTTGTTGGCATATTATCATCAAGCTTTTGATGGACTCAGCTTCTGTGGCTTGAAATAGCTCTAGCAGTGGTGTAGGAGGTTAAGAGCTCGTGTATGTATTCTGGAAGAACCGGGTTTGATTCTCCACTCTGCCGTCTGAGCTGTGGAGGCTTATCTGGGGAATTCAGATTAGCCTGTGCACTCCCACACACCAGCTGGGTGACCTGGGCTAGTCACAGCTTCTCAGAGCTCTCTCAGCCCCACCTACCTCACAGGGTGTTTGTTGTGAGGGGCGAAGGGCAAGGAGATTGTAAGCCCCTTTGAGTCTCCTACAGGAGAGAAAGGGGTATATAAATCCAAACTCTTCTTTTTCTGCTTCTATTGATATCCCATCTGCTCCTAGTGATTTGTTTCTCCCAATTGCTCTCAGTGTAGCTTTTATTTCATTTACTAAAAACAGCTCAGGCGGCAGAGCGGGGAATCAAACCCGGTTCCTCCAGATAGATACACGAGCTCTTAACCTCCTAAGCCACTGCTGCTTGATATATATAGCTTGATATATTTTCAAGCTATAAATTTCGTTTTGATTTCTTGGATCTTGTGGGCAGATCTCTTCTTCCTTTTTGGCTGCTTTCTATTTATTTACATTAGTTATTATAATAGCTCTCATTGTCTCTGCATGCAAGTCACTGGAGCACTGCATTTAGACTTTTGATTCTGTTTCTATCAGTATTTACTTTTGCTTCTCGTTTGTCTTTAGAAATTTTAGGAGTTCCCTCAGTCATCCACCAAGGCTTTTCATTTCTTTTGGTTACACAAATATTCTTGTTACTTTCTTCCCTGAAAGTTCTTCAGTGTATTGTTCCCATCTTTTCTTTATTTTGCCCTGTTCAGTTAATGTAGTTTCATGTTGACCTATTCTATTGGATGGAGAGTTCTCTACCCTAATCACCGCAGCCAAGAAAACATGCTCCCCCCTGTATTTTTCTCTCCCATTTGAACGGGGCCACTTGGCACACTACCTGTATTGCATAATAAACCCTGTTCAAAAGAGAGCCATAATGCTCGCCATGTTTAATGTTGTGCCTTCTGCCTTGTTACATGGCAGATTTAATAAGCAAGAAAAGGCTAAAAGATTGTGCCCATGTAACGATGGCTCAGTTGAATCTCTGGCCCACCAATTACTACACTGTCTCAGATTCAAGGAAATCAGATCCAAGTATGTGAATCTTACTCCTTTACATTTACCCCATCTCCCCGATTTAATTAGATTACACTACTTGTTGGACAACCCTGATCCTTCTCTCTGTATGATAGTGGCAGACTTTCTCCTGGAAATTACTAAATGCCAGTAGATTTCCTTCGACCTGTATTGTATATGCTTTTTAATCCGTTTATTATTATTGTTGTACTGTTGTCTATGCCAATAAAGGCTTGCTTCTCGATTATGTTGACCTATTTAGTACATTGCCATATTTTGACAAGACGATGCCACTACAAAACAGCTACCATGAATTGTGGCAAGCACCATCTTAGAATCACTCTACTCCATAAGAATGAACTGAACAACCTGCAAACCATATTCTCTAATGCCACTTTAAACTCTCTAATTCCACATTAAACTCCCAATAAATCTTATGACAAAGACAGTGTTGTAAGTGAATGTACATTACATTACAGTGAATGTAACTGGTGTTCTCAATAAACTCATTTTGCAGATTATTTTCTTTTTAGATCTTTTCCTAGCCTCTTTAGCTGAGTTTTCAGAGTCCCAGGCAAAATGCACTAAAAGTTATTATAACAAGAGAAATTCTCTTTGAGCCAGATACATTGCTTCCAGCACTGGAGGATAATATTTCCCACTGATAGGAGGCAACAGGCTGGCTGCATCTTTTATTTACGCCATCCAGATAAGAGAAGCACGCAAAACTGGAAGGTAGAACAAATGCACTTGTCGTGTGTTTCAGAGTTTCAATTTTCTCTTGGATGAATTTTCTTTGCAGCTTCAAGACAGGGGTTTCTTGATTACTCCTGCAAGAATAATCTCAGCGTTTCTAAGTGCAGGATAACAAAAGGAAATAAATATGCTTGGTGAAGAAACTGTGAACTAGAGAATTGTAAGGGCAGAGGCTGAATGTAAATGGAAATTTGACTGATGCATTGAAATGAATAAGAGTAAAGGAAAAAGTTGAGCTCTGCAGTCAGCACTGATCTCATTACAAGTTGAAGTAGGGTTGCCATCCTCCAGTTGGTAACTGGAGATCTCCTGGGATTACAACTGCTCTCCAGGCAACAGAGATCAGTTCACTTGGAGAAAATTAATGTTTATTCAACAAGGGGAGGGGAGGGGAAGGGAGAAAGGGAGGGGAGAAAGGGGAAGGGGGCTGGCATCTGGACATGGCCCACCCACCCTAGCGGAGGGAGTGGGAGGGATACCATCCAAAAGAAGGAGAGTGAGGGAGGGGAGGGGAGTGAGTGAGTGAGTGGTGGCATGCAAGGGAGGAGACAGAAGGGGAAGTTGGACTATATGACATTATACCCAGTGGTGGGATTCAAATAATTCAACAACTGATTGTTTACAAGCACCATTTTAACAACCAGTTCTGCCAAAGTGGCGTGAACCGGCTGAATCCCACCACTGATTATACCCCCCTGGAGTCCCTCCCCTCCTCAAACCCCACTGACCTTAGGTTCTACAACCATAATCTCCAGGTATTTCCCGACTCTGAGCTGGGGAGCGTAGGTTGAAGAGGCATTTATGGAAGTTTTTATTTTTTTAAATCACCCTTTGCATTTCAGTACTGAGCATCTTTTTGTATTAGTTAAAATACTTAACACCTTGCTGTGGCTGGGCGGCATGGCGGCTAGCTTCTCCTTAGGGTTGCCAATCTCCAGATGGGGCCTGGTGGTCTCCTGGAACAACAATAGATCTCAAGACTATAGAAATCCGTTCCACTGGAGAAAAATGGCTTCTTTGAAGGATGGACTGTGCGGTATTATATCCCCTTCCCAAACCCCACCCTCCCTAGGCTACAATCAGTGGCATAATGGAGGAAGGGAGTGAAGGGCTAGAGTTCTGGGTTCCACTTGAGTAGGTCATGTGGGGGGGTTGGTAGGCTGCCCCCCCTCCTCCCAACTATGCCTGGCCCACAAACTTCACATGGAGTTTAGGGCAAGCATGCCGCTGAATGCTGAACCAGACCAATGCTCAACTGGGGTCACCCCATCCCAAAATTCACATGAAGTTTGGGAAGGGGGTGGGCCTGTTTGAGGCAGGACTCAGCTTGGCCAGGTCCAGCTTTAAACTGCAGGCTTTGAGTTCAATCCAGGCATGCTGAGCCCACCATCAAACTGAGAAGTCAGTCTGACTGGCTTTATATGTCTGGCTCCACCCACCACCCCCACCCCCGACCCCACTCCACTTCCAGCATTGTGCTTGCCCTGGGTGCCATTTTAAGCAGTTACACTCCTGGCTATAACCCTAAATCTTCTTAAATGTTCCAGCCTGGTCTTCTAGCAAGGAAAGTTAACAATTCCCATGAAACATGTGCTGACTGCCAGACTCTCCTCTTCTTGGGATCCCAGGCCAGGATACTACCTGGATAGTGGCTTAGAAATTCCCTTTGCCCTAGAGGTGCCTTTAAGAGCTTATCCTGTCCCATCAGATTAGGAGCATCAGTATGGGACTGGAGCTTGAAAACAAGGGTCAGGGACTGCATCAGTATGGGACTGGAGCTTGAAAACAAGGGTCAGGTAGAAAAGCTAAAATAGCACATCAAGAGCAACTGAAAGAGATGGGAAGGGTTGAAGGATGAGTTCAATAAGGAGGGAGGACCTCTTAATGGCTTTCCAAGTAGAAAAATTGGGCACAGAGGCCCCAGAGTGTGGAAACTGTCTTGTATGTGCAGAATGTAATAAACAGATTAAGCATCAAAGTCCTAGTATTTGCAATAGCTGAAGGAAGCACACTGGGGGGATGTTGCACCCCTCTTCCCCCCCAAAAGGGCTCAAGTGTGGCTTAAAGCACATAGACCCTACAGACTCTAAACAACAGCAGCAAATTCAGGTAACAGGTTTATCTCCAAATGTAGATCCTTGAGGAACAGCAAATGGGCTTTGCCTCCAGTCTTCTACTTTTCACAAATGCTGATAGCCAGCTAGGGAAAGAGAGAGAGAGAACTCCATGTTTTCCTTTTTTCCACATTCACAACTGTGCACAAAATCAGATTTCAAAAGTGAAACCTGAAAAGATCCCACATTCCCAAATTCATCTCAGATTCTGAAATCTTGCTGACGTTTAAGTGGAGACTCTTTTCCCAGCGTAGCTTTCAGTGGAACTGACTTTCACGCAAGTGTGTATGAGATGACTGCTCCGTTTCATTACTGCTCAGATCATGAGAATGCAGTTAATGTTTTATGGTTAGGACATGAATTCCATCCTCCCCAAAATGTCACTACACATATAACTTCCTGACTAAATGTGCATATTAGCCAAGCCTCATTAGATGCATGTTTGAGACACAGGGAGAAGGGTAAGAGGAGCCGTCACGTAACAAAGCAAGCTACTAGGGCTGATAACTTTGGATTCCGTTATGTAAGCGGAGGGCAGCGCCACTTCTGTTGAGAAGAGTTACCACCAGTTTTCAATGAGGGGCATCTTCCTATGCACAGCCCTGCAACGCAAATTGTTCCAAGGATCCTATGAACCTCAGGGGTGGCTTTGGGGGACAGCAAAAGGCTATGGGGCAAGAAAGCCCCATTGTGCATCTGGCTTTTGGATGCTGGCTATTGTTCAAAGAGAAGAGAAGCTTTAATGTTCTGCCCCCCAAGTGAATCTGTTAGAGGTGTCCTGTACTTGTCTAGGACAGAATGGGAGAGACACAAGTCAGGTTCAACAGTTCTTACAATAGGTTTATTACTGGAGAGAAACAAGACCCAAACTCCGCCCTGGGGTCTATCTAAGTCAGAGTACTTGCTCGTCTTGAGCAGATTTGAAGCTGTAGACTGTGTCTTCTCTTGATTATTTTAGGAAAGTCCACTGTGTCTTGCTTCCTTTCAGCTCTTTCAGTCTTTATCATATTCTAATTGCTGCTAAACTTGACTTGTTCTCTTTGGACCACCATATAATGATATGGACGTCACGAATATTCCAGATTCCAACTACCCTTAACACTTCTCTCAGACTGACTGACTAAAACTAAAACACGGGATTGCTGGGTAAAGAAAGGAAACTGCCTATTGGGAAATGTCTTAAAGGGGCTGGGGCTAACTAAAATACCCTCCCAGAGAAGACTTAACAATAAAGTAAAACCATGCTAACTATGGGGAAAACTGAATCTTAATGGTGAAATAACAAAAGCCTTTGTGGAGGCATGAAATTTAATGTTTGCATTTCCTACTACACAAGAACCACAGATACCACCACCCCTCCTAATAAAAAATGTGTGTCCTTAATTTACAACCTCACCAGTAAAAGTTGACCTTTAGTAATTAAAACTGGTTCCAATTAACTAGCCATTTTTATTTGTTTAATACACTTTGTATCTCAATTCATCATCATTATACTCCTTTATTTACACCTCTCTTTTAGGGTGAACAGGGTTTGCCCTGAGGGCACAATGAAAGACAAAGATTGGCTGCATGGATGTTGAGTGTTCCAGTTAACAATATGACAGATGGGGGGGGGGGGGTGATAGAGAAGAGAAAACTCATAACTGTTATTCTGTCCACAGAAAGAAGGTGATGGCAATAACAGTTTCCTAAACCTGCCTCACAGTCACAGTATACTCAGAAGCTATGCTGCATGCCTGTACTGTATAGCAGCAACCACTGGAAGGAAGCCACTGGTATTTGTTGGGGTCAGGGGCGAAGGAAGTACTTGTTGATGGTTTCACTACTCCAGATCTCCCCCGTCCCACCCACCCCCCCCCAAAAAAAAACAAAAATTCTGGAGCCTGCCTCTACTATACTCTGGCTTTTGGATTGGGGATGAGAGAGTTGGTCCTGCTAAGGAAAATAATCTGGTGTGTTGCCATTGGATACATGTAAATGGGCTTGCCTTCCTCTCTTCTGAATTCATGGATTCTATTTGGGTGAATAACAACACAGTCCTAAGCAGAATTACACTGTTCTGTGCCCATTGACTTCAATGGACTTGGAAGAGAGCAACTCTGTTTAGGAAGAAAGTAAAGGCACAATCCTTCTCTATTTGTACAGATGGAGGCTCTGCCCAGCAGACTGTGATATGGCTCAGTCCTGGAGCTTTTGAGAGATTAATCAAGAATATATATTCAGTGTCCTGAAACTTCTCTGTTCATTAGACCACAGTGATAACATTTAAGTGGCTGTTAATGGCAATCAGTATTAGAGTGTCCAGATAATCAGTCAGGTATCACGTGCATCTTAACCCTTGTCAATGCCAAACCAATTCCTTTGGATTTGGAATAGGAAGTTACTTATGCACCTACATGTTGCTCCATAATTCCTCCTCTTGAGAGTGAAGATCATCACAACCTGACTTAATGAGGGTTGCCCTCAGTGTAAGCAGGTTTTCTGCCTAAAAGAAAGATGTTTAATTTTAACATCAAATCTTACCTATTGTAAAGCACTAAGGGATTTAATGTCCTGACAACAAACCCTCCACCAATGGTGGAGCAGGACTCGCTGCTCCCCCATTGGTGGAGGGTTCATTGTCGGAACATTCCATTCCTTAATGCTTTATTATGGGTAAGACTAGCAGCAAAGCCCATTGCGGGGGAGATGCAAGGGGTGGAGGAGGAAGAATCTCCCCCTGCAGTGGCCTTTACAGGGGCTGTAGTGGGCCCCAACCCATGCTCAATTGTGCTCTATTGTGGGAAATTTCCATTCTTGCTCAGGGGCAATGGGAATTCACTCTGCATTTCTTCAGAAGCACTTTAATGTAAGCAGATATCTCGAGGTAAAACCACAGCACTGAAAGCAGAACTTCTACTGGTTACCCACCTGAAACTATCAGCCTTACCAACTTCTCCTTCATACTACAGCCTATGTTCCAAAAGGCTTTGTCCATACAGGCCCTGTGGTCACCAGCACAGTCTTTTCCCTGATCATTTCCACAGAAAAGTTGGTTGGACCAACCCACTGCTGCTAAACTGCCATATTTTCCGTAGTTAGACTGTAATCATTTTACAGGCAGGTCCCAGCCCAACCTTTTCTCTGAAGTGCATACATGTTAGTGGGACTTGCTTCTGAGCAAGTCTATTTCGGATGGCAGCCTGAATATTAATGCAGAAGCGTCCAATGATGTATAGCTCATTACTGAAAAGATTTTCAGGATGGAGTGCAAAGAGCAGAAGAAATAAGCCGGGATTGGCTTATGAGGAAAAATGACTGCCGTATTTTATCATCGCTGTTGCAGAAAACAAATATCGAGTGCAGAAATGGGCTGACAAAAAGGAAGGAATTAAGAGGAATGAGGGGACGGCTTGCCCGCTAAAACAGTTTTAGGGAAAACATATCCATTCACATAAAGTGATAAAAACCTGATGGAACTGCTATCATGACTCAAGTATATTTACTGTAAACCGATTCCCAGTTTGTACAGCCTGTTTTCTGCCATGTTCTTTATCTCGTGCATGTGACATTGTCTCTGCTAAGTATGACAAGTGCCTTCCAGGCAATAAGTTGTTTGTTCTCCAGCAAAAGAAACAGAAACAAAACTTCGCTCCATAACTTCTTGCAAGGGTCATGGCTCAGTGGAAGGACGCCTGTTTTGCATGCCAGAGGGCCTGGGGTTCAAGCCCCGTCATATCCAGTTAAATTTATTAGGTAGTAGATGATAAGAGAGACCTCTTCCCTGGGTCCTTGTAGCGCCATTGTCAGTCAGAGCAGAAAATACTAACTTTGATAGACGACTGATCTGACTTAGGTAATGGAGCTCCACGGTTTCTTGTGTTATGAAGTTCAGCCATCAGAATGGAAACCACTGCCATCTGTAAGAAGCCCACATGAATCTACAACTCTGGCTCTTTGCCTCCTGGGCAAGATGTCCTCTGGAAGGAAAACTAACAGATGGGGCTTGGGGGCACTTGCAGCCTTTCAGTTGAGAGGCAGCCCCCAAGTTCCTCCTTGCCCTAGGTAGGGAAATTGTATTGGGTTTTTTTCGGTTAGCAGTAACCTCACTGCAGATTTATTTTCCAGTCTAGCATAAGGGGCCAGATGGTCACCTTTGTGAATCGGGACAAGGGGTAGGCAGCTGCGTGCACAAGCGCGCATGCACGTGCAGCCGCAGGAGCGCGCTGCCTTCTGGGGCTTGCCATTTCCCGCTCTGTGACAGGGCAAGAAACGGCAAGCCCCAGAAGGCCGTGCTCCTGCGGCCACGCACAGTGCGGCAGCCTCCCAAAAATCGGGACAATTTAAAGAACCCACGGGATGCGAGACAAATTGTTTGAAGGTGGGACTGTCCCGCCAAAAGTGGGATGTCTGGTTAGCCTAGTCTAGCAGCCTCCAAAACCTCACACGAGGAAGTAGGCAAAGGTTGCCACAGCTCACAGATCTGAAATGGAAGCAAAAGATTAAAGATAAATGTGGACCTTCAACAGAGAACAGTCCCAGAATATTTTTACTCTCCTGTGTTTCCCATTAATAATTTCAGTAAATAGTGTGAAGCAAGAGGAAGCAAAGAAAGACCTTGCTTGTGGTAGAATAGAAGAAAAAGTAGAAGAGTTTGGATTTAAACCCCACCTTTCTCTCATGTAAGGAAACTCTAGGTGGCTTATAAGCTCCTTTCCCTTCCTCTCCCTGCAACAGACACCTTGTGAGGTAGGTGATGCTAAGAGAGTTCCAAAGAACTGTGACTAGCTCAAGGCCATCCAGCAGGAATGTAGGAGTGCAGAAACACATCCGGTTCACCAGATAAGTCTCCACCACTCAGTTGCAGGAGTGGGGAATCAAACACGGTTCTCCAGATTAGAATCCACCTGCTCTTAACCACTACACCACACTGACTCTCACAATGCTTCTGGTAAGAAGCTGTGGTAACGTTGCCACATACCTGAGCATGAAGCCATCAGAAACTAAATACAGATGCATTTCAAACTAGGGATGGATAATTCCATACAAAGTATTTATTTAATTTTATATTCTGATAGTGAAATCAGCAAATGTTTGGATACTAAAATCTGATGACAAACTGGGAATGGGCAAGACAGATCTTTCTACAAACCTGAAAGGGGTCCCAAGATGGCAAAAAAAAATTAGAAATCTTAGGGGAAAATGTTTTAAAAAGTCAAAAATGATTTTAAAAAATAACACCTGTAGCTTTAAGCAGTGGATTCAGTGGCTATTACTAGGCAACCACAGATTCCAGGCTTCAGTTTGCATCACTAAAAGACTGGGAGAGAGGGCAGGTGCCCTTCCAGCCATATTTTGGCCTTTTAGGGAGAATTTACTGGGGCCAGTTCCAAGTTTGGAAATTACTGGGAATGTAGTGGTGAATCTGAGGCAAGGTTTGCAGAAGGGAGAAGCTTCAGACAGATATGATGCCATATAGGCCACACTAAAAAAAACAGTCATTTGCTCCAGGGGGACAGATCACTGTTGTCTGGCATTCAGATATAATTCCAAGGAATCTGCAGGTCTCGCCTGGAGAATGGCAACCCAAGGCCTGTGTAAAAGAAGGGCTTATATATTCTTCTCGCTGCCACCAAAATATATTTTTCTATATAGCCCACTCAAACTGATTTTAACGGTCACCACCCTTTTTGGGAAAACACAGACACAGACAGAACAATAATAGACTGGAGCAGTTTTTAAAGATGAACAAAACTTAAAACTTTTATTGCTGGCGTATCAAAGGCTTCTCAGGTAACTGGGGAGGTTATAAGCGTGTTGGTTTCAGAGAAAGATTGTTTTAGCTTAACGGTTGCAGATATGTTACTGGCTTAACGGTTGCAGGCACTTCACTTAAGTTACAAAATGAACACTCACAGGTGTCACTTTACTTAAAATTTCACTTCAGAAAAGAAAGATGTTTCAGTCAAGATGTTACTTAAAAGATGTTTCTCTAGAGGTTTTACACTCTCTGTTAAAATACTACAATCCTAAAATTTGGCTTCTCTGCCTCAGGACTGGGCCTCCCAAGAATGGTGTTCACTTGGAGGACAGACTTTTAGACTTTTAAGAGGTTTCCCTCAAAAACACCTGAGGGCAGTCACTCTCCTCCAACTCAGCTATTAATAAACAACAGCAGTGAGAGATCTGGGCAGATTCTCCTCACTCTGCCACAAAATATACCCGAAGGCACAAAAGCTCAGTCAGAGCCAAAAAGTCAAAAAGACTCAAAGCAAAGAACCTTTCAGCACTATTGCTGACTGTATTTATAGTACCTGCCTTTTTCTCTCTGGCCAACCAGGGCTGGCCAGGGCTTAACTCTTTCAGGGGCGGCTCCACCCTGTAACCTGAATGTAGGATAAGTGCATTCGTCACACCTGCTTGCAACAGAGATCAGTCCCCTGGAGAAAATAGCTGCTTTGGAGGGTTATCACCAGCTGAAGTTGCTTCCCTCCCCAAACCTCATCCTTTCTAGGCTCCACCTCCAAATCCACAGACATTTCCCAACCTGAAACTGCTGGTTGGTATGCTTGGCAGATCCATTGTAGTTCCAGGAGAGCTGCCACCATGATTGTTGCTGGGGTCAGGGAGCAATAGGTAGCTTTGAAAGTGATAGGGGGCAGAAAGAGAGTGATGGGGTGGGTTGGCAGAAGGAAGGAGAAAGTGATTGGATGGGGAGTGGAAAGAGAGAAAATTACAGACATAGAAGAGAGAGAAAGAAGTGGGGTGGCCGGAGGGAGAATAATTGAGAGGCCAAGAGAAGTAAACAAGGGAGGAAGCAAAGGTGGGAGATGGGGTAGCATCTCCTACAAGTTTCTTATGTGTCCCCACTTATATTTGGTTTGTTTACACCTCCTTTCCTTCCCAATGGGGACCCAAAGCTGCTTATATCAATCTCCTCTCCACAATTTTATCCTCACAACAATCCTTTGAGGTAACTTAGGCTGAGAGATAGTGACTGACCCAAGATCTCTCCGTGAGTTTTCATGGCACAAGTGAGGATTCATCCCTGGTTCTCCTAAATACTAGTCTGACAATGTTAATCACTGTATCACACTGGCTGTCCAAGTGATTCTAAGTGGGAGGGATTCCTTGAATTTAGGTACCCAATGAGAGTTTGGCAGGTGGGTCAGCCCCTTGCTATTAGTGGATGCAGTTTCTAGCAGCAGTGAATATGGATGACATAAAGGGGTTAAAGACATTTGAAGACTGTAGGGACTATAAGAATGTGCATGTCAGGAAACTCCTCAAAAGCATGGCAGATTTCTTAATACCTGTAATTATGGGAGTGAGGGTCTGGTAATTAAAACCCCACCACCTTAAATTGTGTTTTAATTTTTAAAAATTTACTGGCAAACCTAAAGTAAATCTTCATTGCAACATTTAACAGGAAATAATTTGCATTCATAGTTTTATGCTTCTCTGGCCACTAGAGGACATAATGAGCATTGTAAAAGAAAGGACATTTGATAAACTACCTTCTCTGACATAGAATATTCCTAACATTTTCCTAGCCAATGTTTCATTTGTTTCATTTTAACTTTGAGGCAGGATTCACTGATTTTGATGTTATAAATCAGGCAAAAAAATCTATCAACTAAAGCAGTGTGCACTGGAAGGTAAAGAACAACACCATGCATTGCTTCCATTGGGCCTGTCTAGAAATGGATTAATTAAACTATAGTCACTTCCCTCTCCCCACATCTTCAAGCTACTTCAAGCTATATCACCACCACCACATGTGCCATATTGTTAGCCGTGACATCCACCATCTGGAGAGATCAAATGGATAGGTATGTATGGCTGTTTCTGCACTGCCATGCTGGGGGTTGGGTCGGCGTATATGACGAAAGGGAAGACGGCACCACGGAGCGCTGGCGCCAGATCGACCTACCTTCTCTGCAACTGTCCGGTGCGTCGCCGAGGCCAAGGGACATGCCTCCCCTGCCCTGCACGACCGCTCCAGAGTCGCAGGGCAGGGGGGGCGTGTCCTTAGGCCTCGGTGACGCGCCAGATGGTCACAGAGAAGGTAGGCCAATCAAGCAAGGGGGGAGGGATGGTGCCTTCCAGCAGCTGCCATTCGCATGGCAGCGGCTGGAAGCCGCCGTTTTCCAAAAACCTCACTCGGGGAGCGAGGTGGGGAAATGGTGGCTTTGCGCCACTGGGGAGGAGCGAGGGCGGCGCGGCTGTGAAGCAGCTGCGCCCCCCTGTGAACAGCTCCCTGGGGACGGCATTTTTGCCATCCTCAGGACGCTGTATTTGGCCCATGCGGAAAGGGCCTATGTGTGAACAAGGTCTTAGAAGAGTGTTAATTCTTAGTTGAAACAGTCTTTCCATTAGCCTGTATGAACCTCTTTTTCCTCACTGTAGTACCTATTTTATGTTGATTTATCAAATGGAGTTTGATCTGACATTTCTACATCTTCTACAAGTTTGTAAGTCCCTTCAAATCTCTCTACAGGAGAGAAAGGGTGGAGGAGTATAAATCCAAACTTCTTCTTCTTGCATGAAACATCTAAGGAACTCCAGGAAATCTGAAGAAACCTTGGTAAGATAGGCAACATTTTTCATACTGGGTAGATTCCATACTTCTCTGCAATTTACTGTGCAATGTATTGTGTTGCTCATCTCTTTCTCTGCATGTGTCAGTGCAAGCAGTCAGACCAACATTACACTGTTCAGATGAAGGTCCCAAAGTCAAACCAAAAATCAGAGAGAACTTGATTGTCTCCTTGATAGCCCTTCAAGCCCAACGTCAAGAGGAGAGCTGATTATGATTCCATTACTTGCAGGGCTATTTCACCATTCATGTGTTCTCTAATCATTTTCCCTGGATAGCTTTACTTCTCATTTCCTTTCACACAAGTTCCTAGTATGTTTCATCTCTGCCTTTAGCCAGTGGGAGAGCTGCTATATAAATTATACACATGCTATTTTTATCCTGAATTGCCAGCTTTCAAGACAATCTAAAATTAGAGGCATTTGTTAGGGTAATGCACGTCTGCGGAGCAGTAAAAGCAAACAGAACCTAGAAGTAGAAAAAATGGAAGGCTGCTTGTTTAAGTCAGTTTTCTCTAAACTGTGTTTTGCAGGTACCCTGGAGTCCCTTGAAAGCTCCTTAATACAAAGACCAGCCACTACCAACGTCTTCCTGAAGTGTATGGCCACAAGAGAGTCATCTAGGGTACATATACATAGAGTGACAATGAGTTCAAACAGTGCTGGCCCACATGAAATGTGTGTGTTCTAAAATGAACCCTGAACAGGGCTGTCAACCTCTTAATTCATGTTTATATCCCTAAATTGTTAGATGCAATTTAATTTAGTATTGCATTGTCTGATATATAACAAAAAAAATGGGAGGAGGGACAGTTTTCTTTATTATAAGTGTTTCTATTTGACCTCCCAGTTATTTTTTGGAACCTCCAGGTGGTGGCTGGAGTTCTTCTGGGATTACAATTGATGTTTAGGCAACAGAGATTTGTTCAGGAAATGACCCCTCCAGTAGGTGGACTCTGTGGCACTGAAGTCCCTCCCCTCCCCAAATGCTGTCCTTCTCAAGCTCCACTCCCCAAATTTCCAAATATTTCCCAACCTGGAATCGGCAAACCTAAGTCTTAATAGGGCATGAGTTCTTCAGCAGACAAAGTCAGTGTTGAAAAATGTTTTCCTGGATGTTTAAAATATGGCACCTGCAAACTTAAAACGTTTTTCCTATTGTTACATTATGAAGGTGGTTCCCACTAGGGTGAAATGTCTGCAGAGATTAACAAGGACGATGATTTGTTTGTGTTTCGTTTATGTCTTGCTTCCATAGAAAGTAGGGGCCTTTGAACCCAGGGGATTGAACCCACTGGATGGATAATGAGTGCTATGAATGCAAATTATTTCCTGTTAAAAGTTCCAATGAAGGCACAGAAGAGTGCTGATAAGACCCAAGCAAAAAGAATGCAAATCTGTCATACTCTTAGAAAAGCTATTCCCAAGTATGGGGCAGGAAAGTTCCAGTTTCAGGTCAAAATTAACAATCTATGACTCACCGAGGAGGGGGGCACATTTGAGCTACGGGATGGGGAGCATTGGCAGGACAGCTCCTCCAAGTTGCCTGGTGTTGGCTCTGCCCCCATGCTGAGCCATCACTCCTTCAGCTGCATTCAGTAAAAGCTGTGGCCAGTTATCCTCCAAATCTGATGTAGACTCAGTTCTCTTCCTGCCTCACCATTGCTCCCTCTCTTGCTCCTGTGACCGCAACATGATCAACCACTTATGAAGACAGGATGGTGAGTGGGATTCTTGAGCCAATTTTAGTATGTCCTTGGGCTAGAACTGGACAAGTATTTCCTCAGGTATGTGGATCTCAGGTTTTAAAGAAATGGCTAGCACTTGGAATTGAACCTGGAAAGAAACCGGAAGTTCAGCAATTACTTCAGTATGGGTGTGAAACATTCCAATTGCCCACTCTCATAAATAAGGGGGTGGCTACATTCTCTGCCAGCTGATGCTAGTGATATTAAGAAACAAAGCTTCAAGCAAAATTTAATAAATAGGTATTTTATTGGCAGTGTATATATCTGGAAGACAGCTTGTGTCTGTGAGGGGAATCCATAAATATCCTTCCCAAAGTTGGAGTGAAAATAAGATGTAGATGCTTTTTATTGATATAGAAAGGAGAAATAGAAGCCACCTTTTGGAAACAAATGGTTATCAATGAGTTAGTGAAGAATGATATTGATCTAGTAGTTTAGAACTTGGCCTGTTTAAACTTTGTGGCTGATTGAATAAGAAAGAGCCATAACCACTAACTTCTTCTAAATAGTGAAAATGTAGAAAATAATTAATTGGTTGGATCCTGAAAATCCACTCCACCAATAAAGATGCTTTTCTCTGTTTTGAAGGAGGATTTCTCTTGACACGAGCCTCTATTGTGTCAGGGGAGTGCTGTTTCTACCAGAAGATGGTGCCTCTGCAAGTGGAATGTATCCGTGGGATTGAACCAGTGGTGGGATTCAAACATTTTAACAACAGGTTCCGATGGTGGTGGGATTCAAATAATGACTGTTAAAAAGTATTTAAAAATATTTTTAATATCACTTTTTATTTTAAGTATTTAAAAATATGAATACTTAATTAAAAATATTTTAAGTATTCAAAAAGTGATATTTTGAATTTTAACAACAGGTTCTACAGAACCTTCGGAACCCCCTGAATCCCACCTCTGGATTGAACCCACTGGATGGATAATGAGACAGATATCTCTGATTTAACAGCCACCTGTGAGGCAGTGAAGAGCAGCGGTCAAAGACTAATGAATCTTATTAAAATAGGCACAGTGGAAATGACCATCGGGTTAAAACTGTGAACACCAGTTCATCAAGAGGCAAGCGAATTGCCCCCCAAATATTGGCAAAGTATTAAATTGTTCAAATCTGGGGGGTTGGGAATCTTGTGGTTTTTAAATACAACCAAGTATTCAATGGATGCAGGAATGTTTCTAAAAAATAATGGCTGTAGCGAAGTACTGAATCCCAACCTAAGTGTATTTATTTGTTTAATATACTTATATTCCAGTTTGCACACAGAAATGTATAATACAGTGAAAGCAATAATCCACTCAACCTTACCTCTTCTATGTCGCAGCTCGGCATCCACAGGGTTTTTATCCATGTGGGTCTCACATTCCCCATTATATTTGGACATCAAAAGGGGACTGTTTCTTATGTTGTTCTTATGTTAAAGAGACATTTGGGAAGGCTCTCTCCCACCTGAATCTTTTCAGGATCTTCAGGCAGTCTATCACTGTTCATGCAGCCAACTCTGCCACTTCCACCTTCACTAGCAGCTCAGGAGGTTATATGATTATTGAGCTAAAATAGCCACAAAAAGTGTCATTGTCACCAGTTCTATGCCATCGGTACTATGGCTCTATCTCCCAGGTTTAAAATCTAGCAGAAAGCCGCTATCGTAACATCTTTTGTGCTGTGCCACTATTAAAACAGGTGTAGCCATCAATATGGGTGGCTAATAGTGCTTCTTTTACAACTCAATTCTGATAATGTATCCTTGGAAACAAGGCCTATTGATTTTAGACCGTGGGTGGATATAATTGCACCCTACTGGTGTCAGCATTCTATTAGGTATGAACTTTTGCACTGTTATAACGTTGTAAGCATGAACATCCAGCGTGGGCCTTTAAAAACTACCTAAAATATATATCACCTTAACATCAGTCTCACGAAACAATTCTCAGGCAAAGAAGACTGTGAAAAGAGTTTTAAAGAATAACTCCTTAAAATAAAAAAAATGGTAAAAATAGGTAAAAAGAAATGTTTTAGTTGGTACCTAAAATATAGTTGGATAAGTACCAAGTTAGCCTGGTACCTTGGGTGAGAGGTCAACACTGCAAAAACTCTGTCTTTTGGGGAAAACTTCATTACTGGGGTCTCAAATAATGCTTGTCGGGATCAGTAAATAGAAATAACTTCATGAATACTGATTGATTAAGAAATGGCCATCAGTGAGAGCAGAAATGGAGGGATTTGAGACAAAAACATTAGAGAGGGCAGTTTTACGCCCAGATGTGCAGAGGTTTTATCTGGTGAATAATCACAGGACATGTCTTAGAATTAAATTGGGCTACAGCCCTTTTTATTCTTAAGGCAGAAGCTGGGTGAGCAAGAGGAGCCAGCCGTTTAGCAGCCGGTCAGCACCCCTGGCTGACCCCGGCAACAACCCCAATCCCTATTGGGGAGGACAGAGAGGTACTGGGCCACTGGCGTGTCCGCCCTTTGTGGCCCCCTAACCACTGGGGTGTCAGGCTTGAATGGCAGAGGCCTCTGCAGCATGCGCCATGAGCCCACCCCACCCCAGGCCTCTTAAAGAGGCCCCCAACTGCGGGGAGGTCCGGTACGCAAGCTTGGCCTCCCCACCAGGATGCGCTCCTCTGCCCACACTGCCAAGGCTGCGACAAGTAGAGCAGCAAACCCTTCCCTTCTTAAAATAGGGAGCGTGGGTGGGTCAGTTTGCTCCAGGCGTCGAAGAAAGCCGGAGGAACTACGTGCTGCCTAATATATAGGGAGTGTGCTCCACCCCTTAAACTCGTGCGCATTGTACGATCTGGCCGGGTGTGGCTCAGCTGCCCAGCCGGCCTAGGACTCACAAGCTCACTGCTCTGAGCTCACCATGTCCCCTGCCCCCCTGTCGCAATTACGGCCTAGTTGAATCTAGTTCTGTTATTTCTGAAGTAGTTGTGGTTCTCTTCATTCTCTGAGGAATTCGTCACAAAAATTTTTACAGGGCAAGGTATATAAATCCCATTATCACTATCAGGATAAGAGATTTCATCTTCTTTATTCCTCCCAACACTGAAGTCATTGGGAACCGACTGAGCATGCTTATCAATTAGTTCAAATAATGAGACAGGAGATGATAAAATGTCTGACCTCATATTCCTAGTTGCATACAAAATGTGCTGGAACTGGATTTTATAGAATGGGAATAAAAAGGCAGATTTGTGTGTTCTGCAGGTAAAGTACGACTAAAGTTGAAGACAACGTGCACGTATTTTGTAGAGAGGACAAGAATAAGATCGAGAAGGTTGTGGTGGTTGGTTTGCCACCAAGTCACATCTGACTTACAGAAACCCCATATATTTTTCAAGACAAGAAATGTTCACAGGTGATTTGCCATTGTTGGCCTCAACAACACCGCTCTGTGTGTAGTGTGGTGAAGTGGTTAAGAGCAGGTGGACTCTAATCTGGAGAACTAGGTTTGATTCCCCCACTCCTTCATCTCAGCAGCAGATTCTTATCTGGTGGACTGGATTTGTTTCCCAGCTCCTCCACAAGAATCCTGCTGGTTGACCTTGGGCTGGTCACAGTTCTCTCAGAACTCTCTCAGCCTCACCTACTTCACAAGGTGTCTGTTGTGGGGAGAGGAAGGGAAAGGAATTTGTAACCCCCTTTGAGTCTCCTTATAAGAGAGAAAGGGAGGTATAAATCCAAACTCTTCTGATATTCCTTGGAGGTCTCCCACCCAACCCTATTTAACTTCTGAGATGTGACAAGATCAGGCTAGCCTGGGGTATTTTTTACCTTAATCTGAAGGGAAAGAATGGTGTCCTTGTCTCCTAAAGTTTCTTCAAAACTACTTTTCTATATTTGGGTTGTTGTTTTTTTGTTTCTCATGCACAGCAAGCTGTTTTTGAAGAAGCCAAATATTCCCAGGGCTCTTCTGGTTTCATTCAAAAGAACTGATTATCCTGGAAATTCTAAGCTAAAGTAACCAGCAGACTTTTTCAACTAAAACTCCGTGACAGGCTCAACAGGAAGCTTTGATGAAGGGGTGGTGGTAAAAGAATCCCCACCAAGGATTTAAACAAGATGATCAAAGGTCTGCTGCTGTGGCATTTTTAAGGGGGAAAATTAAGAAGTTGTCATTATTTGACAACAGCAGCAGCAGCTAAATGGGTCAAGAGAGCTCAGAATAATTTATCAAATAACAGAGGAAAATTAAACAATCAAAATAAAACTGGCTGTGGAGAGCATGCTCTTTCCTCTCCTGCTTGTTTCATTGTGGATAATAGTTTCAGATAGGTAGCTGTGTTGGTCTGCAATGGAAGAATGAGATTAAAGTCTGGTAACACCTTAAAGAATGAGATTAAAGTCCGGTAACACCTTAAAACAACGTGTTTTTCAAGTTATAATTTTTCAAGCGTCCGATATCTGACAATTGCAGTATGGATGATGTCAAGTCACAGCTGTCAAGTCAAAGCTGACTTCTGGCAACCTCTGGTGGGGTTTTCATAGCAAGAGAAGTTCAGGGATGGTTTGCCATTGCCTGCCTCTGCATCATGACCCTGCCTCTGCATCATGACCCTTGGAGGTCTCCCATCCAAATACTTGCCATAGTTGACCCTGCTATCTGTGTCAGGACATTGTTTGATTACAATGGCCTGCCTCTGATGAGTCTTCCTTCAAAGGCCAAACTAGCCTTGGAAAGGACCCTATTTATTCATTCATTCATTCATTCATTCATTCATTCATTCATTCATTCATTCATTCATTCATTCATTCATTCATTCATCCATTCATTCGACTTATATCCTGCCCATTTTAAAAAGGGCTTAGGACCCTACCACCCTTCCTTCTGCCTTTCACTAATAAAAACCATGTCTTGGAATGCTGTGGTTGTCAAGGGAATCTGCTTGTTAAAGCTACAGGCATGCCTTTTATTACTTGGTTTTTTTAAAAAAAACTCCATATATATAAGTGTGTGTGTGTGTATTTCAGATTGTGTGTGTGTATTTCAGATTGTTCATCTCCTTGTTTATCTGCTATGAGATACTGAATTTATCTGCTATGAGATACTAAATTCATGGGTCAAGAGTGAATAAAAGGAATTGGGGGAAATGGAGTGACTGGCAGGATACTAACCAGCTTCTTTCTTCGCATAAACATCATTAGCGGTAATCTCTGAGTTGCAACTTGGCAGCTCAACAAAGTAATCATGAAAAAAGCATTTTAAACGACTGTGCTGAGTTCACCTGGATTATTAGTGAATTCTGAACCAACGTTGATTATAATTAAATTCCCATCAACTGCTTTCAGTAGGCAACGATCAAGGTGAAGGTTGATGGCAAGAATTTCAAACAGCACAACTAGTCATTGCAAATTGCCATAAAAGAATATTTCTAAGAATTCTGCTAAATGATGCATGCCTTTAAAAAGAATTATAGCTGGAGATATGGATATCTTTTATATCCAAGACCAATGTTTGGCATTCTCCTGCGAGATGATCCCTGGGAAAGTGTCCATTTCTTCCAGGTCTTTCCTACCAAAAGAAAGAAGATGCTGTGTGCCCCAAAACAAGCTTTCAGTGAGAGCCAAAGCTGAAACAAAACCAATTTCAGCAGTGTTGGAGGGACTGTGGCTTAGTGGTAGAGCATCTACTTGGCATGAAGAAGATATCTGATTAAATCACTGCCATCTTCTGATAAAAAATATCAGGCAGTAGGTGATGCAAAAGACCTCTGCTTGACATTCTGGAGGGCCACAACCAGTCTGTGTAGACAATAATAAGCCTGGTGGATCAATGGACTGATTCAGTATAAGGCACTTCCATGTGTGTTTGGCTCATTCCGCACAAGCAGAAAAATGCACTTTCAAACTGGTTTCAGTGCTCTTTGAAGCTGTGCGGAATGGCAAAATCCACTTGCAAACAGTTGTGAAAGTGGCTTGAAAACGCATTATTTTGTGTGTGCAGAAGGGGCCTTTCAGTGCTTTCCTTCAATTTTTCATAACTTCTTATAAAAACATTTGCTCATATATTTTAATTGCCCTCACTTGCCTTGCCATCAATGACTCTTACCTGCCCTCAATGGCTCTTACATGCCTTCAATCGCTCTTACATGCCCTCAATTACACAGGGAAATTATATTTGGCTTGATTTTGTTTCCTGATATCCAGTGACACCATTTTCTACCAGCCAGGTATAATGGCTAGAGTGTCCAGCTAGGATGTGGAAGACCCAGGTTTGAATACGCTCTCTGCTGGGAGGATGAAATGGAGGAGAATGACATAAGCCATTTTGGCTCCACATTGGAGACAAAGGTGGTTAAATGATGTAAATAAATAAATACATAAAATTCTGAGCATTATATGAACTGTAATTAGATGGGATCTCCCATATGTCAGAACAATGTACTGAAGAGAATAGGAAAATAGTAACTATAGCTGCACAACAATTCCATCCCATCATAATCACTACATTAAACTGGAACTATTGATAATTCACCACAGACTTTAAAATTGTGCATTAGGGATGTCTGTAGTGAATTTACTTGAAACTTATTGCAGAAAAAGCGGCGACAACTCAGTCAGAAATCTTGGCCTGCTCTTAGTACTCTTGACTGCGCACAAATTGAAACTGCTTTACTTTTTTCCTCTTTTGAGACTCACTCCTACCTTGAAGATGCACTGTAATCTTACTTTTGCTTGCCTGCCATAATTCACATCCATACCCAGCTTTGACATCTGTGTCTCTCGAACAACATAGCATTTGAGAGACGAAAGATGTTACAGTCCAAGGCAAAATTACAGAAGAGAGGAGCTGTATAAAACCATTGTTTTCTTGAGTGTTTATGAAAGAAGGTATATCAATAATACATTGTCACAAATAGATCGGGAACAACTATGTGTCCTAGATAAACTGTTCAGTGTTGTGCCCTCTAAATCGATGCTCACTTTAGAGAGCAATCATTGTAATTGGACCAGTAGCTTCCCACAATCTCATAATCGGTCATTTCCATGTCCAGAGAAGATTTTTTAATTCCATGTCTTCCCACAAAAGATTTAACTTTCAAAGGACACTTAAAAAGATATGGGGAAAGTCTCAGCTTTTCAGTTTTGTCTTCACCGGTAGAATTCTGTGGAAGAACGGGGTCTACTGGTGCAGTTCCTGAAGCCGCTTAGATCAAGGGTGTTTGTCCTGCCTGCCCTCACTAAGCCTTCACATGAACATCTTAGCCTTGTTTGAAATCAAAGAAAGGTTTATTCCAAATGGACAAAACAAGCACAAAATGAAATGGTATTTTAATACACGCAATAAGGATACACCATCTGGGCTGCTCATTTCTCTTTCAGGCTGTAACTGGAGCTGGTGCCCCAGTCTTCCCACCTTGGTTGGGCTAGTTGGGTTTTCCCACCACTCGACTCTCTTCACTACCTGCAAGCAGGGACTTCAGATATCAAGGATGTTGGATAGATCTGGAAGGAGAGAATGAATGAAGAGATTGGGGTGGGGGACAAATAGGGACAGGGAAAACCTCACCTGACCCAGATCTCATTTCCGACATTCTGCATATGGCATCTCTGAGCTGCACCCCTGAAAACCCTTCTTCTCACATCCTACTCTTGAGTTGTCAGAGAGTGATTATACCGAAATTGCTAGAGGGAGCTCACCGGCAATCAACATGCATTGTGACAAGTTGTTCACCTTCTCCCAATTAACCTATATCGTGGATATCACAGTTTTCAAGAACATCCTTTTCTGTTTTCCTTAAAAGCTGTGAAGAGATCGAGTATTCTTCAGAAACTAGGTCAGTGTTTTATGTTGGTGGACTGTGTCCTTAACTGCAAAAACAGCTGATGGGTAACATTTTGTCTTATGGAAAGCTTCCCCTGTCGAATTACTATTCACTGCTTGACTTTTGAGGACATATCAAAGATACCCTTGATTTTGGTCAGGCTCCTTTTTATGTGTGTGTATGTTATGTGCCATCAAGTTCCTTCTGACTTATGATGCCCCTATTAATTAATGTCCTCCAGTGTTTTTTATAGGTAAATCACCTCCCTTGAATGCCACCCCTCCCTCCCCTCTCCCTCCCTTCGCTAGGGTGGGTGGGCCAGGTCCAGATGCCGGGCCCCCTCCCTCCCCTCCCTTGCATGCCACCCCTCCCTCCCCCTCCCTCCACTAATGCCTAATGTTGAGTATCAGGCCATAGGCTGTGGCGCTCTCCCTCCCCCTCCTGCAGTTCCGGGCTGGCCGAGTCCGGGGCGAGCCGATGCGGCGACCCCCGGACATAGACCTATCAAACCACCCTGAGCTCAGCTTGTTGTGAAGGGTGGGGTATAAATACATACATACATACATACATACATACATACATACATACATACATACATACATACATACATACATACATACATACATACATACATACATACATACATACATACATACATACATAATCTCATTTCTCTTATTTTGACTGGCAACTTTTCCAAGGTGTCAGCAGAGTTCTTTCATGTTACCTACCATTTGATCCAGTATTGGTCACGAGTGGCAGACTCTCATCTGGAGGATTAGGTTTGATTTCCCCCCTCCTCCACATGAGTGGCGGACTCTAATCTGGTGACCTGGGTTTGTTTTTCCACTCCTCCAATATGAAGCCTGCTGGGTGACCTTGGGCTCATCACAGTTCTTTCAGAACAGCAGCAGTGGCGTAGGAGGTTAAGAGCTTGTGTATCTAATCTGGAGGAACCGGGTTTGATTCCCAGCTCTGCCGCCTGAGCTGTGGAGGCTTATCTGGGGAATTCAGATTAGCCTGTACACTCCCACACACGCCAGCTGGGTGACCTTGGGCTAGTCACAGCTTCTCGGAGCTCTCTCAGCCCCACCCACCTCACAGGGTGTTTGTTGTGAGGGGGGAAGGGCAAGGAGATTGTAAGCCCCTTTGAGTCTCCTGCAGGAGAGAAAGGGGGGATATAAATCCAAACTCTTCTTCTTCTTCTTCTCAGCCCCACCTACCTCGTAAGGTTCTGTGGAGGGGGAGAGGAAGGCAAGGCGATTGTAAGCCACTTCAAGACTACATAAAAGTGTTAGAGAAAAGCGGGGTATAAAAATCAGCTGTTCTTCCTTTTCACAGGAGATGCCAAGCATTGAACCTGCATACAAAACATGTACCTGTTCTGCCACGGAGCCACAGCACTTCCCCTCTAACAGGTAGATGCCTCACCTGTAGCAATTTAGCAAACTTGGACATAAAATGAAGAGGAAGCTTTCTGTGTATTAGGGAACAATTTTGAGCACACAAGAACCCTGTAAGAAAATAATCCTACTGGTAAACGCACACCATAAACTATCCAGAACAGAATAGATACGTACTTTTAACTGGACATTTTATTTAGATAGGGGTTAGGACAGGGGTTTGCTCATAACATCTACCATTATTCTCCAGTCATCAGAACAGCACCCTGTGATATCACCATCTAAACTGTAGCAGGTGGGCAGACTTGACACCCAGGCTTTGGAATTCTTCTCTCTCATAACATCTGCCTAGTTTCTTCCCCTCCCACCTTTAAAACATCTGGTCAAACACAGTCATGTCAACTTGCCTTTGACTTCATCGAGTGATTCAATTCTCCTCTACTGTACTTATACCAATACTTTTACACCAGGGTTGTTTTAAATGGCGCAGTGATATAATGTTGGTTTAATTGGTGCTAATTATTGTTGGTTCAGTTTAATTGCAGTTTATTGATTTCTGTCAGAGTTATCTGCCTTGGGGAAAATCCCATATGAGGATAAAAGGGAGGGATTAGAAAATCTACAAAATGACTGTATAGAATTTAATGAGTTTATTGTAATGACTGAAATGGTTAATAAACATATATTTTAAAAAATCTAGTTCTTGAAATGAATAGACATGCATATATGTTTGTATTTAATAGAATTAGAGCATAATTTTTTCAGTAAGGATAGCTAATTGTCTACAGGTCTAGGAAAATAAAACTCATCAATTTAGGCCCTTTCTGCATGGCCAAAACAAAGCGGGGTGCAGCCAGGGTACATGACCCCGGTGCAGCCACGGGCTGTTCACATGCCTCTGTGTGGGTGGCCCTGAAACTAAAGCAGGTCACTGATACACCTTTGCATGGAGACACGCCTATTTTTCCATGACTCACCTTCAACGCCACATAGCTCTGCAGCCAGGCACACATGGACCTCCACCATGCTGCATCTCGGGATGCCCGTGTGCTCCTGCGGGAAACAAAAAAACCACAAAGGCACATCCAACTGAAGTGCCTCCCATCCAGGGCCATTTGCTCAGCCATTGGCTGCAATGTGAGATAAAACAAAAGAATCTCTGATAGTGCGATTCTTGAAACGTGGGGGGAAAACGTGGAGCGGACGCATGTTAGGAGCGGGATCTATGCAAAGTTCCCCCCAAAACAGGTTTTAACCCATGGTTAGCCTGAGTTTATTGGCCCATGCGGAAGGGGCCTTTTGTGATCCCGTGTAGCTGCAGAACATCTGGCCCACCAAGGCTAACATATCCCATGTACCACCTACTTGCTGTGCCAGACTTTACAAAGCCTCCCTTTTTGGAGTTCCAGGCTAATGGTGAAAGTGTGAGGTTCATGAAATCTTTGATGGCCCTTCAGACTTGGGTTCAGATTCCCTAAAAGTATTTGCTGATGGAAGAGATTCCCATCAGCAGAGAGTGATATCCTTGCCTCACTTTCACCAGTGCAGCCCCAAATGTCCCCTGAATTGCTTTGTTGGGTGATAGATTTGCATCAGAGGAAGTTGCGTGTCTGCAGTGGGATGAGAAATCAGGGGAAATATTCAGCCTCCACCTATAACAGCAGAACTTGCCAACTGTGTCTAGCCTTTTATAACACATACATAGGTCGCCTATGTTCTGCTGGTCATTAAACTGTACATTTCCACATCTAACCTATGGTAGCCAATACTGTGGGGCCAGGGCAAGGTAGAGAAGAGATGACTACATTTGAATATAGGGTAAATTTCACTTTATGCTACAAAGGAATGGAGGAAGAACTCAGTGCGGGGCTAGTATATGTAGCAGTAAGCACCAACTATGCGGAGGATTGAAACCTAAGGGAGCCAAGCATTGTTTCCACATTTCCATGCACATTTAGCCACAAAAGAAGATGAAGCGGGGAAACCTGAAACAACAATTAGCAGGAAAAAAACATTTTTCAGAACAATATTGAAAATGCCCATTTACTTGTTCCATTTGCAGGCAAAGAATTAGCCCAATTTGTTTAGCTTTTCGCTGATTAATGCACCGAGCCGTATCTTGACAAGAGTATTAGAATGCTCATGAGTTCGCGCACCACTTCAATAAATTATGCAGCCGTTTACTATTCATCATCCCACCGATGAAGCCCGTCCTCTTATCTGTCTATGCACAACGCGACGTTGAGAGATTAATCGCTCGCTTGCTGAAATCAGCTAGACTGCAAGGGGAGCCTCTGATGAGAGCCCAGCAGACCACATGATTCACAAACCAAAAAAAAAGTCCATCCATCTGATGTTTAGAAGAAGACTTGCATAAGGCCAAGAGACAATCAGCATGGAGAAATGGAGTTGTGTCCACTGTCAACCCCAAGAAGATCCATCAGTGGAGGTTGGCTAATCTTTCTTTATCTTTATTAACCTTTAATAGGCATAAAGGTTGGCTAATCATTTTCAGAGCAAGCCCCTATCTCAATGATGTAATCAAGGGGTAACATCTTGTTATTATTTCTATAGAAGGGAGTAGTCACCCCGTGGGTCAGTAATGGCCTGGTGTTTACACAGGGGATGACCTTTACCTTTGTATAGGAGGGAGTGGGACCTTTGAGGAGATAGTAAACAGAATATTCAGTATTCACTTCCAGACAGCATGCATCCCACCATCATTCTTGCACTGGTCATCCATGGAAGCCTTAACAAACACAATAGTAGGGTTTTCTCCTCCACTTAGAAAAATGTTTGGAGATTTGGGGATGTAGCCTATAACACCACAAAGTCCAGCATCCAAAACAGTGACGTAGGTATATATTTTTTATGGAAGGGGGGGGGGTCGGAGGCATGGCCACACCTTCCCAAGCCCTGCCCCTGGCCTCAGTGCTTATAAAAGCAGCTCTCTGAGGGCAGGAATGGCAGAATCCCTTTGTCCCACTCCCCTCCCTCCCCCCCCCCCGGCTGGGCTCCCAGCCGGCAGTCCCTTCTGCCCTCCCCTCCGGGCAGAGGAGTAGTTAGGAAAAATGGAGCCCAGTGCAAAATCTGAGTTTTGTGCCCCCCCCCCCCCACCATGGGCTGCCACTGTGATGCTGGAATCCATCCCCAAACAGCATCACTTTCAATGGTGTTTAAACTAGGGAGCCTAGATTCTCCTTTTAAATACACCTTAAAGGGAGAATCTGGGGTTCCCAGTCAAAACAACATTGAAAGTGATGCTGTTTGGGGGTGGATTATCCCCCACCCTGAAACAGCATCACTTTCAATGTTTAAACTGGGGACCTCAGATTCTCCCTTTAGATCCATGCCAAAGGGGGGGTGGATTTAAAAGGAGAATCTGGGGAAATTTTGGGGGGGGGTGCCTGCTGTCAGGGGTGCAATTGTTAAGCTAGCAGCACCAAACTTTCAGGGTATCTTTAGGAGACTCTCCTGATAATACCACCCAGGTTTGGTGAAGTTTGGTTCAGGGGATCCAAAATTATGGACCCTCAAAAGTGTAGCCCCCATCTTCTATTAGCTCCCATTGGAAACTAATCATTTTAAAAGGGGATTCATTTAAAACATTTTGAGAAGGGGTAAAAACAACGCAGAACTTTTGCCTCAAAACATTTTAAATGAATTGTGTAAAAAGGGCCAGAGAGAGAGAAACAGAGGCAGAGACTAAGAGTAATGTTCACATTGCTACATCTAGACTAAGGATGGTGAACATTTTACTGTGAACACATTTGATGGTCAAACTTACCATGTTCAAAAATAGCAATCAGATGTGAATACCTGCCAGCCTAGCTTGCATCAAGTGTTTCCAGAACTGTGCATGTACAAAGATGCTGTTGAATCAAACTAATTGTCATCCATTAGCATCATTAAGGACTATGAAGCCAAACAGTGAAAGTTAGGACTTTATTGAAACACATGATTTAATGATGACTGATTTATATGATGTGTGAGTGATCTAATGGACAATTAAAATAATTGCCTGATATGCTGAGGATGGAAAAGTAGGAGACATCATTCTGGCAGTGTTAGAACCTGCATGAGGAAAAACCAATTTTTCTATGCTGCATGGCTGGTAAGGAATACCGTGAAACAACCGATCAAAACCCACAACAGATCAACAAACTATCAACCCAATCGTTTAAAAATCATGTCTCTGTTTGCAACTGGCAAACAGCCATCGAGAGATGTCCACGTTCTTTCTGACAGAAGTGAGCCAAGTCACGGGACAAGCAGTTAAGAATTCTTACAATATAGTATTTTTATTGACATCAGCGACATACATTGGAATATAATAGGATACTTTTGTGCAAGCTTTCCCTTGGGAGATGGATTTCTTTTTTTTCCCAAAGACACAGCTGTTCATAATACAGGTAAGGTAACAAGAGGCACAATACCAAAAATAAGTTTACAGTTCATTTTTTTAAACCACTCTAAATTTCGGTGGTTCTGTTCTGTTCAGGTGACCAGCACTGAATGTTTGTATTCGGCTTCAAGAATAAGCTTAATTCATCATTTTAAAAACTCCCTGAACGTCTGGAATTTTATTTTTAGTATATTTATAGATTTGCTTTTTATCTATTTTTAAGCTTACTCACCCCACTACTTCATTTCAAGATCTCGCCCAGACTGCACATTAGGGAAATATTTCTGGAACATGTGGAAATTTAGTACATCCAGGTCATTCTATGCAGAAGGGGGTTTGTCACTCCTTTTCTCCTGACCAGGTCCTTTCCTGGATGTGCTTGTATGTCTCCCTGTCCCAATTATATGTTCATCCAATCTCTTGCTAAAGAGTGTGCAGTTGCCTCACAATTACATAGCGCTATTCCAGCCTACACCTGCTTCTGAAAAGATCCTGAATCTTCTCCTCTTCTACAATACTGATTTATTCCCATTGGTGGAGGTGGGAGGGGCTGTCATTTATCAATCATTTTTTTTCCCCTACTGAAGAACAGAACTTGGCAGTGCATGGTTAATTCAGATCCAAGCAAAATTAGGGCTACTATTGTTTCCTGCTTTTTAAGAAAACTCCTCTAGACAAATACATATTTGAGAATAATGGAAGGTAGTGGCTGGCTGTGTAGGTGCTTGATACCGCTTTGGAAATGGTCTTTTGAACTCCTTATATGCTTAGCTCATTTTAGAGTAATGTAGGTTTGCTTTTTAAAATTAAATTCATGTGCATTTTTTTAAAAAGGTGCCTCAGAAGATCAGAATTGTAAGGTGTTCAAACAGTGGCGTAGCGCCAACGGGACTGGGGGGCGATGCCTTGGGCGCACCCTGCAGTGGGAGTGTGGCAGGGGCATGGCGCAGCATGGTGGGGTGGGTGGCACTGCGGCAGGGGCGCACGGCACGCACCCCGGGTGCAGTTTCCCCTTGCTCTGCCCCTGGGTTCAAACAGTAAAGAAACTAAATTATGTCTAAA
Source organism: Sphaerodactylus townsendi (assembly GCF_021028975.2). Classification (NCBI taxonomy): domain Eukaryota; kingdom Metazoa; phylum Chordata; class Lepidosauria; order Squamata; family Sphaerodactylidae; genus Sphaerodactylus; species Sphaerodactylus townsendi. Next base: position 22,059,728 of record NC_059434.1, read on the forward strand.
ACTGACTTTTAAAAAGCAAACTTTCTATGGCAACTTTTTGTGATCACTTCCACCAGTTTTTAAATCTGCCCCTGGAGGCAGCGTGGGGCTGTACTGGTGGATTTGCCCTCCCTAGGGCACTTAATCCAGGGGAGGAATGGATCCGCCAGCAGGCAGTCATCACCGCTGTCAAACGCAACCCGGAGTGCTGTACCAGCATTCATCCACCCTCGCCATCACCAGAGGCACATTCCAAAGGGGGGCATTCCAAAAACATAGCCAGGGGTGGAGCCAATGTTACTCAGCTTCTACCTGGCTGTTGTGTCTGCTAGGTGGTGCCCAGGGCTTTGGCCTTACACCCATAAAGCCCTATGGGAACATTCTAGTGGTTGGGAGGCTTTTTGTAGTTATTGCCTCCTTACACAACCAGAACATCCTCTTGGGAATGGTAGGGTGGTGCAGCTGCGGCACCACATCTGGGTGTCTGGCCTTCAGAGTGGGGGTGTGGGTTACATAGGCGCTCAGACTAGCCTACCTCACAGGTTTGTTGTGACAAGAAAATGGGGAAGAAGAAAAATGATATAAGTGGAGTAAATAAAATAAATAAAATAGTTTGGCTTTTTATATGAGAACCTAATCAGTTCCCTGAACTCAAAGTTTTGAATGAGTTATTAATTGCCCCAATATAATGATAATTACTATGCTAGCCTTTATCACATTTAGTTGTTTTTAACTATTTTTGGGGGCAGTTTTAGAAACACTTGCCTTTTTGGTATAAAAAAAGGAGTTTAGTAAAAAAAAAACTTGGTTCAAGTTTCTACTGGAGTGTTTGAATAATATTGTGGCTTCCCTTTCCAAAAACAGAACTGTTTGATAAAACTGAGGTGGGGGGGGGGGGTTTCTAGGGAACAAAGGTATGGATTAGACACATACATGTATTTTGTTTTCATTTTTCATGCCCTGCGTGTATAAGAAGGCTTCAAACTCAAGGACTGGTATGTAGGCCTTCTGTAAAAAGAAAGAAGAAATAATTAATTAGTGAAATCTTGAGGCGATAAAGTGGATTGGACCGCTACTCTTGATTGAAATGTGGCCTAGGGGTAGGGTTGCCAGCAGTGGGGTGGGAAATAGCTGGAGATTTTGAGTGTGGAGTCTGTGGATGATGGGATTTGGAGAAGAGAGGGACCTCAGCCAGGTACAGTGCTGTAGAGTCCACCCTCCAAAGCAGCCATTTTCTCTGGCTGAACTGAGCTTGGTCATCTGGAGACCAATTCTAGCAGGAGATCCTTACATGCCACTTGGAGGTTGGCAATGCAAGGGGGGCCGGGGGCTGAATACTTTCCTACATAAAAAAACAAGTAAAAATCCAACACGCCAAGGAGAAAACAGGTACAACCTCTTCCTTTTGTGTGTTACTTTTCTAGATATGCAGGGATTGTTCGTAACAATTAGTGAAGATTTCAAAATGAGAGCCATCTCACCCGCAGTCTGGAAGGGACTCATTTCATTCTAAAGTCACGGGACAATTCCATTTCATTCTGCCACATTTAGAACAAAACTGGCGACTGCTGGTACATTAGATATGAGAGATGTGTTATCAGTCAGCATCAACAGTGCTGGCCTACATATTAGTCAGACTTGTTTTTGTTTTGAAAAGAGCTGCTTCTATACTTTGGGGAGCAGGGAAGCCAGCGCCGGCAGAGTTCTGTCAGTTCTGTTTGTTTCTCCCTCTTTGCAAACATTAAGGCCCCTACATGGCCGGAGGTATTTTTGGCTGGGGTGGGGAGAAATGCAGGAGATTTTGCTGGCAGCAAATTAGCAGTGAAATTGCACTTAGAGACTCAGGGTGCAGAGCAGTAAGCTGCAGTATTGCAGCCCAAGATCTGCACAGAATCTGAGTTTGATCCCAATGGAAGTTGGTTTCAGATAGTCAGCTCATGGTTGACTCAGCCTTCCATCTTCCAAGGTCAGTAAAGTGAGTACCCATCTTCCTGGGGTAAAGTGTAGATGACAGGGAAGGCAACGGCAAACCACCCAGTAAACATAGTCTGCCAAGTAACTGTTGTGATGTCACATCATCCTATGAATGATGAACTGGTGTTTGCATAGGGGGTTGCCCTTCCAATTTTAAATTGCATTTGGGCTAAGTTTGGGCATGGTCAAAGCTATCAGCTTCTAACTTGCAGCCAGTACCTTCGGATCAATCAGCCCAAGGCATATTTTTGTTTTGTTTTTGTTGGTTGGCTTATTTATATGGGTTTTTTTGTGAACCCCTTCGTGAAGAAATGTGGGATAAGTTAATTAAAAAGAAAAATGCCCAACCTTTGTTTTGGTGCTGCTAATTTCCATGGGTAAAAATTAATGGTGCTCTTCCGACTGGGCAGTCTGAGATAAGAGTAAAATCACTGCAGCACCCATCCCAGTCTCCAACCATTTGACTGGATTCTGTTTAGCAGTTTACACTAGTAAAGTCCTTCCAATATCCAAACTCGCAGATATAACTCTACATGACCCTATCCGTATGTGTGTGTTAACGAATGAAGATGCACATCCAAGGGGTTTTGTTGATTCTTGAAAATACCATGATGAATATGCTTTTGTGTGAGAGACTTGTGTTAGATTCCTGTGTGCTGCTGAGCCCAGCTGCTGTTTGGGCATGGTTAAATCTCCATAAAGTAGAATCTTGGGCTTGGTAGATCAGACTTGGGGGAGGGGGTTATGAAGCCCAACATTACATTCTGTTAAAAATGTAGACTGTAAGTTGGAAACCCCAAGACTCTTGTCTCCAGTGGACAAAGACCATAGCAAAAATGGGTGTTGTGGGTTTTCTGGGTTGTATGGCTGTGTTCCAGTAGCATCTTCTGCTGACGTTTTGCCTGCATCTGTGGCTGGCATCTTCAGAAGCGAAACGTCAGGAGAAAATGCTACTGGAACATGGCCATACAACCCAGAAAACCCACAACACCCTATGGACATGATTATTCAACGTCTGCAAATGGAAACAGCCAGCCAGCATGGTGAAGTGGTTAAGAACAGCCAGATTCCAATCTGGTTCGATTCCCATACCTCCACATAAAGCCTACTGGGTGACCTTGGGCCAGTCACAGTTCTCTCAGAACTCTCTCAGCCTACACAGAGGCAAGCAATGGCAAACCACCTCCGAACCACTCTTGCCTTGAAAACCCTATGGGGCTGCCATAAGTCCGCTGTGACTTGTTGTCACTTTCTACCACCACAATGGATGGAAACAAGCACTTTGAATAAGAATCAACCAACTAAGGGCACTACAGGAACTCTTGCCTTTTCTGTACATAGTAGCTGCAGAGAGGCAAATCTATATGAGGACTTTGGCACCAAGGGAGGTGGGATTAACCCTTCTCTTTCCATGGAATTACAAACCAGTCCTGGTTGTGCAAGTGTTTTAAAAATCCCCTCCCTCTTCTCTTTTTGTCCAACTCCTTTATTGTTTCCTCAGGATATTTATCTTTCCTCTGCTTTGAAAAACAGACACTAGGAAATGTTTTCCCCTATCCGCAAACATAATTCAACTTCAAAAAATGTCAGCAAGGTTATAATCATTAACAGTCTTAACTGACCTGACAATGAATGAAATAATACAGTCTTCCACAAACAATGATACAGATTTTTTTTCATGAAAATAAGGTTTACCTTAAATTGACAAACATTCCTGGTAAACTTTTAAATAAAGAACATTTTAATTTTCAGGACGAGAGAGGATACGTCATGTTCGTATGCCATTTCATGCCAAAATCTGTAGCTGACATTTAATTTTTATCACCTTCTTACATTTGTGGCTGAACTCTGCATAACCCACCAGAAATTAAAAAATAAAAGCTTAAAACATAGATTGTGGATGTCACAAATCCTGAAAATTACAATGCATTTCTGCTTATTGTACAATCTGTTTATCCCACTCTTTGTCCAAAGAGTTTAGGATCTTCCCTTTAAAACCAGAATATCATTTGCATCAGAATATAAATTCACCAACTTTCCTGGGAATAAGCCCCCGTTGCGTAACAAGGGACTTACTTCTGAGTAGACCTACTTCCAGTTGCCCCTTGTGGCTACTGAATGGGTTTTAAGAGAAACCTCATTGCCTGGAGTGTGTATAAATATATCAATGTCAGTAAAAAACAGGATTTTCAGGGGAGGGTTACTTCAAAAGCTAGCAAAACTATTTGATCAAAGGCAATGCAAGGATATTTAAAATAAATGTGTATGACATGAATGGACTATGCTTTGGTTGTACTACATTCAGCTCTTCAACTTTACTTTCTGTCTCTAACCCTAGATATTTATTTTTAAAAAACAGAATGCCTGTCTTCCAATTCAGTCAAAACAATGAATGAAGCAAACATATAATATTTCGTCTTCCAAAAATCCATTATTCATTACTCTGCTGACAAAGTCCTTGCAATGAAAATGAATCAGCTCACAGCTGCCAGTGAAGCAGGCTCTGGCATTAATTGGTACAGTGATGAGGTTCGTAAGCCCTTCAAGCTGAAATGTGGCTAAAAGCAAAATATTTGACTTCCAAGCTCTCTGTTTTCTATGTTCTTACCCAGTAGGACAACAAGCTGTCATCATTACAGTCGAGAGAATCCAGGTTACAAAATTTTTACAGGTGCAGTGATTGAACTCTATAGTCTAGCAGAGCAATTCATGCAGATTTCTGCCTTCTCCACCAGTCCCCATGCCATCTCATCTTTTAATGTGTAAACATGCTTAAAAAGAACAATGACTTAAAAAGAAATACCCTTTGTGCTTTCTGACAACCATAGTTATGTCTTGTTCCTTTGCAGAATAACACAGGGGCTTCTGATGTTCACCCCAGAAGACAACAGAGATACAGAATTTTGTTAAAATGCACTGCAAGCATGCTGAAACCATGTAATTAGCAAGATTTAAAAAACCCCAGAAATGATCAACAATGAAAACAAAACTTAGCCGTAGTAATACGTTAAATCTCTTGCCTCAATACGTTAAATCTCTTGCCTCATTTCCTTTTGTTTCTCGGTGCCCGTGTAACTGTCATTGAAAGTATAACGATAAAAGGAACTCATGCCAAATGAGCTTTGTTTGGATGCACAGATCTTACCAATTTAGAAATAATTAGCTGTGTTTCAGGCTCCTTCCGCACATGCAGAATAATGCACTTTCAAACTGCTTTCAATGCTCTTTGAAGCTGTGCGGAAGAGCAAAATCCACTTGCAAACAGTTGTGGAAGTGGTTTGAAAACGCATTATTCTGCGTGTGCGGAAGGGGCCTTTCAGTCATCCCATTGACTGAAACAGGGTGTTCATCACAACTGAAGTCAAGGTTTGCCAACCTCCAAGCAAGGCCTGGAAATCTTCCAGAATTACAATTGATCTCCAGACTGCAGAGGTCAATTTCCTGGAAGAAAATCTAAATTCAAGTGTAGTAGCTCTTTGGAAACCGACAAACTTTTCAGGGTGTCAGCTTTCAAAAGTCAAATCTCCCAGTTCCTTCATCAGATATGAGCTGGAGTAGGTCTCCAAGTCCTAGTATCCTCTTTTTACAAGGACTCAACGATCTCCATTCCAACTTGTACCTGAGAAAGGGAGCTCTGACTCTCAAAAGCTTATACCCTGAAAAAATTATCGGTCTCTAAGGTGCCACTGAACTCAAATCTAGTTCTAAACTCTAGTTTAGACCAACACAGCTACCCCCTGAAACTATCTTCCTGGAGCAAATAGCAACTTCAGAGGGTGGATTTTATGGTATTATACCTTTCTGAGGCCTCTCCTCTCCTCTCCCCTCCCCAAACCCACCCTTCACAGACTCCACCCCAAAATCTCCAGGAGTTTCCCAACCTACAGTTGGCAACCATACAGACTCCCACTAATTTTAATGGGATTTACCAGTGACTTATTTTCCCAGATTAGAACTTTCAAAAATATATGCTGGACCCAGTGATTGCTGTTCCTTCTTTATGCTGGAGAAAAACTTAGTATTTAGCAGAAGGGAATTGATGGATCCCGTTCCAATGGAAGGTTGTCCCTAAAGACCAATTTAACTATATGGACATGGGGAAAAGGACTAAAAAAACAAGGTTATCCAATAAAAATATGTAAGGGGAGATAAACAATGCCAGACCCCTTTAGCATACTTGGAAATTATTGTAATCCACCACAATAGAAGATCAGAGAATGTATACCACTGATTAACAAAGGTATTACCAAATCTAATAGGATGCTAGTGTGACCAGAGAGCAAAGTCAAGGAAGCCATAAACAAAAGGCAAAACGGCTTCCTTTAAAAATGGAAATCTTGTCCAAATGAAATGAACAAGAGTGAGCACAGCCACTAGCAAAACAAATGCACATTAATTATATGATGGGAATAAAGCAAATACAGAAACATATTGCTAAAAGCATTCAGACAAACAATACAAATTTGTATAAATATATCATAAGCAGAAAATTGGACAGGGGGGTAGTGGAACCCTTAGAAGACAAAGGGATGGGAAGATTGCTAAATAATGATGGGGATAGTGCAAAGAAACTGTTTCTAGCCTGACTTGTAGTGGTAAAATGCTGCAAAGATTCCAAAAAGCAAGTGCTAAAATAAAGCAAGTCAAAAAATATTGATCAAAGCAATGTTCAGAGAAACTTCTGAACAAATTTAATGTATTGTCGAAGGCTTTCACTGCTGGAATCACTGGGGTGCTGTGTGGTTTCCGGGCTGTATGGCCGTGTCAGGAGAGAATGCTGCTAGAACATGGCCATACACCCCGGAAACCACACAGCACCCTTCCGAATAAATTGATTTTGTGTTCTATGTTGTTTTAACTTTTGTTATCTCTTGGCTTTTCTCCCCAATTTTTTTCTGTTTTAGGTTTGGGATAGAGCTGATATGCTTTAATTCTCTTCGGCTACAGTTTTCTGCTTGGGCTTTTAGAGATTTGATTGACATTTTTTATATCTTAATTGTTAGCTCAGACTGCCAATAATCAAGACAGAAATATCCTAAAATAAATAGGTATGAATGATTCAATTGAATTCAATTCAACCTTTAATGGCGTATAAGGTATGAATGATTATTCAGTCAAGCCACTGAATTCAGTGGAGCTTAACCTGAAATAAACATACCGTATATACCGGCCTATAAGACGACTTTTTAACTCAGGAAAATCTTAACAAAAGCCAGGGGCCGTCTTATAGGCCGGGCACCCCACACTCCCTGCTCGGACTTGCCACCGCCTAGCCCAAGGCTCTTTCCTGCTTGCTGTGCGGCTCTTGCCCGCCTGCCCGCTGCCGCCGCCGCCACCAGCCCCACACATCCCCCTCGGCTCAGGCTGGCTCCAGGTTGCCCTTCAGGCAGTCAGCCTGAGCCTCTGTCTATGATTTTCTTAAAAGGGCAATTCCCCAAAGACTGCTTAAAGGGGAAAGTTTCCCCTTTAAGCAATCTTTGGGGAATTGCCCCTTTAAGAAATTCAGAGCCGGGAAGAGACTGGCGGGAGATCTCCCCTCTTCCCCAGCCAGCCAGGCAGCCTCCATGCAAGAGAGGAGCTCCAGCTAGCAGCTTCCATACGAGGACTGCAGGCTGGGGCACCCCTCGTTTCCACGGAAGCTGCCTGGCTGGATGGGGAAGAGGGGACATCTCCCCTCTTCCCCAGCCAGCCAGGCAGCCTCCGTGGAAACGTCCATGTCCCGTCCCCACAACAATTGGCCGGCCTCCACCGAGGCCAAGGAAGGCCACCAGGGGTGCCGCCGCTGCTCTGTCCCCCCCCCCTGCGACGATCGGTCGGCCTCCGCCGAGGCCAAGGAAGGCCGCCTGGGGTGCCGCCGCTTCTGCTCTGTCCCACCCCCAGGACAATCAGCCAGCCTCCGGCGAGGCCAAGGAAGGCCATCCGGGGTGCCGCTGCCTCCGGGGATCTGTCCCGCCCCTGCGACGATCGGCCTGCCTCTCCTGAGGCCGAGGCCACACAGGGTGTCGCCACTGCCTCTGCCACGGGGTAGTCTTATATGGCGAGTATGTGCCGAAATCTATATTTTAACTGGAAAAGGGGGGGGTCGTCTTATACCCCCAGTCGTCTTGTACGCCGGTATATACGGTACATGGAATTCCACATTTGCAATAGGACTGGTCAACATTACCTTCTTCCATTGGTTTTTTTGGGATCAAACCTAATCTAGTTATAGATGCTCTCACAATGCAACATAACTGCAGTCTAAGACCATTCATTCCAGTGGACTTAAACTGAAGTAACTCTGCACAGAATTTCAGTGTGGGGTCAGTATTACTAAGGATTTAAAAATGGTTTGACACTAGACGTTCACAAATGCAGCATCCCCCACATGTGTACCTCAGGAACATGTATGAGCTGTTTCTGATCACAGATCTCAGCCACATCATGGGAAGATGGCATTTACAAAGATCAGTGTTATGTATGCTACTTAGATTTATGCAACAATACAACTCACAGTGCCCATAGGTACAATCCCTCACAAGACATATCTGTTCTTGAATAGTGCTTACTGGTGCCCCCCCCCAACCCCTGCCACGAATATTTTTGGGGGCTTTTGGTAATCAGGAGCCTTATATTGTATGCTTTACAGGTGTGTGTTTTTTTCAAATGGCAGATTAACACTGTCCTTTGAAGAAATTCTCTGCTGAACTGAGTGATTTCTATTGCCAGTTTCACAGAATTACCTCTACTCTTGAGGTCTGATGTATCTGAGAATTCACAAATAATAATAATAAACTATTTCTTTTTTCTCATTACCTACTTCAAATGGAATGTGTTTGACTTCAAAAGCAGAGCAAGCTCTAATGAGTTTAACTGGCTTGCTTTGAAAACTTTGTGATGGAAGAATATAGAAAGGTAGCATGCCAAAAAGGAAAATCAAATCACGTATTAACAAGGAATGTAAAACAGAAAATATTTGTTTTCCAAGGAAGGCATAACCGCTGCATTGGTTGTGGATGCAGGAGTTCTCTCGGTGATGGGGAGCATTCAACTGACCCCTAACTGTGGTAGCATATGGGGGGGGGGGTATTGGTTGGTCTCAAAACCTTTTGACACAATTCTGTGCTTAAATAAATAAATAAATAAATAAATAAATAAATAAATAAATAATAAGGTGCCCAAAGTATTGTTCTTGCCACCCTCACTTGATTTTTTTTTAAAAAAAATCTTAGGCCATTTCCGCACGGCCCTTTTATGGCGCCCTGGGGGCGGCAAAAACACTGTTCCCAGGGAGCCATTCGCACAGGCGGCACTGCTGGCTTCGCTCCCCCTCCCCCAGGGCGGCGTCAGGCCCCCCTAAAAAACAACCCTTTAAAGGGTTGTTTTTGCCCCAACAGCGTGTTCCCGGGGGTGCGGTGCCAACGGCACCGCTGGGAACACGCTGTTTCCCTTCCCTTTCCCACTCACCTTGTCCCCGTCATCGGCCTGCTGGCCTCCGAAGCCCCTCCCTCACTGTCCTCCGACCCCTGGAGGTCGGAGGGCAGCATGGGCGGGCTTCGTGAGGCCAGCGGTACTGACTGGATGTGGGGACAAGGTGAGTGCGGGTCGTGGAAGGCAGAAAGCGGCTCCATGCGGCCTCCTGCGGGACGCTCACACGCCATGCGGCAGAACGGCCTCCATCCCCACGCTTGACAGAATTCTTGCCGGCATGCCAGAGCCTGAAGGGCCGTATTGAAACGGCCTTATTTTCTTCTGAGAACCAAAAGTTTCAAGAATTCCAAGAATAAGTGCTGCTTCATAAATCTTGTGGTTGTATTTGGAAGCTTCCTTAGGCTGGAAGGCAGCTCTTCAAACGGTTTGGTTTTGGAAAAGCGAACAAGCTGCAGCAATTTTTCCCTTATAGCCTGCACCCAATTTTTCAACTTGCATTACAGAGCAGCAGGCTAGATACTAGATTGGTGATTCTCTACCAAGATTTGCCAGCCCAGACACCAGCCCCTCTGTTCAAGCACCACTTGTGCTGTTTGCTTTTCGCATGAAGAGCGTGGGTGATTACAGGTATTAGTCAACAGCAGTCTTCTGCAGTTGGCTTTTTCAAGCAGCAGCACGCAGCATACCTGGAAAAAGGGCGCATAATTTTTTTCCCCAGTCTTTACTCAAAGAAAACCAAATTTGTTTAGGGGAAAACAACATTCTCAAGCTGTCTCCCGAGTCAAAGTTTTACTAGGATTCACTATGTTAGGCTGATTCCGCATGGGCCAAAAACAGCAGTGTGAAAACGGTGTGAAAATGGTGTAAAAGGGTTTAGAACAGTGTGAAAGGGTTTATACTGTTTTCACACTGTTTTCACACGGCTGTTTTTGGCCCATGCGGAATCAGCCTTACATATAGCATAACAGAGACAATGAAACAAACAGTAATGAGATAATAGCCAATGACAATTGACTGGTGAAAACATTAAAGATGGGTAGGGTTGCCAGCCTCCAGGTGGTGGCTGGAGATTGCCTGGGATTATAACTGATCTCCAGCTAAAAGAGATCAGCTCACCTGGAAAAAATGGCCACTTTGGAAGGTAGATTCGACGGCATTTAAACCCATTGAGACCCCTTCCCAAACTATCCTCCGGCTCCACCCCAAAATCTCCAGGTATTTTCCAACCTAGAGTTGGCAACCCTAAGTACAGGAAGTGGGAAGAATCAAAGACTGATCAAAACAAATGGCAGCAACAAGAGGAGACAAAGTGAGCAAACATTTTATGCCTCAAACAAAACTTAGTGCAACTGATTGTCTTGTCTTTTACAGAGATTCAGATTAAGAGCAACACAGGCAGCACTGATGCAAAAAAACCCAAGTAAGAATCTTGAACTGTAAAACTATTCATAATAAATTTGCCAAGGACTACCTGCTAAATATCCTATATTTACTCCAATATTGCCTCAACATGATGTTGCAGCAACACTACTATAATTTCCATTTCTTGATTTGCTCAGACATTGCTGACCATAAGCTCCATTCTAAACACTCATAGGCTGGTGCTGCAAGTCTTATGATTGGGCTGTACCACTTAAAACAGTGGAACTTAAGCTAAAGATCCATTTTGTACATTTTCACAGGAGTGCAGTGGCCATGCCTCTCTATGCCAATTCCCTGGTCATCCAGACAACATCTGTGTGGGACTTTTCCAGCTCCTCTGGATACAGATCACCAGAGTGTTGGAGTTAAAACTCTGAGAAGTAGCTCTAACATTATCATGGTAAGCTATGAATCGACCCTAAATCATCAAGCTATTTTAATCTGGGACCAGGACCAGGCTCTGGTTAAGTATTCACACAAATGCAGAGGTGGGATCCAACAGGTTCTCACAGGTTCCTGAGAGTAGGTTACTATTTGTGTGTGCCGAGAGGGGGTTACTAATTGGTGATTTTGCCATGTGATTTTTGCCTTAGTTACACCCCTCCTCTCAGCAGCAGCGCGCAGAACTTGAAGCAGTCTAGCAGGAGGTGCACCGGCGTGTGTGGCAGCCTATGCCTGCGTGCATTTGTTTCCCACCCAAGGACTGGCGCAGCGGCTGCGTCCTTGCCACAGCTCCGCCCAGGAATGTCCCGCCCCGGAATGCCTGGCCACGCCCCCGTCATGCCCCGCCCAGCCCCACTGGTGCTACGCCACAGTTTGAATCCCACCACCATGGGAACCTGTTACTAAAATTTTTGGATCTCACCACTGCACAAATGAATGTCAAATTGTTATTTCACACACACAAAAGAACATGCATGGAAACAGTGAAGGGAAAAATTCCCTGCTTTGGAAACTCTTCAAAACAATAGTTCAAGGGTAATGAGAAGTGATTATGAAACCAACAGGGTATCAATACAAAAAAAAAAATTATGGAGTACATACTCCCAATGTAGCATCATGTTACTACCAAGTTGGTTTCAAGAAGAGGAGAGCCAGTTTTGCTAGGAAAGGGTACACTTTCCAGTTCAAATTAAGCATTTTTAAAGTCTCATGGGGTCCACTGAAAGTGCTTAAATGTCCTGGATCATATTCCTACTTTGCTAGACAAATTTTCCCCAAAGACTTTTAAAGATCTACTGTCCTTAGTTCAGACCCATAGTAACCTGTGCATATGAAACTGCTCAGCGTGAAATGCCCTTCCCCTCATTACCAGTTATCATGCATTTTATCAAGGAAGGACTTTACCGGCTAAATAATGTCCAAGTAACAGCTGACATGACTCAGACTGGAGCATACAGTGATATAGGTAGGCAAACCGAGAAATAGAGATTTCTACCAAATCATACCTCTTGCACATCTGCATACACTGCAACTGGTCTGTAACTCACCTTTATTCTCCCCATTGGCCCCCTGGATTTTGTCTTCATGGTGTACCTTTCAGAGAATGACCGGAAGACAGTGTTCATACCCCCTTTCCCCTCTTTGCTGAGTTAATTTACCTAATAACATTTGCCCTTCACCATGGGAAAACGAGCACAGAGGTCTTTTTTAAAAATAGCATTAAAGGTTTCCTTTTTAAAAAATAGTTTTAAAAGAAGAAACTCTGCATTCAAAGGTGTTTAGAATAAATTTCAGAAAAATCCCTACTACATAGCAGCAAGACTACATTAGACTTTCTGATTTTTCCATGGTGTCCTTGGATAGATACACCACCCAGTAGACCATGTTGAAAGCTCCAAAAGTGACAGGAAACAAAATGCGTGCATATTTGTCTATCTTACTGGTGCCAGAACTTAAGGGTGGAGGAGCTGGAGAAGGGTTGACAGCCGACGGCTTTGCAGATGCTCCCAAAGTATTTGCTGTTGTCTGAATCTGCTCCAGTCTAGATCCAAGCAAATGATGGATTGCTGGAGATCCAGCTGTGGCTTGCTGAGGGACGTATCCAGCTAGAACTGGAGTTGAAGGAGGGGCAGAAGGTGTCGCCCTTGCAGAAGCCAATGTTTCTGAAATGCTAAAGCGACTGAACGGGTTCGGACTTGATGCCGAAGGGGATCGGGGCATAATATCCGAAGGCCCCTGAGTTACTGTAGGCAGTGGCATTGAACTGTTTCCTGTGTCAATTCGTTTCACGTTTTCTGCTTCTGGTTGTACTGTGGTATTAGTTCTTTTTCTCACATTTGAATTTGAGTCTGTACTCTGGAATGATAAAAGGACAAAGTCAGTATTTCGAAAAGAAATGTTTCCATTCTAGACATGTAAATTTCAGCAGAGTGTTAATACAGAATGATCTTGATGTGAAACATTAGCACATTTCTGCAGTTTAGAAGTGTGGTTAAGGAATTAAATTACAACATATGGCTCAATACTGATAGCATGATCCTGAAGCCATTCTGAACTCCTTAGGATGGCTACTAAACCCCATCACTGGTGTAATTCAGGAATCTTTGATGTGGATCCATGCCAATGGAAATTCCAGCACAGCTGTACCAGCATAAGGGTCTGAAATGGGTAATATCATACCTACTCAGCCTTCGTACAGCTCAGAATACCACTAAATCTGTAACCAGTAGCCCTGTAACTGCAGTCCTTAAGTAGCACATAAATCCCAGCCACAACACCCATATCCCCAATGACAAGGTAGATCTCTCTGCCATCATCATACAACACAAATGGGAATGTGGATTATAAAACCTCTAGAGAAAGGTCACTCTTCACAAACAAAAAAGGAGGTCTTGTGCACTAAGGCTCATTCCGCACATGCAGAATAATGCACTTTCAAACTACTTTCAGTGCTCTTTGAAGCTGTGCGGAATAGCAAAATCCACTTGCAAACAGTTGTGAAAGTGGTTTGAAAACGCATTATTTTAAATGTGCGGAAGGGGCCTAAGAGCCAAGAATGAGGAACTTTCAGTCTGGTTTTCGAACTAGCTGTTGTTCTCAGTGAGAGCTGAGGAATTCAGCAGGGTTGTTTATTTTGGTCTGTGGGCTACCTCGGACTCAATTTGCCATTTCCAGTTTAAGGAGAGAGGTTCAAGATCACCCACATTTCTCCAGGAAGGAGATCCCTCAAGGGGAAAATTGAGTTGAAGGACACAACTGTCTCCTCTTGAGCTGAGTCACCAGAGATGAGAATCCACCTTGGCTAAACCCTGCTGAGTAATTCAGAAGAAGATTGAAGCAGTTCCAGTCCAGATTTCCTTTTCCTTGAATGTGTGAGTTTAATTTGACAAAGAAACTATCTCAGAATTTGATGCTACCATTAAATGCAGCTGCAGGCTGTTTGTGTGTGTGTGTGTGTTTGTTTTGAATAAAAATCAACTGGAAGACCCATGCACCAAACTGTGAGTTTCCAAGCAATAAATCTTAATAACAAAATGGAAGGAATCCAGTAGCAGATAAAAGATAAACAAATAAAAAACATAGAAGGTATCATTTTAAAAGCTACTTGTGAAAAGATAAATGGGAAATTAATTTGTTTTTGAACTTATGAGAATCCAGTTATTTGACTGTCTGGAACTAGTAAATATCTGACATAGAAGGAGAGAGAAGAAAGGTGGGGCACAGGTTGCGTCATCTAGTAAGCTGTGAAATTCCAGCCTCTTCCAGCGAGAAGGGAAGAAGGTCAAAAAGATACAAAGACCCAGATGAATAAAATGTTAACCTTAAGTGATGTAAAATCTTAAAGACTAACAAGGAAAAAAGGAGATGAACTGAGAGAGCCTGGGGAAGAAAATATTTCTGCCCAGATCTTTTGGAACAATGGCAGTGTACAGTAGAAACATCAAAGTAAAATGCTAAGAGTTTTGTTAAGACACAGGATTCTTGAAATCATAGAAGCTGGTGAATTTCTTTGTAAATACAAAAAAGATTTTGATACAGCGCAAGAAAAATAAACATGATGGATTTCAAAGCACTGTTTTGGAATGTAAATGGCTCAAATGCACTAGCCAAAAGGACAAGATTTTTTAATATATTTTTAAAAAAATTAAATACAATATGCCTACAAGAGTCTGTTTTCGCACGGCCACGCTGTGTCATAAATGGCGCCGATGCACCCCCCTGGGACCATTCACATGGATGGTCCCGGTAGGGGTGGGGAAGACTGCGCAGCCTGCGCAGAGGCTGTGCCGTCCCCTGAACGCCTTACCATCCCCTCCGGCCTTCTGGCATGTCTCACAGGCCATGGGACATGCCCCCCTGCCATGCGCTACAGCTCTGGAGTTGCAGGGCAGGGGGTGGCATGTCCCCTGGCCTGTGCGACGCGCCGGAAGGCTGGAGGGGACGGTAAGGCGTTTGGGAAAGGGGGGGAATGGCACCTTCCAGCTGCTGCCGTTCGCACGGCATCGGTTGGCAGGCGCTGCTTCTGAAAAACCTCGCTCAGGGAGTGAGGTTCGGAAGCAGCATCTTCACGCCGCCTGGGGGTTGCGAGGCCGGCTGTGCGAACCCCTCCCCAGGGATGCTGTTTTTAGCATCCCTGGGGTGCTCTTTACCGCCTATGCGGAAAGGGCCTATTATAAGAAGACAAGACAACAAATAGTTGATTAATCATTTTTAGGCCAAAATTGTTTCTTCTGATCTTTAGAAAAAGAGAGGAGGGGTCATGTATGTAAAAGCACAATCTGAACATAAATTGATACTTTAAAATCATTGGAGCAAGACTTTTGGCTGTGGAGGTTGCAATTGCTGGCCTTAAAACTGCTTTAGTAGAAATTCATGTCCCAAACGAAAAGAAACTACAATTCTATACAGAACTGCAGCAAATATTATTATTATTATTCACTGACATGTGAAAACATTTCACTAATGGGAGATTTTAATGGAGTTGTCTCAACACACTTAGGCAGGAAAATAGGAAAAAGTTATTAAGACTACAGAAGGTAAATTACCTAAGAGGTTTTTTTAATCTGGTAGAGAATCTGAGTTTACAGGATTTATGGAGATTTAAAAATGGAAATGCTAGAGTTTTTATGTATTATTCTGGAAGATATAAATCCCACTCAGGAATTGATATGGTTTTGATTACAAAACCCTTAGGATTAAACATACAAAAATGGACATTTTATCCAAAACATTTGCAGACCATAACGGGGGAGCATTTCCATGGAAAAGAAAATTTTCTACATTTAGATGGAGACTACCTCATTCTCCTGCTTTAAAAATCAGCAATTGTTTAAAAGGAAGAGCAGAAACTACAGGAAATATTTGAATTAAATTTGGACAGAGAAACAAATTTTAATGTGGCGAGGGATTCCAGTATGAGGGTTTTTTTAAATATAACAGAACACATTGACTAAAAAGTTATCACAACAGAAACTACAAAATGGGCTAGACGTGATAGCAAAGAAGGAACAGGAGTTAAAAAACACCCCAGTAAGAGAGAGATTGTGCAGTGTTAAGATTTTACAAGTATCAATGTTGACACTGAAAGAAATGAAATTGATTCTGAGTTTTGAATTTGCCAACAAACCAGGAAAGATGTTAGCAGCCAAATTAAGAAAGGCAAAAGAAAATAGATTCATCACTTGAGAAAATTAGAATTTTGAAAAAAAACCTGAAGTTTTCTTGTCGGGAATTATGGGAAAGAATTTTCCTATGCAATTTAGAAATCTGTTTATGTATATGACAATTGCAGCAAGGACTCTTTATGCTCAAAAATGGAGAGACACTAAGACACCAACAAAAGAGGACCAGATTCTGAAAGTTGCAGAATATGCAGAAATGACTAAGTTGAAAACATTATTAAGAGATAACAGTTAGAACAATCTTTCAGAAAACTGGAAATTCTTTATAGAATACCTTTTGGAAAACTATTCAAATAGAGAAGTAGTGGCAAGTTTATTGTTCCACTTCTTCAGTCTACTACCTCATTCTCCTGCTTGTGTGTACCAGGCCTAATTCTTCATAATGTGAAGTATGACAGGGGCAATGTCTTCTTGAAATCCCAGCAGCAAGTCACATTGAAATGTCTGGAAATAGCCCAGGTGTTCACTTGTGTTCTACCACAACTCTGAGGGAGCAATCCTGCCTTTCCTGGCACTTAATTCAGAAAAGCACAGCCCACTCTAAACTGGTCCTCCGCTTCCAGAGAACAGAGCTACCTCAGAGCTACCGTTCACTCTGGCTCTCATAATAGAATTCTTTTTTTCCCCACAACTCCCTGTCCTCAGGCTTTATAATGCTGTGCAGCTCTTACAGCCAATCCCGTGGAGCTCTAAATTAATCCTTCAGGCTCTGAACATTCCATTGACTATATAAGCCCATCTTCCAACTTAATATCACAAATTGTCTCTAATAGTGATCACTGTGCATCAATTAAAACCTTTGAAGAACTAATTTATTTAATCCAAACTGATTTGACTGATTTGACTGAAACAATCATGCCTAGAGGCACTACCTTTCCTTGTTCAAACTATATTCCCTCTGAATTATTTAAGTCTAATCAGCACTGGTAAGACTCTTTAATTTCTGTTTTTTACAGTGGTAAATGCCACAGGCAAGATCCCAGCTAGTTGAGAAAAGGCAATAGTAGTTCCTATTTACAAGGAAGGTCCAATATTCTGCCCAGACAACTATAGACCCATTAGCTTGCTGTCCATTTTGGGCAAACTTTATGCTTGCTATCTTACCAATAAATTATCCATCTAGATGAGACTCATGTTATTTCTGATGCTCAGGCTGCTTTTAGAAAAAAAATTCCACCCTAGATCACTGCCTAATTCTCCCCAATTTGGCAGAGAAATACTCAAGGCCAGTGTATGGCAAACTGTTTGCCACTTTTATCGATCTAAAGGGTACATTTGATTCAATCCCTAGGTCCAAATTGTGGAAGAAGCTAGAAGTGGTCTTGAGTGATAAAAGACTTCTATTTCTTATAAAAAATTTACATGCCCCAAATCAGTTGCAAGTAAAATGTGGCTCCCAGGGGCAGCTTCCTAAAGAAATATCTATGCCAGGGGTAGGGAACCTGCGGCTCGAGAGCCGCATGCAGCTCTTCTGCCCTTGCACTGTGGCTCCATGAGCTGAGCCGCCAGCTTCATCCTTGCCCACCCTGCAGGCAGCAGGGCAGGTGCATCCATGCGCTTCTCAGAATGAGCGGAGTAAAAGGTTAAAAAAACCCTATATATATAGTGTTATCTTTATTTTAAATGTGAAAAATTATTTGCGACTCCAAGTGTTTTCTTTTCCTGCGGAAAATGAGTCCAAATGGCTCTTTGAGTGTTAAAGGTTCCCTACCCCTGATCTATGCCAATGGGAGTCAGACAAGGTTGTGTCTTGCCCCACTCTTTTTGTCTTATTTATCAACAACCTTGAATCACCTCTTCTAGATGATAATGGTCATTTTCCCCATCTAGGAAATAGGAAGATTCCAACTCTACTACATGTAGATAATGCAGTCATACTTTCCCATTCCAGATTAGGGCTGCTGTATTTACTGAGGAAATTCCTTTACTATTGCAATCAAAATGATTTACAGATAAATTATTCAAATTCAGAAGTCATGGTTTTTAAGAAAAAAATTACAACATAGATGGCGATGGCCACTCCTTCAAGCAGATTAGGAACTTCCAATAGCTGGGCTTAAATTTTCACCATTCTGGCTCCTGGCCTGCCCACAGACAATTAGCCCTGAGGAAAGCAAACATTGGTCTATTATCCATCCTATGTTTTTGTTCCACTGGGAGGGAGGACATTATGCTCCTCCCACTATAAAAAATCTTTTATGTAAAGGTGGGGATGCAACTGTTATATGCTAAAGCAGAATGGATTGGTGGAGCCTCTCAGGAGCTGGATAGATTCCAAGCCAGATTTATAAGAACGATCCTCAAGGTCCCCAACTATGTTTTCAATGCAGTTGTCTTATTCGAAATGGGTGAGTGTCCTTTGACTTTTAGAGCAACGTGGTCCACAGCAACGCAGGAAGCCTGAAAAAATATTTTAAAATGCACTCCAATGAATCCCCCTTATGGGAGAATAGAGATATGCCATGAAAATCATGGCATATCTCTGCCATCATACAAGGCCTTGATGGGCACTGGAGGCTAAGGTTAGCCCTGCCCTGCCCCAGCCATGCAGGTGCAGTGTTTTCCATCTGCAGCCCCAGGCAATGGAGGCTTGCTGCGGCTGGCTACCAGGATAAGTACCCTCCTGCTGGCACATTTGCCCCTTGTGCTGGCAGGGTGGGGACCCATTCCAATGCTGGGCTGTGCTGGTTCCAGAGGGAAATTCACCCTTCCCCAGATTGGTCTGCCCTTCAAGCTCTGTAAAGCCTGTATAGGAAACGTTTCCAACATGTGTCCTGTATACATTACATGTACTGAATTTCAAACCTGGATATGAAACCTGGATATAATAAAAACCTATTTATGCACAGCCTCACTCTGGTACCAAGAAATGCTTATCCCACTGTGAAATAATACAGTGTGACTGACCTTAATATGCCCAACTACCTTGACTAAATGGCTCAAATTTGAATGTCACTGATCAGTTTTCAACTAGGAAAGAGCCCTTAATTGAATGAACACCAATAAATAACTCATCTGAGCATTTCCTTTGCCTGGTGAAATGAATTGTGACCCAAGAAAATTATCCTTTGCCCTTTACCAAGTAAGATAAGAATCTGATGGCACCTCTCATTATTGTTAACAGTATTGTGCATGTTTTCTACACTGCTACATGTATGCTTTTGGTTAGCATTTCCACTGCTATTTCCTGTGAGCAAATATTACTACTAAGTGAGAGGAGGTGACAGCAAAGTTAACATCCTGCATGAATTCAACATATGTATTGATGCCCTCTACAGTAAGAAAACTTTCCTTTTCTATTCACTTGTATATGAGCTGTAGGATGAGGTATGGTGAATACTGGGAAGTTCTCAGTAGTATAAAGTCTGAAAGGATCACAGATAATTCAACTAGGGCAGATGTTTTATAGAATGAACAGAGTGGAGTAGATGCTTCATGCCTCTCTTTCAATCACTCAGATGTTGAGTCTTACAGAGGGAGCAACCAATAACAATCACACAGAATGAATTCTCTGCTTGCAAAGGGATAAATTCCTACAACTGAGGGAACTCTGACACATTTGGACCCATGGAAGTACTAGAAGGCTTCTGTGAATGGAAATACTTTCTAAGTGCTGGATTTACCTGTAGGTTTTGCAGGCTAAAGACTAGGGCCTGAAAATCTAGGGGACCTCCAACCAAGGTGTATAATATTTTTGACACAGTCATAGATCTTTCTTACATATGCTGTCTCTAAACAATGCATTCCATTTCAGAATAATACCACCTTAAGTCGATAACGTGACCCTAGCATTGATTTCTGTTTTGACTTTGTCCTCTAGTCATGAGGGTGGGGAATTGAAAGGAGCCATCCATGGGCACAGACAGACTGCTAGGGATTGGGGGTGGGGGGAAGAGCTGGCTCTGTCCATGGATCCGGTCATCCATGGACTCAAAGACCGACTCTTAGATTGGGAATTTGCAGAACTGTATCTAGCAGCTAAAAGAACTTGCTCTCCCACACAATTTTTAATTCCATTTGAGCAGGGTCGCATGGCCCACTACTTATATTTTCTAACTAACCCCTGCTCAAGGAGAGCCTTCACAATTGCTAGATTCAATGTTATGCCATCTGCCTTACTACATGGCAGGTTTAATAACCTGGAAAAATCTAAAAGGCTGTGCAGCTGTAATTCTAAGGTAGTTGAAACATTGGCTCACCAGCTATTACATTGCACTAAATTTGATAAAATTAGATCTAAATATGTCAATCTACACCCTCTCTTCCAATCTGAGTTAACAAATTCGATTAGATTATTTCTCTTGTTGAATAATTCTGATTCTGGTTTTTTGTTATGGAAATAATTCAGAGCCAGTAAAAATATGTATATATCTGAGGTTATCCTTTTTGCCTTTTAAAATTTTTATGTTTGTTGTGTTTTGTTGCTGTTGTTCTATGTATGCCAATAAAGGCTTTGCTTTGCTTTTCTGTCATCCATGGGCACAGACAGACTGCTAGGGATTGGGGGGGAAGGCTGGGAGAACTTGTTCTGCCCATGGATGCTATGATCCATGGGCAGAGTAACATGGCAGGGGATGGGGACTGGGACAGCTTTCCCAGGAGAAAGGTTGGTCTCTCGCTCTTTTGCCCATTGCTCGCTCATGCAGGGGTGAGAAAAACCCCTCCGTAGCCCTTGCAGGAGCAAGCAAGCCTGTTACTTACTCTTGCAGGGGTGAGAAAGCCCCCTCTGCCGTCCTTGCAGGGGCGAGCGGGGAGGGAGGGGAGGCTTTGCCGGGCCCCTGCTGGTTCGGCTGGGCCTTTGGGATGGGGGAGGAGGGAGGGGAGGCTTTTGCAGGGCCCAGGCTGTGCTCCCTCCCCTGCACCCCCACTTACCTTTGGTGCCACAGTGGTCTGGGGCAGCCTGGCCTCCTTCCCTCCTTGGCCTGGCCCCACCCCAACAGACTGCTCCCGGCAGAGCCAGCTGAAAGAGCAGTCTGTTCGGGACTGCTCCCTCTGCTGGCTGAAAGAGCAGTCTGTTGGGGTGGGGCCAGGCAAGGCAAGAAGGGGGAGGAGTTTGGGGGCGATTGTGACTTGAATGTGGGGCGCCCAGGTCAAGTGTCCCCAGATGTCCCCATTGTAGCTTCGCCGCTGATGATGGGAATCTTTTCTGAAGAAAAGCTTGCCCATGATGACTGATGTTTTCATTGAGCATCATAAGAACATAAGAACATAAGAACTAGCCTGCTGGATCAGACCAGAGTCCATCTAGTCCAGCACTCTGCTACTCGTAGTGGCCCACCAGGTGACTCGCAGTGGCCCACCAGGTGACTCGCATCCTCATAGGAGCAATGTGTAAGCCATTGTCTTTGGAGGGGGAGAGAGAAGCCCCTCTTTAGCTTAGAGGTAGGTGTGGGAGAAAGGGCTTGTATGTGTGCAGGACTTTTGTTTTGGCATATTTGACCACTTCCACCTTCCAGGGACCGCTAATTGCCATTTTCTCTCTGCCCTGGGGATGTTGCAGCATTAACAAGCGAAAGGTTGGATTCATCATACAAAAAGAAGAGAAAATGATATGCATGGCAGGCAGCTGATGAGTCAATTTGATCTAGAAAGCCTGACTCACGCTCCAACATATGCAGTGCTGTTAGGCACGGACGTGCCATTTACTCTTCTGGAATTACTCTTTTTATGGCCTATATATCTTTATCTACTTATATACAGATCCTGTGCATAAAGGTTTTGATTTATTTTTTTGTCGATGACATTTGTCAATAAGGGCTCATGCTCTTTATACATAAGCAAGCAAATACTCTTCAACCTTTGCTAAACTGGGACCTACCTTAAATCCCAACCTGGGACATAAAACCTACTTTTTGAGGGATTGTCAGGGATTTTTTAAAAAAAGACCAGGCTGTGATACAGTTATAGTTGCACAATAGTAAAGTTATAGTTGTATAGGAAAAAATGAACAAACTGAAAGGTTTGCTGTTGTTTGAAATGCCCACCATCTTTGATTTCGTTTCATGTTATTATATTGGTTTACCTGTCTTAGAAACATTAGGATCTTAAACTCAGCACTTCTGGACACAGTGCATAACAGACTTCTCTCTGTGATACACCTCTGAAGATGCCAGCCACAGTTGCAGGTGAAACATTAGGAACAAGATCTACCAGATCACGGCCACACAGCCTGGAAAACCCACAACAATCAGCCTGGAAAACCCACAACAATCTTGTTTATTGTGGGAGAATGCTTTCTGTAATCATTTTACTCTTCGTAAACTAATAGTTTACCAGAATTTAATAAAAAAGTATCCAGTGTCTCACGTACAAAAACATAGATACATGCCCTGACAGCATGTATGTACTACTATTGGTTTGTGACAACAACTGTAAGCCCAAAACAATAAGGAATCCTCGAGTGTAAAGTGACCAAACTCTTCAAGTGCACAAAGAAAGCCAATAGCACTTTTAGCACCAAACAGTTCAAAAATAGGGACATATGCCACTGAGAATTCTTAATCTGGAAAGGAATTTAAAAATTATGGGAGTGAAACACAGCTGATGACTATTGAAGGTATTCCCAGTAATCATCATGGCCATTTAGGATGAACTGTGTGAATGGAATAAACTGAGCTATCAAGATTCCAGGGGAAGAGATGAATAGATGAGGAAAAGCTGGATTTCCAGTGTATCAGTCTAAAACATTAGTATTGTTTGTTTACTGGTGTGATAATTATGGCACTTTCGACAGAGTGCATTTTAATATCCCGCCCCCCGCTGAAACTGATATTAAATGTGTAGAAACGAAAAAATGCACTTCAGTTGAAATGGAATCCCAAATGTTCTAGTCTATCAAAGACTGCCTAATTTTGTTCTGGGGAATGTTGTCTGCTATGGCTGTTTACTGAAGCTTTGCCCATCTGCCCTGCACTTCAGGTAGACAGCTAGTTATATTGTGAAGCACGGTTGATTTCTGAAATCCTTTCCAAAAAGCATTTAGTCCTCCCATGTTCCAAATGACAGCTGCAATGTTCTGAATATTGTTATAGCATCATTGAAAAAGACTTTTTTGATGCCCAGGAATGACAAGGTTTTGACTTCTCAATTTGTCACTCTTTTCATAAGCACAGTGGCAGAAACATTATGAGTCTTTTGGGAGCACAAAGGTGGGATAAGTAGGCAATCGTCCTTGCAGGCATGTACAAATATTGTAATTAATGCCACCACCGTCTCTTTCCAACTGGAAGCACATGAAATTGACCGTGCGCAATGCAACGGAGTTTGCCGTTGGCATAATTTGCTGCAAATCTGTCTAATCTAATGTTAAACATTATGGCAGTTCTATTTAGTGAGATTATGTGGTTTACCATATGGTGCAAAATTCATCTTGATGAGACTGGGGGAGGGGGGAGGCATTACTGATCTGCACAATCCCCCCCTCAAAAAAACAACAACTCATAGATCATTCACTGTATCTAACCTCCCCCCCATCTCAATTCTCTGGTGCTATTGTTTGCCACCACACAAAAGCGCTGCTGCTAAAGTGTGAGTCAATCCCAGCTATTCAATTTTTAACAAGGTTTGCCTGATAGAAACAGCTGTTCATC
Organism: Sphaerodactylus townsendi; assembly: GCF_021028975.2. Classification (NCBI taxonomy): domain Eukaryota; kingdom Metazoa; phylum Chordata; class Lepidosauria; order Squamata; family Sphaerodactylidae; genus Sphaerodactylus; species Sphaerodactylus townsendi. Next base: position 22,083,726 of record NC_059434.1, read on the forward strand.
TACAGTGCAAATTTTGGAGAGAGAGAAAAAAAATCCTCTGAGCTCCTATAATCCTCCTCTTGCGCCAAAAAAGAAAGTATTAGATTGTTTTGCATGTATTACTGGCTTATGACAAGCAAGCCAATTTTGCACTCCAGTGAAGCCGGATTGCATATTTAGCAGGAGCCGGAACTGTGCATCCTAGCAAAAAAGTTGAGATTTGCAGCAACCGTTTTGCTGGCATATTAATCAGCATCACTGAAATGACAAATGTGAGTCATATAATTATGCAACAAAGGGAACAGGCAAAAGACATACGGTACGTTTTATTTATATATGGGTAGATAGATGTAGATATAGATAGATATACCAAGCATTATTAAGAAGTGTTATATGCAGCTCAGATAGGCAGAAAAAAATGTATGTAAGCTCAGACAGGCGTATCTAAAAGTGCCTGTGTGTTACAAAATAAAACACCTTGCATCTGGAAAGCCAGAATGTCATGGAGAAAGTTAGCCTCAAACCCAACCCCCTATGAGCTAGTTTGCAACAGGCAGCATGCTTGTTTGTTTGTTTACAGGGGAGAAACAAATTAAGTATTGTCGGCTTTCACTATTAGAATCATTGGTGTTGTGGATTGAATGGTCAGTGTTCTATAATGCCTGATGTTATTCGAGCCTGTGGCTGGCATCTTCAGATCCTCTGAAGATGCCAGCCACAGATGCAGGCGAAACGTCAGGAGAGAATGCTGCTAGAACACGGCCATACAGCCCAGAAACCACACAGCACCCCAAATTAAGTATTATTTATGTACTTTATTCTTATTCCACCTGCTGTCCAAGGAGCTCTTAGTTCTCATCTTTTCTATTTCAGCTTAACAGCCCCACAAGGTAGGCTAGATTGAATCAGTATGACTGGCCCAAGGTTTCCTTGTGAAAACCTAACAGCCTCATCCAACCATTCAGGTGGGCAGTGTTCCCAGAGAGGCTTCCGGGCAGCGTGGGAAGGCTTGCAAAACAAAACAGCCTCCTGGCCGCTGAGAAGCCTCTATGGGGCTGAATAGACTTATGCGACAATCAAATTTCCCGCCACCGGTGTAAAACAGCGAATGGCATATGGAAGAAAAAATACAAATGAAAGATCATAACTGCAGCGCTGAACAGTGCTGATGGAGAAAGCCCTTCGAGAATCTTAGCCCTGAACCATTTAAGGTTTTAATTTTAAGAATGACCACTCTGAGCCAGTACATGTCTAATCTCTAAACATAAGTATTACTTTGCTGATTTCCACCAAGCTTCATCCAGTCTAATAGTTTGTTTCAAATAGAAGTTAGCCTGATGCCCTTGGATGCTCCTAAATGGGGCAAGGGGATGTTCCTGTCCAATATTTGTCTAGACATCTGGTGTCTTGCCAGTGTACATGGAGCTTTCAGTTAGGCCCCTTCCGCACATGCAAAATAATGCATTTTCAAACCGCTTTCACAACTGTTTGCTAGTGGATTTTGCTATTCCACACAGCCTCAAAGAGCACTGAAAGCAGTTTGAAAGTGCATTATTCTGCATGTGCAGAATGAGCCTTAGTTTTCTTGGTGTAGAAACCAGATGTCTGCAAAGGCCAATGTTAATTCTAAAATTGAACTCACTAAGAAAACAGAACAAACCCTTTTATTATCCTTGGACCTACGTTGTACCATACAGCTCATTCCTTTTCCCCCTACTATTCCATCATGTTACAGTTAAAGTACGACTAACCATTTTCTAACTTAATTTTGGCATCACCCTCTTCAATAAGCTTTGTCTCAGGACACAGAATAACTTTTCTGCCCGCCCTCATTTGATTCTGCTACTCAGTGCATTCCTCATTCCATGAGGCTTTTGACAATACAACTCCCCTGATTTCCAGTTTAGTTTTTTCCCCATGATTAAAAGGTGGATCTCTTCCCAGTCTCACCATTATAGAAAAAACTTGGCAGGACTGACCCCAAAGCAAGCACTGAAAAAGCTAGCATCTCAGGTTTAGCATTACATAGAGCCTTACCATGCTCTCTTAACTTTAAATATATGCTTATGAGTCCTGAACTGGTTAAGACTGAAAGGAAAGAGAACTTATGGTTTCTGTCAGATGTCTCCCCAATTTTGTCCACAAAAAAATGTGACATGACATCATCACAGTTTTGCATTGGCCATAGGTAGTAAGCAATGAATTGGGACAGTGATAAGGAACAAGTAAATGTGATGACTAGGCTTGGAGGGCCAAAGTTATGGACCCTCAAATGGGTAGCCCCCATCTCCTGTTAGCTCCCATTGGAACCAGTGGGGGATGGGGGAACACCATTTGGGGGTCCATAACTTCCCCCCCAACCAAACTTCACCAAACTTGGGTGGTATCATCACGACAGTCTCTGAATGATACCCTGAAATATGGGTGCCGCTAGCTTTAAAAATGTGACCCCTGCATGCTAAAATGCGAAAAAACACCAAAAATACCAAAACAATCAGACAGACCTGAATTTTTCGGGTATAACCGAATATTTATTTATTTATTTATTTATTTTATTAATTCGGCTTTTATACCGCCCGATCCCCGAAGGGCTCCGGATATATTCGAGTATATCCGAATATGTTATGTGTCATATTCGGGCACTCAGATAATTTCATGCATGAATAAATCTGAATCCAAATTTTACTAAATTTTTAGGGTATTGACCAAGCCTAGTGATGACATCACAATGCATGTTTCATTTGCTAACAGTTACCAGGAAGAAAGTGTGAAAGATGCAGGTTTGGTGGGAGCTACATGTCTCTTTTAACTTCTGGTTCGGTGCCTTGAGGGATTTCAATTAAAATCATGATTCTGTTCTTTACATTCCAATGATTTCTGTTTTCTAATATACAGCTTTACAAGAAATAATAATGAAAGTTTCCTTTTCAGGTAATCTCCTGATCTTTATTAACCCTTTTCGTATCCTGCGGGGGAATACAATTTAGTAAGTAGGTCAGCTTCAAGCAAACCTTCTTTTATCATTAAGTGTGCGCTTCAAATTAAATAAGATATTTTCTAATGTAAGAATTCACACTACCTGACTTTCTTCTTTGATTATTTAGGCTGGCATTTCCAAGTAGTAACAAGAGACTGGGTTTTGAACTCAGTTCAAAATTTGGAGAGGAAGCTCATGATTTACCCAAGTCCAGAATTTCCCTGTTTTGCAATGATTCAGTTTCTGTCATAACTGTGCTCCAATATTCTCTTCTCTCTTGTATTAGCGATGCATTACTAGGTCATGGTGTATTTTATAAGCCTCTCCGGATTGTGACAGGAAGTGGAGCTTAAACCATTTCTTCTGTGACAGCCGGCCTGTGCAATTTGCTAACCCACCATGTATTATGGCCTGTATGGCACTTGACTTTTTGCAGTCCCTCACAGCCAGAAAATAACAAGAAGGCTTACTGAGCCCCCAGAGTGCTACTATGCATGCCTAGTATACTTAGGGGCATTCAACTTGATGGGCCATAAATTGCCGAGGTCTGCCTTGAGAGTTGGAAAGATTGAACGGAGCTTCCCAATACTTCTCTCCTTCCTTTTTTGTTGGGAAGATTAAATACCAAGAGGGGGACAGTTTGTGTGTAACTGAGAGAAAAGGAGAGGGAGAGCTGTATGAGAGACTGTTCAAAATATGGGACAGGTATTTCTTTATTTAATCTCAGAGCTGGAAAAGACCACCAATCTAGTCCAACCCCCCTGCCAATGTAGAATCTACAGCTGTAATATCCCTAACAAGCAGGTAGCCAGTCAATACTTAAAGCCTCCAGCAATAAAGTATGTGGCAGTACTTTGATGAAAACACCATTTCCTGTAAATTACTATGGATCCCCCTCTTTTTTTATATGTTAATGTGGGAGAAATTTACTAGGTGTTGACATTTTACCAGAAATCCTTAAGATGTTAAGAGGAAAACTTCAGAAATGTCTTATATTTACTTAGTAACACTGGCAGCTAAATGGGCACCTTCCAGATATCCAAACATTATCTTGGTTTCCATCATATCCCACTGTCAAAAGTGCACATTTCTCACATTTCCTACTGAGTGACTAATAGTGATGTCCTAAGCTAAGTTATACTCTTCTAAGCCCATTGACTTCAATTGTGTATCTCTGAATAACTGCAGAGAAAAAAAGAATGC